>NC_133896.1:32468390-33146181 GCF_964199755.1 Larus michahellis | reverse complement strand
AATCCTTATATCGCAATTAGAAAGCTCTTTCAAAGCTGCTTTCTGTGGCCACTGGTCCTGGAATGCTCAGCGAAGTTCCTCCGGGGAGAGTGCAGCAGCGACCGCGTTCACCCGGGAGGTGCCCAAAGTCTGTTTTCTGACAAGTGCAGTGATGTCCTGGCTGCTCTTCCTCACGTGAAGCTGCTGCCCAGCTGCTTCGGTAATTATCTTGCTACTCACCTGACAAAGACAAAGTTACGGTGCAATGAGGCTGCAGGGAAGGCACGTGGTAGGAACACAGACTTATTAATTTGGGGATCTATGCACACCTTGGTGAAGAAAGTCTCAGTTGAAACCAACATATTTATTGCATTGGAAGAGTTTCTTCATTACCTGAAAATAACTCGTAAACTGGAGGCTTGTTGTCTGACATTAGAAGCAACATCTCCACATAACACATTTGTAAGAGCTCATAGTCAGTTTCACTAATTAGCTATTTTGTAATTGCTTTGAATAAAGTAATTTTACCCTCTTGAAATGTGTGAGCATCTTTAGCAAATTGTCTCAAAGTGCCATGTAATTATTCTATTTGTGATGGAGTTAAAGTAAAAAAATGTCACTTGCTGCTTTGCTCCCAAATCAAGAAGCAACTTATTTTGCCACTGTTAGAGACACAAAAGCTGCACAAAGGCCACCAGGTTTTGGAGCGTGGCTTCTGTAAGCATGCAATGTGACAAGGGCCGGTAATAGCTCGACTGAAACCTCAGCCTTATCTGACAAAGTGCTGAGCAGACAGGGACTGTGAGACAGGCTTTGACTGGGAAAATGTAAATCTAAATGAAGAGGGAGAGAAAGCAAACGTTAAACCTATCTTGCAGATGGGGAGCAAAGGCACAGAGCAATTAAGGTCCTGATTCAGGAAAATACTTAAGAACATACGTGAATCCCACCGAAGTAATTAAATTCAGCTCCTGGGGAATGACTTTAATGAAATGAGACCTGGGAAATTGCCTGCAGCCACTCATAAGCTTATGAGTGAGCCAGTGGTGGGTTCTGCTCTCCAAAGTCCCATTTTGGTCACTTTAGCAGTGTCCTTGCCCCCACTGGGGACCTCCCCACTGGCTGTGTTTCTGACCGGAGAGCACAAGAGGAGGACCTGGACACATGAATGCCGAGCATAGGAAAAACTGATGGTCAGGGATCCTCCTGGCCAATCAGAAAACATCAACTCAGTTTTGGTCGCTTATTTTGCTTTTCATCCCTTTCTTCTTCATCGTCCTTTTTGACGTTGCAATTTTAGCTGCCGAGGAGGTAGAAAAGATGGTGGTGATCCATCAAGCCCATTTTACAGGCACAGCCCTGCCCAGGAGCCCTGACACTTGGTGGACTGTGCAGCCCTGGTGGGTCAGGGTGGCTTCGTCGGCTCGCTGCTCGCTGTGCCCTGCTACTCCCCCTCCCTGTGACCTCCCGCTCCATCTGCTCCTGGAAATGAAGCTGGGGGCTGACCCCACCTTGGTCTGCTCCCCCATTTGCTCACGGGCCCCCTCCACGGGGCTGCCCAACTCAGCACCAGCCCCAGGTGGCAATGCGGGCAGGAGGGATGGGGACGAAGAGTTTAGCTGCCCAGACTGAGTCCTGTTACTGGGCTTGGCTGGGGAGCCGGCACAGTCCTCATTGTATCGGAGATGCCATAAGGTCTGCTGGGTTGGGTTTTTTTTTGCTGGGAAAAGGTCAGATGCAAAAATAAATGGGAAAACCAGCATTTCTCTTCCAAATGTGCACACCTTGGATAACGTGTCAGTACACTCAGTTGTTCAGGTGTCCATTAAAACCAGGCAAACAGCGGACTTTTAGCTAAATTGGAAGGATATGATTAAAAGAATTTTTCCAACTGAGATTAACTTGAAAAATGTTCAGGACTTTTTCTTTTCTTCCCAAGCAAAATTAATCACCAGTATCACTTCAGGCAAGTCAATGAAAAGATGTGTAGTATTTTTTTTTTTTTTCCAGACCCAAAGAGAAACATTTTGTAATACTGTTTTGTTTTCCTACCGATGTGCTCCGCATGTTTTTCTTTTCTGTAAGATATAGGTTGATTTCAAAAGGAAATACGCCATTTCAAAATGAAATATTAAAATATTTATTTTCAGTCTCTCAAAATAAAATGTTCAAACTTTTTCAACCAAAGCTATTCACAGACCCTGAATGGATCTTTCCCGTCTCCCTATATGACAGCATCAGGGCAGTGATTTTTCCCCCATCCCTAGCTGTCATCTCCCCTCTGCCGTTTTGCAAAATTTAAGCAGTGACAAGCTAATGACATTTAACATCCCAGACATTTTCACTGGGCAGCCATAGGGAGGTGACTGATATCTCTCAAAAATACTGCTTTAGGTCCTGCTGCAGCTTCAGTTAGTGTGAGTCCAAGGGAGAGGACTCAGTATATTTTCTGGCAGCAATCACTCCAGCAAGTGCTACCTCTTAAATCACTTCTTTGATGTAGCAAAAATACAGAAAATAAATCATGACGGTAGAACCAGGATGCTATTACAGCATGTGCTGGGCCAGTTGGTTTTGGGCTGAGAGGAAGCTATTTGTTTTTCTTGATGCAGCTGTTTTCTCCCATCTGTAGCCATTTGGACTTGGGGCATCTCATAATATTCCTTCTCCCTGAAAAAAAAACTGGGTGTTTTCCTGTCATTTTCAGACAGTTGGTCTGATAGCTGCAGCGGAGGCACTGAAATCTGACTGTCGCACAAGTATGCAAAGCGTCTCCATTACTTACGCCAGCTTTTGTCTCTCTCTGGTCAGCAGTGTTGCGGCTCCTGTGTTTGGTTTATGATCTGTTGCTAGGGTGTGTTTCCCTGACTGGGAGCTGGCCACGATTTGCTGATGTCTGGCATGTGCTGCTCTGCTTTTTATTCATGTAACTGTTAAGCAGGAAATACCTATTAGCTTGTTATCATCTCGTCTTGAACAGAGTCCTGGTGAGCAGACACCGAGGAGCTGCAGCACAGTTGTTTCTGCTCACACACATCATTCTCCAAGCTGAGTACAAAGCATATGTGTTTTCTTGTTTCACAGAGCACGAGTGTAATAAGTATCACATCGTGCGATTTCTCTTCCTTTGATTAGGCTTGCAGGAAGCTCACCTCCTCCTGCTAGTGAGATCCACATGTGCGTCCTTCCCTGGCTGCATTACCAGACCTTGCTGGAAGTAACCCCCAATTTCTAGCATGAGCATAATATTGACTTGTCTCTGTTTGAAGGAGCCGCTGGGAATAAACGAGCAGTGCTGCAGCCACCGCTGTGATTCCCACCCCATTCTGCTGCCAGTAAGAGACCTGGGCTGTAGTTTCCAAAGCCACTGATGGGCTCAAGCACACCAATGACTCCTTTCTAGCCAGGAGCCGTGTTTTTCTGGGACGAGGCAGCTGGCAAACTCAGAAAGCACAGGCTCAACGCAGGAAAGAATTATTCTTGACTGAGGTGTTTTAGCTCTGTGTCGCAGTTTGGCCGATGACAAGATGACAGATACTCTCCCCCACCTCTTGCTTCAAGGAGAGGAAGAAGAGAGATAAAGAGATTTATGAGTTTAGAAAAAGCTAAAGTACTTTAATGAAATATTAATAATAACATAAATAAGGAAATAATGAAATAGATACAATATATATGAATATATAAAAATATACACAAAACCTTATCGAGCTCCCAGGGAGATGTCACCCGCAGGCACTGGGAAAGTTCCAGACTGGACTCAGTGATGAATGGGAACTGGATTCTGGAACACTCTGATGGGGATCAAAGGTAGACAAACTGATAGGGTCCTCCTCAGATGTCAGTCTTTGAAGAAAGAGAGCCATTGAAGAAGCCAAGCCATTGAAGAAGAACAAACAACTACAATTATGATACTTATTAAGGTTTCACCATACTCAGAGGTAGCTTTTTGACAGCTTTTTTGAAAAAAAGCTTCCTCTTGGTAGCTGCAGTAGACGTGGAACGTGCATACAAAGTACAAACGGAGCACCTAAAGTGGGGGATTGATTAGTAGCTGCAGACTTCATTGCAAGTCAACTTTTACCAGAGTTCCCCTGAAAGGTGTTGTCCTGCAGGTGGTGCGGCCAGGAGAGCTGATGTCTGTGAGGCTCCTCCTGACTATGGCTGGGCTCTGTGTATGCACCCAAGCTCACCACCACCAGGGAAATGGAGCAACAGCAATGTTGGGGTCTGCTGAAACACAGCTCCCCTATGAACTGGGGGATTTGGAGGGAAGGGCTGAAACCTCAACGACTCCACGCTTTCTACTTGGGCTTGGGATTTCTGAGATTCAGATCTTTTATTTTCATGTAATTTGGATTTTTAAAGACCTCTGCTGAATGGTTCAGCTTTAGGACTCCTACAGATCTTTCCTGGGTACACTACACCCCACCCAGGAATGTGATGAGTGCACATTTGGACAGACTCTGAGAGGGGGTTGAGGAGCCTTCAGGAAAGGTGTTATGTGGGAGAGGGCTGCAGCAAGGTATGCAACCTTCAGCCCTCTTCCTGGCTGCGTCTCAGGAGCCTTTGAGGATGCTGGCAGCCAGAGTGAGCTCCTTGAATGTCTCTTTTGGAGAAGCCAGCTTGTTCCTGGCCACTTTCCCAGATGCTCCTCAATAAACCAGGAAATGGGAGCGTGAGCTGGACAGTGCATAGCAGTAAGTCTGATCATTTTGAGAGCGCTCCAAAGCCCTGACTGCAATGAGGTGTAATATTACTCTGGTTGTCTACTTGTATGCATCTGCATCAGAGATCATCTCTGCTAGGGTTCTTTAGGTTATATCTCAAGTCCTGTTGAAAGAAGTCATAGTCACAGTACGGGCCATGATTCAGCTGCCTTCCACCTACAGGATACCTCACGAACAACCTACCATTTGCCTGCAGATTTCTCTTGCTCCATGCCGCAGCCCCAGAAGCCTCCAGTGGTTAATACCGCAGAGCCTCTGGCAAGAGCTGCTCTCCAGGCTCCCCTGCAGTGAGCCTGGCAGACCTCTGCAAGAAGGCGGCAAAGCTGCCAACCCACTGGCTACCGTCTTGGTGTGATTTAAATAACTGTGTCCAAAAAGCTGTGAATGAACAAAGCATTTGATGAGTAAAAGCAGAGATATGAGGGGGAGGCTGGCTGTCGCCAGAAGGGATGTTTGCTGAACTAACCTGCATGCTGGCATTTCAATGGGTTCATTCGAGAGGTAATGAATCATAGGACAGCAAGCCATTTTGTTCGTGTGTTTTGATTTTGACGAACAATGGAATGGGGTTAAACACTTAATATGAAATACGGGCTCTGATAATGATGACAGACTTTATAGGGGCTCATTTTGCATTACTTAAATATGTCTTTTAATACAATATAATTAGTCTTCCAATGGATGAGTGAAAGCTGGAAGGTTTCCAGGTTGTTGTCATGCAGTAACTGTAGTGCAGTTATGTCTAACCAGGAAGAACAAATTTGATACACACGTTTTAATTGAAAAGTATGGTGGCAAATCTTAGCAACCAATGCTGCATTAATGATCTCCTAAATAATTCTAGAGCTAGCTGGGCCTTCTGGAATTGTCCTTTTGGGATTTACCCATCAATAAAGTGAGATAAACATTTGATACTTTAGGAAGGTAAGAGTGAGATTGCAGTTTTATTGTTATAAGACCCATTTTAAGTGGTAAGGAGATGCCCTTCCGAAGGAACATATTTAAAACTACTCAAGGAAGCCAGCCAATATACGCAAGCATTTGCTGAAACTACGCGAGAGATTTATAAAAAGAAGTCCTGGATGAAACATTAACAGCACAATGCCTCAACAGCAGAAATGCAAGAAATGCAAGAAGTTTAGGTGAGCATCCTGCTGAGATACAGACAAACCACGAGAACGCAGGACACAGCGCAGCCCCTGCATGGTTGTGCTTCCACTGTGAGAGCTGAGGATGATATCAGTGTGGAGACTACTACCATGTGGAAAACATACAGACACGTTTCTTCTTACCAGTGACTCGTTGCACATTTTGTCAGTTCACGTTACTTGAAAGATCCTTCTATTTGCATTGCAAATGTAGCATTGTGTTACTGCTCCACAGTTTAGCGCCTCTAGGCATGAATAACCTCTGTACTTTTTCAATATTTGTGCCGCTGACCTTGGTTTTTTGGATGTTTTTTCTCCTCAGCTTTCAGCTACTCAGTCTTATTCCCTCTGTCCACTCTGCTTCTCATTCTCTACCACTTCATTCCCTTCTCTGTCCCTTCATGCTTTTTACTTGTGTAATGTCCTTCATCTCTTTCCTTGCAACCACAAGGAGCCTTCCAAACTCCAGCAATCCGCAGATGCAAACGTGTACAATGCATGAAGTTTACCTTTGTTCCTTAAATAACTTGTCCTACTCTCTGCCTTTGTCTTTTTTAAATCAAAACCACAATTAGGAATTGTGACGGTGTATCTTTACAGTAGCCTTCATAATAGGATGGTGCTGCCCTGTACTATGTATAGAGGTATGGCCATAATAAAATAGCAATAGAAACTAGTAAATATGTAAGAGAAATAACAGTACCGAATGAGGAAAACTCAATGTCCATTGGTGAGGTCTGGAGAACAATAAGAGAAAATGATTTCTTAGGTGTGAAGATTTACTCTGAAGACTCGAAGTGAGCCCACCTAGCTCATTAGTAAAAAGAACAGTAAATATTGCTGGAAAATCACGCTCGTCAGAAATAATGCAACAGATGCAACTGACAAACCAGTCATTTGAAATTCATCACACCATGTATTTTGGAGCAGCCCTGGTCTACAATCTATTCCAATGGGAGCAGGTTGGGTATCATCCCACAATAATTTTACAAGCAAAGCTGGTTTTCAAGGTACAATATCCTTGGAGAGATATGACTTACATTCTTGCCTCATTTTTAGAGAAACTTGAAGTTTTTAGACACACTGTTCAATTTAAAAAGTACTTTTCAAAGCAGTCCAACACCATGTTGTATGTCTTAATGTTCCATCTGGGACAGAGAAACACAGTGTTCCCTGTTCAAGAAATACGAAAGAACACTCTTTTTTTTGTAAAAAAAAAAAAAAAAGATTAAGTTTGGAGTTTTGGAAACTACCATTTGGTTGTATAGGACACATCATTAACTTACTTAGGCATATATAGATTTTGATTATTTGTCATCTCTGTTTCTGAACAAAGTATTGCACCGCAGAGCAGACTTTGGTGTGGCTGCTGCCTGCTGCTCACTCATTCCCTGAGATACTCCTCTCATTGATATGACTGATTTTTCAGGTGGAAACAAATACCTAAGCCTTGGTATAACGTGCATCCGAAAGTATGTTCGTTCCAGCAAACTTAGATAGTCACTGTCTCCTGTGATCTACCAAAGCTGTGAGGCAGATGTTTAGAAGCAAGTTAATGACCATAATACCTATTGAAGACAACGAGCTATGCTCCTCTGAATGATCCTCTGTGGAAAAAAGCTGCATTTGTACAGATTTTGGTGAAGAGTGAATATCCACTCCTACTGCAGCCAACCTTGCTTTGAAATACGCCGAATCAATCATTTCAAACAATGCTGAGCAAGGTCTAATTGCAGCTTTGTAGACACCTACTCCTGCTACAAGGCGGAGGTCTCTGGAAATCTCACTGCAGACCACCAAGAGGAACAATATATTTTATTGGATCAAAGACTACATAAGACCTGGAAAATCTAGTCCAAATGGGAAGTCTTTCAACTATCACACACTGCAAAAGTGCAATTCACACCTTTAAAAAAAAAATTAGGCAGCGTGACAAGTCCTGGATATTTTGAAGTGAGAGTTAATGCTCGCATGGAATAACTTCTTCATTTCACAGAAGAGCTCAGCAAAACTGACGCACTTTAAGCTTGTGCGATGATGCAGGTGGAAGAAAAATCCCGAAGAAAAAGAATATCTGATATTTAGGATTTATAACTGGTGCAGATGGTTCAGATGGTTCTAATTCACATTGTAATAACAAAATTGGCACCAGGCACCTTCCTGAAATCTGTTATCCAGATTTCCAAAGGGTGGATAAGGATATGATTCTAGCTAGATAACATCTAGAGATTTCATTCTAGAATGAAAGAAAACTCGAAGGACCAAGTTTCTTCTTGGCAGATAGCAGAGTTCAAGAGTCCACTAGATAAAAATTCTACATTTCAAGCTGTCAGAAGAAGTCAGGGCTGCAGCAGATACTTCATGTCTGGAAAATGAGAATTAATTCCATTTGTTTCAGCAGGGTTTGTTTGGTGTCATATGCTGCCTTTAGATCTCAACCTGCAAGAGTGAAAAATAATCACGTTTTTGGATAACTCTTCTAAATTGCATGTCTTTTTTATATCTTTCAGAGGACTTTTTATTAACAAGTTAGAAGGCGGCCACTTTCCAACCGATGTTTAAATATATAAATAAAGTAATATACTTATTAATCTTTGACTTGTTAGTCATGTTTTTCGAAAGATTTCATATACTTGATATAAGCAGAAACTCTTTGAAATTACATTGATGAATATGATCGTGGCTTTCCTGGAGACTTTACAGACATCATAAATGTTTAGGCCCAATATGAAAGGAACTTGTTAACCACTTTTCAGAGAACTTGATAGAAATAACAGTATAGGGAGAACCTTCTTGCTTTTCAGAGTACACTGTTCTGGAAACCAGATGCAGTGATTCAAACTGGATTTTTAGGACGTTCTGTATTTGTGTCACTTGCACTGGTTTGCTGCTTCAACTTGATAAATTATTCTGCTCAGTTGATTTGAAGTTGGCCTAATCTCTACACAAAAATTCATGAAAAAATGGTACAGTTCAGTTACACTGAACAGAAGTATTACAAAATCCTGTGTCTTGCCTTCTAATAAATTTCATATTAGCTCTTCCCTTGCGAGTAAATTTTGCACAGACAAAAAAGATCTATGCGTTGATATATCCATGCCTATATATACTCAGCCAATATTTTTTCCTCAGAATAACTCGAGAAGAATTTTTAGAAACTAAAATTAGGTCAGTTTTCTTGCATTTTATTGCAGAGGTTACTGCAGAAGGGAAATCTTTCTGCCTGTAGTCAAACGCAGTACTGCTGTACTGGTGCTGAAGGCACTGGGGCTTTCAGCCCTTCTGGTGGTCACTCGCGATGTGCAAATGGAAACTGCTGTAGCGTTGCACGGAGAGTCATCTAGTCACGCTAATGGCACAGGTGACTAAATGATTCCGGTATAGAACAAAATATGTTTTGAATTTACATTTTTGGCAAATGATGTGTATTTGTAAATCCTTTCGTAAGTCTATACATATTGTAAACAGGCTGCCTAAGCTTAACCGGGATATGCTTTAAAAAGTATCTAATAGAATTGTAATTAATTCAAGAGAAAGAGTTAGTAGATTTTTTGCCCAGATGAAGATTTTATTCTGCCTACATAAATTCTGTCTTTTGCTTTGTAAGCTGAAGTATTCCCATTCCCCGTAAGTATCACAGTACTATCTTTCCTAACAATTATCTCATTCTGCTTTCTCCTTTATTTTCCCAACGGGTTTTTTTCCCCTTTAGCAAAGTCTAATTTGGCCAGATCCACCTACATACGCTCAGCTTTCAAATGATTCATTTCAGATGTTCCTTCTGCTTACTTCTCGGCAGCATTTGTTTCCATCATTCTCCATATGTCAACAGGTTATTTTGAAGCAGGCTCTCTTCCCATTTTGTCAGTAGGGTTAGCCATGTTTTCCGTGTGGGGACAGTGGGTACAGAAAAGAGTGTACAAGCTTTTTTAGAGAACAAAAAAATCGCTGAAGCTTTCATCTGTCATTGATTCATAACTCTTGCATAAATAGCAGATGAAAATCTTCCCTGTTTTTCCTGATACCTGACTGGTCATTCATTTGCACATTTTTTCTCGTTAGGCAACAAGATTGCCTTTGATTTCTCATGTTAATTTTGAGTTTGATGTTGTGTCAAGTGTCAAGTCCAAGTAAAGGCACATGCTAATTACGCGGGGTTTTACTGCTGTGGTTGAACAGATTTTTCCTGCAGATACTTTCTCCCTTCAGCATTATATACTCCCTCTGCAGTAATTCATCTTTCCCCATTTTTAGGGGGCTACTGTTCAACTTTCTCTTTTTTGACAACTGAAGAAAAGCATGCAGCTCCTATTTTCCTTAGAGGTATTCCAAATATTTTTTCTCTTACATATAGATCATTGTGATATTAAAATATTTGTTCTTCCCAGCATACTGCTCCCTCTCACTCAGCCTTTTAATGTCCTACAAGAAACACTGAGCAAGACGGGAGAAGCGAAGGGTCCATGGTATAACCTTCAGTGCAACGACCTGCTGCATTCTTCATGTGAGACTGTTGTAGCTCTTCTGCGTTAGCTGGTTTACAGGATTCCAGGAGAGCAGAGGTTGTTTGTGTAATTTCTCTCTCGTTTAATGTATCAGTTCATTCTCAGAATGAAGACCATTTGGTGTTTTTGAACATACAGGATTTTTATTTTAATTGGCAACTACTGCACTTTGAGAAGGGCTGTAATTTGCATTGTAACAAACCTTTCATGCAAACGCAGTGTTGTTTCCAATTCAGTCACATTTCTTATATAAATTTTAAAGCATTCTTTAAAAAGAATCTGCTTTGCAGATAGTCCAGTTAGTAACAAACAGGCTTTGAATCATGCCTAGCACAAACTTTGTGCAGACAGCCACACAATAGAAGGCCCGTGTCCAACTTGACAAATGTTAGATGCAGATTTCCATTGTCTGGCTTATAGTTGAGGTTGAATCGGGGAATTTCTGCTGTGATTTTACTCGCTGCAACCGATTGCTAAAAACCAGACCCCAAATCCAACGTTATTAATAATGCAGCCAACAGGTGGCAGATTACTTCATAAGTGCAAAATTTACCCGAATAAGTGGTGCATTGAATGTGATTTTTACAAAAGGGATTTTAAATTCACATTATTTGGCTCTAAATCTAACCTAAGCAAATGTAGTACTAAGCTACTAAGCAATAGTAGCAGAATGTAAAGGAATATAATTTTGTGCCTCATGTTGTATCTCCAGACGAATCCCTGAGCCTTACCAAAAATGTCTTCGTTTTATGTATTTAAAAAGTTCATTGGAAGATGAAAAACAACATTATTCAGCACGAAAATCCCATACAAGTATAAGGGTACAGATATTTACGTTGAATATATGGAAAGCAGAACAAGATTTTTGAGTGGGTTTTATTAATTAAGCTAGTTGGGATTTGTAAAGCTGGGATCTATATATACTGCCAACCATTCCCCTCTCTGAAAACAATCCTCAGCTGCTTTTAGAGACCTTTACAGCAGTCTGTGAGGATGATCACCGGAGCCGAACTTCTGCCATCATTGGGGGTTAAGGCAACCCCCAGAAAAAATAACATGAAGGCGCGTTGCAGTAGGAGCAGTAAAGGGAGGGGAAGGTTTCTGAGCATCCCACCTCCTGAATCTAGAGGAAGAAGTACTGTTACTTGTCTAGAATAGCAAGTAGTTCTGCTGCGCTTCTTGTTTTACTGGTGATATATCAGCAAGTTTCTACCAGCTCTTGCACCTGATGACCCACCACCGCTCAGCAGCCGAGGCGAGTGACAGCTCCACCATCTACCCACAGAACGGTCTGCATATGAATAACCTGCACAGACGCTTAGATTGCATTTTTCACCCCTTTATGCCTTAATGGGAAGGAAGACGCACCACTCGGCCGTCAGAAGCGGAGTCCCGTGGAGCCCAACGGGGTTGCTCCTTTACGACCTGAATGCAGAATGCGGTTCCTTCCCGGTGCTGCCAGGGCAGTATCAAAGGAAACCCACATGTGATGGAAACTGTGCGCTGGTTCCACCTGCGGGTGATGCGGCAGCCCTGTAACGCTAATGAAAGGCCACCTATACTGTCAAAACATAATTAAAGTGTAAACTAATCTCAGTACGGAAAGGAAAGTACAGCATCTGCCTTTATCAGCCCCAGTCATGACTCACTGCTCCGCGGTGAAATGAGCCGGACTGAATATGCAGTTGGAGCTCAACCCACGCAAGTTCGCTCTAAATTAACAGTGACAACAGCAGGAGAGACATATCTTATAGGAGGAACTGGAAAGTTTTGTTATCAGATACTCGACAAAAACTACTTCTTTTTCAGAAGGAAATTTCAATTCATTTCTTGCTAAAATAGTAGCAGTAAATACGCATAGCTAAATAATTGTACATTTGTGAGTATTTGCCACAAAGCCCCATAGGAAGTTTGATGTATGGTTAGCATATGCTGTATTGAATGGGAATATAGCTAAACTGTGCTAAAGCTGGCATCGCATTCCTTGTGTTAAGCAAATTTAACATGTAACAGTATCTGGAATGAGATTCAAAGTTTAATGACCTGGATTTGTGTTTTGTACTGGGTCCGTGAAATAAATGGCACTATTTCTATTGTACCAGAAGACATCATTTGAAGCGGGGGAGTAGAGATAGCTTAAGTGACATACAAATACTAAACTGTGTGAGAATTTTTCAGAGACAGTTTTTGCTCGAAATAATTCATTTTTTTGCTTCTTCTGAGTTTTTTTTGTGTGTGTTTTGAGGTTTTTTCCCCCCAGCATCGTTAAAGTGCTTTTCAAGCATTGCAGAGTGTTCTGGGAATGCTGTCTATCTATTTTTAGCCGTAGTTTACAAAGCCTCTCCAGCTGCAGACAGGCAGCTGAAGGAATTCGGGAGACCATGGGTGACACGCCGAGCTGCCCTTTGTAGTTAACCTGAGTCTGTCTGCGGCGCTACCTAAATGAGTTATGTGTTGCTTTCATCTTAGCTGCTTACAACACAAAAATTGCTTCCTACAAAAGGGACAGCATTGGGTCCCGCATGCGTTACCATGCTGCTAGATGCTAGAAAATCTTCACTATATGTTAAGGGTATATTTATCCTTGCAGAGCACGATAACCGGTGAAGGAATTTTAATCACCAGCACACAAGCAACAAAAATAGATCTTCTTTCAAGGTGCTTCTTTCTACTTTTAGTCCGTAAAGCTGATGATGTGAAATAGTTATATAATGTCACCCTTAATTACTGTATTTACTAGGCTACAGTTTGGCAAGGTAGTCAAACATGTGCCTAGCTTCAGTAGAGTCACTCTTAATTTAGGCTGATCTTAAATTTAATCTCTTGCTTGAGTATCCAGGGATTTCAGTAATTTGTGTCAGCGGGCAAAGGTAAGAACATCATGGCAGCGCTCCGCGTCAGGATAACTAAAGCAGTAACCTCTCAAAGCAGTCTTGGGTTGATATGGTGAGAAAACGTATCTAAATATTTACTACTGACTACCAAAAAAGTAGTCAATCATTAAGGGTGTAAGGTTGTTCCCAAAACGGTCTCCTGAAAGTCTATTAACTGGATTCTTTTTGAATGAAGTTTACTTGAATAACAAAACACAGTTGCATAGTCCAGGGCATGAGTCCGAAGGAAATAATTCACTTTCTGATATTACACCTATTTACACAGTGAATTCTTCTGAGCACATACAAGATTCAGGATCAAATTCAGGTAGAGCTTGGGAAGATTCAGAGAAGTTCAGTCTTAAATTTCTGTTTGAATGACTAACCTCAGATATAGGAAATTCTTTAAACTTCCGAGATGAGACCCTATAATTTTGACATAACTGCAAACAAAGGATAACAAAAGTATCTTCCTTTTCCCAAGGCCCCTATGGCCCATGCAAGAATCTGAAGAACGCTATTTGAAATAGAGTTTGCAAACCCCAGCAGGTAACAGCGAGAAGCAGGGAGACGCAAAACCTGTCTCTGTAAGATGGTGCTGCCCTTTGACTAAGGCAAATAAGAAGTGACAGAGAAATTTACTACGGAAGCAGGAAAAAACCCCAACAGTCTGGAAAGAAACTGGGCATGATCGCCTGCTGGACCAGTCAGTGTCTATGGTCAGCACACTCTGGGTATGAAAACCGAAGGCAGTGGCCATGTCATACACTGCAGGTCCAGTTTACATTTCCTAGTTGCTCTCCGTCTGCTTTCCTTAAGTGAGAATGTGATGAGGTGAGTGGACTTTATCCACTTCCCTCCTTATCCTTTAAGGGCCCGTTGCAGAGCCGAGGCTAGGATACAAGCATCGCAGAGCCCAGCTTTGAAAAAAAGCTCTAGCTTCTGTTTGCACACCCAGACTTATGCACAAAATCAGCGTATTTCTTGCTGCAATGTTTGCAGAGGGAGTTGCTAATGGTTTCTGTTTCTTTATGTGCAGTAGTTAGTACGTTATGTATATATAACACTAATGCCTGCACTGCAGACTGCACCAATGCATGCCTGAAGTGTGACTTTCAAGAAGATTAAATAGTTCAGGAAATCTAACGCTGGATCTATGCGAGGCCAGTGAGCTGCCAAATCAAGCAAGATTCTGTCCAAAATTTTGTTCCACGGCTTACGTGCCAGATTTTCAACCTCGCTTCATTCAGGTGGCGATTTTTGAACCTGAAAATTTAGAAAGCACGAATAACTACGTGACAAAAAACCCTATGGTGTTGGTAGCTAGTGCTAAAAATTATTCTACTTGATCTATAGCACTTCGGTGTTCATCTGCAAATACCCAAGTATTTTCCGGACCCCAGTGGGTATATTAACAGAACATACTGTCTTCTAAAGCTGACGGTGGTATTTTGTAAGCTTTGATTGTTTGAAACTGACCCTCCTTCGAAGATGGTGAAAGTTTACAGGATACCATTAAAATTCTGTGTAGCTAATAATTATTTGTTGACTAATGAGTAAAGGCTGTTCCAAAGCACCAGGTGATAGCAATCACTTAATGAAGGAAGTGATGAAACCTTGAACTGCAGTTTAACAAGACAGAAGTTAAGTTTTACTTTCAACTCTCCTACCATTCACTCCTGACAAGTATTAATGCTCATTTTGTTCCCTGTGTTGCTGCAACATATATCAAAGTGCTGCATGGAATTTTTCAAATAAAACAGAAAACTCTTCAGTATTCACTTTTGTAAAAAAAGAATTTCGTTTTTCTAAACATTTCATATTATTGTGATTTCCATCCAAAACCCTCATAAAATATTCATGTTTATAAAAATTACTTTTTTATCACAAAACTAGTAACAAAAAAAAAGGATTCAGTAATTTTAGATGAGTATTCTTGAAATTCACCTAACGCTAAGGATCTGTTTTGATTCTCATGAAGTAAACTCAACTTGGAAATTTTATTAATACTTATAAGAATTTGTCTATTGAATAACCTTGCGTTTCTTCTATGTCTCACGTGTTAGATCCTTTGCTCTGTGAGCAATACTAAGAGCAGGAGATGGACTGGGGTTTGCTTTCTGGATGTTTTTTCTTCAGCACGTTTTCTGGATTCCTTCTTGTATTAATTTGTAGATTACATTTTTCACATAGGCTGATGAAACATGGGGTGTTTTGGGTTTCTTTTCTGTTTTGCCTAGTAGCTGTCTGGTGAACTGTGTGTAATTTCCTAGCCGAATTTACTGTGCCTACCGTTCTGTTTCTGTATTCTGTTTTGAAAGTTCCTCTTCTTTTTTTTAAGCTTGTTTCTGCTGCCATGTTCCCAGATCTGGATTTTAGCTCTGTATGAAAAGAAATGGGAATTCCAACCCTGAGCTTCTTCAGATTGTCAGTGTTTAACTCTGTCTCAAAGGTGTCCAAAGCCCAGGGTCAATTTTATGTCATACTGGGCAAGAAAGCTAAAAAAGAGTTTGCAAAATCAAGGGATTAGTTGTAAAGAACTGTTAAATCAGAAGTATAAACTGTCAAGGACAAAACTATGGACTGTAGTACAAAGTGAACGTAGGTCTCCAATAAATGCTACTTCATCTTGGCCACCAAAACTTCTACTATTAAAAACAAACATGGATGTGCTCTGCCCAAGGCATTTTTTCAATTATTCTTGCTTTGTCCCGGAATGCTCCGTCTCATTAAGCGGCTGATCCCGATCACAGAGAATTGCATGCTACAGGATCAAAACCCACAAGAATCAACTTCCCTGACTTTCTTCCCTTACCCAAGCCATTTTTATGCAAGCTTATAAAAATGCTCCTATCTATAATCTAAAGTAAATTTAAGCCTTTTATTTCCCTATCCAGCGATCGCTGCTTAGCTGCCTCTCCAGATCCTGACAAATTCGAGGGTTTTCATTTAGATAATCTAGGTAATTTTAGATATTATAAGATATCTTTTAAAAAATGCAGGCAAGTTTCGAAACTCCACTTGACTTAAGGTAACAGAACCTGCTTTTGTACAAAAGAGCGCTCTTTCTTTTTATTATTAATACAAAAGATATGGGAAAATGTCTTGTGAGTTATAAGAAGATTAACCATAGGCGGTCTTTCAGTAAGAGAGTCTGAAAGTAAGTACTGTTTGAAAGAGAATATTTTCCAGCAGTCAAATATCTCGAAGACTAAGCGATGAACTGAAAGCCAGATCCTAGTCCTTTTAATGCAATTGCATGGATAATCCACTTCTCTGAAAAGATTATTTTAGTATGAAAATGGAAAACGGAATAGTTAAAACCAAGGGGAAAATCTAAGCCTGGGCAAAAGTGAACCTTACTTATTGCCAGATTCGACACATTTTCATTACCGCTTCTCAGTAACGCCACGAAACTCCCCACATAGAAGGACCATTTCCAACAGACAGCCCAGATGTTGAAGAGAAAGGTGGGCAACGCGGGGGGAGGCCCTCACAGGAGGCCACGAGCGGGCAGCGGGAGCGAGGGGAGCCTGTTGCCGCAGGTGCCAGTGACCCCCTGCTCCTCCCAGCATCGCTTCTGCCCTGCCACGGGACGGCACAGAAACCCCTGTCCTCACAGGCAAATATCTAGAAATGATAAATATAACAAATACCTACAAAACATTTTAAAACAACCAGAGTTACAGGATATCCAGGCAGGTAACAAGTCTGTGATAAGACGCCATCCATGCTTCTAAGAGGCAAGAATCCTCAGTGGTATAGTCATTTTTTCTAGCATTTAACAAGCCCATCATCCTGGAAGGCACCTTTTCGCCAAGGTGTGAATTAGAAGACACTTGTTTAGAATCCCTCTTAGTACAGGTGCAGCTTATCAGGGTAAATTGTTTATGTCTGTGCTACACTCATCAGTCTCACAAACAAACCGAGCTGTCTTGCCACTGTTTGATGTGTATTTACCAATAGGACAGCGTCTGCCTCTAGATTTTTACTAGCTTAGATAAGCGACGCACTCCTATTTACCAAACACAACCCCCCAAGCCCTTCTTGATAAGCGCTGCCATGCTAGCTAAAGCTCCTTCTCGTGTCAAGCAGCGTTATCTCATTTTTATCTCCCTGTAGACACCTGATACGTCCCTGTGTAATGTGCATCCGCAGCCGCAGCCTAGTGAAACAGTGACAGTGGATGGAGATGCACCCACATCTAGCAGTGGAAATTTGTTCCGTTGGTCATTGCTCAGCAGACCCCTTTGAGCTTCTGCCCCCAATGAACCCCCAGACCCCTCCTGCTTATGGTCCCCCGAGAAATTCATGCTGACACCAGCTAGCTGAGCTTCACGGCCTGCACGAGTAGCACATACTGCACTAGGCTGAAAACACTGGGAAATCAGGTATTTTATTTCTCTCTGCACTATTCCAGGCTGAAGCTGAGTAACAATTTACAGCGAGTACGACAGTTGAGCCTCTGCTCTTTATAAATTTTCCATGAGTAAAATTAAAGTTCTCCTGACTTAAACTTCTTCAACTTTATTAAAAGACAGCATTTTAGAATTTCTTGGCTGTCTCCCAGTTTCCTGGCTTGAGTTCCCAGGCAGATTTGATGTTGTCAGCTGCTGCCCACAATTTTGAGTGAAAGGGAAAAAAGGCAACTTTTTTCCTCGGTGCCTTTTCTTCTGAGTTGTCTAATGCTTTTCTTACTGTCCTCTCCCTTCCTATGATCAAGGCTTCTTCTAACACCTTTTAGGGAATTTTATTCTTTTCTGCTTCCAAGGTATCTTCTATTAATATGCCGCTTTCTATCAAAGTTAGCTGTTCCTCTTTTGACACCAATGTCCTTTTAGTGGGTGATGTCTAATCCAGTCAGCGTGCCGCTTTGAAATTTTTGGCAACTACGATGTCAATTAACCATTCCAAGTTGGAGTCTCAAAGCTCCAGAAAATGTCAAAGCCACACACCAATAATAGACGCTTTCATGAAGTTTGCTTGCATTTGTTCGCTTGGAACCCGCAGAGTTCAGGTGAGTCCAAGCCAAAACCATATCCCTCCACATAGCATCAGATGTGGTATGAATCATTTTTCCCTCTACCTGCAGATGTAGGAGTGCTGAGTGCTGATTTACTGTGGGCCTGAAGAGCTTTTTCAGCTACCTCCCATTACTATTAGCCACCATGGTGCACATTCAGATGTCCGTGCAGCAACCCCTCTTAAACCAGTGTTGCATTCATCCACAGAGTATCCTAGTTTGAAGGTTAATGCATTTGTGCTTGTTTTCATCACGTCTCAACAAGACTCTCCAAGTCTGAGGAATCGTTGGGACCTTTTGATTTCCAGTTCAGTAGTCTGACCTAAATTCTTCCGTTGCGTTTCCTGGAAAAAAACATACTTTTTGTAACACTTTGGCAGATGTTCAACTCAGACCTCCTGGAGTGATTTCTGTGACCTTGATCATGCTGCTTCAGTCGATCTTACTGGGATGTAATATTTCGTATTCATCTCTCAGCAGATCTCACAACAGACCAGCACAGAGACACTCTCTTGGAAACCAGAGAACAGCCCATTATGATAATGAACTGTGAACTCTCAAATTTGACTTCAGGAGGAAAAGAGATATATTTGAAAGGCGTCTTAATTCAAACAAATGCAGTCTTATTGGAGGGGCTCGATGGCCTTATTACCATGTTACATGGAGTATGTGCACCCTGGGTCATGCCATACAGATATCCCTTGGTAGGCTTTTCATCCCCTGCACAGCCAGGAGCTGTTACTGTCTCTGAAGTCCACCCTGAGTCGCTGAGCCTGGCCACAGAAGTACAAGCTGAAATTCTGCAGCTTCCGCCTTGCTGGAAGCTGTTTCACAGCCTTCAGCTGTGAAACAGCTTCCAGCAAGGCGGAAGCTGCAGAATTCGGCCTTTGGTTGTGCAAGGTGTTTTACAAGGGGTGAACACGTTGCAAGGCTATTAACTGTACTGAATTTTAAGCACCTAATTTTGTTGTCTCCTAGGCTTCTCCTTTTAACAACAGGGAGGATCAGGTCAAGGGCAATTCAGAATTGCTAAGTTAGGCTTCCACACTCTCTCCCCACTGGCTAGGGCTTAGGAAAATAAGGAGCCTATCTTATGTAAGTTAGGTGTTTGCACATATCCTCTGATGAGCATACAACCAAACGTCACAAGACAAATTTCAACCAGATGCTTTCAAACTCCATTGGAATTTAGCCTGAGAAAAGCTTCAAGACATTGTCCTCAGCCAGCTGAGGCAGTTGATACCCTAGGAGATGTATTTAGGACAGATAATTCCTCCATGTATTGCAGACAAGAGCAATTAGTATAACATTTACAAGCAAAAAAAAAAAAAAGTGTTACAAGCACCATGCATTCTCTTATTCTCTTTTCATATAATTTTGTAATTCTGTATTTCATCCTGGAATTGATTTTCTGTTGCATGTTCATTTTAGACTTGGAAGTGCTTTACCACTTCTTGTTGATTGGCAGGTGTGGTTTTTTTAATGAGAGAAGAGGCAAAATGTCAACGGAATAAGCTTTATATTTCATTCATTTTAAAAAAAACAACAATAGCATCAGAAAATCATAAAGTAACCTGGATGGTCAGATACACCTCATAGGCTTCTATAAAAGCAGTCAGATCTGTGTATAAATTACATTGTTGATCTTGGGTAAAGAATTTTGTTGTGTTAGAATCTGTTACATGCTGTTGCCATGTAAATTATTTGGCTGGCACTACTGACAGTTTGTCTAACTTGATTGCAAGTTGCTTATTAATGCAGCGTTGGAAAATCATGTGAAACCATCATTCTTCTGAGACCAAGTCAATAGTTATCTACATTTAGAAGATGCAGCTGCCATGGTGATGGAAGGGCTGTGCAGAGGCCAGGAATGCCTAATTTCCAGGTCGTTGCTGCAGGCCTGGTATGCTCATGCGCCTCTGGCAGGTATGTTCCCCATACGGCACCTTGGGACTTTCCCCATATAGCACCTTTGTAGAACTCAAAGCTCTCGCAAGATGGCACCTCCCCCAGTACGTATGGTACCCTAAGTGTACCCTTTTGTTCCTAAACAGACTGGAAAGATTTTTGTGCATAGTGAAACAGGGCAAGGAAGATGGTATTCCTGCCCCTCAAATCTAATCACTCACCTTAGCCAAATTAAACTATGTCTCCCTAGTGTTGTTGTGGGGTTTTTTTGGTTGGTAATTTCACAACAAGAAGTGACTTTGGCAGTCTCAGCTGTCCTCTTCAGGGCTCCCTCTTTCTCCCTCTGCTGACTTTAAAAGTAGAAAAATTAAAAACATATAGATAAATAACTCAAAGCTCTTTCTCATATGTCTTCCATGGAACTCCAAGTTGACTGTGGCCAATGTGAAATACCGTTGCATACCAGACATCAATGCAAGCACTGACTTCTTTAGGAATACGGACCTTACACTGCCCTCCTCCATCTATTTGTCAGTCAACAGAGAAGAAAAGGGTAGAAGTGGAAAGAAAGAGGGGAAAAACCAGCCAAGGCAGCTGAACGCCAAGAGGCCAGGACTCATGCTTGCACACACGGAAGACCCCCCCCACCACAGCTCACTGTGCAAATGGCCGTGGCACTGCCAAAGGGCCCCCTGCCATGCCTGAGGGTCAGCTTGCACTGTGCATCATCCTGTTTAATGAAAAAGCAAATTGCATCCCAAAGATTTGACAGTGATAATCTTCTCTGGGATGTTAGTGAACATCAACTATCTCCTTCTCAGAACAATAGGAGTGCTTGAAACACGAATAAAATCCATTTTTTTCTAGCCATGGCAGATGTATGTGAAACAGGACTACAGAAAACTGCCTCAGCTGATTGACGTCATATCTGCCCCAAAGTCAAGACGGAGCTGTGAGTGTGCAGCATTCAGGGGGCTGGCTGAGCCTACTAGAGAGCGAGGAGTCCTTGCTTCATTATCTTCTGAGTTTTCAATCTGCCAGCCCTTTCCTGGGGAACAACTGCATGGTGTTTATATAGCTGCTGGAGCCAGGCGATGGAGAACATATGGGACATCGAAATGTGACTCAGACGTCAAAGCAGCCCCAGGAGCAGCGTGGTAAACCACAGCAGCAAACTTGGAAGGTATTTGTGAATCCTGCACTGCTGCCATCACCCAGAGATGTTACTGGACAATGAAGCAGGGAGCTAAGGTGAAGTTCACACTGGGGAAAGGCAGTGGAGGAGGGAGGTACTCTGATCCTTTGGCCCATGAAAAATAACCATCTTGAAATTATTCTCATGGGATTGTATAGCATAGCAAAAGAAAACATCGGCAGTCAGGGTGCTTCTCTGACTGACCTGATACTGCGCCATGCTGTAGATTAAGGGTGAGCAGAGACTGACGAGAGCAACTCAACAGCAGGGACTCTTCTCTGGCAGATGCTGCAGGGTCCCTGTGGACGGAAATCTCAGTTTGGTCTCTGACTTCAGAGCAGAGACTGTGCTGTGTCAATCAGCTGTGTAAATCTATCGCGTGAGGCACGCATTTGTTTTACTGTTACGGACCCATCTGTCATAACAAACTAATAGTTAAAATTCAAACTTTTTTTTTTCCAATACTCTAATTGGAGCTGGAGTTTATCCTTTTAAGACCAAATTCAAATGATTCCCACTCCTGCCTTAAGGAATATGAGAGCATTTGTTAGTTTTCAATAACAAAGGGATCAAAGAAAAAATCTGACAAATGCCACACTAATCATCCAAGTCTCAGGCTATCCACCTGCTGAAATGTCCCTGGCTAGATGTGTATATTCCCAAAGTACAGGGAGAGGGGAAAAAAAGAGGGAAGACAAAGACGAGCAAATAAAGGAAAGACCTCAAGGTGTGAAACCAGATAAACATCACAGACAGGACTGAGATACTTATGCACCGAATAAAGTTTTATACCATGAGTAATCCTGCAGATATTAGTAGGCCCAATGGTGGAAAAAAAACCTTTGTTACTGTGTGAGTAAGAAAATCACAATTTGGCCAATAGTCAAATGAGAATGAAAAGTTCTTATCAGCAAAAGAGATTAAAGATTTTTTTAAAAGCAATGTTGGAGCACTTTTAACGCTTATTTGTATCCAAAACAAAACTATCATGAGGCTTAATTTTTCCAGTGTTTTCACTGTTAAGGAAGAAAGCTTTACAGCTTTCTAAAACCTGATGCAAAAACCACTGTGATTGTCAAGTAAGATTTTCTTATAATACATCATCCGTTTCTTCAGAAGGAAGAAGACAATGGTCTGTATACAAAATAACCTCCACATTATTATGTTCTGGATCAGAAAAAGGAAAGGGTAATTTTAGACATCTCTGTATTTGGCAGCCTTGCAGGATCTAAAGTAGACTATGAATTACCTCGTTTGAACAGATCCGTATCAGATATGTAATTACACTTCCCAAGGACAAACCCACCCAAATCAAAGCAGGGATCATCAAAAGTCGTGCAACAGCTAGGCTCCCCCTGAAATTAAAAACATAGCAGTACCAAGAGCATTTCAATAAAGGAGGATGTTAAACAACCTGTCTTCTCCAGTTTCTTTCAGTTAGCTACAAGATTTAGGATACATTCTTTCCAAGTCCAGAATACACTCCAGGTACCTTCTATCTTCAAGCTAAGGACGGATATACTAAGATGTGTTATAACCAAAAGTACACAGTGTTGGCATATTGTAATTACAACAGCATTATCAGCTTTAAAAAGAAAAATTAAGGTCACCACTTCTAACTAGGAACAGGTGAAAATAATGACATGAAAAAAAAACCTACTCAAATTGAAATACTGCACTAGGATGTAAGACACAACTTTTTTAATCCTATCTGTGCATTCGAACGTCTAACCTGTGATTAATCACCATGTAATCCAAAACATTTCTCTTTAATCCTCAAGTTAATGGAGAAAAAATAATCCAGATCAATGAAACTGTAACAGCTTGACATATTCAGTAGATACACACTAAACTAACGTGGCAGATCTACAGTAAATTGCAACACTTAATCTATCCATGTCATTTTCTCAGGAAGAAAATAAGTTTGTGTAAATCATGTGTTCACTCCCACTCTAATGACTCCATCCTGCAAATGCTTACAGATTTTGGTTTTCTTTCTCGTGTGATCAGTGGCAATGAGTAACAGGTCTTGGCCAGCCAAGTCAAAGTGTTTACAGAGTAAAGCAGAGGGTGGAATCCAGTCTACCTCACCAATACTTTAGGCATGTTGTGTCAGGGTTATTGTAGGCAAGGAAAGGGCTGACTCACTGCATTTAAATTTGCTTTACGCAAGGAGAGCACTTCAGAAAACATATCCCACTATGTTCAGCTTCTTCCATTTCTCCCGTCTTCAGAGGAGCTCATGAACTCTTCAAGGGAAATCCAGTCCTTCCAAGCTTTCCTCTTCACCTGAGGGTTTGAGGAACCATCAGCAATTTCCAGGTGTTTCTGGCTTCCAAAAGCCAGTCTTCATGACCTTCTTCAAAGGACCTTGATGAGCGCGCCATAGTGAGATGCTGCAGCACGATCCCTGCTGCAGGCTGGGGACTAGAGACAGGCAATGAGTCTTGGGCTCTACTTGTGGAGGGGAACCACACATGTCCACCCTCCTGGCAAATGCTGCCAACACCAGAGCACAGGGTGCCTTAGGGGACCACCCAGCCCTCATGTTGTCCAAGGGTGGCCGGCAGGCAGGCACAATGAAAAGCCCACAGAAGCCCAGCACCGCCCGAGAGATGGCCATTTTGAACCATGTCTATCTGTCACACACACACTGGCCAGTAGTAGAGGAGCTGGGAAGATCACAATGGGTAAACCATGACTGTCTCCCAGGTAGAATCTTCCAGCTCCTAGTTAGAAAGGGTCTGAGCCTGGGAATACGAGCTGGCAGGTCAAGCACTCGCCCAGGAGCTGGCGTAGGTGGGACAGGCAGACCTATGCCCAAACTGGCTGGACTGGGGGTGATGCAGTGGTCGTCCCAAGTAAAACCGGAAAACATCCCAGAGCTGGGTTTGGGGCACTAAACACCCCCACATATGCCCTGACTTTTGTAATTACCTCTCTATTGCCCGGTATTCTGCTCCTCCTCCTCCCCAGGAGGCCAGCCCTGGTGACACCAGGGGAGCGCTGCACAGCGAGGGAGAGCAAAGGCTGTAATTAACAACTGAACTGAGCATCTGAGCAGAGAATTTTCTCTTAGTAGCGGTGTCACTCTATAGCACTCACAGCATTAATAAATTCCTCTTGGAAGAAGGCCTCTTTAAAGTCCATATTCAGGAAGAAAAGCTTGATTATTTCCCCCCCACACACACACACGTTTGTTTTCCAAGTGTTAAAATCACCGAAGAGACATTCTGACTTCTTTTGGGATGCAACTATCTAAAATTAGTGATGTTACTTATTATTCCCACCATAAAGAACATAGATATTCAACAGTGTCCAGTTAGATTATTTTCTCATCTCTTTCTTCCTACAGAAACTGTGTTTTGAATATTGCTGAATATTTCACTTCAGCCACTTTGTAAGAAAGTCTCATCTGAATAAGTTTCAGCCCTTCCTAAATATATGGCTTTCATTGCATTTGTATTTGTATCTCAGCTATTGTTTATGTCAGTTTTAAGTGTTTTATTTCTCTTCATTTAGCCCTTGTATTTTCAGTTGCTACAGAAAGAAGTTTATGGCTGAATCAGCAAAAGATTTTAGGAAAATGTCAGTCTGTTTCAGCATGGTCTGTGGGGAAAACAACCGGAGGCATGTTGCCTGCCCTCTGTCTTATCCGAAATAATTTCTTCTGTAGAGATAGGTGTGCTGCAGTGGTGGTGTTCCCACCCAAAAGAGTATAAGACCATAAGAGGTGTGGAAGATGTGGAAAGCAAGGGAACAACAGCGTTTTCTTCTAACAAGAAGTATCTTCATACTCCTCCTCCTTCAGGAAGAGGCAGGCATGGGAAAGGAGGTGTGGAGTGGTTTTGGCTAACGTGAGGGCATGTCTGCAACTTTGTCCTTCTGAGAAATGGAGCTGATATGCCAAAGGGAGCCTCCTTGCTTTGCTCACTCTTGCCAGCTCTTGTGGCTTCACATGGGACCTTTGATATTAGCTGTTTCTCTTGTAGCTTCAACTCCTTGGGGCATGTGTGGGTGAGACTTTCAGCTTCTACGTGTAGAGCTACAAGCTTTCTTGATAGGGAGGGAAGCGAGAAACAAGACCCAAGTGTACCCTAATAGCAAAAGGCCCCAGAGGCAAATAAAACATGCACAATTACTTTCATGAATATCATGATTCCTATGCCAGTTGCAGGAATTTTGAACCAGACTGCTGATTTTTTAGCTTGCAGCTTACAGTGCTCCTTATTAATGTCCTAGTCAATCACCTTTTAAAAACATCTTTACTTTTATGGTATTTTTCTTCCAGCTCTTGCCAGGCCCGAAATACATAACGTTGGACTGAGCTGTGCGAGACTCTGATACTGATCTCAAAAAACTCTTGCAGATAGATATTAACCAATTCATGTCTGTAAACACCTACAAATAAAAGGTGGTATAAAGATACTGATTATAGTGGTCACCATTAAGGTATGTAAAATTTTGCTTTCTGCCTGATTAGAGTTACCATGGTATTATCTATGCTAAGGTACCATGGCAACTTAAAATACTTGCAAATGGTAATTATATACATGTTAACGTCGACCACTGCATTATTGAGTGAATCACTGAGGTTTGTAAGAACAGAAACAACTTCAACAAGGTAAGAAATGCTGTGTGAGACCTGAAGCAAGCAAAGAGAAAACAGCAAATCTATAAGAGTGAAAATACTAGGTGGCCTTTAATATCTTGGATTCTGTTTGGTTCTGTATACCGTGCATAGGAGCTACTGAAATAAGAACTAACAAACCCATCAATGTCTTTCACTAAACCATCAGAAAATAAATCTCCCCTCCTACATCCACAGAAATGTGTCCTGTGTCTTCAATTAACACTTAAAGATATATATCTACGGAGCGAGGTTAGAGAGGAAGGCCAAGTCTTTCTGAAGAATGTTCAAGATGAATGGGAATGAAGGTTGTTCAGAAATTTTATTCATGTTGGAGAAGTGCCAGCTGCACTCGTTGTTAATATTTGAAAAATTAATTGTACTTGCCAAAAGACCCTTTCAAGACAGATGCTTCAATTCCTTTTAAAAATGCAAGATCAAAATATGTATCACCAGTTACTTTATTTTGAAACATTACAAACTCTGTCCAAGATCAAATTCATGACACGGTCACACAAGCTGATAGTTAAGATCAGGTTTGGGGCCTTTATTTATTTTGATAATGGGCTGTTTCTTCATCACTAACATTTAAGAAGAAAGAAAAGAATAATAATATGAAAAAGATGATCTTTAAAAAAAACACATTTTTTTTAAAGGGCGAAAAACCTTCCTAGGAAGAGGGCAGGCCTCCAACAAGAATTGGGGATCCCAAACACCCTTTACTTCCCATTAATCCTATGTCAGATCCTGCATGGCTGGAGCATTATAATGCACTGTTGTTGTGGGTCTCACCAGAGGAAGGTAGGATCAGTGATCAGTGCCGAAAAGTGAGGGAGATGCTAAGAAGCTGATATAGCTGAGATCTGAAGTAGGTAAGGACAGCAACTGTACCAGCCCCCAGGTAGGATGTGCTGTAGGAGCAATCAAGAGAAAGCAATGAAGAACTGGGTGATCCAGTTGTGCACTACTGATCCTGTTCTGTATTGCTAAGCTTAGTATTAATATTTATATTATTTTGCGTCTCTCTTACAAGGGTGATTAAAAAAGCTTCGTAGGGTTTCATAATACATGATTAGAATTTCCCCCACCCATGGAGTTAAATAAATTCTCTTCCGCTTTGTAAAGATAAAGCATGATGTATAATATATGACTGGAAATCAATGGCCGTATCTTCTGTACATATAGAGCTGGACATGCGCCAGATATTCCAGACACAAGTCTGGTTCCCAGAGAGTATTTGCCTTAAGGAGTGGTATCTGAAGAAGTTTTATAACCACCCAGTATCTTTGTTACCTCTCTCCCCAGTGTTTCTGCTCGGAGGTGTCTCTTATCATCTTTCAGATCAAATTTTCTCCAGCTATTTCCTGGCATCCACTTTGGATACCTGATTTTTTTATTGCCTTTCTTTGGCCACTGAGATAAATGGTTTAATAGTCATTAAACAACGCTGCAGCCAGCACGGCTCTGAAGATAACTTGATTCATGCTGCTTTAGAAACTGCCTCCGACAAAGCGCACTGTGGGCACAGCTGATGTGAGTGTAAGAGTGCAGATATGCAGAAAAGCCAATTATTTTTGTCTCAGCTAATATAAAATACATACTGGGGACTGTTTGATTTAGGCAGCTTAGGCAGCTCCTGTATTTTATGGTATATCCGCTCACCTGAAATTAGAATGTCTTGAACCATTAGTGATAAAGGATTTGTGTGGGACAGCAGGGAGGTAACAACAGCATCAGCATCTGGGTTACAGAAAGGTTTTAGAAAAAATAAGTTAATTTAAAGTAGTTATGAAAAACTCTTGCTTCAAGGTTGTACTTCTCTGTAAAGGAGGCAGGACTCGCTGGTGAGACTCTGCAAGGAGCAGGTGGGACAGGAGCAAGCTGGTACTGCCAGAGTCCTGCAGTCTTCATGGCAGGGCTTGAAGACGGAAATTAGGTATGAGCTAAATATTGGAGCAGGCTTAATTTTAGTAATATATCCAACAGAATCTGATGGGTGATGGGTCTTCAACCTAACAGGGAAGAAAGCTATAATAAGATCCAACGCCTAGAAGCTGAATGTTGACAAAATTCAGTCTAGAAACAAGAATCTGAACTATAGCTGCCAGAGTGATTAACTACTGGAATAATGTGCACAGGGACGAGTAAATTCCTCCAGACAAAGACCATCCATTTTCCTAAATGACAAAGCTTCAAAGAGGAGTTCTGAGCACAGTGCAGAAATTAGTGAGTACATTTTTCTGGCAAGTGTCACGTGTCACGCGAAAGGTCATGCCAGCCCATCAGCACCACACCTTCAGGTCTTCAGGTCCTCTTCATTTGCTCCATAATCGGGTGTACTCCAGAGGTCTGCATGGCTGCTGCAAGGCCACAGGCAACATCCAGCGCCAACACTGTTCTTTGGGAGATAATCTCACTGCAAACTTGAAAGTCAGGTCAGGTGAATTGAAAATTTCACGTGTTTTTGAACCAGCACAGGGCTACTTCCAAACTAGCCAGAGTTGCTCATCTAGATTTTAAAAATCTGTAGGTTCATCTTTGACTTGTTGGTCTGGTTATGGCATCCTATAGTTCTCCTTGGCACTGCCAAAAATGTAGGTAGGGCAGAAATAGTAAGAATGAAACTAGTCAAATGTAGCTTATGACAGAAATCTCCAGTACTGATGAATTATGAAACACAGATATTTTCTCTTTCTAATCCGCTGAGTTTATCCTTTTTCAGGAAGGCAATATATCTCAGGAATGGATCTAAGCATATCAGAAGACCCATTCCAATCACTGTTTAAGTTGTTTTCCAGCTGTTGCTGAACTGGGGACAAGAAAAATGAAAGCTTTTGGCCACTGTTCTCCGTCCGATCTCTTATCTTCCAAGACAGGCTAGCTGGTCCCCTCCATTTACAGAAATTTCAGAAAATGGCAGGAATTCTTTTGTTCTGTGTTTTCATACCATGCAGCAAAGTCCATGTCTTTTCACAGTACACATTCCCAAGGTGCGGCAATAGCTAGAACAAGCAGTTTCACTGGGTCCCTGTCAGTCTCCGAGCTCAGCAAGGTGTTTCCCTTAGGCCTACAGAGTATCGTCAGTGACTCATGGCCTTTTGCATCTTGGCTTTCTGAAACTACAGACTATTTGAAATTTCACCAGGTTTCACTCTGTGTATATGGATTTTGTAGGGCCCAAGTTTCAAAATGAAAAGCAGGGATCAGAAATTTATGATACAACTGGTCAGTATAATAAAAAAAATAAATGAGGTTTACAGTGAAAGAAGAGAGAAAGAGTCAACCGTTCTACACAAAGATACATTACTTAGTGCAAAACTCCATCCTTACCCAGATTCTTGATTTTTCAGCCTTTGCATGGCATGACTTTCAAATAATTGATGAGCACGGCTCCCTGAGACCTCAAAGGCTGTTTAGATATTTTTTTTTATCTGTATCTAATCCATTTTTCTACAACAGCTTTGAGGTAGATTCCTGTAGTTTGTGCTAGGAATTTTAACCTCACGAAAAGACTTGTATAGACCAGAGTCAGACAAAAGATGACAAAGCTCTGTTATTGCACAGCGATAACGCTCAAGAGATTCTATTATGCATCTGTCTCTCCCATTAAGCTGAAGCATCAGATTCTTGCATATATGGATTAACTTCCAGTCAGCACAGATAAAAGACCGTTGGTGGTGTTACTTTCGCTAAATCCTCTCTCACTGGGGATTTTTTGTCATTTTCTGTGGCTAAGCAGTACACACGCAGAAAGGGAAGAATGCTGATGTGGGTGAAAAAAGTAGCGTGGTTACCTTTTCCTGGTCAGAGCGCAAAACACTCCTGCAGTTGTACCAGAGATCATGGCAAGGACACAGTGCCAAGCACTGCTCGTCCCTCACTGATGGAAACCCACCACCTTCAGATCTTTGGAAAAAATGCATTTCATGAAAGCCTCTGCCAAGCCTCAGCAGTTATGCCAGATTTTGTCCAACCATGATGGTTAAGACCTTCCGCCTTTGGCAAAAGCACAGGAGTTTGGGGAATGGGGTGTCTGGGGTGGGGACTATGGGTTTCCGACCTGAGGCACCAGCACCACTGGTAATGCCTGGTCCAGGAGGCAGGTCCTACAAGCTCCAGCTGCTGGTAGCTACAACGCAGCTCTCGAGGATGGGCATCCCTGTGCCCACTACGCACCTGGGGGTGGGTCAGGGAGAAGGTCCTGTGGGGTGGACAATGCCGGCTCTTGCCTTCCCTCTCCAAGGAGGCAGCAACCGAAGCCCTGCAGTGACCGAAGCAGCAGTGACCGAAGGCCTGCAGCAGAACGCAGCAATTTGCACAGGACAATGCATACGTTGTCTTTCCAAAAACTCTCCAAAAGCTTTGGAAGATGCAGGAGGCTAACAAGGAAAAAATTCACTGTCTTTTCCAGTGCAAGATCTACAGGGTGTCAAGCAATACTAAAGGACCAGGTGAAGCTGGACAGTAAATTCAAACTGAACAAAAGGCGATAGTCCTCATTCACTTCTGACTACAGGCCATTGCAGACGATAGCAGCTTACACAAGCTCACAAAGAAATTGGATGAATTCATGGATGAAAAATCCATCTTGCACTTTTAAATAGAAAGAAACTACTGCTGGCTCAGGAAGCACCTGCACCACAAATCACTGAAGCTGCGACACTGGGCCAGGGTAGTTTCATTATATGCTTGTCCTGGTTTTATGCTTTTCCTTAAGCATCTTCTATTTGACAGTCTTGGATACAGGCTTCTGGACCTTTGATCTGATCCAGTTTATGGTTATTCTTGTAGTCCCATAATCTTCAGAGAATCTTGGCCAAACCTATGATGTTTAAGGAAAATTTTTAATTTGTGCAACCCAGTGTGATCTACTGCAATAAATACATAATTGAAGGCAGGGACATATGGGGTTTTTTTGAGTATTGATATGTTAAAAGTAATTGAAATCATCCTATACAAGTTGTTTCTCACTTTTCACTTGGTTACACTTAATTTCTTTTACAAACCTGCCCACCTGCTTAGCTTTCTTAATGCTGCACTGTAGTATGAAGCAGATCTGTGAAGTCACTGGTGGAACACAGCCAGGGGGTGGGAGGTTTGGGTCCAAAGTTTGCAGCTTGGTTTCTATGTCTTTCAGCAGGAAAAAAGAAAATAAAAATTGCAGTGTATGTGTAACTGCTCCGAAACCCCCAGTCTGTCAGATAAAATATGAAATAATAAACCCATGTGCTTTAGAGCAAGGGCAGGGTCTGGGGTTCCTGAGATCTGGAGCCAGGTACCCAACTCTGCCACTGGTCCAGTAAGTGACCTTGCCATGCTCCTCCTCTTCCTCACTCCCATCTGCATTTTGGTACGTGCCAGATGAAGTGCTCATTGCGCCTATATTCACTCCCCACACAGACCACATCTCTGTGACTGTACGGAACAGACGCAGGGCAAAGGCTGAGGCACAGCAGTGCAGTGATTCCCAGGAGAGGGAGCCCTGGCCAGTTTGGGCCAAAGCTGTGCTGGGGACATGGGTGGTGCCGGCCAGGGACTGCACCCAGCTGGCGGCATGCGTGTGACACCCCCTTTGGAGGGGAGAGAGACTGGGGTAAGAGAATATTTTATGGAGACACAGGTCCCTTTTGATTTGCCAGTTTAGATGCAGCCTGTGAGTCCAGATGCAGTTACTGTTTCCAAAGCAGAAGATGGTCTGGGAAGCCACTGAAGGCAAAAAGAAGTCTTTCCTTTTACGTTGATAGGGTTTGGACCAAGCCTGCTGTGCTCAGTCAGGTTGGTGTTCGGGGCTACAGAAATCCTAAAGGAACACAAAAAAATATCTATCAGGTCTGCGAGGACGCATATAGGTATACCTGGCATTTTAACAAATTATTTGTGGACTACTGTCTAAGAGATGCCAAAAATCAATGGAATTTAAGGGAAGCAACTTTTAGCATGGAAAAAGTGGGAGTTTAAAGTGGTTACTCATTTCTGGATCTGTTCTCCTTATCAAGGGAATGCAGCACTGGAGTTGATAATGCAGCAGTTTACAGCACTCGAAGGCACCAACTGCACTATTCTCTGTTCCCTGATGCTCACAAGCAACAGCCCTATGAGCTGCAGACGATGCTAATGACTTTCATACACCAGAACCATATGAAAGTCTTACAGCCATTGCGATTCATCTATTGTATCGTGTTACAGCTGCATTGCTGTATCAGTATTCCAGTACAATATTGATGTGATGCAGATGTATTAAGCTATTACATCCCTGTTTCTACTGAAGTATATTAGCAGAAGAGACATGTGGGTACAGTTGTACTCAGGTCTTCAAAGAATCCCTGAGTGGTCCAAACACTTTCAATTCCCAGAAACATTCAGCTTGTAAGCTATTGACCGAAAATGTCTAGACCATCCAAAATAATTTTTGGCAGGTGAGCTGAAAAAGATCCAAACTCCTTTTTTGAAGTATGGCTACATTTGCTATATTTATATAGACACATAAAATGACACATAACAGGTAACAAATTTTTAAATAACAGTGGGTTGCAAATAGCATTGCACCACATACCTAACTCCATGGCCTTCAAAAATGGTCTCCAGGCAAAATGAAAAGATAGGAAAATATTTTGTAGTGCTCTTTTCTGTCTTTCTGTCGATATATTCACTTCTCAGTATTTAAAGTAAGTTTGCTGATATTGGGATAGAGCGTATCATCAGTTCAAGTGAGGAGGAAAGGCTTTATGTTCACTGTAACTATGGGTAAGTACTATCTACTTCAGAGGGTACTATGGGGCTTAATTAATGTTTACAGTGCCTCGGGAGTCTTACCCACATTAGAAGTATAATAAGAACTAGTCCTAATTAACTTCCTACTAAAAAGCAAAGTTTCATGAAGTTTTAAAGCAGAACAGTCGGTGAATTTGTAAACCCCATTTATTTGAATCCCCGCAGTAGGAAAAGTTAGTGGGGAAAGTGGTAAAAATCTTCAATTAATTTTCCTCAACCTGTGGGATTTAATTAAGATGTTAGCAAAAACCTGCAAGTTTCCTGTGGGTATTTCTTATTTGATTTCCATTTTCACGAAGACAGAGCTTTCAGCTTAGAACAGATTCTGCAAGCCACAAAGAGACTAATTGAAAAATAGATGTTAGTTTATTAAAATTGAACTGGGTATGGATCAGATTATCTAGACAAAATTCAACAGTTGTACGCAGCACTTTAAACTATTTACGTTCTGTAGTTTCCTTGCTTTGAATTTCTTTTAAAAGGATGGCTTAGGATCTCAGAATATATCTCACTGGCATAATTCAGCACCATGTGGAGATACCTGAGCTACCTGTGAAAGAGCCAATTCGAGTGTTGGAAGCTACATATCTCCGCGAGCTCAGAATTATATCTGAGTTAATTAGTCCTGCGGAGAAGAGGAATATATTAGCTTCAGTGGAGCACAATATAACATAGTGATACCCAAGCTACATTCTCTCGACATACCCTCTAGGGATGCATTTCCAGTTAGAGAAGTAGGAAACTATTAAAAAGACCCGCAGCACCGCGTGCAATGCACCACACCAAAGAGGAGTGCTTGCCTTTGCCCTCAGGGTGCACTTACACTCACAGGTAGAAGAAGACCCACTTCCATGTGCAGAACTATAGGCATCCTCAAAATTTTATAGTAACATGCCACCAATCCTGGCTTTATCTCTACCCATTAAGCAAACCGCTGTGGAGAAATGTGGCAGCTGCAAAAGCCCCATTTCCTGGCATGTTGGGGCAAAAGTCTGCAGTTTAGAAGGCATCAGAGCTGATGAGCTCCATCTGTGTGAGGAAACAGCAATGGAACAACAGACGACTGAAGACAAAAAGAGAGGGGTTATAGAGAAAGAAATTACATCCTTGTCTTTGAGACTGTGGGTGAGCTTTAGAAAGTAAAGTACTTGTCTCAAAACCGAATCAGGACAGGCAGGGGTCTATATTCAGTTCTGAGGCTGAGTCCTGGGTCTGGGCAGTTCTTGTTCCCTCTCTTCACTTGCCTGGCTTTCTAGCTTCTCTGCTTCTCTCACAAGGTCACTTAGTGCTCAGTACTTGTCACCAGGTTGTTCCACCTCTATGAGCCTGAAGAGATCTTCTGCCTTTGGGGAAAATGTCAGCAGCATCCAGCACTGCTGGTACACCCCACAGCTCCAGGAGCCTGGTGAGGTGAATGAGTCTTGAAGCTACCTGGTGATAAGTCTTGAAGCTACCTGGTGATAAGTCTTCAAGCTCCCTCCCAGCAACCTACTTAATTTAGACACTTGAATACACCTACGGCAGTAAATGCTTAAGGCTAAGATTTTCAAAACAGGTTTGAAGGAATTAAACACACAACTCCTATAGACTTTCTCAGTCTAAGTGCTTTTCTGGATTGGGGCCAGAGTGCTAATCAACTCGCAGTCCTGAGCTCGTAATGAGGAACTTAAATCCCAACTGCTCCAGTGTGCTGCTTGCCTTCTCATTTGACTTTGGCCAATGCTGTGCAATAGCATCTCTGGTTTTGGAATACTAAGGCTTCACAAGTGTTATTTTACATCTTTTTGGACAAAGTTTTTGTCTGATGTGCAGCACAGCCTGCAAAAATATATCCTCTAACGTGTAGAATTCCAGAAAGTGTGGTAATATCTGTCTAATGCGACATCTGTCTAGCATTAAATCTGAAGAATTGGAACCATTTGTTTGATGAGCCATGTAACAAAGATGAAAATTCATTCTTAGGATATCAATGGGGAACTTCTTTTTTTGTTTTAATGAAATGTGAGATGATTTCAACCAAAAATTATGTCTGCCAGCACATATAAGCCTCGGGGCAGCCTATAAAATGTTTATAAAAACAAACCATAGACTCATTAGAAGACTTTGGTGGTAAAATGCAAATAACCTAAGATTTATATGCTGTTCAGCAATATACAGGTGCTCCCGATGAAAAAAACGAACAGAAAACTTGAGGGCATTTATGCAGACTACGTATTTCCTGCCAGACAATGGGTTGTTTGTCCTCATATTTTATTCAAAAATAATTTGAGACCACAAATGATGTGAGAGTTTGCTATAGAAATCACTAGGGAAGTGCAAAGTAGTCTCTCAGAGGTGCTAGACATGGATTTCTAGAGGCCCTCCTCCATAGGCGACTGAGCAACCGATAACTATGTGTAAGGACCCTCCATGCCAATGCAGCAACACTGATCTCTGTGAAATCATACCAGCTTGGATGGGATTCAATGAAGTAGATGATTTGGGCAAAAAATTACTGAGAAAAAGAAGTACAGCAAACACAGGAGAAGATGCCACTACTGGAGGCTGTTGTCAGACTTGACAGGGTTTTTACAGAGGTCAGGGCAAGCTGGCTGTAGGAAACAGTACATCTGAGGGAGATGGAGCATCCCGTAATGCATCTAGGCTGCTGAGAGACGGCAATATGACAGATGGGAACAGATGAAATTTGCCCACAGAATGGTAGTATTGACAGGTGGAAGTGTCAGTATTTTCTCCTTCAGAAAACACTTAAAACTCACCCACCCCCACAACCTATTTGGCTTTAGATGCAAAGCTTAAAGGAGATTAATGGTGGTGTTTTACCACAATCCTTGCATTATACCAACCACAGAAGGCTCTTTGGCTCAACGTAAAATTCCCAAACCAAGTTCTTCTTTGAAGATTCACGGAGATTTTTCTCTGTTTTCCTGTTAGTGTCAAATATAGTATGATCTTCCTTGCTTCTCTCAGCTGCCTCAAAGTATAACTCTGTGTTCAGCTTATTAGCTGTTACATATCAGTAGTTTCCATTGGACACCCTGCTAATTTGTCATTATTTTTTTGTTTATTCTATTAACAAAATAAACATCACTTGAACAATAAAGATTACCTTTTGCTAGTGGCTCAGGAAAAAAAAAAAGTCTTTATGTCAGACAGTTACAAACCCAGGGCTATTTCTTTCTCAGTTGTTTAGTACATGCCTAAACGTCTTGCTTACGTCTCCCATTATAACTGGGAAACTAAAACGTGTCTGTTAGAAACCAAATAATGCTTATTTATGACTCACCTCTAGGTTTTTTTGGTCCCATTGTTCTTATTTTATTTAGTACAATTAAAATACAAAGGACAATGACTATCCATAGCTTTCGGCACATTACCAATTATTTAAAATACAAGTCCAACACAACAGAGCTCACGCAAAACAAAATTAAATTAACTTAGCCAGCTAGTAATTCAAAGCAGTAAAATATATCCTGTCCCATTCATTCCCTCAATTCTTCCCCAAAAAGCCTTAGGAAATAGACAGTCTTTGTAGTATGCTTTAAAGGTCAAAAGATTGTGTTTGAAACTTTTCCTCTCTTTTGAACTGAGGGGACTCATGCTTGCATCCCTCTGGTGACACCAGGATTGGTTATGTCAGCAAAATCGGAAAGAAAGAGTAAGGCAGAACTTAACAATACCTTAACATCCAGCCAAGAAACCAGCAGCCAAGAATCACGGGACACAGATCTTACATGCTTACAGAAAAATATGGTTACGCAAGCTCAGTCAATTGATTGCTGGCTCAGTGCAACTGGGCACAAAAATGATGGAGTCTGGGCAAGGGTCATTTAGTGGAAATAAATTCATACAGTGATTAGGGGTATAAGATTTTTTTTTTTTTTCAGTTTGGCCACTGAAGCAAATGAAATTAAATACAGCTTCCCAAATGAGACAGTTCAGACTTCAGAACTAAACCAAAACTGTTTGCTTTTCACTTTGAACCCCAACGACCAAAAATAAGAAATTGTTATAAGGTTTGATTTCAGTATAAAGTTGTTTCACATCAATTAAAAAGTATTTCAGCTTCATTTGAGGCATCTGTATGAGAAAGGAAAGCCGTGGATGAGACTGAGGGAGCCTACAGAGCTGTGATGGAGGAGGTGAGACCGCAGTCTCCTTCCTCCTCGCTGCCTGGCTCGCTGCATCCTCCCCATGCATGGGGCACGGGAAGCACCACCCCAGAAGTGTGCCCAGCTCCCAAACCAGCAGGGAATGCTTGTGCTGATCCTGATGTCACCACTTCATTTTGCATGAAACAACTTTAAAAGCTGCCAGCACAAGGCCTGGACTACAAACACCTTGCCTCTTCAGTGACTACCCAAAAGCCACAGGCTCTGGAGCCATCCTCTCTTGACCAGTATTTCTGAAACAAGCCCATAGCAAGAGCAGATATTTCCCGGGAGCCCCTTCCTCGCTGCCTCCAGCGATTTTGCTTGTGTACCTACGGTGAAAACACTTTCTCTGGGCATGTGTTGTTGGACTAGACTTTGCACATCTCACTTTGAAGCAACCTGTGTGGTACCTTGCTGTAGAAATCCCTACCCTAGACCATGGTGGTGGAGTCCATTGCTGGGTTGGTGGGACTGGGATGCTCAGATCTCCTCAGGCAGAAGATGGAGCTGAAGCTGTTTTGCACAAACTCGATGAACATTCAAACCGCTAGGTGACTGGGGAGGCCATCCTCTCAACAAACTCACACCTAGCCCTGAGGAACTAAATTCACACTCAACTGCCCCTGAGGAAAGAAAAAAACCCAACAGCTTAAACAGCTCTGCAGATGTGGATTGAATTCAAGGATATTTTCAGGCCAACAAAAATCGCATTTTTCAGTGAATAATCTATTTGTTAGAAGTAAATGGCCTAACCCTCATGGAGACCCAACTCTTTTCCTGCTGCTGGAATAAACAATTCCACTTTTTTCCCCGGGGCAGGAATCACACCCACATGCATCCAGGCTTCCTTCCTGAATTACCTCCTCAGACAGCGTCCATCTCTGATGAGAGAGGCCGCACCTGAGAGTGGTATCTGTAAATGCGCCAAGGAACACCCACTCCCCTTCCACAGAGTGCCTCTTGTTGCACTCTGATCCCTAATAAGTGACCTGCCATGGTCTGTGCCAAATTCAGTTTACAGTCCTGGCTGACCATAGTGCTTCTGGACCAAACTCACAGGGCTAAAAGAAACCGTGACCTCCTGGAAGCATCTTGCAGTAGAAACATGAAACAGCTATCACGACCACTTCTGCGTGTTTATTTTTTAAGACTAAGGAAAGGAACTTCAGAGGCCCAGCCATGCTCTACTTGCGTTCTGCCTGTCTAAAGTCTGCTTAAGATTTCTTTACTATGTGTCCTCTTTCTTCAGCTTTTTGCCTCACAAAATGTGCAGCTACTCCATTGCAAACAGGGATTCAGAGAATTAAGAAATGTGCATATACCCTTTCCTATCTCCCAAAGGCATTTCAAGAACAGTATTTTATTTGTAATACTGTGAGATCTTCAGGGAAAACAAACAGAAACTGCAGAAACGGAGTGAACCCTGTGGACATGCTTTTCAGAAAATCTCCTTTTTCATCCTACTGAGATGTCAGATTGGCAAAATGTATTCTTTTTGTTAATAGCTGAGAAACAGTGGAGAAACCAGGGACCAGATTCTTCTAACAAGGTCATGGGTGTAAATCACAGCCAACTTCAATGAAGTTGCACTCTTAACGTCAGACTCTCATCCTCTCATAGCAAGTCAGCGTTAACATGTCGTCCAGGATAGGTATAAGGGATTGCTGCTGTACATCACTCAGCATATGAATTTTCAGTGGGGGGAGAAAGAGTTTAGCTCTTCTCTGAAGTCAGTTTACATTCGTTGCTCTCTTAATTAAAGCAGGGTGTTATTTTCCCAGACTGAAGTGGATTAGAAGTACAATGGCTTCAGTGAAAGCTGAGAATAACTTCTCTGTGATGCATTAGTAGGATGACAGAGGAATGAAAGGTTTAGTAGGCCTGCTTCTCAGAATTTGTTTACACATCCAAGAATAAAACGTTAAAACAGATTTAAAAGTCTATTGCCTGATAGAAAATTATGTCCCCAAAAGCATTTTCACCACAATGACAGTTAACCAAATACTGTATGACTTCTCACCCTTGGATGTAGAAAAGAAACAAAAATTCTGTAAGTTCTCAGTGTGGACAATTACTGTAAAGGATTTCTTTTTTGTTATTATTTTTTATTGAAGAAGAAAGAATAGCCCTTAAATGGTGCTCTTTTCCCACTGAAATTAGCACTGTCTGGGCTCCATACTTGATTTAGTAGTATCTATAGCAGTACCTATGGCAATGTACAGCCAAAGTTACGACAACTTAGTGTAAAAGAAAAGTCAATTAAATGTTTAATTTGGCACTTGTACCTAAATCAAATGCCACGGCTATGCTTCAGCGGAGTATATGCAGGAATTGGCTCAGAATAGCTTCTGTTAAACAGCCACCTTTGCCAGGTTTAGTGACTCAATATTACTTATTTCCTGGCTAAGATTAACTTCTGATTTTATGGATATTTTTTGTTTCTCTACTCTAATCAGCACAGATAAACAATTTCAAGGATACAATCCTTTAGACCCTCCTCAGGCAAAATGACCACTTAAGAAAACAGACGTTTTGCTGCAGTGAGGACTGAGTCCATGCTGACATAGTTCTGGCACAAGGATAGAAGTTAAAATAGTGGATAATTGTATTCAGGAAAACAGGCTGGTAATTAAAGACATCCAACCTTTTAATATTTTATTTCTATACTTCAACTCCATGAAATACTCCTCAACACTCAGTAAAGGATTTGGGCAACACTAGTGAGCTGCAAAAAGATTAATACCAAGCAATCCTCTCTTGTGCAAACTTGGATGTGTTTCCACGCCAGTGTTTTCTGATGGCCAGGAAACAGATTCTGCAGGACAGCTTCCTTTTGCTGGCCAGCAGGAAATAATAGAATATTTTTATTGCTGCTGTGTTAAAATTTGACAGAGGGACTCTAAGAAGGTGGACAGATAAGAATGATCTTTTTTTCCCTTCTTTCCAATGTCTTTATTGCCAACTTTACTGTGATGTGACTGAAAACTCATTTTAATAACTAGTGAAAAAGATCACTAGGGCTACAATTACAGGCGGTTTCATGCTGAACAAAGATTTTTTTGACAATCAAAATTAGATCAGCTGCCTGGGGAAATTTTCCACTATATTATTCGTAACAGCTTTAAGTTCTGCCTGTTAGTGCCTTCACTTGTAAGGACCCTTATTATCTTGAGCCCGGGATGTGTGCAGAAAGGCAGGCATTTATTACAAGAAGATATCTGGTTGGTTCTTATTTTTAAAAGTGAATAGTTAAACACTTAAAAAGTCTCGATCTCTCATGTTTACAGCAGACATTGAACTACTATTCCTACAACAAGGCGCTATTAAACACCACTTACTCCATGACCAACAGTTTGAAACAACCACATCAGTCTTTTTTTCCCCTGGTGACATGATGACCTGCATTAAAGTACATAACATAGAGAAAACTGTGTGGACATCCACACATTATCATTTGAGAGCAGATTCGAATTTGCATGTACATATACTTCTGTCTGGCATAAGCTTGCTTTCAATATAAGGCCTCAGCTTTCCTCCTTACCCATGCTGTTCTCTCCTCATACAGTAGATAACATCTCCGTTTCACCTGCAATGGTCACATGAGCCTTCCCCACAAAGAGAAAAAGCCTTCTTTTACATATCCATATCTCTTCTCCCTCTCTAAACTAGGCAGACCTTTGCTGGCATAGCACTGGGCTTTTCCTTAGCCAGGCTAAGGAAGGGATGGGGTGTTGCCATACTGTTCTGAGCCTCACACAGAAGGACTCAGATTGCCAAATTGCCTTTTTCTTCTCCTGCTTACTCTTCACAACCAGACTTTAATCACTTAATCCTCAAACTCCTGGCAGACCATGATCCAGACAAATGCTTACCTCTTCTGTGCCTTCCTGATCTCCCTTGGGTCTTTCCAACAGCACCCTCACAGATGGCTTCCTCAGCTCTGCTTGGGAAGAAGTCACATCATGTCTTCTCCAAGCCCTGCTCTGTCTCCAGATGAAGAAGGATCTTGTCTTAAAAATCCTCATTGCATTTCCTAGCAGGGCTTGTACTCCCTGAGTTGCTTCTTGGGAACAACCAACCACAGGCTCCTTAGTGGGTGCCATTGCTACCATCATCCTCTGCCAGGACAGCGCAGCCACAATGTGCCCTCACAACCATGAGAAACACCTCAGTAAGGAAATTTAAAAGTACTCTTTTCAAAAGCTTTTTTTTAGTGCAGATTTTAATTCATATTATACTTTGAGGAGAAGTTTTGGTGAGGTTCATGTCTTCTAGTTGAGGAGTCTGAAAGTCAGATGGATGGTTTGGATCAGGACAAGGCTTCTAGCGCTATGCTTCCTTGATAGTCATTGAGAGAAACAGGCACCTCCTGATGGTGAACCACTGCGTGTGAAGAGAGGAGTCTAAAACTGGTCTCACAAATCACCTTCTTGCTGTAGACACCTAGGGGGCCAAAGATGACTGGCATGGATCCTGCAGAATAGCTTGGAAATATCCTTAGTTTCTTGAGGGGAATCCTTTGTTAATTCCCCAAATCATCATAGAAAACAGTCATAGGAGTGAACAGTGTGTCAGGTTAAGGGTAGGTGTAAGTGCAGGTCTACTAGGGTGGGCTGTGCATTTTGGCAAGCGAGCCTGGCAGTAGCCCCAGGTGCCAGGGTGGCATCCTTACTGACTGCAGCCGGCCGAGGAAGGCTGAGCAGTGAGCCCATGTCAGCCCTCTGCAGAACCCAGCCCTGCGCAGACACGCAGTGACATGAGCTGTGGCCCCTTCCTTTAGCCTTAATCTCTACTCCTCTATGGAAATCAGACATTTAAATGCAAAATTTTCTACTAGCTGAGAGTCTGCCCAGCAATTGTATTTCCAGGCATGAATGTCATGAGGAGCAACACCGCCTCGCTTATTAATCCCATGTTTACGGCTGCAGTGTTCACCAGCCTACCTGACATTGCTGTCAGCAGCAAATCTGCGCACATTACATTTTTCACCTGCCTTAGTGAGGGGGAGCACTGGTTATTGTCCATTCGCTGTGAAGAAACCTAACTCCAGAAAAAGAGAAGATAACGGAACAAAATTAAACTGGAAATTTACACAGGCTCTGCCCACTCTTAAAATTGACTAAAATGAGGAAATGTTTAAAGAATTGTCATTTCTAAACTGCCGTCACATCCAGAATATCCATATACAAGCTCCTAACATTCTGTCACAGTATGATTTTTACATTTTCCTATTTCTGCCTCATAAAAGTCTGTACTATAAAAAAATGGTGGTGTGTTCTTAACAGTAGACTTAGTTTCAGTCTTTGGATCTGTATTAATCCTTCAAGTTTCTCTCTCACGGTTTATTATGTCATCCAGATTTCACTCTGAACCATCTACTCTTTTCCATATGTTCTTAGCAGGAAATGTGCATGAATTTAGAAACACAGCAAGACATATGATATTCAATAATAAGAACATTTTGAAGAGACACAAAAGAAAAAATCCAAACGAAAGTTCTAGCTAGCTTCCAGCCTCACTCAAACAAGATATCCAATATTCCTTAATTTGAAACTTTTAGTTACAGTAAAAAATGTTTTGCTTTTCATTTATCTAGCTACATCTGAGATTTTACTGTGTGCATACAGACTTAGAGGTGTTGCTTTATGTTTACTTACATCTAAATTTTGTATTAATATCTAGAATAATGTGAGTTTTTTCTTCAGTTTCATGCAGACAGAAGTAAACAAGGCTTTAAAGATAAGCCTTTGTATTTTGAGATTCAGTAAATATAGAGGTATGTGAGATGTGAGATGCCACAGCTTGTTTTATGAATTACATTACAGATGTTATGTATATATCAAATAACATGATGTAACTGTCTAGGAAAGCTAGATGTTATACACATGTCATATCAACAAGAAAACTGCAAATGATGTACAGGTAATTGTCTGAACCCAGAAAAATGATTCCCAGATATTTTTCCCATAAAGTGTGAACTAAATAAACTGCCACAGACCTTGAGCATTCCTCCCCTGTGACCCTGCATGTAGGAAGATGATGGAAGAATAAGAAAATAAGAGGTTGCTACCGCAGAAAAAAGAAAGGAAAGGAAACCCCAGTCTCCAGAGCCTTGTATGTCCACGAAGCAGGGGTGAAGGCAATGGAGAGTGGAATGGGAAAAGCAGAAAGGACAGATCATGGGGGTTATATGAGCCAGAATTGCACTCTGAGTCAATCAGGGATGCTCCATAAGTCTGTTTAGTCTCATAAAGCTTGTTAAAAAGACAGTTTATTTGTTATCCATAAGAAAAAATGACAATCTTTACAACAGGAAGTCACTTATTTTTTTTTTAGGGAAACAAGATTGTTTTTCCTATTTTGTTTTGGTTCATTACCAGTGTGTAATGTTTTATTTTATACCCTACTTCTCCAGGATGGCCAGTGTGTAGTATTAAACCCCTCCAAAAATATCAGTTCCAGGAGATGGTTTTAGCAGCGACTTTCTGTATTTGCTTGGTGGTGGTGGGTCTCCACACAGGCAACCAGTTGCCCACTGATTTGGGCAATTTGCTCCAGGGTCTCTGTGGGATCCGCAGTCTGGAGGGAGCAGAGTGGCTGAGGCAGAAGATATGGGTTGGATCTTATGTGTTCTACTTCACTACCTGAAGAAATGAGGTGGGATTGGTTCTGTTGCATCATATGAAGATCTATCATGGGCATTAATGGTGCTACAGCCGTCTAGTTAGTAGGACCTGATGTTTGGCTAGATGTTGTCAGCAGTGTCAGGGTGCACACCCCGTGTCCGTGCTCCAGTCCCGGCTCATCCCTGCCCTCTGCCTCACGTGTTATCATCAGTATGAGATGCACAGGTCTGCCTCCCCATGGGATAGAAAACAGCCAAGGCTGAACACTTTCAGAGCCTGCTAGGACCACTGGAGGCAAGACTTAACTGCTTCAGCTGGAGGAAGTTAAAATTATTTACAGAAAAATATTAAAATAATTAAAACTGTTAAAATTATTCACCGAAAGGACAATGCTTTTGTTTCAAGATCATAGACAGATAATGTTTATGATTGAGATCAGCAGTCCCCAAACTGTCGTCTGCAGACGGTCGTTTGTGGGCCATGAGTCAGTGGCAGACGACCGACCCACAGTAGCCTGTCACCATCACACTGCTGCAATGTGATGAGCCATGTTCTGGGTGCTCTCTCAGAGATTTTAAAAAGGTTTTTCCATCACCTTTCTTTTGTGACTTGAAATTGGTTTGAGCCTCAAAAGGATGAGTCTCTGTTAGCAGCAAATCAGAACCATATTCACTATTCCAGTCAGCAAAATATTTCTTTTTTCTTTTTTTTCCCCCCCTCTTATTAAATAAGCCTTATATTCCAGAGAAGGTGGATCTCAAGTACATGCCTGTACAAAAATGCAATGTGAGCTCAAGCTGAAATCTCCCGCACTGAAAAGTTTTTTGGACTGTGGTATGTAGAAAATTGTAATTTTTTTTAATGATATTTTTTGGTATTGTAATTGTGGAGTCTATGTGTACCAGGTCTGTAATTTTAAGCTACCCATAGGCAAACATGGCAAGTCAGTACATGTATAAATCAATGGCTGTGACAGGTGTGGGCCACTGTAACAAATCTTCTATACTTTAAATTAGTCATAAATACATGCCTTTCACTAAGCAGCCTCTCACTCTCATAAAAAATAAGGTGACCATAGAAATCAGTTGCAATTTAATTTGGTATCTTAAAATGAAAGACATATGTAGACCCAGCTCCCATTAGTGAATTCACCAAATAGCCCACATTTTTTTTAATCGTTATGAAAAGAAGAAAAGTTTTGCATCTCAGGGGTGCAACCACCATTGTTAAACTTTTTGATTGTTTGGTTGCATGGGTTTTTTTTTCCCTTTGCAAGTGGAGAATTTAAAGTTCAAATATTGCTCTGCATATGTCCTGGCAAGGCTGCCGAACAGCAAACACCCCCAAGTTCGGCCAGTGCTCCATTCCTCCGTTCCTCAGGGAGTTCCTGTTTCATGTGTTTTTCATTTTAAGTTCTGCCTCCTTGAATGCTATTTCCTCTTTTTCAGTTTTCACCAAGGTCAAAGAAATCTTTAGCAAATAAAAAATATGAACATCCAGTCATCTACTGGAAATGTGCCCATCCAGTGTCTAAATAATAAGTTAATAGGTTCACGGAGCAGTCCTACATACACTAGGCGGAGCGCAGCAGAAACCTTCATCTGAGCACTTCATCATAGCTAAATAGAGAGTACTTATCAAATGAGGGCTCTTTTGTTTTGATTATGAACTGCAGAGAAATCAGGTTAGCAGAAGCTAAAATTCTGGCAAACAAGAGTCTCCCAAGCCCCCGAAGTAGGGGACAGGACACAGACCTTCCCCGTTGGCTTTCACCAGACTATGGGTCAGAGCTACAGAGGCCCCTGTGCAGAGCAAAAAATGGTGGTAAGCAGTTGGAAAACCCAGCTACTGAAAATATGTCTCATATTTTGATAATTCTACATGAGAATTGTAGGGATTAAGATTCCATAGAACCTATTCAGCGTGTTTTGGGGGATATCTGGTGAAAATTACCTACACAAAATAAAAATGTGATTCAATAATAAAATTTACTAACTGCAGCCAGATGGGCTGTCAAAGTTGCCTGAAAATCAAGGGAGTCACTAAGTAACAGGATTTGTTACAGGTGATGATAGGGGATACGTTATTAACGAAGATCAGTTGCCACTGCAGAGACAAATCCATATTTGGCGATTGAGCCAGTCAAGTGACTAACAGCTACTGATACTGCTTACAAATTTGGGCTTACTTTTTCATCAAAAGTGGAATTCAAAAGCCAGCCTTTGCATGATTCTACCAAGTTGGGAGTCTGAGCTCTGTGTGAGCTCTAAAGGGAGTCAGATCCAGAAGACCTCCTGGACTACTGCCTCCAGTCTCCCCTAACTGCCTCGCTGTACCAGTTTCCGTAAACTGATAAGGTTCTGGGTTAACAGCATATTTGGGTTGATGGATGGCTGTTCCAGAAACATATAGCTCTTCTGGTTAGAAACCTCCTAATTTCCAGTTGAAGTAATCTGTGTCACAAAATGGCACCGGCACCTACCTTTGCTGGGGGTTCCCCACCTGATACATGCGAGGACCACATTTGTATTCTCCACAGGCACACCACATATTGTGTCACCTGGTAATCATATAGTCCATTCTCAGCTCTTTTTTCAAAGCTTCCTGCTTGGGGAAAAAATATGAGTCCTAAAGTGCCTGACCTCACCTTTTTGAGTTATTCAAATTCATCCCATTTCTATTATTCCAGTCCTGAAGCTTATCCAGTTCTTCCTGTATACTGTCCTCCTCCACGTTCACACTACATATTGCATTATCAGAAAATTTCATGAGCACAGTACTACTTTTTCTGCCAAAGTTGTTAAAAATGTTAAATAGGATCAGTCCCTAGACACATCTTGGAAGAACTCCACTAGTAACTTCCTTTCAGTTTGGTATTTCTCCTTTCAACATGATCTTTCATTTTTTTCCACCTCACAATTCTTCTGCTAATCCAAATTTTCCCCAGTTTAACGAGCAATTTCCTATGCAGCCCTGTGTCAAAAGCTTCCCTGGTAACTGAGTTGCATCTCACTCTCTTACTAATAAAGATAATTTGTCGGGTTATTCAGACATAATCTACTCTCGCTAAAGTGAGTGACATTTCATGTCACTTCCATCTTCATGTCCTTATCTGTTTTTTCCTCCAATGTGAATTTTGAAATTTCACATATTCTTGAAGCCAGACCTGTGGTTGCCCAGACTTTCCCTCTTTTTTGCTTAAGTTCGATCCAATGCCTGCTTTTTCAAGGAAGAGCTATCATCTCCGATAAACACATTCAAAATCCTTGTTAGCAGACTCACATTTTCTTAAACCAGTTCTTTCATAGTTCTTCTAGGATGTGCCTCCACAGCAAGCTGACTCAGTCGCATTAATCTCTTTAGAGCTTGGCGTCCACCTTAGATGTGGTTTATTCCATTTCCATTCTCATATTCCCATTAGCAACACAGCCTTGTTTAACATCATCATCCCCGTTGAAAACCGAGCCAAAGTATTCATCTTGGGGCCATATCTGTATTATCCTTAACTTCATCACCATCTTTGCTGTGCAGTGGCTATAAATCATCTTTTTGTTTGTGTGGCTAAAATAATCTCTATTTGATTTAGTTGTGTTCGAAAAATCCAACTTAGTTTGTCTTTTGGCAATTCTCATTTTATCCATACACTTCCTGACCTCTAAGACTTAATCGCGTTAGCTGAACATTACTCTCTTTTTCCATTCTTCATAGGATGTCTACTCATTCTGAATAGGTTATTTTTGAGCTGGGTAATCGTCCAGCTTGGTCTAGATCCCTTCCCTTGATTTCAGTAGAGGCCCCAGGGAAATGTTGTACCTTTGTCATTCAGAAACTCCAGCTCTTTTACATTCAAGTCCATGAGTTTCCCAGTTCAGTGAACTGCATTTTTAAAACTGAAAACGGTAGTTTCACTTTCAAGTAGAACTACCTGTTTTTATCTTTACATTTAATTTAAAATTAATCAAGTCAAGGTCTCTTGGTCCAAGATTTCTTGTACAACCCACTCTCCTCCGGTGTCCATAATAGTAATGCAAACTTCATCTAATTGAACGATCTGTATGTAGTTTAAAGTTTATTTGGTGAAAAAGACTGTCAGCTGTTTGGGATACTAAAAGACTCTGACAGCAGCGCAATTCCTTGTAATACTTGTAACTCCAATGGTAATGCAGAGATTTCTATGTAGAATCTGAGCTGGTATAAATCTGTGTTGCTCTGCTGAATCTAGTTGAGCTACACCAATTTAAGCAGATTCTTTGTCATGACAAACCAGATCAGACACAAGACAAGCGCAGCACACTGGTTTAAACTACAGAGCTTGCTGAACTGCTTCATTCTCTGCAAGCTTTCACATCCCAGAAAGACATTTTATGGCACCATTTATAAGTCTCATCCCCTAGAGCATCAAATGAGGACACTCCTATCACTCCTGCTGCCATTGAAAGAGCATCTCACGTAATTTATTGCCTTTCATTTGCTTGCAAAAAAGCAAGGAAGTTTCATTAAGTAGGTGGGAGAAGCTGAAGGCCCTTTTCACACTCACATGTTTTCTCTTTGTTGCTGTTTGTACAGGTGCAGTGAAACAGGCTCAGAGGGCGTATTCATAAAGGCAGGACTTGAGAAATGCCACTTTAAATTGTTTGAAATCAAAGGTTTTGGTAGCTCATAAACAGGGAGCTGTTTTTTACTTAGGACTGCAAATCTAAATATAAGGAGCCACCCTCATGTACAAATATATTCAACGCACAATGTAACTATTATTAATATAGCCCGCCCTCTTGGATTGTGAGAGCAGGCCCTTTTCATTTATGTTCACTGAGAATTTCAATACCAAAAAAGAAAAGAAAAAAAAAAAAGATTCTCGTAATCAAACAGCACATTCGTTAGTTGAAATAAAAGTATCCAATGAGGATGTCAGGAAGCCTGTACTCCATCCAAACTGACCAATTTAAAGCTTGCTGTAAGCATACTTCCAGACTAGCATCTGGAAATCTTAAATGAACGGAGATAGACATAGACACCCTTACACTCTGGGAAATAATTAAAGTTGGAATAAGAAAACGTTTGTGGACCAGATCATCAGCTGGTATAAATCAGCACAGCTCTAGTCATTCCAAAAAAGCAATGCCAGTTTATTCTAGAGTTAAAGTGCTAGCTGGCTCCTGTAGCTTTCCTTTGTGATTAATTTCAGCGCAATCATTTGCTGGAACATGCTTTTGGACCAAGCTTCCTGAAACATTACTTTTACAAATCTCTTGTGTGCTCTTGGATGGCTGCCTGTAGCACGCCCTTCTGTATTAGGCCTGCTTTTCTCCAACAGAGAGCTCAAGGTTGGGATTTTTTTTAAATGTTATATTAAAGATAAAATAAAAACAATATTTTTGCCGGGCAGTTACTTTATGCAAAACACTCTTGACTTTCTTCTGTGAATCGATGGCTCCTGACTTTTTTGTTCTTTGCCATTCTTTGCTTAGACTATCTTTAGGATGGTTAATGTTGGTATTTTCCACTCCTTGCATACCACAAGCTCACATTGAATTTCAGAGGGGAAATCCAACCTCATCATGGTAGTGCAGAAGTGGACACAGGGCTACCATGAGGTGCCTTTGGCTGTCAGCGCAATTTTGCCCTGGCTGGCACCCACCCACACAAGACCCCAGGAGCACCATGGCACCTGAGGAGCCACCACAGCACAGACTGGCACAACCAGCACTCCTACACCATCTTTTTTGCAAACCACCCTACAAGGTCCCCAGAGCCGGAGTCTTCTGCTAGAAGAAGGTACACAGGGGGCTCTGTCAACTTTCCACTGGTGTCTCGGACCTGCCAAGTTTCCCTCCCTGAACGCAGTGCTCCCAATGAGCTCCCTTCTACCAGGATCTCAAGCACTGCACCTGGCCTCCTGTCCGCCCTGGCAAACCTAGCAGCACCCAACCTGGGACATCACAGATGGAGAGAGAAGCCGCTGCACTGTCCTGTAGCTGGAGAAATGTCACCCTGAGAGGCTGCGCTCTCAAAGCCCCTTCTCTGGAGCACATGGCTCCACCTTGCAGCCTCGTGCCCAAGCACTCTGCGCCAGGATGCAGCCAGGTCCTCCCTCAGAGAAGACAATTCCTGAGAAATTGGTCCAAGGGCATGCTTCACAGACATCGTGCATCTCCCCAGCCACTCCATGCAGCTATGGATGGCACATTTTCTTTCCCATGTACTGACCACAGAAAAAAAAGGGCAAATTACTTAGAACATTGCCTGTTCATTTATACGTTACAATTAAGCACACTTTGAAAACACAGAGACGCTTGTGAGTTAGCTTGTCAGAGTCTCTGCTGCCCTTACCCTTCTTCCCCAGCGCTCTCCTCTCTTCCTCCCCAGTGCCAGCCAGAACCCATGAACACATGAAGAAAGGTAGGGAACCTATTCATACAAGGCCATGACTTATTTCAAGACCATGGTAGCTCTTAAAATATTCTCCAGCATTATTCCTCAGATGAGGATGGCATTGCTCCTGCAGGAAGGAGGGCTCACAAGAGAGTTCAGGACCGCAGCCTGCTGTTTAGATGTCAGCAGCTCAGTTGTCCCTGGTCTCCCACAGACAGTTCATATTCTCCGTTACAGGAGACAAGTACAAGGCTGTACAGCCTAAACGTGTTCAAAGACACAAGGGACTTGCTAAGACCCCTTAAGTGTCGGCAGAGACTTGTTTCCTTCAGGGCACTGGCCTAAGCGCAGTGCTTAGTCTCCTGCTTATGAGAAACTGAGCTTCTGCAATGTTGGGAGGCTGCACATTAAGAAATGAGCAAAAAGGAGACTTCACTGCACATCAGCTACCAGCAGCACAAGACCACCATGACTTTCAGCACTCAGAAAAACACAGAAGGTTGTCTTTTCAGCGTTATCCATGCTCCCTCTGTGGCAGCACCTTGCAGAATCACTTTTTCTGGGTGCTTTGGTTTGGGTTTCCAGGTCTTGATTTGCAGAAGATTAAGTAATCATATGGTTTTGAAATCTCCAGATTTGATACTCCAGATTTGACTGGATATGACCCTGAGAGACCTGACCTGGTTTCAAAGTTGGGTATAACTTCAAAATTGGCCCTGCTTTGAGAGCGGGGTGGATCAGATGGTGCCTTCTGACCAGAATTATTCTCAGACTGCAGCTGCCACTGCAGGCACTAGGAGCTCTGCCTTGAGCAGACAAATGCTCCAAAAAATCAGAGATTTTTCTGCTCAGCACCCACAATCATTTGGAATTTAATTTAATTGAAAATATTTTGAACTGCATCTATAAAATGGAGCAAATAACGCCAACACAATTCACAGTTAGGGGTTAAAGATTGCTTATGAACCACTCAGATATTATTTTTATAAGCATTAGAAAAGACTCTGAGGAAATCAGCAATTTGCTACTCAGACCAGGGCTCGGATAATGTAAAGGGACAGAACTCCTCACGGAAGCGTGATGCTTAAACACAAGGCTGAAAACTCGCTCATTAGGCACTGTCTCTTCTGTGTTGCTCCTTTGAAGCGTGGCTTCTGTGCAGAAGGTAGTATGGCTTCGTGTAATTAAAAACTGTAGCAAGCTTTACTTTTTTATTTTGCACTTATTAACATTTATCTTTCGAAAATTATGGTTTGTCAGGTCATTCCAATCAACTAGATATAATTTTACATCAATATGGAAACAGCCATTTTTGGTATTGCCCTGTTTGGTCAAAGTTAAGCTTTAAGGTTATGAAAATAGAGGTCTGTAAGCTTACAATTACAGCAGATGCCTCAAGTCTGCGTCAGTCAGTGACTAGTATTGGCAGGATACTATGAAAGCAGAAGAAAATGCTACGGAGTATATACACACACATGTATCTGGGTGAAATCTATTTCACTCGGCAATTAATCAGATTAAGAAGTCTATTGAAGTAACTGAGATTTCATTTAACGCATTTCTCACGGGTAACTACTAACTGTGATAGCAGAAACCAGCCTTCAAGACGAAAAATAGAAAGCATTCCTATTACGAGTTTTGCTTGAAGCTCAGAAAATAAAATGCTGTGAGAACAAGGGAATGGGAGCCTAATGAAAACATCTCTCTCTGCCTCTCTCTCCGCGATGCCATGCTGAGAAGCAGCACTTACTTTCTCCGATACACAGAAATCTTTGTGCTTGACAGATAGAACAGGAGATAAAAAGGATACAAAGCATCTGGCTTTCCAATACGTACGTGGGAGGATGATTTAAATTACAAAGTTTGAAGAATTTGGCACTTAGCAAACTTGAACCTTGCCCAGTTTTTTGGTTTTTTTTTCCCCTCAATAATAAGTTTAGAAAACATGAAAAAAGAAATATTTTCCCCTTTAACGGAGCGTATAAACAACATCTGCACTTTCGAATAAGTTCAAAACACCTTTGGAATGAAACGTTTTTCTCTTTGAACAGGGAAGAAACACGTCCAGCGTGCTCCAGCGGAGGGAAAGTCTCGCAGATATTGAGCCGTCTAGTTCCATTGTAAGGTTGCTGGCAGAGACCCCGCGGCAGGATTGACGTTGCATTAATTACCAGGCCCATGGGCCCTCCGACCCTGCTCCACCACGAGACGTGCTGGCAACGGATCTGAGGAACGCTGGCATTATCTCAGTCCTGAGGACCTGAAGGCAAGTTGTCACCTGAACTGCAGGTAACGTGAAACATTTCAGTGTGCTAATAAAATACAGATTTCTCTGGCATTCAGACTGTCTGGGAGATAACTGTTTCATGTATTCCAAACTTCATTGCTAATATCTGACTTTAACCAACGTGATTACAGAAAAGACAGACTTTCCGAAGTATTTTGGTTTGCAAATATCCCCAATACTATTTTAATAATAGAGATACATTATCAGATATGGATTCTGCTCCTTATGAGTTGGCAGTGGCCCTCATTCTTATTCATGCCTCTTCAGTAGGAGAAAGCGCCATTGATATGAGAGTATTATGGCATACAGTCCAAAACAGTGCTGGGCCCACAGAGAGTTGTGGTCCACATCATTAATTTTCCCGTCTTCCAGGGTAAAGAGAGAACAGTACATCACACTTATATCAGCCGGCATTTTTTAGCAACTAGTCCTTTCAGATGCCTTATTTCAGCTGGCTTCGTTTGAATTGCACTGCACCAGCACACAGACATTTGGAGGACTAACATCGTCAATTCCGTGCAAATTCTTTAAGGCTGTCTCAGTTTGCGCACTAAAAAGTTAAGCTCTCACTCGTTTCACTGTGATCACTAATTGATTCATTCCTGTCTTGCTTGATTGCATTGCCATTTTAGCTCAAAAATGAGACGTAATAGCTAAGAAGATGGGAGCCATCAAATGACTTTTTAACCAGCATCAGTTCCTTTGGTTATCAACTTTGACTATAAAAAAAGTGACAGGCAAAGCCACTGGTCTTCTTTATGAACAGGAAGAGCTGCTGAATTTGGCATCCTCTCACTATAAACACTAGAATAAGGGATCAGATACCTGAAATCCAAAGAAATATCATTTGCAAACAATAAGCAACAGCAAAAGGAAAATTTCTAGCTCAGTCTATAGGTAATCCCTTAATCCGGGTGGCATTAAACCAATATTTGGCCCTGACAATTATTCCCACAGAGTGATTGTGCAGGCATTAGAGGTTTTAACAATGTTTATATAAACAACATGAAATGCAAGATAAAGAACTTAATAATTACATATCAGTTTTAAAGATACAAGCGAATTGTTTAAGTCTTTCAAATCAAAGTCGTAATGGATTGCAGCTTTATATGTAGTCAAAATAAAGATTTGTGGAATATGGGGGGGTTTATGGCTTGTAGAGCTATTTTTAAATATTTTTAAAAATAAAGCATCCCATGATTAGCCCTTTCAATTACTGCATCACATAGTATTTTTTACAGACTCTAATTATATCTTAGATTAAAATTCAAAACACCTGCTCTTGTGGATCGCACTAATTTCAGCCTCGAGTATTTTGATACAAAGAGCTATAATCAGTGAGAACCAAATGATTTCCTACTCCCTGTACCACACCTTCCACAGCTAGAGATCTCCATTTCCTTCTTGTTTTTTCGGTTATGATTATTACATCTTTTCTTAAAAGATGTCTTTCTAAGGCTGAAAGATGTTGTATTTTTACTTTTACTTAAATCAGATGGAACGTTTAAGGCAGATATTAGCTTTTAAAATAACAGTCATTTTGATTTTAAAGAGCAGATTAATAGCGCAGCTTTCTTCTGCTAGTTTCCCTTTTCATTTCAGTGTAGCTAATATAAATACTTTGTTCCTGGCTTTTAAGAAAACTGCTCTTTAAAAACCCTGTAATTTGTGTTCAGGGATTTAAATGGGAACACATACTTACTTGAAAGGCAGTTTTTGATGTCCTTGGTTCTCTGTTATTATTCATGCACTTCTCTACACTTTACGGGTATGATCCAAAGTCCACGGAGTCAGTGGGAAGACATACAGATTTCACTGGACTTTGGGTCAGGCTTTAAATATTGTATGAAGAAAAAAGGAAATAGTTGAATTGTCCATGTCGATTCTATCACAGTAAAATAAGGGTATCTTTAACAGCATTTACTTTTTGATAAGCATAAGATGGATTCTGTTTTTACTCTGGTTTTAAGCCAATAGGACAACACTGTAGGACACACTGGGACAACAAAGAGCCATGGTAGGGCACTGAATCAGGCCCATCACAGCCCTCCAAGCACCTCCAAAAGCAGTTCGGTTACTCTGAATTTTATGCAATGATCTACTTTCAAATCACTCCGTCCGCTGAAGCTGTGGGGGTGGCCTGGCAGTTTTGCACCAGAGCTGCTTATTTTGTTTCTCCCCCATGCTGTGCTGTAACTTGCCACTTTGCCGCGTTGCAACGAGTAGGTTTCTGAAGGCCCATGAAAAACCACCTGGCTTTTGCTCCAGACCGTATTAATGCAATGAAAATAGATTTAATGGCATGTCACATCAGAGTTAGAACAAACTTTTTGGAAATTCAGCATTTTTATACCCTGTGCTCCTCATTAATTAGCTGTGAATGTATTTATTGATGTTTTTCCTTCCCTTATCCATGTCATGTATTAGAGAGGTAGGAAAGGTAAGTTCTTTGTGGAAAAATTCAAGCCTTCCGCATGATAAAATGACATGTGTATCTGGCATGCATGAAACTCTCCTAGTTTTGCCTAAACGCTGGACAAAATTTGTGCCTGAGTGTTGTACGGTGAGCTTTACATCACCTGTGGACAACCCTTCTGCATTAAGATAAGTGATAACAAGGGCCAGAGATATTCACCAACATCTCACAGACAAGCCTAGTAGTTCGAATTAACCCTATGCACTGGGCTTTTCTGTGTCCAGTGTTTCCCAGAAGTTTTATACCGTACTTTTCATCTCTGCTCGGATGCAGAGAGCCAGCTCTGGTCTGTGACTGTTGTGGGAGAAGACGACCTTCCCTGCATGGGTGGGAAGCACCTGGCAACTGTGTGGAGGCACTGAGATGGCTTTGTGGCATTGGCCCCGCACTCCCTGCTCTGGAAGCACCTCACCTCCCCGCTGAGGATGCACAGCGCTGTGCCCCAAATAATAAGCTGGTCTTAATAAGGGTAAATTTGGGTCAAGGATCAGCTTTTTTTTTCTGCTGTCCAGAGTTTCCAGTCTTGCAGGTATCTCAGGACAATTGAAGCTGGCTGCGTACATCCCTGCCAGTCTGCAGACCGATGTAGAGCAGAACGCAGCCGCCAGCACCAAGAAAGCCTTGTACCCATAAGGAGAAAAGCAATTAACACCAGTGGCCCTAAGAACAGAACAAGTGATGCAAGTTTTGTGCATAGGAGCCAGGGCCTTGGTTCATAAAGTCTCACCTCTCTGCGTGGTAGACGCAAGAAACTCAGTTTCTGCCTAAAGGAGCTAAAGGGCTGAGTCAACCCTGCTGAGATTTAAGCCGGCGGTTCCAGAGAGTCTAGGTGTTTCAAACGTGGTGCTTACACCACTAAACCACCTCTTCAGCTCTATTCAGCTGCCACTACTATTATCAAAATAAACCACATGTTGCAAATCTATTTATTATGGGTTTATGCTTCATTAGATGTGAAAGTCTTTTTTAAAGCAATACAAATCTTGTGGTAGTCAGCCCCCTTTAGATTTTTAACTACACAGCATGTGCATTATCCGCTTTTGTTTAAAAAAACCCAACATTTTTTCCATAAGAGAAATTAAAATGCAACTGATGTTTTTAATTTGAAATTTACTGCCGCTATGAAAGCCTGCCTACCACCTAGCAAGTGGAAACATTAGTAAGTTAAAAAGATAATGACATAGATGTTATTCAAAGGAATAAATAAATCAAAGCTGTGCACAAGCAGTGTCTTCTCTCTGACAGGAGTCCTCAGAGAGCGATACTATGGCATTTTCCAGAATTAAATTGCATTATTATAAGAGCTTTAAATTAAGCTCCTAACCATGACCTTTAAACACGGTGATTGCCATTATGCCTGCTGAGGAGGTTGTGGAGGGTTTGGAAACCCTGTGCAAGATTGATGGGTTGTAATACGTAATCAAGTATAGGTTCATTTAGCACAGCTGTTGAACAGAGGGCCTAACGCCGGGTTATCACGGGGAGTGCCCTCTCTTCTCTTCCAGACAAATCAGAGTTAGCAGTGGGAGGCAGGGCTTGTTAGAGCTAGGGAAAACAACACGGTGTCTTCCTGATGGGGCTGGAAGAGGACGTGGAGTTTAACAGCCGCGCATCTCCTTTAGAAAGTGACCACGAATGAAGTGTCCCCCCGGTGCTCGAGCGAAACCACACGCTGACAAAAGAAAGCAACTGTTGTATAGTTTTTGTCTGAACTTATTTCTGTGGGTAGAACTCAAAAGAAAAACTATCCCAAAGACGGTTAAAGATAATAAATCATAAATGCAGTGGAATTACATTCACATAGACCAGGCAAAACCTCATGCAGTGCATACTTAAAACAAAAATACATATTAAAAAATCAGTAAATTCCTTAAACAAGAGGTAAAACCCCATAATTTCTCACTGTTCATAGAATTCTGTTAAAAACACTTTAAACAAATTCAATTCTAAGGTACTTCCTGACATGTATATTTGTATCTTACACCTTACATCTTATACGCTGTCATATACCTATTTTATATGTTATATAATTATCTTCAAGCATTAAAAAATGAAACACGCTGGAGAAATAAAACAGAGCCCCTAGGTACTGTATGGTTATGAAGTGCCAATTCTGCAAATGCACTAATACAACCTGTCCTGAAGCTTGCAAATTCTCCTCGTGGAAACCAAGGCTTCGGGTCTGTGCAGAAAGCAGAGATCTCAGAGGGGCTGACTTGTCCCATGAAAGTCCCACCTCTCCTAATGGGCCAGACAGGACAGCCAGCATTCTGACTCAGATGACTCTCCAAGGCAAGATTACAGTAAGTCAAGGCCCAAATAATCTCTCTTGTACTATCCACACTGAAAACAAGCGGCATGGACTGTAGGACCTCCTTCTGGCATGCAGAGGGCTGACATTTCTCTGGAGTATCTGACTTTCTAGGGATGCTGTTGCTTGTTCTTCTCTGCAGGAACTGCAGCTGAGGGCTCAGCCCTAGGGGCTCGTGCCTGGAGACTTCCCACCATCCAGTCCTGCCCCAGGCTCAGAAAGAGCCCGTCGCTGGTGTCAGGTCCACTCATCAAACACAAGTGTAGCCTGAGCCCACAGTTTATTAAATGCACCAAAAACTCTTCTGATACTTCCCACAAATGTTTGTTGTGTCAAGGACTGTAATTTAAGCAGCCAAGATGCAGTGTGGCAGCTGGTTTTGGTGGAAATATGTCAGGTTTTCAAGTGTCTTAACCAGCGTAAATATACTGTACTGATAATATTGTGCTGTACTGTGTCAATAATATTTATTCTACTTATTTTTTTATTAGTTCAATTTCTAATCATGCAATCAAGTAAAGGTAGGCAAAGCCTGAAGCATCAGTTTCATATTTTAACACTATATTAGGCCAAAAATTCCAAGATGTTCACTGAGTTTTTGGACTAAAAAAAGGCTGAGCTCCATATTCACATGGCCTACCAACCCACATAAGCTCTCCTTCCTACTTATCCAAGCAGCTTTGAAGGCTGAAACCCAGCCAGTAAAAAACTGTGTAATTTAAACTCTGTGAATCTGGACTTCTGTGAAGATTACAGAAATGAGAACTAAAAATGTTCATAGGTTAAGTTATATTTGTCAAGGGAGGTTGCGTCCAACCGCATTGATAATTCATACTGTAGGATTATCATATTTTCAGGATCTTGTTTCTATAACCATAACTAGTGTTCTGTAAGAAACATCATCATTTAAATATACAACTGGCTGCACATATTTTGTCTTCTAGTTTCTCACAATTGCGGGGAAAAGTAAGGTTTTTTCTATCAGAAGTCACTATAGTATTCGTTATAAGATGTATAATAACCCTGCCACAGTCTCAACTGCTGTCATTCTTTTCTTGTTGTATCAATCATGATCTGACGGAGCTCTTGGGGTCCTCTATCTCCGACCTGTGGGATAAATTTTAGGAAACCTAGACGTACTTCTTTCTGCCTGTTCCACTGACCTCTTTTGGCTGGGCAAGCATGAATTTGCTTTGGTAAGGGTGTTCTGCTGGAAGAGGTCTGCACAGATTCTTCACTTCTCATTCCCCCATCACCAACGTTTTGTCACAACTTTTTTCTCCAGGCTGCTTCTTTTCTTAATTTGCCCTTTTTAGTATTATTTCAATAGTGGTGCAAATTGAGACATTAAACCCTGAGGTCTGTTTAGGTGTGTATCCAAGGCAAACTCTAAGACGAGCACTACAATCTTCTCCCTCCTCATTTCTGCATTTCACGACAGCTTGCTTTATGTGCAGCCAAGTGTTACTTGTCTCTCGGGCTTTGTAGCTGAAGGTGGAATAAATGCCCCTTCAGTCACTGGACTCACTTCTTAATTTCTCTAATGAACCAAAGTTACCCTAGCACTAGATTTAACACTAATACAGAATCGCTTCTGTTCTTCGTGTGGGATGCAAGACTTTTTCTCTTGATATCACATCCACTACGCAGTTTGTTTTCTTGATCTGATGAGGTTTGTCTTCCCTTTACATTGGGAGGAGGAAAAAAGTGCATTAAAATGCATCACTCTTCCAAATCCAAAAACCTGTTCCCTTGTCCAGCTTAGGTCATAGGGAAAAAATGTTTGGTGGTTTTAGTCACCTTTCCAGAGCAAGCGAGTATGCACTTGTATAGCAGAAGTAGTACTTGATATGCATTGCTATTAGTCATGGTACAAAGCAGCTTTGCAGACACTCATATCCAAGTCAGTAATGCATGTGTTTCTTCTTGTAGACATCTGATTAAACTGAATGATTTATGACTATCCGCTCTGGAAATCTGCGTTGTATCCTCATTGTCTGCTTTCCTCATGCTCTTTTGCTGGTGCCTCTTTCTGCACTTGCCATTACAAAGATTCTTACAAGAAGTTGATGTGCAGTATTTTCTTAGGATCCTGTCCATCCTTATTTGGCTATCAATTATCTAATATCAAGTAATCAACAGGAAGCTGTCTGGGGACAAAAGATATCCTCCAGATGAGGCTTTCAGCTGGAAGTCATAAAGTTGATCCTAAGTGTCTATAAAACTTGCAATGTTCCACAAAGAGTTATCTGAAATACAGTTTATGACTCTGCTGAGGGTAACCCCGAGGCTGGAGATCCAGCTGCTGCTTTTGCTTCACGGGAATCGGTAACCAGCTTCGTGGAACAGTATGTATATGAAGGCCAACAGCTGAATATCTTCCGCTGTCCTTTGGTGTAGCTGCCAGCCTCTGAGACACATCCATGTAGATGATAGGAGTGAGATGGGAGGGCGCTGGGGCACTTCATAAATTCTTGGACCTTATGCACCTGGTTTAGCACCTGCCAGGGTGATGTCTCCACACACTCCACTTTCTCCATGTGAATAGGCTGGGACTTCTAGCTACAAGTGTCCAGAAGTGTGTCTGTCTCATTGAAGACCTTGAGAAAACACGTGCAGTCCCAGAACTGAATGTGTCCTGCAGATTTGTTGTTGGCAATCAGATGTAGGAGGTATCAACTTTGGGGCCTGCAAGAAGGGATCAGTGACCTACTACCTCAACTCCCAATGTCATATGTATCATCAGTTCATCCACATCTACTTTGTCATATTTCATTTAAATTTGGAGACATTGGAAATTACTAACCTCTTTCTTTTACTGGGAAAAAAGACAAGAGGCATCTCCAGTTCAAGGAAGTTGTTTTAGGGAATAAGCTGGGGGCTTGTATCGAATATGATGTTGACTTTTGAGATATTTTATCACTTTTCTATATGTTATATCCTCACGTTATTTTCACAAGCCAGAAATTATAATTTTCCCATGAACAGTGAAGCTTCAAAGTGGATGGCGTAAGACTTCATGGTCTGGATTTTGGATGGTTGAAGCTATATAGGTGCAAAAAGTGATAAAATACACACATGGAAGTAAAAAGTCTCAAGAGCTGTTTGTACAAAATTTCCACATCTTCCTTGGGAAAGAACCAGTTAGTTGGCTGCTGGAGGCTGGCGGTGTATTAGGAAAGAATATCACTTTAGATATAGATATTGCTGGGTTTGTCTACCTTTTCTCTAAGTATCTGCTGCTGAAAGTTATCAGAGATGGGACACTGTTATGGATGGACCTTTGGTCTAATCTGGTAAAACTGGTTTTAAATCCTTGTGAATTCCCACTCCTTTACTCTGATGTCATGCTGAGGTACGATTGCTGTACTGCTATTAATTCGTTGCATTTACAGTGTCATAAAGCTGACCTAGTGAAATGCAGAATTAAGCCTGACAATGGCAGAACAGTAACTTTCTGAGCTGTATTTGAAGAGTGACTGAACATGCTTTCACATGGGAAATTTACAGGCTATACCTGTATGCTACCCCTCTTTTAGAGCAATACAACCTCTTCTTTGTAACTTCAGGAGCTCTTTAAGAATTTCCCTACAAAAAAGCACTCATTTCTTGGTCAATGAGTTGCAGATTATTTATTACTTACTTAAGAATAATTACCCCCAAAGACAGTTAAATGTTTCAAGACTAAAAAGCAAAATAAATGTAGGTTGAAGGCCATTATGTACAGATACAATAGACTTTTTGTCAGTAAACTTTTCATACAGTAATCCAAAATAAATTCTACGAGTCCTATCCAGAGACTTCAATCTGCGCAAATGACATTATTGGGCTATTGCACTCGCGGCATTTTGGTAAGGAACAGTTTTGGTCAGATCTATATTAAGCCAATATTTTGATCCAAAGACACAGGCATGAAATTGCCTCCTCCCCACCTCCTGTCTCATGTGAAAACACTACCTGGAGAAAAGCAACAGGACTGATTTTGAATAACCCAGCTTGGAGGGCTGCCAGGCTTTGGGCTCCTCCTTGCCAGAGGCAGGGCCCCATTGCAGCAAGGGCTTCCAAAGGCTGCCCTGCTTCCAGAAGTGCCAGAATGGATCAGCACACTGGCTCCAGCCAGAAATGGACTCAAAGTAGCTGTTGTTTCTTCTCCCTTAAGGGGGGTTTTCAGAGGAACGCCTCAGAGGTAAGGGCTGAGGTTCCCAAAGATGGCTAACCTCACGCCAGGAAGGACTGGAGCATACCCATTTGCTAAATGCTCTATAAAGGGAAATATTCTTTAGCCACTTTTTGGATAAATCCCACTCTGCTTCTGAGAGAATATTTACAGACAGTATCTCCTGAGCATCCTGCAAGTGACTGACACAGATACACATGGAATTTGTTTATTCTTGTCTGCCTTGGTTTTAAATTTTATACATGTCCTCTAGGCATGACTTTGATGCTGATTTTTCTAGGGGAAAAAAAACATGAATACGTAAACAAAGGAGTCATACAGACATAAAGTAGTAAAGCATAAATCAAAGTCAGCCCCCAATTTTTTCTTTTGAAAGCTAAAGGTTCTGTTTCAATGGCTGTCTTGCCTTAGTTCTTGTCTACTTCAATTTAAGGGGCTTTTATTTCTGCATCATGACCTCCTCAGGAATTTAGTTACATTGTGAAATTTTATAACTGTAAAGACAGAAAGCTAAGAGCTGTGAAACAGTTTCACAGCATCAACATTTCATCTTTTCCCCATGTGTGTACTAAAATGAGAGAGAGGTCAGTAGTCTATCTGACGTGATGCTCCGGTCTCAGAGGGGTTTACTGTGTCACCTGCCAGCATGACAAATCCAGTTCTCCAGCTTTTCCTGAGATGTTTTTGCACAGATTCTGGGTGGGAAGACACACACAGAGGTTTTTTCATGGCCATGCATATATTCTGCATCCCTTGCTGATCTCTGCACACTAGGTGGGTGGCATGGGCTTTATCAAGGCTTTCTAGCCAAGGAAAAGACAAAAACACTTCCACTCTGGATGTCTAATCCCCAAAGTGCTGCTGAGGGCAGTGACACCTGTACAGATCTCCTGAGCAAATGCTGTTTATACCAGTGAGAGCTGCCTGGACACAACGTTAGTTGCACATCCAATTTTTCCAGGAATCCAGAATGTGTTACCCATGCACATAATTCCTATATTTTGTCAGTTCCTGCCCCTATCCTTTCCTGTAGCTTCTCTGCAACCATAAAATGGCTCTGGATGGCTCCTTAAGTGTCACAGCTTGCTTCTTGACTTCTCTTTGAAAGAAGAGTGCCAGATTTGTTCGAAATAGTTGAGCTCTATGAAGATGGGATACATAAAGGCAAAATTCAGCGGCAAAGGTCCACTCTGTCACTTTCTTCTTTCTTTGGCCTCACCTATGAAACCCAAGCAAATACAACTGCTAGACTTGTCTGTCATCAAACCGTGTTTGTCCTAGATGTATCAAATCAGTCCAGAAACAGACCTACAGTGTGGGATCACATGCAGCCATGGTATTACTTTCTACTTTTAAATGTCCAGAATTCCTTGGACTGCTTATTTCCTGTGTGTCGTTTCAGGTGTTTGGTAGCTAACATGAGACCTCTGACTGGGGAAACATCACACTGCAAAGGCTCAGCTGAAATAGCTCCCTGCCCACACATCTTTCTACAACACTTTAAAATATGCATTTCCTGCACATACTATAATTAGGCTCTTTCATTCTCCCTCCCGTTGCTATTAAAATGCTCATTACCTACTACAAAACTCTCGTATTATGCTATTTTTTATATCCCTCTTGTTACTTCAGGAGGCAAATAGAGACATTTTAGTGGATGTTCTTATAAGGGAAATTCCAGCATTGCTTCACCATGACAATGGGCAGCAATCATCAACGAAGCAACAACTTCACTGCGGATCACTGCAGCTGCTGAAGGATATGCAGCTGGCTTGCAGCCACAGACAACATCCACAGGATTGCCTGCACCTCACCGAGCTGCACATGCTAAACCTGAGTCCAATTCAAAAGATGTTGGAAGGATTAATAGTCCTTGGTACCTCAAACTGGGAACAAGAAGTGAAGTAGGGAGGCAGGAGAAGCTTCTTTGGCTATAGCTAGTTTGTTGTCTAGGTAAACATTCCCCCCAAAACATGGCTCCTCCAGAGCAAAAAGAGATTTGCCTTTGTCTCGGGCTCATGCCTTACTCTCGGAGAGGATGTCTTGTATTCTCAGTCCAAAGTTTAACCACGTCCTGCCTCTCTGAGCCAGCACTTGCAGTTACACACCTGATGAAACGAAAGGAAAGATGCAACGTCACCATTTGCAGCTGGCCATAAGCCAGCTGCTGGAGCTACGTTGAGTGCCTGCACAGCAAGTTCCAGCCACAGCTCCAAATGCCCCAAAAGGTTTAAAAATATTTAAGTATTATTTGACTCAAATTGCTTCTGAAGAGGAAAGGACCCCTCAGAGAGAATATGGCTTTCAGGAGAACTTCTGAGGCACTGTGCTTCTGCTTATGGATATCTTCAAATTAAAGTGTGTCTTTTCACTGGTGCTAATCTGATTTAGGAAGTGCAAATTAGGCTGTGGGAAGAATGATAGGAATATGCCCTGGAAAATTTCAGTGCAGTAATGGATAATTTGTTGAAATATATTTTGTGTAGAGCTATATAAAACTCAGGTATGCATTATTACTAAATATTAGAAAAGAACCTGGCATGACCCAGACCTACAATAGTGGGGCAGTTACAATTTCCGTTTCAGCTAACTCAAAGTATGTTAATGTACAACCTTAAATTTAAATTTTTACAAATAAACTGAACTTGCTTTGACTTTTCCCAGAGGACATTGCAATGCAGTTTAAGCCTTTTATTTATCTCCAAACAGGATCAAACGTGCAAGAAATATTAGCTTGTTTAAAGTGCACAGTTAGGCAGAAATGCACTTCCTATTTGAGCAAAGAGTTGTATAATTGTCTGTGGCTTCAACAAAATGGTGTCATAATACTGGAAGCAAGTAACATGAGGAACGTAGTTTCATCTCACTTTGAAATACTTTAATCTGAAGAAAGACTCTGGTGGTAACAGGCCCACAAATCAAGATAAAAGTTCAAAGATGCATATGTAAGGTATCAAACCTTTAATTGCACAGTTGAATTGCATGGAGACAGTGTTTCTTTCAAATAATTTTGCAGTTGTGTTCATTTTATCCAAGTCAACTTAGATATAAGCTCCTGTAAACAGTGGTTTACTGCACGTACACTGATTAAAATAATGTTGTTTACCTAGGAAGTACCACAGAGTGCACAGAATTCATTTTGAGGAACATATTAGTGATGCACAGCAAATGAATACTCTAGTTCATTGTTAATTCTCTTTTCCTTTTCTTTGAACTTTGTCAGCCCTGAGATTTCTCCCTGATCATTAGGCCCCTCTGTCCTTATCACGGTTTGTTTCAAACTATACAGAAAAGTTTTAAATCATACGGTCTCATAGGATCACTAGCGATAGTCTCCTGCACTGCATCCTTTTCCTTCTGCAGTCTATTGACCATGGTTTCGGAAGTGCCGCCTTGTTTCCAACTTGAGTATAATTATCCATTGTTAAAAGCATATCATTCTCCTTACCCTGAGATGTGGCAGGCCCAACCATGCTTTTAAAATAGGCTTTGAAAAATTGAAATGTCAGAGTTGTTGGTGTGAAACGGAGCTGCTTGGAAATCAAAGAGAAAAGAATAGGGAAAAAAGATTCCAAACATAAATAAGGAGACAAGAGGCAACTTGAGATAACACAAACACCTCCCAGAGATGGGATTCCATCTTCAGGGAAGACCTCAGGAGCCAAACTCCAACTGGCTGGGAGCTGTAAATTATTAACACATTTGTCTCAGAAGCATATCCATGCACTATTTTGACAAATCTGTGCCCATGGTCTGTTCCTGGCATTCAGTGCTTAGTAGTTTCTACATAGCTGTCTAACACAAATATATGAGTAACATCAATCATATCAAATTCCAAAGCAATATCTTCCTGGATAAGAGATTTTTTTATTTTATTTTATTCACAAGACAATATAAAAGCATGTCTAATTAAATGTTCTCCACTTCTCCTCTCTCAGAATCCAAAGAGTTTTTTAATCGTGGGGGACATTCGTTTCTGCTGAAGACTGCATGACTTGAAACTTTGCCTAATACACATCAAATGCTAAACCAGACGTTTTTAATTACTAGCACAAAGTCTGCAGAGATATGTTTTGTAATGAGGAATGTGGTTAAACAGCAAAGTGGTCCCATTTGCCTTTGCAACAGACTGTTAACATTTCATTTTGACCTATCCTTATACTACAGTTCTGTTTTCTTTCTAAAAATTTCCAGAGTTTGTTGCTAAGTCAGGTAAATACAAATGGACAAATGCTGGCCTGCCAATGCAATGCTGAAGCCAGTGGACCTCTGCCTATTCATATCCGCCCAGGATATTTCGCAAACACTTTTAAAAACCATTAAGATAAAGGCACATATCAACGAAGCAAAATAAAAAATTATTATACTAATGCTCTATCTTAAACATAGGGGGAAAAACCAACATCCATTTAAGAAGAGTTTTTCTGTTCCCTGGATAGTTGCACATCAATAATTTGCATATAATACCATGTTTTCCCTTGTAGTGGTAGTGTTTAACAACGATGGTATAAAACAAAGAACAAACAAAATACTTTAATTATTTTAAAAGCCTGCTTAAGGTTAGATAGTGTTATAATTATGCTGAATCAAATTCACCCCATCAAGCTTCCATCTTATACAGGGGGCTTCGTGTACCTTTATTTCAGTGCTAATTTAGTTTTAAAGGAGACGAATACAAGGAAGGCAAAGAGGACCTACATCAAGTCCTGCTGCACATCAGTGGAGGAACATGTGTGATCCAGCAGCCCTCACTGGACAGAAATAGCCACCTGAAAAAAACCTGTCGCTAATCTCACTCCAAAACATGCATTTCTCTGTAAGGGTTTCTTTTTAATCTCCGCTGGTTATAAAAGGAGCAGAGAGTCATTAATTGTGATTTAGAAATCTAATTTTTAGACACCCAGATTTGAGTTAGATGAGTGCCTGCCTATGGGAGCGTGGCACAGACAGCAGTCGTTGAAACGTGCTGTTGGCTCTGCTAGAGCCCATCTGGCAGAGGTCGCCAGGAAAGGTGATACTGAAAATATTTAGCTCTTCTAAGTGGCTCATAAATTGATGTGAGCTGAGTTTTGCCTTATATCATCTAGAAAAAACACGGCAATATATAACAGAACTTTTATGTTCTCAGGATTTAATGTGTCTCAGATTTAGATCACTAGCTAAGCCAACTACATGGGTTTAAGCAGAACTTTACCAATCTGGGTTTTTTTATCCTTTCTTTTTTTTTTTTTCCTGGAGTTATGTCTGAGAAAGAAAGAACAGATAGTGAAAATGAGAAGGATTATCTCTTTGAGTGAAAAGCCTGAAAGTAATAAAAATATAGAGGTTGGAGGAAAATACAGGAACTTCGGTTTTATTTTGCCTACTTCTTACCCTACTGTATCTTTCAAAGGGCTAATGGTTGAGGACAAAAAGATCTGAACATCATTGCAGCATTCAGAGACTATTAAGCGGGGGGAAAAAAAGAGCTGAAACTCTGAATAGAAAAATTCACCATAACTCATTTCCTCAAAGCAGCAGGCTCAAAAGGAACACTCTTTCTACATCTATAAGCTGGCACCTACAAATACAAGATGGGCCAAGGCACAAGCCATTGTGAAAATCTTGTTTCCAGTACAATGGGCATTTTTTTCTCAGAGTTGTAAACCCTGAAGGAGGTACCAAATTGAAAACAGAGCTATTATCAGACAACAGTGCTTCCTGCTCTATGAGAGACATGGCTGCCGATGTCTGCGAGCAACAGTTTCAAAACTCAGGAAACCTGACAGCTTTGCAAATCAGACTATTTTGTTAATGTGCAGCAGCTTTGAGTGTTTCTGAGGCACGCTCCTGATGCTCTCCTGAATTGGGCTAGCTCTCTACAACTCCCAGCACTCACGCAAAGTTGGTTAATTTTATTTTTTAAAGAAAAAAGAAAGAACGTAAACTACTCATATATATATGTTTGACATACAAACCTGTATTTCATGCCTAATAAATCCATGCCATGATACCTACTTTTTGTATGTATCTTTATGTATACTTGTATGTATACTTTATATGAGAATGAAGTACACGCATATGTAAACATATACAATATGTGTGTGTATGTGTGTGTATTCATACATATATTTGTGTACCCATCCACGAATGCACAAATATCTCCAGGTAATACCCAACGATAATCAGATTTTTCACCTGAGGAAGGGAAGTGGGCTAGAGTTGCCTATAAGTCCACATTACCATTGATTTTACAAGGAAGTCATGGTTCTGAGTAGCTGTATAATAGTCTAAAATACATAAAGAAAAGGACAGACTGTTTATATGAAGCAGCACCAAAGATTCCCGAAGTCGGTGTCAGTAGCAGATGGTGACCTGTTGGGATCACACCACGGCAGTGACTGAGGACACTGGTGCTCTGGTTAGAGAGGACAGTGATGTTGCATGATTCTACTGTTCCCTCCATTGCCAGAGCTCCTGGGAGGATGTCGCGGGTGTGAGCACTGGTACAGGCTGTCCAGCTCCTCGCCTGTCCTTTGGTCCCACCACCACCAGCCAGTCCTCTTTCAAAACAGAGTGAGAGCAGGTTTCCCCAGCTGGTCAGAAACCCGCCGGCAGGTATCCCCCAGAGCTGGTTTCCAGGGTACGCTGCAATGCAGCTACTGGGCTTTCGGCTCCAGGGGAAGCCAACCCACTCCCTTGGAAAAGCGTGACTATTGTGTCTGTGCACAGCAGCACAAAGCATCCAGAGCAGAGCAGGGGTACCGAACTTCCAGATTCAGGGAGGAAAACTGTCCCTCTTTCTCTTGTTGGGGAAGTGAGCAGCAGGTGAGGAGCCAGAGGGAACCCATGGCTAAGATACAAGTTGAGATGTCACTGCGTGCCTGCTCCCTGCATGCCCACAAAGGAAACCAACTGCCTTCCTTGAGGTTCAATTAACTGGAACCACAGAGAAGGATGCTGCAAAACAGGCAGGTAGATGTTTTGTTGGGATTAGTAACTGAACAGGTTTTGGCTGGTCACCTCAGATGCCAAAACAGAGACACAAATCTCAGGGCTAAAGCCCTCACCCTGAGCAGTGCACTCCATGGAGGCCTTTGCGCTTCCCTCCAACACCCATTTCATGGCAGCTGCACATAAAAACAGGTTCTTGTTTCTCCTCTGGAGACAGGCTTGTTTCAGTTTCTTGAACCTAAAGCAAGACTACTTGCCAGTTCTGGTGAAGATGGCCTCAAGCCAGCTCTGTGGCTCCTTTCTGATATTGCTGCTGGGGAGTCTGTTAGTGACAAGACCATGGTCCTTGCAGAGGCTGACCAAGGACCCCATATCATTGAGACCTCATGACACTGCCTTCTGCCTCCCCACTCTGGCTATCTGGCAGTTCACGTGAGCGATAGGGCTCATATGAGCTGCCTCGTTTTCCGGAAACCTGCTTTCATAGTGCACTGCTGTGGTTGGGCATGTGGTATGACCTCTTGGGACTCATATCCATATCTTGATGTGATTTGGGTATCTGAAGTTTGTAGAGCCTGAGACCTGGCCTGTACTATCTTTCAGTCCACAACCAGAAGGAGGAGGACGAGAGCACAAAACCCTGACCGTGCTCTGATGACCGTGTACATACAGTATCCAGGAACTGGAAGGTGTTTACATATGGTTAGACACTCTGGAAATATAAAGAAGCAATTCATAGAAAATAAAGACAGAATTTCAGCCGGTGAACTAAAATGTTCAAGCCAATGTAAGAAGCCTGTCTGGGGATACACATGTCTCGGTTCATCCTTCCTGATATGCTGGCAGCTGCCCAATGCACGTTCTTTCCATCAAGGACAACTTTGATAAAGAGAAAAAAATTGCTCAGTAGTATTTGATGTTCTTGTTTATTATTTTCCATTAGGAACGATGCCCTGTGCCTCACCTGGGGTCAAATTAAGGGCTGTAGACCTGTGAAATATGGTCCAGCCGTGAGCAGGAGCTTAGGCACAAGGAGGCAGAAGGGGCAACTGCATTGCACTGAGCTGACGATTCTTGTAGAAAAATACAGAACCAAGTGGGAAGGAAACAGCACGGGTTCACCTGAGGGTTTGGAAAAGACAGTCTATAATGGGGGTAGTTCTGTTAATTGTGGGTTGGGAACCCCATTAAGCTTTCATCTAATCCTGATCGTACAGATCTCTTCTCTTGCTTTCTACATCCTATGCACTATAATCTGAACTTCCTGTGTCAAGTAACACATTCTTTACAAAATGAAATAACACTGTAATTGTTCTGCTCTTAGTTAGTGGTTTTCATTTTAACGCTCTGACTACCATAATAAACAAGCATGAAATGTTCACACTCCCACTTCACACACAGCATGCCTTTGCCTGCCAAAGCAACGGCAGCCCAAGGGTTAATTTTTTTACATTCTAAACATATGCATGCAACAAAATGTATCCCAGGGCTATGATTCATTTGAGGAGTTCACAGGGATAGAAAGGCTCTTGAATTCTAGCAGTTAAGCCTTGTTTGGGGCTTGCATATTTAACTGGTGAATCTTTGTATTAAAATGCATTTTACGTTGCTTCTGAATAAAGCAGGGCATCCCTGCAAGAAATACACAAAGCAGATGTTTTATATTTTGAAATAACTTGTCTGGTCTTGCAACTTTTATCCGGGCAAAACTTCTTGACGTGCCTGACAGGGTGAATTTCCTAACGCAGTTTGCACCATTAGGGTCATTCTAAGAAGGGAATTAATGTATTTATTGAGGGCCAGACCCTTATAACCTTTCTTCGATTACTTTCTCACCATAATCAATGGAATAAGAACCGGTTTTCTGACATTAACTATCAGCTGATGTTGTTGTTAATTAATTCTGGTTTCTAAGATAATCAGAGCCTGTGGGTGAGGAAGTTTAGCTTTTTGGGAACGCCTGACTGTTGCCACAGTGAAATATGTGGTGTCTCACCAGCCCATCTGGGTCCCGCACGTGCGTTTCACCTAAAACACAGCTCTCTGCCTCCCGACCCGCTGCCATGCATGCAGCTGGGGAGAGGCTGCCGAGGACGCCTGTCAGGTCAGCCTCCCTTCTGCCGAAATTCTTCCCGGTTGCCAAAGAGAGAATGTCACACTGTTCTCAAGCAGTTGTGGATGTGAAAAATGTGAAAGCCAAGACTTCTCTTCAGCTCCAGCAGCAGCTTTTATAACTGGCATAGCTTTAAGTAGATTCAAAGCAAGCTTGAAGAAAAGTTTGTGTCTTACAGTGCCAGAAAGTGTCTGGGAATTTGCTTTGAGCTCCGGTAGGTTTTTTTAAAGAAAACTGCCGGACCTGGCAAGGGCTACCTTTGCCTAATGGGCTGTCAGTGAGCTTTAGCATCTCAAAATCATTTGGAAAAATGATTCGGAAAAAAAATCCAGCCCAACTCTGGCCCACCTACCCCTGAGCATGGTCTGAAAACGATCAGGTTCCCAGCAGCTGTCTGTCCTGTTGTCTCTGCAAATCCTGTCCATGGCATGCCGGTGTGGGGAGCATTGGTGAGACGAGGAGAGGAAGAACAAAAAGTGTGGGCTGCAGACTTGGGGCTGCTGCAGGAACTAACCCTGGCATAGAGCAGAGAGGAGTATGTACACATACCGGTCCCGTTTGTCCAGGAATAGGCCTGAATGATTGATGGGATGTTATGACACACATGTAGGGCCTTTGGCTCCAGGAGACCAGGAGAAAGAAATAATTGCTTTAATTATCTGGCAGTAAAGGACATCTAACTCCTCCCAGCTGTATTAAATTGCTGTTCTCGGCTCCAGTCACCCTTGGCTTTGAAAGACAAAGCAATGGGAGCTCTGGAGCTCCCCTTGGGTTGGGTCATCCTCTGTCCCAGTTTGCTGCAAGCCAAGCATTCTTGGTGTGCTGGCCAGTCCCTGGGAGATACATTTTTCACAGGACTGTTGACCTCCACAGGCTGCTGCATTGCTACCCCAGTCACTGAGACCTGCCCTGAGAAATGTGCCTGTGGCTCTGGGGGCTCACAGGTGTCCCAGGACCTCAGTGTTCAGGATAGGCACATCCAGAGAAATGGAGTTGTTGGCTGGGCAGCTGACCATTGCCTCTGACTCAAGCCAGAGGGAGATAAAAACGAGTAACAGCATGTATTTGCAACATCCACAACAGACAGCATAACTGTAAAGATAGGGAAGAAAAATCATGATCATAGAATAGAATCATAGAATCATTTAGGTTGGAAAAGACCCTTGGGATCATCGAGTCCAACCATCATCTCCACTCTACAAAGTTCTCCCCTACACCATATCCCCTAACACCACATCTGAATGACTCTTAAACACATTCAGGGATGGTGACTCCACCACCTCCCTGGGCAGCCTATTCCAGTGTCTGATCACTCCTTCTGTGAAGAATTTTGTCCTAATGTCCAGCCTAAACCTACCCTGCTGCAGCTTGAAGCCATTCCCTCTTCTTCTATCGCTAATTACCTGTGAGAAGAGACCAGCACCAACATCTCTACAGTGTCCTTTCAAGTAGTTGTAGAGAGCGATGAGGTCTCCCCTCAGCCTCCTCTTCCTCAAACTAAACAGTCCCAGCTCCTTCAATCGCTCCTCATAAGATTTATTCTCCAGGCCCTTCACCAGCTTCGTTGCCCTCCTCTGCACTCGCTCCAGCACCTCGATATCTCTCTCGTATTGAGGTGCCCAAAACTGGACACAATACTCAAGGTGTGGCCTCACCAGTGCTGAGTATGGGGGGACAATCACCTCCCTGCTTCTGCTGGTCACACTTGATGACCAAGAGCAAACCCAGAGGGTCCCTCTCCATCCTGGTACCCAGCCAAGCTGCTGTGGTAAAAACCTGCCAGAATATAAGCAAGTGTTGAATATAACAGGAAAAGCTCCCTGTGTCTTCATCCACAGACTTTATAACCTGAAGTGGGCCCAAAGCATATATCTGCACGGAGTTCTTATTAAAATGTAATCCCTCAGCCAAAATACAGCTATATGAAATCAGGGAGTTTATAAAACCCTCTCTGGTGTTTGAAACACTTATCTGCAATTTCTTTAATTTGCGTGTTTTTAATTAAAGATATTTTTCTACAGGTTTCTCATGCAGAACCAAATATTCATCTTTTGACTTTAAGACTACCATCTAGAAGCTATTTTCTGTGGGTCTGGAAAGAGTAATTTGTCCAAGAACACAAGTCACATGAATCCCATCAGCTTTCATTCAACCTGACGAACTGTTATAGTTGCTTTTCAGAATGGCGTCAACAGTCCCAAAACGTTCAAAACACTTAGGCAGAAACTCTACTCCTCATTTCCCTCTCATTATTTTGAGATTTTCAGCACAAGTTTGTTTTGAGCTCCGATTTTTAACATGGCATTCTTTAGAAATACACCGTTTTGAAGACAAATATTTAAAATGCTCATAAGCGGTTTATGTTTCCTTGATATCCATCCATCGCTGAGGAAGATGACTTGCAAAATCAGGTCACGGGCTGTTCACAAACTGTTGTCAATCCGTAGATGGTGAGTAGTTTGGGAAAAAAAAATCACATAGTTTTCAATTATGGTAATATTAGATACTACTTTTACTTACAGTTGCTAGAGTTTTTTCCAGACAGGAAATGGATTTTCAGAATCAATGGCCGTCAGTGTTATTCTGTTTCACAAAAAGTGGCATATCATCAAAAATATTTACAAAATAATGCCAAGACATCTATTAATTTACATATTAAAGGAAAAATGTGGGAGGGAAGGAATGCAGTTATTACTTTTGTGAAGAGATCTACAGTTAGAAAAATAATTTTGTGTTGCTTTTTCTGAGGAGTTTCCTGTAAGTCAGATCTAGACTATTCCTGGAAAGTAGAATCAATCAATGTATCACAAGCACCTTAGTTGATCTAGCTGCCCCTTGGATGGCAGCTTCTTTTTTGGGAATTGCCATTTTGAGAAGGAAAACATTCTGAGAAAGTAGGTAAGCCCATGAGTAACTAATACAAATGAGCCAACACCTGGAAGCAATGATATGCTTGATGGAGATTATCCATCATGCTCTTTTTGCTGCCCAGTGAGAACACTCCCACATACCATTTCAGTAGCTGAATCCCACGATGGAAAGGTTGCAAATTACATTCTGTATTAAAAGATTGAGCCAGAAACATTGACATAATATGCCATTGTGTTATTTCCAAAAATCAAGCAAAACATATAAAGATTCTGAATCAAAATCTGGTTTTAATGTTGCATTACCAGCCACCTCAATCTTCTTGTCATGTCTGAAAACTCCTTTGTATGGCTGGAAATTCAAAGGAACGCTGAATATTTTGCTGTTGATATTGGAGAGAACAGTGTACTCTCTTCATGTAAAAGCGCATGAGTTTGAGAAATATCATTACGTCTTAAAAGACAAATGGAGGAGGGAGTAATATAAAGCAAGAGCGAACCATGATATCATTTTGCTATGCACAGAGGAGGGTGAGATTTTCAGAAAAGAATTTGTACTTTAATTGGTCTGATTTAAAATAAATCGGTAAGATAAAAAAAAAAAATCACCTACCTCTTCCAGCAGAATGGAATGGTTTGTCATATGTGTAGCAGGCAGTGCAATATGTTCTCACCTTTATTAACCACAGGAGACTTTCTTCGGAAAACACATATATATATGGATTTTCTTTGATTGGTATGAGCACAAGAAGTATTCATAAATGCAGAGAAGCATTTTTCCCCCCACATTTTTTTAAAGATTCTTTGTTCTATTTGACTATCTCTACTATTCCTTTCTAGTTCTTCACAAAGTAAATATGCTGGTGGCTCTTTTGGCTTCCAGATTATGTATTCAGCTGCATAATAGTCTAAAGCAGTTGGATTTAGAAGCCACCCCTCTCTCTGTACCAGACATGTTAGCTGTCGCAGTAAGACCTTGCCCTGAAACTGTTTGTAATCTGCATGAAGAAAAGAGACTGGGGAAAAACAAAAACACAAAAGGGAGAAAGGGCTCCAGTCTCGTTGTCATGGTGTGTGGGAGAGATGGGGACACTCACCTCACTCCTTCCCAACGCCTCGTTACCAGGCAGAGGGCCTTGATGCTCAAGGATTTGCAGCACTTTAGTAGCCCTGAAGAATGCGAAATACCCCCTGGAGACCTGTAGAGTGAGGAGTCTTCTGCCATTGAAATCACTGAGTTCCCACTGACTTCAAGGGGAACAGGCACTCCATCCAAAGAATATCAGATTTGGTCAGCACCAAGAGCTTCCAACCTCTCTCCATTTGCGGATCTCCAAGGGACACTCTAGCTTCCTTATAAATGCCCATCCACCCTATATACAGACCCAGCAAAACCCTTTTGCATCCTCTCCTTTTGTGAACGCCTGGGAAACAGGCCATGTCTCTGGGGAATCTATTGGCAACTGGTGGAAAATGACTCTACTCATGATACAAAGTGTTGGCTGGCTTAGCTAGGCTAGATATCTCAAGATCATCCGTCCTATCCAGCAACGTGGTACCACCAAGTCCCTGCTGCAGACATGCCTGATAACAGCAGGCTGGTTTTATCAGATCGTTTCCATTGTCAGAAACGCGGTGGTGCAGCTTTCTTGGTGTGGGCTGTTGGCAAGGCTCACACCTTCACCACGGGGCTTCCTCCTGCTCACAGAGGCTCTGCAGCACAGATAAGCACCATGAAAGAAGAAAGGTGTGATCGCGAAAAAAAGCAACACACAGTGCTATGTATTAACCTTAGAGCCATAAAATGATTGCCACCTGTTACCCAGTTGTAGCAGATCATCAGAGCACGCAGCAGTTTAAAAACAAGGTTAAGAGCTAATTACAAGCAGCAACAGTATACTGTGGAAGAGAGGAGACAGTTTCCCACCCAGAACCTGCGACCTGGTGGCAAGGTGAGGTGTTGCTCACTTGCTGTCTTTGGAGTTGGGAGAAATGGGACGAGGGACTGTTTCCCAGCTTAAAAATGTCACCTGCTAGGTGGTGACAGACAGCAAGGGTGAGGTAAGGGAAGAAAGGGGGTTCTTTCTCTTTCGGGATCTGTAACGATTTTGGTGTCATTTGTGATCCATTTTTGTCTGTGTCTGTCAAGAGAAAACGGGACAAATAAATCAGCAGAGCCCTGTGAGCAGTCTCTCCAGTTCTGGATGTTCTTGACACCTCAGCTGGAGACATATTTTGCTGCTCCATGTCACAAACATTCCTCATGTGCACGGGGCCAATAAGCCACAAAACTGCAAAGAGATTTGTTCAGAATATCAAGTACAAGAAGAGACACCAAACCAAAGTTCGGAGTTCATTTCCAAAAGTACAGTCTAAATGAAATCCTTCTGCAGACATTCATGATATGTATTAGCTGCTATTTTCCAACCTATTTCGAAGGGTAATTATGTGTATAACCTGCCACACGCCCCATTTTTATTTTTTTTTTTCGCAAAGGTGAAGTGCATTTCAAGCCCTCAGCATTCCCAAAGACCAACTCAGACAGTGAACTCCACAATCAGAGCCTTGCCTTTAGCCTCACTGGCCTGAGAGAAACAAGCCAGGGTTGAAAAGGCCAGGCATGTCTCCAGAGGCTCGGAGAGGGCGTGTGGGGAGTGTCGGCAGCGCGGCGTTCCCCTCCAGCCCCCGGAGCTCGTGGCCGGCGAGCCCTGCCAACTCGGTGGGAGTGAACAAAAGGGAAGTGGGATCCAGGGAGCAGGCAATTTCCACAACATGTTCCCTGCCTAAACCGGTGGCGATCGTTGTGCCAGAAAATAAAAATAACAAAGAGAAATCTTTGATTTCTGTTGTTTTGGAGTTGATTCCAGCAATGGAAATAGTGGAAGCAAAACAGCTAATGAGCACACAGTTTCAGTAGTGGTTTACTCCTTGTCGTGAAGGGCTCGAAACTTGTTGTTGTGAAAACCCCGCGGGTCCCCAGTCCGGGGAGATGCGGACCAGATGCTAGAGGGCCTTCCCAAGAAAACTAATCCCTGCTGCAAACAACTGGTGGGGATGGCAGGGATGGCAGGGAGCGGGGACCAGCCGGGCCCTGCCTGCCACGGCTGGCACAGCAGGAAGGTTTTCTTCAGCGAACATTTTTTTCCCTTTTGAAACGCTATCCTAACCCAAACGAGTTGTAGAGAGAAATGAAGTTTCTATGACTCCTGTACGTTATTCTAAATGTCAGAAATGTGATCCAAATGTTGCAGTGCTAATTGCCTGTAACCCCTTAGGGAAATGAGCGCTCTCATTTAAATGTGCTTTCTCCAGGGCTAACAACATGGCCTTTCAAGTCACAGGAAAATACATACCCAGCACAAGAGTCTGACCCCCCAAATGATATTCAGGCATCTCCCCGCCACAGCACCCATGAGGGGTGTGAGTACCCAGGAGTGGATTTGGATGACTTTGGTCTGTTTCTGGTAGGATTTCACATTCACAATATTTATTTCGACTGGGAAGAAAAAACAGTCTCCACGTTATACCAAATGTAAGTCCCAAGTGCATTTCTTCGCCTGAGTTATTAACCCCTAGTAATGAAGGTTTGAAATTGAGATATTAACTGCTGGAGGGGCAAATGAAGTTGCTTTAACGAGGCTAATTAGCCGGCACCTGCAGCGGGGCTGGATGTGGCTGCAAGTAGCCAGCAGCCAGGCTCGGGGGCCAGGTCCATGGCTCTTTGTAGCTTATCAGTGTCAAGCAGCAACTCCTGCAGCGGGGCTCACCCCAGCGCCGCAGCCAGGTCCCCAAAGAGGCGTTTTATCCAAAGGCAAAGCCATCGTAGGCAGAAGAGACACAAGCACAGCCATACATCCTCGGCCCTGCTGAGCTTTTCGTCTTCTGGCTTTGATGGGAGGCTGCCGAAGGCGGCACGGTAGCGGTAGGCTGCTTGCGGGAGCCACGCTTCTGATAGCTCCTCCATGCACTGCAGTTGTTGTCTTAGCCAGACATTATCAGCCTGATTTACATATCAATTGTAGGACCATTTTTAGTCCTTTTTATCCCCCCCTCCTTTTTTTTTTTTTTTTTCCCCAAGGGCTCAGAAATATTTCGGTCCTTGAATTGTCAGTTTTAAGATATCAGGAGAGAAACAGAAAGGAAAAAAAGGCTAAGGCTTTTCATTCCAATTTTTGAGCTGACTGACGTGTTAAGAAGATTGAGAGTTTCTCTAACAAAAGCATCTGCATAAGACTTACACCCTTCCTCTGATCCTCTTGTGCTGTTTTGCTTTTTACCGCCAGGTTAATCCAAGCATAAACAATTGCATTATCATCCTCAAAATTATTTTCCATACAGTTGGGATTTTTCTTTAAAGAGTCTCATAAAAAGTGAATCCATAAGAAGTCTTTGAATAATTAGAATCACAAAATGGTTTGGGTTGGAAAGGACCTTAAAGATCACCTAGTTCCAACCCCCTGCCATGGGCAGGGACACCTCCCACTAGACCAGGCTGCTCAAAGCCCCATCCAGCCTGGCCTTGAACACTTCCAGGGATGGGGCATCCACAGCTTCTCTGGGCAACCTGTTCCAGTGCCTCACCACCCTTAGAGTGAAAAACACTTTAATTGACTTAGAGGTACCAAGCAGCCACCTCCATAAAATAGACTCAAATGGCCTAATTACTAATACACCATATGGAGGAAAAGCAGAGGTGTGGTGCAGGCTGTTGATGGATCAATTAGCACACAAGGCAGAGGATTGTGTCATCATCACTGTTACCATCAAAACAAAAACCTATTTTGCATGTGTCTGTAATATCACACAAATGATCTTGTTTTTTCCATTTGTGTAACACCTCCTTCAAAACTAAGATCTCAAAACACTTTGAAAACATTCAATTAGACAATCTCTGCCTCTCCTTTTTTCCCCACAGGTTAGGATGGTGTAAACGACAACTGGTTTATCTGCCATGTAAAAGTAAATAATTTCTAGAGCAGCCATTTTCTTCATACTCCGTTGAAAACTCTCAGCACTTCCACAAAACTGCTGAGAGTGAAGAAGCTGTTTCTCTGGGTACAAACTGGTGAAGGGCTTTTGCCTTCGCAGTGTAGGAGGGGGACCCCCAGGTGTCTCCTTATCTTCAGGAGTTTAGGGAGGAATTGGGAAATTGTGGTGTGGTGCAAATCTCTCCGCTGTTTTTATCACTATAATATACATTGCATTCTGGGGGGAAAGGTTAGTAGTGTGAATTCTTTCACCCCCGTATATGATGTAATGAATTACTGCAAGCAGTTCATGCTGTTACAGTTAAGAGGAGCTACCACTGGTATCCTCTTGTTTTAGGCTTGGATTAAGCACCTATAAAATTTCTGGGAAGAGTTTCTGGGAAGAGTTCCTGGGAAAAGCATCTTGCTAAAATTTAAGATTAGCTGGTTGTAGTTAATTGTAGTAATTTGTAGTTGAGAGAGGCAAAATGTCACGTTTTTAGAAGATTTTTTTTTAATTAACTTGATTTTAAATATTAATATTTCAAGACTTACCAATCTTTTATATGGTAAAGCATAGAGCACGCGGGAGCAGAGGCTAGCTCTGTGTCGGGGCTGCAGCTCTTCCTCTCAGCAGCTTCTGCCCAAACTGGCTAATTTGATAACTGTAGGTCTGCTGAATCCTAAACCTATCAAATTTGTGGGTTTCTGGGCTTTCTGAGGCATCCCAATGCCCAAGCACTGGAGGAGTCCACCCTTCGCTGTTACACTGTGATGGGGCCATTCCGCCTGTGGAACTGCCGCGTTTCCTTCTACACGCTTCACCAATGCAGGAGAAGGCTTGGTTCCTGCTACAGTCTCTGTGAAGGTGATCCATACCATCATACGCAAACGCACCATTTTCAAGGGTGAAAACACCTGACTCCTGTGTACAGGAGTCAAGTTTTGAAAAGGTCACTGTTCCTGTCTGCTTTTCCTGTTTTCATGTATTTTCTGCTGCTATGTAATGTGAGGAAAATAAGCCTTGTGCACACTTACTGTTTTCCTCCTCCAGGTTTCATCTGACGTGCATTTTAGCAGAGACAGCTGCTGCTCTCCAGCTTTCTTACTCAGGGCACAATCGAAATCTTTACTTGCAACATCGTTGTAAGGTAAGTTATCCATTCCTAAAAATTTAAATAGATAAAGAAACGCTTTACCCCTGGAAGGACTTGAGACCACCGTCATTTAGCTGTTTTCACTGCTGCCTCTTCCTAACAATCTTTTGTGCTTCTGAAGTTAAATCTCAGACAAAACACTTGTTTACTGAGTCCGAGGTATTTAAATGTGACTAAGAAGTCTGGGCAATTCTATCTGTGGGGCTCCTGTAGCTGTTTGGAAGCAATACAGATTGGAAAGCCAGAACTCTTTATAATTGTCTCAAAATGAGTAAAAGTTGGGCAAAACTTGAAACACTAAAAATCATATATTTCTTCTGAAAAGCTAGGTCTAGCATTTTATATTCTTCTGGAAAGACTTAAGCGCGAATTGGTATGTCTCAAGGAGATGTCAGAATAAACATGCCATCAGGTTTCACCCACCGTACAAGCAAGACGTCCAGGAAGCTGCCTGGTGCCGAGGCAGGAGTACCCTCTCTTCCTGAAAGGACAGCCCCACACATTTGTGTTGGGAAGGAAGGCTGCTTCTCTGCATGCTTTTAGAGGTGCAATAAATTATTGCAATGGTATATAATTGTTAACTCCCAGAAAATTACTGTCATAAAGTTCAAGAGCAACGTAAACATGACTGATAGTTCCCATTGTAACCAGGGAAAGTGAGTTGTCTGAGGCTACCTGCTACCAACAATAATCTTCCAGTGGCAAATTGCTTACTGTTGGACTGTCTCTCTTTATATGGTGGGCACAGTGCAGTAAAAGCTATCTGCCTCCTGTTGGACTGGCTCCCTGCCCAGCCTCCTCCTCCTCCCACCATCCATGTGCCCAGTCACATCCCCTCACAGGAACGCTGCATAATACTAAAACATTATGGGAACCATATGTCTAGAAAATGAAGTGGGCTTGCACAATGAGGTGATCTCTAGTCAGAGTTTGGTTTCATTTAAAAATGCCTGAAGGACAGCAATACTTCTACGAATTCTACTGAGAAACTGCCGGCCAGTGTGGGAGTTGGACCTAAGGACCTATAACACCTTGACTACCCAGCCAGTCGAGGGGTGGGAGCTGCAGTTACATGACCCTTACATGGCCTTACAGCCGTATGACAAACTGCAAGCATATCATGTCATATTTTACTCCTGTGCTGTGATAGTTGGCCATCAAGTACTATTACTCCCCTTGTTTTTTCTCATGGTGCACTCAGACAATAAGGCATCATTATTCTTCACACATTGACTCTTTCCTGGATGACCTTTTTGAAAACTCAAATCTCCTGGTTTGAGGATATTTCTGTGAAGGGAAAAACTTTGCTCATCCTGTATGTATGCCCAAGAAGTGCTCAGTAAGCCTGCCTATAGACTTCCAGCCCTGTGGGCACTCGCTGCCCATTAACACAGTCAAGGATCATTGGACATGTCAGGGAGATAGGAGTCCAGGCTCAATTCACCTTTGGTATCTCAATATTATTTTTCAGCATACATGATTGGGTACCACTCTACCCATAGAAAGGCTATCCTTCAGAAAGAGGAAAGCAAATCATCACTAAACAATCTCTTCTCTGTAGGAGAGCAGCTATAAAACTGAAACTGCAGTTCAGCAGGGAAGTACATCTACCCTTTGAAACTCCTCCTACTGCATCAGAAATGCTGCAACCGTAAGACAAAATGCATTATTCAGACATCATACCACCCATTCAAATCCATCCAGAAATGCTAAGGGATTATCCGTATCAAGCAGACCTCAGCTCAGACCAAGTATTGTTGGTCCACACCACTCTAACTTAAGCTGTACTCAATGTCATCCATCCTCCCCCAGCTGGTATAAAGCCAACATAAACTGCGTGTAAGCTCCGTATGGTGTGTTCTGGCTAATTTGACAGAAATGTGATCATGTGCTCGTTCTTGAGCCAGATCAAATTTGTACTTCTGGGAGATCAGTCAGCACACAGGCCTCCGACTAATGGCTGTAGAGCCACAGCATGAGCGCGAGCATCACACAGGTTCTTGTGACCGAGGCCACCGGGGCTTGGACAGCATCCAACAAACCCCCCAAACTCCCAGGCCCTCAAACCAGCTACCTTTGGCTTCCTTACATTTCATTTTTCTGCCATGGTCAGACCTATCTCAATCAAAGAGATCAACACCATCCTATACCATGCTGCTTTCTTCCAAATATTCTCTGTCATGGAACATTTGCAATCGTCTGTGCCATTTGAACTGTCACCTCCAGTCCTCTAAGTCACTGCCCTCCTGTATAGGAGGGGGGTGTTCATCAGTAACAGGTTAATTAGAGAAGAAGGATAAAGCCTGAAATCTGATTTATTAAACATTTGAATGCCACTCCCTTCTGAACACGCCTTTTCATCGTTTGCAGCGGTAGCTCCTGCAGTCTCAGCTGTGTAGATGCCTTTAGCAAGGTTACAGCTGTGATATTTCAGAGGGATTTTTCATGTTTGGGGCTAGGATGGCATTCTAAATGAGCAAAGCAGCCTTCACATGAAACTATAGTTTTTATGTCCAGTTTGGTTGCAGCTGATATCAGCTATCAAACATTACAGATGTCATTATTTCAGGAAAGCAGGAATGTCTCACTCCTTGTGCCTGGTCTTGAAACTTCTTGCAGATGGTGACTTCAGAAAGGTAGACAGAGGTAATTAATAACCTTGTTGATGCCATTTAGATTTCTATACTTCATACTTTCTCACAGAAATGTTTTAAAATACGCAGATTTTGCTCAAAGGCAGAAAGCTCGTAGAACATTCTCTTTTCTTTTTCTGAGTTTTCCTTTTGAGTTATACCTTCAGAGTGAAATACCATATGGCAGACACACACACACTTCTTAGCAGAGTAATGAAGTCCCACAGAGATTACATACTTTTTCCCCCAGGGAATAGTTCTGCCTGTACTTCACATAGCCAATTTTATACAGCTCTTTCCCTGCTAGACAACTTACAGATTTGACTTTAAGGGATGAATTCTACTGATACTTACACCAGAGTAAACCTAGAGCAATTTTCTTGAAGGCACTGAAGTTACTTAAGATTTATCTGGCATAACAAGGCCCTGGAAGTGATCTATATCTTGTTAGCTGGTGCTTGTAGTAGGAGACCTGAAAAACATGGTCACCAAAATGTCACTTACCCTGAATTTATTATCCATGTTTACACCATCAGCACTCACAGCATCAGCAAAGAACAACAGCATTAAAGAGAACTATGTTAGCTGTAATTTTTCTAAACCTAAAGTCACTGTGTAGCTGAGAGACTGGGGAAAAATGCTGAGATCTTCGGCCGTTATTAGATCTTCACTTTGCAAACATCACTACTGAGGTAAATACAGGTTTTCACAGAGCAAAGCATGAAGCAAGAATTTAAAAGCATGTTTCTTTTGAGAACATTTAGTTTCTAAAATGATCATAAATACATAGCTTAAGCAATCTTTTGTCATGTTATGTTATTTTTCAAAGAATAAACAAAATTACCATTTTGTTTTTCTGCATGGAAGATGGTCTTTTAATTCCAGATGTAAGCGACATATAAGACATGAATGCAAGCTAAATTTCAACCATAATAGACTCTGCATGTTGCCACTTCAATGACCTTTTAATCCCTTGGAGTTTAACCATTTCCTAATGTCTCCTAACAGCCATTTTCTTGTTGGGAAAGCCCTTCCTAACTGATAACATCTAAACAAGCTCATACCTTAATTAGAAAAATTCTCCCATAAATATTTATGTTGCTGTGATTAGGCCATTTACTGAATCCAGCTACCCATTATGAGTTAAAATAGAGTGCCTTGTTTTGAGAAGCCTGGGGCATGACATAGTTTATACTAGGGGGCTTTAAGTTGTAATTCATCTAATCAAGTGCCTGACCCCTTGCCTCCAAAGTAGCCAGTAGCCGTTGGAGGAAAATAACCTTCTGCTGAACATAGAATCCTTCAGTCTGCATTTTTGTATGTTGGAAACTACAGAATAGCCTCACGCAGTCCTTTTTTTGCTCCAACAGCCAAAGTGAAAAAATCTGAAAGGGGGCAATATCTCTTTTTCCAAAGGAAATACAAAAAGTTACAGAAGTACCAAAGGAGGACTTCTACCCGAAGCACATTGCAGCTACCTAATGAGGCTCCCATGCCACATGGGTGCTCGGGGGCACCGCAGTTATTGCAGGTTGCCGGCAGGCAGCCTGCCGTGTGTGGAGTTAGGTACCCAGTGCGACATCTCCCATTAAGAGGGTGATGAGAGATTTAGGCAGCCTGTTCTCAGGGGCTCCTCTCTGGCTCCTGAGGTGTAGGAAGCACTGAAATGGGGCAGTGCATACAATGCTGAATAGGGAGGCAGAAGAGGTACTGCCCTGGAGAGAAGGCAGTCTGAATTGCTCTCTTTTAGATGCCTAAAGCCATTTGAGTGCCTGGACTGGGCTTCTGATTGTAGCCTTTTGGGCAACCTGCGTGTGTCCATACAAGCAATTTTAACCATGCCTGGGAGCTGGAGCACGACTGCCACACTGCTGAATGGCTAATATTCCTCCCCGGCACATTTTTGGCTGTCTCACTCTGTCACGCGCTTCCCAGGCACAGTTTTTGGCAACAAAATTTTCCAAATCTGGTTCCTGGGAGGAAGCTTGTGCATGGCCGCCCCAGTTGGGTGTCTGAGGAGTCTCATAGCACAGACAGGGCCACTCCTGGCCAGCTGGCCTACATGCGTGAGAGCACTGCTGGGCATGTTTAATTTAATGGCGTTGATGTCACTTCTGACATCTAATGTGCTAATTCCGTGTGTAGGTAAAGATCCAAGAGTGCTTCAAGAGTTCCAACTCCTTCAGCATCGAATGGGAGAAAATGTTGCCTTGTGAGTGTTTTTTTTTAAATAAATCCTCACTTTATTCATCCAAAATGTTGTTCCTTTCAGGAAGAGTTGCCTTCACTAATTCCCAGACATCTGAGCCTAACTTGGAGTAACATGTTTAAAATGAGATGATTCTGCTTTCCACCACTTATGCTATCCTCATTTGCAAAGATACAATTCTAGAGTTAATTCATCCATACTTCAAAGTCAAAATCCCCTTCATACCTTTTCCGACTGCAGATTTCCGTCTTTCCATTTCCTTCTCTGGCATACAATTAATTCACATTTAAAGTAAGAAAAGTCTCCCTCCTCTACATGTTGCTTTTGCAGCTGCGGTTATTCAAATCAATTTCCATTATTTTTTTATCTACTTTTTTCATTTTGCTTAAGATCACACCTAACTTATTCATTGATCTGGGCACTTTACAACAAATTTAGTTTGAAACAGTTAACAAGTAAGGAAGTCTGAAAATACAAGAGATTCTAAACAAATGCTCTCTTCTTGTGTTATCTATTGTTATAGTATTTATCTACTTTTTGGTTACTCTATTTCCTCTTTTTATACAAAAAAAAAAGCAAGCAAGCAATGGGATTTTCTGTGGCTTCACTGTTTATTTCTTTATTGTAAACAGGGTCCAATTTAGGTTACAGATTCTTGAAAGACAGAATGTACTTACATTTTAGTAGTATAATTTATTGTCCTGTTTTGGATAACAATTTTTGATGTAACTATGGTTAATGTTTTAGTTAGTGTCAACTCTAGACTTCCTTAATTTGTTTCATGATCACCATACTATGATACTGATCTTGAAATAATAAGATTAGAAAAATAATCATTTTGAGTCTTCATATATGTAGTCTGGTTTCTGAAACATTAGAGGTCACATTTTTGAGATTCTTCTTTCCAACCACACCAAGAACTTTCTCTAAAAAAAGGCAAAAACAAAGCCGAGACACTCTTCTGACTGAAAGAAGTACCACCAAGTGGTGATTAAAGAGCAACAAAAATCATCACGAGAGTCACGTTTAAAATCAAGGAGGTTGGCTGCATTGCCTTTCCCGAGTTAGGAGACTTACTGCAGGCTTGCAAATCAGAAGCATGCACCAACTGAAGTTTTCCTGATTTTCAGAGATACTGAGCATCTAAAGCTCTCCTTGACAACAGTTATCCAATGCATTTAAAATAAAGCTATTTTATGTAGATAAGCTGGGCACCATAACCCTTGTATGAAGGCCTGTTAGAGAGGTAGAAGTGCTATGAGTGATCTCTCTTTTGAGGCAGGACTGCAAATGAGGTGAATACAAGTTACGTGAAATCTTTCTCTTAAATTTTTTTTGTTTGTACTGTAGAAAAAACTCTAGAAAAATTCTGAGTTCTGATCATGGATAAATAAAATAATCTGCACTTGAATTCACAAGTCAGACCATTTTGTTATTTGTTATTCTCTCCTGAGCACTGTTTCTGCCTACTTACATGAAATATCTGTGGTACCACTGACAACTGCATGAGATGTTTGGAATTAGGAAGTACAAAGTGGGGTTTAAAGCCATTTACCCCTATAACATTTCAATCTTCCTCAACCAAAATTTTTTTCTCTCTGCTCTCCCAAGTTGCTTACCACTCAGCCAGACTGGTTTTCACCTCATACATCACAGCAGGACCATCTGCATCACCCAGCAAACCATCAGCTTCCACTGCTTCACCTTACTCTGAGGAATGACCTGTTGCCCATCAGTAGCAGATTCCTGTGACTCACCTTTCATTCATCAATTAGCAATGAAAATGATTAAACTGATGTTAGCCAGGCAAAAACCATTTATGGTCTTGTTCATGGAGACTTATTTTTTGCAAGAATATTGAACAAGCCAAAGGATTGAATAAGAGAGAATGTCTACTACAGAGGCTGGTGGTTCGATTACTTCTGATACCAGCTGAGGTAATGAGGAGAAACCTCCACTAGCAATTTTCAGCAACAGGTCATTTTGCTGGAATGTCCAGCAACTATTTCTGTGGCTGAAAAAAGAGAGAAACTCAGCGTACTTGAGCTAAGCTGAGGGTATGATAGGGTCCTAGAGCAGAGGCAGATGAAGAGAGCATACGTGGAAAGATCAGTTTTCAGTAGGAAATTGCGGGAATGTGAGCAGAGGTTCCAGCAGTCAATTTGGCAAAAGAGATACAAGCGTGGAGGTTTGCCTGAACTTCATCTTAATTGTGACAGCCTCCAGGGCTGGCTGAAATCAACTGCAAAATCTTAGAGAAACTGGTCCTTTAAAACCCAAGCATTTAGGCATTTCCAGTCAGGCCAAAACGCCACTGTCAAGGTCATCAAACTTCCACATAATATTTTAGCCCTTCTAAACACATCAAAAGGAAAAAGCACAGAGAGACACAAAAAGATCCTGTGCGCTGCTTAAAGACTTTCAAGGACGTTGTTTTTCAGCTCAAGGATGCTTGGTTCAGGCTCACAGCCTCTGATTCGGGATATAATCAGAGCTTGGGTTATGTCTGAGTTTATCCAGCATCACCTTGCACTGAAATTATCAGCTATTGTTTTATTACGGGCAACCCGCCTGCTCGAGGGCTAAATGCATTTGTCTGATAAATGGAACCCCAGTGCCATCCTCTTTGGTGGGCCCTGATTGTGAGCTGTGCTCATGGGTCTCAGCAAGGCCCCAGGCAGGGCTCTGTAGCCACAACTCACCAGCTGGACATTAAACCATACTGGTAGCCTAGTTCAGATCCTGTGTAACCCAGCAGGAGACCAGTTTATGCAGACTTGGTCTCTTCTGAATTGGATGTTCACGCACCTGGAAATCAGTCCCAAAGGGCACAAATCTTATCTTTGAAGACCCAATATCTATGTCCTCTATGGCAAGGCTCCTTTAACTGACCATGTCCTAAGCAGATGTTCCATTCTGTATACCTCAGTAGTGGTCTCACGCTAACCAAGAGGCAGGTCCTTAGTTTTTTCATGTGTTAAGAGGACCAACTTTGTGATTTTCCCCTTATAGCCATGCCTCCATATCCTGTGCCATCTTCTCTGTGGAGCAGAAAAAGGGAACACCATCACTGAGATCAGCACATTGGTCAAAACACTGAATCATCTCCATGACATTTCACATTTCTATGCCTCTGAATTTAAGCTAACTAAAGCTAACTAAATTTAAGCTCCGACTGTCCCAAACTCCTCTGGTACCAAAGCACTGCAACAGATCACATCTGTTAATCACATCTGTTAATCACGAGGTACTCTGAAATTTTAAGACCAAATTATTCATCCACTCTCCATATGTACCTTAACTAACCCTGGTGGGAATATCTCAGCTGACCATTTGAGACTGCGTGCACACAGGGGTGTTCTCAGAAGGTTTTGATGATGATGCTTAGCAACAGGGACTCATTTTCCCCTACTATTTTTTTTTCTGGTGATAACTGTGAGTTATCCCCCCCAAGGGGCTGGCTCCTTTTCAGTGCTTCAACTATAAAAAGAACGAAACAGGTGCAGAGGACCATGCTCCAGTTTTGGGAGTGACAGCCATGAAGGCTAACAGCAGGAAATGAAAGGCAATATTCCTGCTGTGTATTTTTTGGTTGCCAAGGCTGACATGAAAGTGTCGTTACGTGGAGAAAGAGTTGAGATTTGCCACTTGAAAGGTCCTTGCTCCATTTTATTTTCATTTGTGACACACAGAGAAGAGGTCAGAGTACTTTTCCTTGCAATTTTTTTTACAGTCATCTATGGACCAATGTCTCCAAGCTCAGCTTACTTTTTGTCAATAAGGGGCATTTTTTCCTATTTCTATTGTGCTGCAGGCCTCTGTGGTTCACCATGAATGCTTTACTGCTGACATTTCTGGCTGATCTGCCTTGGCTTTCCACAGTTCTTACTTGGTAACAGCCATGGAAATAGTCCAGCAGGCAAATTGTGTAGACATCATGAATTCATTGTTCTTCTCTTGCTGTTTAGGGCTGTTTATCCCCCTGGCCTCCTGCAGGTGAGGAACCCTCACTAGCTGTCTCAGCCATGGTCAGGATCTCCTCTGCTGTCACCTGAGCATTTGCTGGAGAGCAGAGGAGCAGGCGCTCAGCCATCCTCAGGAAGGGACTGGACTGACATGCTACAGTCTGACTTTCACACCAGGACCTTCTCATCTGGTACGTGTCCTGCACACCACTTCCAACAGCAAGGGGGAGCAGATGGAGGAAGAACAGGAAATGAAGCCTTGCTGAAACTAGAGCTGCCACCATTCCCTATGTGGCTCTCTCACTTCCCTGTGAGACTTGGAAGGAGCAGACCAGGAGGGACAACTGACAGAATATTCCCCACAAAATCTCTGCTTGCAGCTTGCTGTGCAGTGAAATTTCTGCTTTCCATGAAAGTAACAAATGGCCACTCTATCATCTCTTGGTTCCAGTCCTGCTTTCTGCAACTTGCTCTCACTGCTGACAGCCAAGGTCTGCAGTCCTCAACAGCTCTGCCCAAAGACCAGTATTTCCTTTATTCCTCCACTGTAGCATGAGGGCTCCTTTCCTCTGGGAGCCCCCAGCATCCCGGGCTTAAAGGAGCTAATGGGGTGTTTCCCTCAGGAACATCGGTGGAAACTTAAGCTAGTGAATGAAGGAAACTTGCAAAGGAAAAAAAAAAAAAAGCTGAGAATTCATCTCAGTGCTGGGAACAAGCGTGTACACCTATTTACAGAGATTTCAGCCATGGGAATGAGGGGAGGTAGCCAGGATCGCTGGGAAGTCTCTAGGCTCAGCAGGTCTGTGCTTGGCCATAAAGTGCTCCTTGTTTTCTCCATCAGATCACCAGGAGGCTGGCTGGAAGGCACCTGGCTGGCACATGGAAAATGGACACAGAGCTGTCCATGTAGTGTATAATCCAAAGACACTGCAAATATTCCCTGGTTGCTCGCAGCTGCCTGTAGCAGCTCTCACAGTGTTCACCTCTCGTCCCTCCTGGCCTGGCCACAGAGCTGGCTGGCTTCACGGACCCAGCGGTGCTCGGCTGTGTGCCACATCTGGCTGCCTCACTCCTCCTGCTCCTGCATGCTGACAGTTTGCAGCACCTCTTTGAAGGCTGCCAGCCTCCTTTCCCTCTTCCCTGTTTATACTGGATCGCATTCACCATCCTTTTGGCTCTGGCATGCAGTCATGTCATGGACAGTCTGGATTCACCCACAGATGCTGCGACTGTGAGCACAGGGAAATGAAAGCAGTCTCTGTTCCTTTCACTTGCAGAGGGGCAGGAGCTTCTCTTCCTGACATCCTAGTGTTGCCATTGTCAGCCCCTCTTTCCCAGCATGACTCCACCTTCCTGCTCACCACGTAGGGATCTCTCAGACTCAGGGACAGGAAACTTCAGTTTTAATTGGCATCCAAGAGAAGGAGGCATGGTGGGGGAGGAGAAGGTTGTGTGCTCATGGTGGTTGTGTGCTCATGTGCTCATGCTCATGTGCTCATGTGCTCAGCTGTGTCTGCAGGACCTGAGGTGTTTATGGAGGGTGAGGAGGACATAAGAGCAAATCTAAATGAAGGACTTCTGTTCAGTGGAAAGCCCCAGCTGAGCCTGAGCTTAGCAAGAGCAGTGGCTGATTGCCCCATTGAGAACGGTTCTGGCTTTCTCATGCTGGATGTGATGATCCTGTTCCAGCTCAGCAAAGGTGTTTCTTCACCTAAACAAAAGGAAGTTCAGCCAAGTGGGCCTGAATGCTGGAAAAGCCAGAGCCAGTGAGGTACTGCAGGCCAGGAATAAGAGCAAGGCAAAGCCAACATGTGGGACCTCCACCAGGTGTTATTGGCTACTTGGTGGGGCCACCTCAGAGCTCTTGGCCCACCATAGGTTATTGTATTTCAATTGTAAGATTTGAAGCCAGAGTGATCTGGCCCATCAAGAAAAGGTCTGAACCCTGTGACCCTCCAGGTGGAAGAGAAAGTGCATGGCTAGAGGCGACTCACAGAGTAAGGGGGCAACACCTGCGGACCCTGAGCCTGAGGCACTGGGATTCCGAGGGTTCTGGTGGAAAGACCTGGGAAAGGGTCAAGGCAGGCGCAGTACGAGAACCGTGCAGATAGCTGGGCAAAAAATGTGTTTACACGGCAGGGGTATTTTTAAATCCATCACTCAGTGCTGTAAAACCAAACCTCCCACCATGCTGCTGGTGGGGAGGGAGCACAGTGACAACAGCAGAAAGCAGGCGTGGAAGCAGCAAAGCTCTCCGGCATCTTCGCCTTGATTTTGCAGACCTGGGAGCAGGCACACCTCTGCTGATACGCTTGTTATTTATAGGAAAGATGAACTCTGATCTCAGCAATGCTTTCTGCAGAAGCTTAGAGAGAGATGCTGTGTGCAGGAAAATCTGCTTTGGCCTCCCCTCTGGAGCAGACCGTGCGTGGAGGTCTCCCGAGCTGTCCCACTGCTTTCCTTTCCCACCACGGCTCTCCACCACTCTCTGAGGGTATGTTTAGAAGATAGCGCTTTACTTTGCGGTGCTGCTTATACTTGCTCATTCAGTGTAAATAACTGTATTAACTTTATAGGCAGCCCCGGTTTGAACTGACTGAGATTCATGTAGCAAACTGGAACTACGCCAGGCCCACCAGAGCAGAGTCCTGTTAGTGCGAGGTGGAGCCCGAACAGCTCTCAGGATGGGAGGTCTCTCCAAACGAATGTGATCCCTCCTTGTTCTTACAGATTAGTTTTAACACTGACACAATGGCTGCCAAATACCGAATCTGCCAGAAATGTTAACAAAAGGCACTTTGATCTCATTCACTTGCTCTTGTTAAGAGTGTATTGTATTATTTTGCCTCCTTTGCGGTCGGAAGAAAAATGTTTTACCCTTGCATATCACTCATGTTCAATAATCTATGTGCTGTGTTACACAGGGCTTCTGCTTTTCACTGCTACTTGCTTTTGGACGGCTTACTTTAGCAGTTGTTGCATGCTGTACATTTGTTTAAATGCTTTCAGGAGGTTTTATATTTTTTACGTAAAAGACTGAGGTCTGTGGATACTTCCTGACATTCTCATCTAAACAACTGAAAAATCTAATTTTTATTATATGTGTAAAAACTACTTAAAAATCAGTTTAAACTTTCATGCTAGTTATTAAACTCTTGGCTTAGTAGTGGATACAGTTCACAAATCTGTTCTTGGCACAAGGTTTACATTTTTCTAACCACATATTTACTGTAAAAAGCAGCTAATATTCACTAATAAAATGATACATTGACAATTATCTAGCAACAGTATTTCTTTCAATGTGTCAGCCTCACAGTGTACTGTAAAAAATATAGTCCACAAGTCAAACAGTGTAGTTCTCATCTTCAAACACGATGGAAAACGTAATCCCCACGAGCAAACTAAAAAATAGGAAACTGTTGATGAGGAATTTTGATGCCAAATCAAAGTACTACATTTGTTTACATATAAAATTGAAGAATAAGACGTAACATGTTAAACTTGTTGCCATGAGGTATTGGGTATACTCTGATATTTGGTATGACAGTACAGTCAGCAATTATACAGGTAAACTTGCAAGACAGAATGAATATGCATCATTGTCACTGTTTCTTGATATTCTAAAAACAGTGCTTGTCTTTTTTATCTTCGAGAAACAACCACATGGAAAAGCTTTATTTTCAAAAGGCAAAGAACATTCTGTTTTCAAAACAAATCGATTACTTGTGCTGCGTATCACATTGTAGGTGATTTACTCTCAATCTCATTTTTGAAGGTTAAGTTTCTGCCATGTGATCATGTAAAATGAAAATTTATTATACTCTTCCTCCAAAGGCTAGAAGTCAGAAAAAATGCATGCGCATTTAGAAAATGCCACTGCACATTTAGAAAACTGTGCGGTGGTTCTTTTTGCAAAGAGAAATTTTGCTTTCACTCCTGGATTATTGAATACTCGATGAGCAAACACTTTCTTCATGGTGTCACTTCTAGGTGCTCTGTTTTCATCACTAAGAGCTGAGAGGTTTCCTTTCTTGTTTTCCTTCCTTAATTTGGGAGGATATTTTCACAAAGAATCACGTTTCTTCTCTTTGGAGGTTTACTATCAAAAGGAGTATGTATTGATGACAAGATTTGTTGTCATGTTGAGTAAGTATCAGGATCAGCATATTATTGAGAATTACTAAGCTTGACTGGGACATGACAGCAAATATATTCTTTTGAGTTCTGAACAAAATACAATACAAAACGTAGCACAATTTAGAAAATTTTTGTAATTTCAGTCCGTAAAGCTGCAAAGGCCACCTTTTTTCCTGTTGGTGGCCAATATAACCCACATCAGACATTACCAAGAGCATTAGGTGAGCTCCTTGAAGTTATTGAACTGCAAAGTTGCTGCTTCAGTAAGATTATGACATGATAGGTGTTCCTAAACTGGTCTCTCTTTCTGTAGATTTCAGGGTCATCGAAACACCTGCTGGCCAGGTTAAGCCCCTTTTGGGCAATCCTTGCAATGGCAGACACATCTTCAGGATTTCAAGATTTTTAGCCATTTCATTCTTATTACCTGGAGCACACATTCATGTGAAAAACTTCTCTCATCCATCGGATAGATAAGTTGCTCTCATGTAGCTAAAAATGCACTTTTTAGCACATTGCCACTAAAGACACTGAACCTCATGCTGATGCCAGTGATGTTGGACTTGGACAGCACGAGAAGCATCTGAAAACTGGCATTTTTACAATTCGATCAATTCACTGTCTTACAGATAAAATGACAAGACTTGGGAAGAAAGCCAGCCTTTAAGAAATGCACCAGGAGGGGTTAAATAGGATTACCCAGATCACACGGACTTGAGTATGGACCTCCGCAGTTCTTAATTTTGGCTTGCAGGTTGTGTGACGTGATTGTTCTCAATGATTCTCTCCAAATCACTTTTGCAGTTCTCAGGCAGTTCTCAGACTATCATTAGCAAAATCACTGCACCACTACTCACTCCAGGGTGAGATGTTCAATTAATTCTCACTAGCAGCAGCAGGGATGGAGAGATCAGGACAGTGGGGAGGAACCAGAGGGAACAGAAGGATAGAAGAGGGCACATTTTCCTTCTTAACAAAAATCCTTCAAAACCCAGACAGCTTTGCACAGTAGTCTATAAATTTCCAGTATGTGTCACATAGTCTCTCTGTTCATGTTGTCAAAGACTCTCTTGACAGCTGATCACATTTAAGGCAAGCGGTAGCTGCTGCGCACTACTTGTTCAAAACGACAAAGTGTGAAAATATGATCAATGATGGAATTATAGGGGGAGGGAAAAGCATTTAGCTGTTTTTGAAGTCTGTTAAGGAAAAACGTGCAAAAAAGTGTGACTAACATTAGTAACTAGAAACTACAGATAGATACCTCACAAGTACTTTAGTACAAACTCAGTCTGATTCAAGCAATTCTGGCAAGATTTTAGAGCAAAGCGGGGCTGCTTTTGGCATTGCTCTCTCCATTGGTGCTCTCTGATGAAGAAGTAAACCTCTCACCCATCTGCTTGGGAGAGACTCATACTGGGTAACATCCTTGTAAATTCACATGCTGCTTACAGCTTTTTCCTGCTTTTAGTTTTCAACCTTGCTGGTGTCTTGTTAACCAACAACTAAGGTCACCTTTGTGACATGGCAAATATTTCATATCAATGTAATTTTTAATCTTCAGATGACAGCTAATTCTACTGCTCTCTTTCCTGTGCTGCCTTCCAAGAATAAAGTGGGGAATGCGGTGATACACTTCTGCAAGATCATGCAGTTTTAAGCTCTCAGCAACCTGAATAAATTATTATTTAAAATTTCCTAAGCTTCTTCAAGCGTTTCCAGTTTACAGATGTACTGGGTCTGGCTGGGATGGGTTAACCCACAGCTACAGAGTATGAAACAGAAGCATGGGAATTAGTTGTAACTCAGTAGTTGAAGGCTACTTTAAGTAGGTTCTCTGAATTAACCTGCCAGGGAAGATCAGCTAGGAGAACAGGTGAAAACACTGTAAGATGAGCAATTATGCCACTTATTGGGTAAATATCTATTGCGCTTATTGTATGAGCACCCTTTTTCCTTCTTTATATCAATAAGTTGTGACAGGATGATTATCATTCTAAAACCCAGAGTAGAAGATGTAGCTACAAGGAATTCAGATAAAAATGCCTGTAATTAAAAATTTCCTCTCCAAAGGGAGAGGTCACGAACTGAAGAATGGGGTGCGGGTAGGAGCAGAGGAGCACAGCACCCCTGAACTTCAAACCAGGCTTAAGACCCCTGAGCTTCTGCAGGCTCCAGCGCTGTGCAGCTGGCTAATGGGATCTGCTACTGCTGCTATCGGTTACCTTTAAAGCTTAAGGATGCCACACCATCAGCTCCAGGTCTGAATGCCACCAAGAGCCAAACAGGGAGTCAATAGTCTTCCACTCACAGAGCTGCTGCATCTTGTGCTGCAGGTGTTTTGCATCTGTTTACATTCTAGTTTGCAATTGCATTTAAAGAAAACTGATTTTAAATACATCAAGGTTGAGGGTTCACCTACTTAAATACATGCCTTTGTATAACCTACTGTGCTAAGCCAAGTGGAGTTTCTGTTTCTCAGCGTTGTTAGTTTCTCATTGCATCAGGAGAATGAAATCCGAAATTAGGGAAATACTTAGGACTTCCAATTAACTTTTGAAAGCTTGATGAGCGCTAAAAATATCATGTGGAGCAGGAAATAGACCAACAGGCCTATGGTTCATTGGTGTGTTTGTTTTAGTCCTTTGTGTATTTTCTAAAGATCCACTGATTGCTCTGCTATATTTATTTGGAAATGCTACACATGAGAAGGAAAAAAGGATGCTACAGCAGAAAATAAAAATATAATTCCCCATAGTTTAGTGGGAAAATAAAAATTATTATCATGAAGTCATATGGAATTTATGTATTAATTTTACAAGGAAAAAAACTATTTAAAGAAAGCTGAAGCATGACACTTTTTAAAAATATCTTATGCATAATTAACTATTTCACCTAGTTTGGTATTAAGCAGTTCTTGATTGTAAAAATTAAGACAGGGTTTTTTCTTAGATGTTAATAAAATTTGAAATAAGTCAGTTTTAACCTCATTTTAATGAGGTTAAAGAAATTTAGAATAATGTCAGAAATGTGTATCTGATTAAGAAGGTTTTTGAGAAACCAGGGAATCGATTCCCAAACCACAGAAACTCATTTTATGCATACGCAATTCTTCTGAGTAATAGCAGAATTAAACCTGTTCATTGAAGCTGGCAGAGGAATCAGTAATGGCAAAACAGATATTTAACTGCCCATTCTCCATTCGGCCTGTAGCTTGAGCTACTGCATTTCTGATCCCACATAAACTGGCCAAGCAGGAGTGCACAGCTGAGGCTACTGCTCCAAGATTTTGTATGTATAAGCTCTGAAATCATGGATTGCAATCTATTGTGCAATGCCAAGAAGCACTTGGAGAATTTCATTTAATAAAAAATGGACTATTTTTCCTCTTGTCCCCCACCAGAAGTGATTACTATCTGTGGGCGCTGCTGGATATTAGAGAACTGAGGCTTTCTGATCAACAGCTTCAGGGCAACACAACCAAACCAAACTTAAAGACTGATAAAAATCATCACTGCGGATGCAGAAAAGGCAAGTGCAGAAGGTACAGCTTAGCTGTGAATGTCATGTCCTGGCCCCAACTCAGTGATCAAAGACATTCCAAAACAAGCACTAAGTGTTTGCAAGCTGCCAAAGAATTTGGGTGCAGTATTAGGAAGAAGATGAAGAACAGATTATACATCAGTAGCAGCTACTCCCTAGTTTGGTGAGGATGGATTTAAAAAAATAGCTGGGAAGATATGCAAGCCCGTTACTCATCCACAAAGATCCTCAAGAATAGTGGCATAATGTATATTTTGTTGCTGTGCTCCAAGTTACTATTTAAACGAAACACAACAAGGAGGAGGCTGTAGGGTGGAGACAGGAGGGAGAGTGATAAAAGAAACAGTGAACTGAAAATGGAGAGGAGAGACTGGGAGACTAGGAGGGAATCTTGATACAAAGGCAGCTCTGAAACTGGGAATCTCCTGCTCTGAAGCTAAAAACATATTGCTAGAAAGTCACAGTACAGGAATTAACAACTTCTGGCACCTCATTCCTGTAATGACTCCAGGAGAGGAGGGGACACAAATATCAAAATGTGGAGAAAGCTTTCATGTTTGTCATGAACAAGAGACATATTATTTTTGAAGGGCAAAACACAGCACGTGCACCTCTCCTCGAGCAGAGTTGAACTTACTTTGGCCATCCTTCTCTCTGTGCCTACCCATCGCAGGGGGATGGAAAAAAGCTTTCAAAAAGAGAATGAGCTCTGCATGACTGGTTTGCAACAGCATCTGGTGTCTTGGAAACTGCTTCTTCAGCCAGTTCTCTTGGCTGCTTGGGAGATGCAGTGATGTTCAACTGCAATATGGTTAGGCTTGCTTCCCAGATCATATCTACACTGGCCTGGGGAGCCTCTGCCTCCAAAGTACTGGAGGTAGACGGAGAAACGGCTCAGAACGTGTACGTGGCTGGAACAGACTCGCACCAGATGGCCATTCAAAATAGCAGTCAGGAGAAAAGTGTCACACTGAGCAGATGCAAGTCTTATCCTTGAGAAAAGTCTTCCCAGCTGCCATTTTCCTCTGACTCATCTTCTAGAAGAACTGTGTTTATTTCAATCAGAGCCAGTGTTGAGTCACAGATGTCACATGTCAGGACAGTTCATGGGGTCCCCTTCATGGTTCGGGTGAGAAGAGTATTTTAGGCAAATAAACTTTTATGCTTTGTACATGCAAAGTCTCAGCTTTCTCTTATTTTCACTTGCATGATTGCTAGAACAGTGTCACACCTTTTGAAGCACTAAGACAAATACAAATAAAAATAAAAATATATCAGATACAGATTGCTAACAATGATAAGGAGAAATTCCATGATTTTAAGGAACATTGGATCAGCCTTACATTAAATGAGAGCTTTAGCTTTCAATGCTGGATGTTAAAAGTTATTTTAAACACAAAGCGGCTGAGATCCTTACAAACTTAATTATGTAAAACAAAAAGCTCCTCTGAGCACTTGCACCTGTATGAAATGTTCTTTCAGGTTTTCTGCTCTTAAGAAAGCTTTTTTCTTTGGTATTTCAAGAACCGCCTTTTTCAATACTTGAGCCATGATTTCTTTGTACTAAAACTGGATAATATAATACAATGTCATGAAAGGTAAAAATAGAACCGGAGGAGGTTTTTTTCATTTCCTGCTAATTTCCTCAGCAAATTCTGAAAGGTTTACAGTCATTTCATCAAACACCGGTACTGTCTGCACTGAGCATATGGTCTATTTTGATCTTCTTTCAGCTCCCAAAATAAAAAGCTAAGGGTCTTTCGTGAATATCTTTTCGCCCTAGCCAGAAAACATGTGAAAGAAGCTCTGTCACTCCTCTTCCTAAGCCCCAGTCAGTCTGTGCCACAGAGGAACAAGTTTCAATTCCCACCTTAGGCTAACCTACAAAATGCTTTATGTTTTCTTGCTCCAGCTGTTGGACTCTGCCTCTATCCATTCCTGCTGCTCTCCCACAGTTCTTCCTATCAGTTCCTACTGTTTTACCGAGGCTGGGGCTTTAATTTACCATTTTCTTGTCATAAGTTTTTAATAACTTTCATTAAAAACCACTTCTTTTGCCAAATAATATCTTTATGCTACTCAAAATTAAGGACTTGGGCCAATGCTGTTCAGTCAGTGGACCAACTCCAACAACTTCCTCAGACTCCATTAAGTTGGGAGGAAGCTCAGAGGCATTTGCATTTTTTCAGAGATGCCAGGCTCACAAGATTTCCCAAGTTAATTATTCACTGTATAGACTTTTCCAGGGTGCCATAAAATAAATAAACAGCAGAACAAGAAAGGTGGCTTCATAAAGCCTCAACAGCACATACAGGGACAAAACTCTTTGTTCTGTTTTGATTAATTTGATGTATTTTTCCATGGCGCTGAACCAAGTTATGCAATAAGAGGAAGACTGTCAGCATTTTAATTTTTGGACTACTGCATTGCCTTGATTCTTTGGCATCGCTGCGTAAACCTGCGTGATTTTCATACAAGGAGAAAACATCCTGCTTGTAGGTGGTCAAACACCTGCTCCCCAAGCTAGAAAGGCAGCAGCTGTTGTCCTTAGCGTGCCTGATTTGAGGAAAGTAGGATGTTGTCTACATATTTTCACAATGCCATTTATAAGGCAATGTTTGTGACTTGCTACCATATGAATTATTGCCTTTGACAGGAGAAATAAAATTTTAATACAAGACTTTGACAGGAATACTCAAAAGGCATTTTTTTGAAACACAGTTCTGAAGAAGTCAACTGCTTTGGAAAACTGAATAAATTCTGTTCCCAAAGCTCCTTTGCTGCCCTCCAGAATAGAAACTCCAGAAGCCTGTGAGCAAATCCAGCTTCTTCCATCCTGAGACATAGGTTCCGCCATACTTTAGGTATTCCATATTTCTGTTGAAAAGTCAACTGTATTGGGTCTGTTTGGGATGGATTGCGGCACATCAGCATATTCAGATGTCAGGATGTTTGGATTCTCTAAGGAGGCTCATCTGGAAGCAATGTACATGTTTCAGTTCTTTGTAGAAAATGCTTAATTCTAATTTTTCACAAAAGCCTTTTCTCTTGGAAAAACTCATCTGCTTAAAATTAGGCATGTACTTGTTTGTCTTGCTGACTTGAGGCCATACAGTATACAGTCGTCTGATGCTGAGTAATTTATGTGCTTGCATAAATCAGTGGGCAGCCAACAGAGGACAGACTGGATGCAACAGTTTCACATATGCATTCTTCTTTTCTGGTCAAAAGATCATGGAAATGAGCTCATACTTCATGCCTTTGAAAGTCTCTTCCTTTTTCTGGCATCTCTGTAAATGCAATGGGTTATGATTATTTCCAAGATTTTTAGTGAATTCTTTTCAATCCTCAGCATAGAAAAACTGTGGACTTTGCTATGTTCTCCAGTATTAGGAATGACGGTTACAAAGGTGACCACAACAGTTCCTCCTCTCCTTTCAGCCCTTTGGCAGATTTAAATATCTGAAGGCTGCGTAAAGCCTGAAGAAGTCCTAGTCCTGTAGGAAAGCCAAAGACTAAGAAGAAAGCCATGTGTCCTGCCTCAATTAGCAGAAATGATTCTGTAAAGGAAGAGTTGCAGAACTGTAACTGCACATTTCCAGGTACCTCTGAGACACAAAATGGAGCGTGATGAACTAAAATCTCTCAGAAACACCTCTTGTTGGTCTTCTTGAGTTATGGATGGGCCTTCACACTGAAGCAGCTGAGCTAGCTTGTCCTGTTAGCATACGGAAAGAATTTTTTGTATCTGTATGGAAAGTGTAAGCACACCCCACATCCTTGCCAAATCACAGAAAAGATGTGATAAATGCAGTAATACAGAATAGAACATTTGCATAGATGTGAATAATGCAATAGAGAAGAGGTAACAAAATAAACGTGGATGAGTCCAGACTGGTAAAATTCCCATTTCCAACCCTGATCTGCTTGGCTGCCCTGTACCAATACTTATGGGTTATACTCAGGGAACGAAGAGACACTTTGCTAGGTAAAGCACACGTGGAAGTAGAGGTCTTCCTGAGGGTTATTTACCTGACCGCATTCAGCAGGTTTCAACCAACCATCCTGTAGCACGCAGGGAGACACTGAAATCCCAAGGGTTGAACCCCGTGCAGCTTCCCCTGCCCAGCTCCCTGCAGGTTCTGGAGGTGACATGGGGAGCTTCCAGAAGGGAAGGGGGAACTTGCGATCCCACCCTGGAGAAGACCCCAGCCCCCTGCCCAGGCAGGGTGGTGGGGGAGGGCAGGGATGCCTGCCTGCTTGGGGCGCGCGGGACCCCAAGGGCTGCCAGAGCAGGAAAAGCAGCCACAAGCCTTGGCAGCTGTAGCAACACCAACGCAGCAGCAGCAGCAAGGCGAATAAACGAACGTGCTGGCAGGATTTGTTAAAAAATGAATTTCCTCAAAATGTTTGTGTGTGTCGGGCCAGCCTCTCTACTGATTTTAAAATCCTATTAAGCCCTGCACTTATAATTCATCGCTATTTTCTACCTCACCTTCACTGACAGTAGAGACCGTTCATGTGCACTTAAAGATCTTCCTGTAAAATGCATGTTAAACATTTAATTCTTGAATTACACATTAAAGCCAAAGGAGTAAGAAAGAGGCACCCTTTGCATTTAGAGATGGGGGTCAGAATTGTTGCTAGACCCAGAGATAACTGAAAACATCACAAGATTTATGACAAAAGATACAATTTTTAATACCAACCAGAACCAGAATTGACCAAATTTCACTGGATTTTCCCATCTACAGTGACAGTCAAGCATGTGGATTGGAGAAATGCAGCTAGTGAACGATCCTTTCTTCCCCTCCGAGCCCCTCCAGCACACGGTGCAGCCTATGTGTGATACTGATATGTTAATGCCTCGTATGTGCCTCTGGTCATGAACAGAGCCTCGAGCACGGCAGGCAGGAGAACATCTGAACCAGGCTGACATCGGACCAGACCACAATATTTGAGTTTTATGAGTGTGAGCAGAACAGACAATCCTCTCTACCCTTGCTTTAATAGTTTCCTTAAAGTCTGGGAAACTACAGAGAAAGTAAACAGCAAGGTAATTAAAACATGTATTGCTTACTTCATCATTATGGGGGGCTGGGAGTTTTTTGCACAAAATATTTTTTCTTTAGGAAATGGCTGTGCTTTGAAAAGAAAAAGGTCTGTTGCAAATAGTCCTTTTTCACAAATTGCTAATTTCCAAAGCCTATTTAAGAAATTCTCAAAATGCCCAATTTCAACATTTTGGATATAAAAATTCATGTTTGGTTCAAATAATCATTTAGAACTTCAAACTGATTCTGGTAAAAACCGTAACTGAGAGTTAGAATCTAAATGCAAAGTCTACTAATATTGACATACAATGTTTTAATTTACTCAAACCAACATTTTATGTCTTATTTAATAGATGGTTGGAATGAACATGTGTAACAGTTTGATTTTTCATCTTGATTCAAGCTAAAAACTTTCGTTCAAATGTCGACTTTCCCAAGAAAAAAATACGATGTCCTCATTGGCTCTATTCCTCATGAACCTTAATTTAACAAGTGTATGATACACTGATTTCTGTTAGCAGATCACAGTGAGAATATACTGTGATAGAAATGAACTCCATCTTCCATTTGGAATTATCTTAAGCAGCTCTGTTAATATAATAGGCTTGTGGGCATATATTATACAATGACACGAGGCCTAACCTTTCCCTTTCAAGCAGTTTCTCATTTCCTGACTTCAACAAACATAAGAGAATATCACATGGCAAAAGAATGCTGTGAAAAGTATATTGAATCATCTGGCAGTATTTAAACCATGAGATGACATTTTATTTTGCTTATTCTACATGGAAATTCCTAACATCAGCTCTTGCTCAAATACATCAGTCCAGGCTCTGCTGTTTCTTTTCAAACATTCTTTATTCCCCTTTTCTTGTTCTTGTTATATCTTTTTTATCTCTCAGCTGCAATGAGGATTTTTGTGGATGTCTAAAAGGAGATAAACACCCAAAGTCTCAGCTTTTAGTTTTTCCTTAAGAAAAAATCTGAATATTGAACTATCTAACAGGACTTTTTGTTCTCTCTCTCTCTCTTTTTTTTTTTTCCCTAGACAACTTCAGAGTTACAGCTAATCAATCGTGTGTTAATAACAAGAGCTCCATGGGTCTCTTAATACTTCAGGGATGCTCTAAAGGAGCTTTCAATAGATAAATGTCAAAGTAATGACAGTATATATGTTTAAATCTGATTTCTGGAAAAGTGGCCACTATGCTGCGGAGGCTCCATCTAAAAACACAGTGCTTCTTAGGCCAGACTACTTGTACACCTAAAGATGACCGTTCTCTTAAGAGCTTTCTTGGAGAAGGTCCAGAGCTCTCAACACCTTGAAGGGCTGAGCCTCAAACACAGACTTATTTCCCAGAAGAGGCAGCACTTAGTAAAGCTATAAAAGAAACAATTCAGGAAAAAAATATGGGACATTATGAAAAGAAAAGAAAATTAACAAAGCACAATAATACATCAGTTGCCTCTAGAGACAGGTAAACAATGCATTACAGCCAGCAAGTAGCAACTGATTGCTGGCATTTGAACCAAAGGGAAAAGGCTTTGCTGTTAGCAGGGAGGGTCTTATCACACCACTCATGTTTTCATGGATTTGAAACCCAGAAAGGACTATTAGGTCTTCTAGTTTTACTTCCTTCATAGCACAGGCTATAAAAATTCATGCTCCTCCTTCCATTCAGTAATGACTTGTGTGTTGGCAAGAGCAGCGCGCTCCGCTGGGACACCTCCAGCCTTACTCTGAAAACTTCAACAGGAGAAGAAGTTGGTCTCAGACCTTGCAGTCTTGTTACAGTCCATCCATTCCAGCAAAGGTTTACTAGCCCACATGCACTCCAACACCAACATTACGTTATCCAGTGACATATAATTATACACGACAGCTCGTGATTCATTGCTTGCTTCAAGTGTTCCCAAATGTATCTTGGTTACGTGCCACCGCTGACGACGACAGCAGCTCCCAGCTGGACAGGACACTCCAGCAATGTTCTTCTTCAATCTACTGAACATACTGCAATTTGGGAAGACCCAGCCTGGCTGAAAATTAGTTTGTAGCAGCTGCAGCACCTTCGTCCATCGCTTCTGCCTAGAGAAAGGTAGAGACATTTGAATGACACAAAAACCTTCTGTTTATCTCAAAAAGCTTGATTTCAAATTCTCCATAGTCACAAGGGAAATTACTTTCTACTTCAGCTGACTCCATGGAAGACACCTTAGGGGGAGGCTTACTCAAGGAAAGGGGGAATATGAGATTACAGCATTAGATATGGTATTAGATAGGCCAGAGCAGCATGACCTTACTATGTTCTTTAGAGTAGTTCCCAGCAAATTTTGGGGATTCCTCCAGTGCAGATGAAAAAATACCCTTTTTTGAGTATAAGAATTATAACAGTTAATTTCCACCAAAACAGAAAAAATTAGCTCAGAGTAGAGGACATAACCATATCTATCCTACAAGAGCGCTTCACTGTAATCATGTATGCAAGCTTTCTGGAAGGAACTTACTTCCTTCTTTTTTTTTGTTAATAGTAATTCCTAAACTTATAAAAGACTTGAAAAGACTCTCTGTTTCTTTCTAGGCTATATAAAATAGAAGCCTCAAAACGCATTTGTTCATCAGCTTATGAATAGCCCCTATATAAGGTGCATAACCGTGTCCAATATTTGTTGTAGAGGGCTTCTATTCCTTCTTTTTTAATAATACGGGAATCGATCAAATCGCACCTGTGAATGTGTACTTTTCATCTTGGAGATGTAGAGCTCCTTGCAACTGGAGAGGAAAGATTGTTTGGCGAAACCATAGAGGGAAATAATTTTCAAAACCACCTCCTTAGACTACAATACAATGTGTGCCTGTTCCACACAAAACCCTGCATGTTACAGGTACACACACGTCACCCTCCGGTCTGAGATTATGTTCCATCCATCCCATGTTTTTGCAATCGTGCAAATTCAGAGCTTGTCTTTAATAAATGTTGATGAGATCTGCGCACACACAAGATGGAGTTGTAAATGGCAACTGGAAACAATGGCAGCAGCAAAACAAATCCAGGCCCTGGGGGAATTTTCCTGATAGCTGAACAAGAGGTTTCATTGTTCCTGTGCGCCTCATATCAGAATAAAGTCTAGGAAAAAGTCATTTAGCTCTTGGAAAGCAAGGGCAGCCTCTCCAAAGAGCAAAAGGAAGGCAATATGGGGGGAAAAAAAGAAATTAACTTGATTAATTCAAGGCACAGTTAGACATTTTGCTGACAAACAAGAACTGATCCGTCTCAAAGCCCAGTCTTCTCTAATGCTCAGCTTTTATCGAGTTCCACGGGCGCTCTGCACATTGCAGCAGTTACATTGCCTGTTTCAGTAGTACAAAGAAAGTTGGAGGCTTAGGTAACGCTGCCTGACTTCCAGTCATCCTAGTAACAGCCCAACAACAACCATGCAGTGCCTGCGAAACGTCCAGGAGATGCCAGACAAATCATCTCCAAGGTTTTTCCAAAACAAAAGAGAATCTTTAAAGACATTTTATTATCCATAAACAGTTCTGAGACAGATAGCAATTTAAGGAAGACAAGCAACTTCAGAAAGAGTGGAAATTCTGAATTCGTGCCCAAAATTAAAATAACTTTTTAATAGCCTTGCCCTTAAAGAGGAATTAATGAATACTCTTTCACATCTTCACATAAAGCTAAATTCTGGCAGATGTGAGATAGATTACTACGTACAACATAAACAATATTTGGTCTTTTATCTTTGCAGCGGGGAGTGTACATCTCTGTACTTGAACAAAAGACCACTTCTAGCTCCGCAGAGGATGCAAACAACCCCAGTCGCCAGCCGCGCTCCGGGAGCCCACAGGAATACCTGGGCATAGTTTCTACCAAACCCTGAAAGCCAAGCCAAGGAGCAGGCTTGGGGGGAGGACATGACAGTGAGCCTGGGGCAGGATTTGGCTTGAACACCAGGATTCATCAGCGGTGTTTGCTTTTGTGCAGGCTGAGGACTGCCAGCCCCTGCCCAGCTGAGCTCCTCAAGCTGTAGCTAGGAGACTGCCTCCAACACACTAAAAATACATCCCGTGCGCTGGTTGGTGACAGCTTGTTTGCAAGCAAGAAGGGAGACCTTGGATGCCGTTGGACTCTGGCTTCAGCAGAGCAGGGAAACAGAGCCCAAGCACCCAGCACAGGCGCACACGGCTGCACTTGAGCATCCCGCCTTGGCCAGGGCTGCTGAGGCTGGTCCCACTCCTGCCTCATGTGCCACCACCCTCAAACGGGTGCTGCTGACCCAAATTCCCACCAGCTAATCGGTGGCACTCTGCCCTGCTGAGAGACCGTGTCTCCTGCTGACCTCCAGCCAAGCAGGGCAGAGGAGATGGCGCAGAGCAGGCCCCACGCATCCACTCTTCAGGGGAGGAAAGTGGGGCAGGACCTCAGGGGTCTTCCTTGTGGGCAAAGCACATCTGGTGCCAACCAGCGTTTCACCAGAGCACCAGCTTTGGCCCTCATGAGACTAGTCCCCAGCTCTTTTTTCTGTACTCCAGGTCACCTGGGTTGAGCATCCAGAGACCAGAAGGGACATCATGCCTGGCTTCACCATTGCTAACAGGCTGCAGGCGATGTGGGGCCTCTGTGCCCCCATCAGCAGCATTGAAACAGTGCCCTGGGGTGCACTGAGGCAGCCACAGGTCCCATTTCCAGCCAAATATATAGATGGTTGAAGCTGATTTTTTTGCCTCTGAACTAACTTCAGCAATGCGATACAGTGCTGGGAGCTGGACTGTGTGAGGTCAGGAGTGGAAGGATGGGTTCATTTGGGTCATCAGTCAGTAAGATGTGCCTTGCTCACACTGCAAACACAACTCTGGGGTGAAAAGCATGCTAAAATGTGTGCCAGAAGAGAGAGGTCATTTATTACCAATTATTCGCCGCTAGTGCTGCCCTGCATATTGTGCCAAGCTAAAGGTAAGACCTAGAGTAAACAATTACGAGGTTCTGCAGAGAGATTTCAGTGTCTCCAATTTCTGCAGATATCTGTGGCTATTCCTAAATTCCCATGCACATTCCGAGAACACACATTTGCAACACAGGAATATTTGTTTTTGGGGAACTGTGCTTTCATAGAACGGCAGGAGCCCTGGGCAGAGGAGCTGCGAGGAGCTGTATGTGCCATAACCACAAAGGTACCTTTGATGAACTGGATCTCTTGCGTTTGCACATTTATGATTAAACTTAGTTAGAAAAAGAATGTAATTTTCTTTAACTAGAAAAATCTATACCTCCTGTGTAACATTAGTATCCATGGAGATACAGCACAAAAAGCTATTCTAGTGTTGGTTTATGACATCTCTGTTCAAAACAGCAGAGAAGCACAAGCACTAATACCAGTTGAGTTGCTTTGGAATGAATGGATTAATGTTCCACACCGCTCTGTGCACATGGATGCATACAGCCACAAAGTCACCTTCCCCTCTGCCTCCCTCTGTCCAAGGGACTTTCTTCTATGCTTAATTCTCATTTGTATTAGTATCAATAATTCTTAATATATCACCTTACAGTAATCAATTGAAGTTTAACATCAATCTGTTTCAGCATTTCCGCTATTGTTACACCCTGGAATGAGCCTGGCAGCATTTGGGTGGGATCTGGGTTTGCAGGAGCTCGAAAACAGGTTTGCAAAGAGGGAGTAGGTAATGGAACACCAGGTAATTATTTAGAAGATCATAGATTGCATACATTTATTTGAGACACGGCACTGAAGTAAGGGAGGGGCCTACTTAGTGTTGTCTTTCCCTTTGTATTTCCTCTAATACCCTGATCCCTTCAAGCTGTTAGTCATAAGAAGAGCTTTATTAAAGTTACTGAAGATATTATAATGGAAAAATAAATAGAGTGACCTGATAGAGTTGGAGCTGGCAGAAGTTGGAAAAGCCTGCCTGTTGTTTTCCCTTTGAAATCTTGGCAGGCATGCAGAGTGCTCAAACCTGCTCCCGCAGTCTCGCTGTCGTTCCCCGTCCCGTAGTGGCCACCTTTATGATAAACTAGGTACAGGCCAGAGATTTTTATGAGTTGCACAGAATGCGTTGCACAACCTGGAGACAAAACATATAAAGAATACATTAGCTCTTGCAGACAGCTTTGCAGACAGCGGCTCCCCCAGACAGCCACAGGACTGTTTACAGTAAATGCTATCGCCTGTTAATCAGGTCTCCATCTGAATCAAGACTGGAGGCTGCATCCTGAGGTCCCTCGACAGTGCAGAACCTTCTGCCTACACCAGCTTTGCGGCTGGCTTCTCGCTAACCTGTCGATAACCAGGTGGTTTAATATTGGTTTCCGGTGCACTGAAGGGCTCTATCTACCCCAGACAAAGCAGCGTTTGAAAACACCTTCACTTTTCTCAAAGACTGGGCATGCCTTTGATCCTTCATCGTCTCAAATCGTCCTTGAAAGGGTAATTGAAAATGTTTCTTGGATTCCTTGTCTTTGGGGGTAACTGAGAAGGAGGCTAAAATGCACATTTGAGTTGTATCTATAAATCTAACTAGTTGGCATTTTCAGCCAGATCTACCAGGGTGACAGTAATAGCTGCTTCTACCCTCTCTGTCAGCGTTGAACGCAGTAGTCCTGCTTGTGTGGTCAGGTCGACCAAGTTCAGCACCCATTATAGAAACTGGTTGTCAGCTCCTTGTTTGTACAGCTGCTCAAGGTTTGTTCTCCAGCGTTTTGGGGGTCGGGTGCTTTTTGCTGATGAGCTGTGAGTGCTAGCACCCTGTCTTCGTTGGGGAGTGTGGAAGGATACTAACTGCACACCGCTGCGGATACGCTTGCTGGATGGGCAGCAAGCAGCTGCCTGCTACACTGCCATCGCCATTGGTACAGGGATGCCAGAAAACTTCCAGACTTCTAGGTCTCTTGCACAAGTCTGGGGAACACAGACGGAAAACAGCAGCCTCTCCAAACATTCAAGTGCCATTTCTAGCAACGCCCTGCCATGTTCTTTTGTACAGTACATACTCATACCTGTGTACACATGAAAGTGTACTTTAATGCATAATGTTTAATAATATTCCTGGAATAAATATCACCAAGACACATTAATTTATGGAAAATACAGTTTTCCATATATTACTGTCTCCTCTACTTTCTCACTTTTAAGTTATGCATACATATATATATATATGTTTCTCACAGTCTTTTCTCTACTATTTAATTTGAGCCCTTCCCATGCTGATGTCGCTCCTGTTTTCTATTTCCCTTTCAGCACTGTTCTCTGGTAGCCAGCTGTAACACAATTCCTCCTCTTACCAAACCGTTTCAGAGCACTTTGTATTGTGGGTAGGTTTGGGTCTTGGTTTTGTGTTTGTTTTTTTTTTTAACGGGGTCACTAGGAAGCCTGAGGACTCTCTGAACTTCCTCGGCAAAGATTTTGAAAAATCTCTGAAGCTGGTTGAGGTGGGCTCGTCCCAAGCAGTAGAAGAACTCCCTTTCCCCTTACTCTGAGCTCAAAAACCAAACATGCATTGCAAAGGTAGTGACCCTTTCTGCAGCCGTACGCCCATAAGCAATTTCTGCTTAACAAAGCAAAGGCCAGCACTGATCCAGTGCAGCTTCTGAACAGACTGGGCAATGCATTCTCTGTGAGTGCGGGGTTTGAACACCCATGGTAAATCACACTAATGTCTCCCTTGCAAACACTGTCCTTGCAAAGTCAAACACAAAAACAGTTTTCCTTTGGCATACAACACATATTTTTTTTCAGTATAACTCCTGAAATACATTGTCATCCATGCCTCAGAGTAAGACTAGGGAGTCTTTGTAGGACAAACCATTTGAGAAGATAATTATTATAAATAAAGTGACTAGGATATCTTCTACACACTCAAAAAAACCCAACAAACCCAAACAAAACAAAAACCAACAAACCAAACAAAATTGAAAACAAACAATAAAAAAGCCCCAAACAAAAGATAAACTAAAAAAAAATGACCTCTTGGGGTGGGCAAGTGTCCAGATGATGCTCTTCTTTATCCATATTAGATAACACAATTATACAACAGCTGCAGCCATCTCACCAGACGTATTCAGGACAGCAAACAAATACCTTGCAGTGCTGGTCCCCATGGGGCCAACAACATCTCTTTTGGTGAGAGAGGCCCCACACCTATGACTTGGGGACGTGATGGAAGGAGGGATATACTACACACCACAACAGCCACAGTGAAGTGGTGTTGGCCATGACTGATTAGGAAAGGAACTGTGTCATTCCTTATCTTGAATAACTTCTCTTATCTCACGTATATTTCGTTTTAGCCCCGAAAGAAAACAGTGGAGGTTGGCAGATGGGCTGGGGCGCAGTTGGCTATCCTACTTCAAGCAGCTGCAATTTCTCATGGTCTAATTTTAACTGAATCACAGTATGCATTTGTAATTGAAACCAGTCATTTTACTTTTAGGATATCCTACCCTGTCAGGACTGAACATCTGCTTTAATGACCCTCAAAATGGTCTTTAAGTCTATGTAAAACCACCTTTTCCCGTGTTTGTACGTCCCTTTTTACCGTATCTTCCCAGAAAAAAACACTGGTTTCAAATCCAGAGTCTTGCTCAAAAATATCTCAAACAACACGTAGGTTTTTTATTCATATGGCTCTACTTATTGCCAAATATTTATATTCCAAATCCATACCATTTCAATAAAAGAATATGACATATATACAGGTTATCTCCAACATCTGTCATATGAAAAATGAATTGATGAACTCACCCCTATATTTTGTGCTTTCCTAATACACAAGCCAGGTTTCAGCCTTCGAACTAAGGAGACATGTGCCAAACATCATTTAAGTCTGTTCAGTGGTATATGTACAAAAAATGTACACACTTTTTCTTTTTTTTTTCCCCAGACTCTATTCATAATGTTATGTGATTGAGTTAGAAGCCCAGTTCATCGAAGCTCAGTTTCTCACCTCCTGCTTGTGAGGAGACTCCCTTCGGCTTTCGAGTTCTCAGCCTGGACCAAAGGTTGCAGATGACTCTGTTGATGTTTATAAAACACCAGTGTGTGTTTCGGGTGTTCTTGGCAGTAACTTGACCCAAATCATCACCAGCTTTTGCCTACATAAGATTTGCAAAATAAATGCTACATTTACTTTTTACAGCAAATTCTACATAATCCAGAAAAAAACCCTAAAATTCACAAGTTGAGACTTGAAAGTTTAGCTGGTTAGTGTGTACCTTCTCCTGTCAACGTGTCATTTAGGGCAAAGCAAGGACATTTGCACACTCGGTCCATGACAGCTTTTATCTTTACAATTAGTCTTATCATTTTGGAATTATAATTTATTTTTCAGATACTGAATTTGCAAAGAGGGCTAGAAAAGTGGCAAATGTATAAACAGACAACTACAAGGTAATTTGAACTTCCCTTCAAAATATTAATGTCAAATAATTAAAAATTTAATACTGTGATAAAGACATTTCACTCACAAATAATGTTGTGTGCTGTTGTACACTATATTTATGGACAGAAATGTTTTCAAATAAAGCTAACAGGATTTAAATTATGAACTAGTAGAAGCAGCAGGAAGTTTAAGAAAAGCAACACATGGAATCATATTTTCCATTTGCACTTTTAATGACAGATTTCATCAGACAGAGCCCTTGTGGTGACAGTGATGTTACACTGAGAAATTCTTATTAAAATTTAGAAAACTAGCAGTGCTTCAATCAAAACACTGCGGAAGTAACAAAATTTAAAAGAAGTTTTACTTTGTTCACCACAGCAAGAAAAGGTTAGGAAAGCCCCAAGGAAAATACATGTTTATTCATAAATCCAAATTATATGAACTGAAGCAATTAAGTGGTCGTTTAGAAGCACTAACTTCAAGCCAAAATGCTACAATGGTGTTGCACTGCAGATTCATTAGTTGGCACTAAGCTTCGATTACTCATGTTCAGGGACCAGCCTTCGTCAATTAAAAATGATGTATGTCCCTTTGTCTGAATTACTGCTTGTTTTAGGGACAATCCATCCATCCAGAGGGTAACTTATCCATCTCGCTTTTGACAATAATTTTTTTTTAAAGTTCTCTAATCTGGTTGGCCAACATCAGGCGGGAAGGTTCAACAATTAAATGTGTATTGATTAGTATAACCATGGCTACATTTGTTGCCGTGTTATGGATGGGGGTGGGAAAGCCTTCACATTGTTTATTTGGATATCTTTCACCCCCTGAGAGTGCTCTACCATCCTCTGCTACCTACTGATTGCTTGATAATTGAGATGGGCAAGCACCCACACGCTACAATTAATTCTGAGTTTTTCAGCAGACGCTGGAAAGTTGGGATTAAAATATCTATCCAAATGTTACGGTCTTTCCACATATTTATGTGAAGGGAAGGGAGGAGAGACCTGCAAGCCTGGGTGTCACGGAACAGGCGGTGACACAAAAACGAATGGAGCATGAAATTAAATTTTAGAACTTGTGCAGTGTTTTCTACCGCAGTGATAGCCAGGTAATGAAACTCACCAGGTTCAAGGTATCAAATGATTTCTATAACCCCACACACTTAATCCTGGAACTCAGCCAGATAACGATTAAACCTGCCAAAAGAAGATCCAGGAGAAGGTACTTAGATGTGACAAAGGAGTCAGGAGTTTGAAGACATTTCAAACCTTGAAATAGGCTGGAAACGTCTGGTCCCCAAGCAAAGGAGCTTCATTCTTTTCCCAAGAGACAAGAAAACTACCTGCTGATCAGGGAAAACATCTGCTTAACACCGTCACTGGTGGAGCCCGAACAGGGCTTTCAGAAAAGGAGAGGGTGCTCATTTCAAAAGTTCACGCAGTAATTTTGAAATTCTGGTTTGCATAAGTAAGACTGAATGAGGACGTCTTTTTTTCTTTCATTTTTAAAAAACTATTTCTACGAAGTTTACTCAGCTCTCATTTTTGTGCTCTGTTCGTTCTACAGACACCAAGGATGGTTGCATACCACAAGCAGGAAGTTTTTAGGGTTTAAGTAATCTCCTCGAGAAGGTTCAGTGAAGCTGGAACTTTTCTGCTTTACCCAGTTTCAGGTCAGGCAGGTAGCCTTTTGCATGAAAGCCTTCTACCTATGTGATCCAGTCACTAGACATCTTTCAGTGCGCACACAGCTTTCATTTGCTCTTGAACTTATAATTTATTTTATTTACTTTCTGCTAATGGTAACCAGAACCCGTTAATGCAACTTTATTAAATAAATTTTGAGAGGAATGTGACAAATGTAAAAGCAAGAAAATATAGCAGAGCTGAGCCAGGATAGTGCATGGGTTTCTTGAAATAGCCATCTTGTTCATATAAAAATTGCGGGCTTTGTTTGTTCATTTCATTTGGACCATCTTTTCCTCAAATTGCTGAAATGTTACTCCAGCAGATAATAAATCAGTGCATTTCTCTTGATTCTCCTGTCTGGTCAATCACATTCTTAGTCTGGTATTTATTCCTGCAACTATAGTGATTAAATCCATTCATTGCCCAGAATCACGAAAATGAAATTTCATCCTTGTTTGTCATTACTGAAAAATGCAGCAATTAGAAGTAGACTTTAAAAATAGCGACTTTTTCGCTTCCTGCAGTTTGCAAAGCGTATCCAGCAACTTTGGGGTGATGTAAAGTGATGCACAAATAACTTCTGAGCTGGGTTCTCTCATATGCCGTGTTTACTGTCACCACGGGATTAGGTTCCAAAAAAAAAAGCCCTGGTGAAATTTGTAGCATTTCAACAGCACATAGCATGCATGTCAGTGGAATGAAATGCCAGTGCATCCAGCAGTGATATGCCCCAGCTGAGAACGCCTTCCGTGACATGCATTTTACTTCTCTGAAAGCCATGGCAAATGTTATAAAATGCTGAAACTGTTTGGTCGCATGAAGCCACGCCATTCCTGTTCAGCGGTGGTTTTGACACAGGACACTATGAAAAAGCTAAACAAAGTGCAGAAAGTTTTTTACTGTATGCAAGTGGCTAACTACTACTTTTGTGTCTTTCCTGACTGACTTCACATCCCAAATATATTAGCTGTGCCCTGGATCTCTGAATACGTGTCATCCAGACATCGATCTGAAAAACTAAAATTTTACAAGGAAGGTCACAAAACCTCAAAATTCTCCCAACTGTCAGTTTGCATTTAGTCACGAGGTGGTTGAAAGAGGGGTTCAATGGCATCTATCTAAACAGCTCCTTGTTAATTCTAATCTGAGGAAGCGAACGAACCATCTGAATGGTGTAAGATGCGCTCACAAAATCTGTTCCCTTGATCAAGTGACACTTCTTTCACTTCTCTGGGTACGCATTCGTATGGGCACTTCTGGCAGCTCTTCCCCAACATGTGCTCAGAAGGGGCTGTCCAGAAACGAAACATGGACTTCAGAGCCCGCGTTCTTCTGAGGAGGAACCGTGACTCCCTCAGGGTTTGCAGCGCAGTGTCTTCGAGCAAGAGCCTCCGACTGAAAGGATCAGGCCCCTGTAATAAAATTTTTAAAAAGCAATAAAAGAAAATTTACAGCAGTGAGATGATTGAGGAGCTCCTGGGGAAAGGCGTAGCTCTGCGTGCCAGGAAGCGCGGGCCAGGTCTGCGTGGCACAGCACGGCGGGGCTTTGCAACGAGGATAAGCCAGGAGAAAGGAAGGGCGGTATCTCCCAGAGGTACTTTAAAATAAGATCCTCGGAGCTGCAGATTTGTTACGGGAAGAAGGAGGTTTTGATTGTATCCCATCCAAGTCTGCTCGTGGTTTAATCCCTCACTGTCAGGGCCCCGGCTCCAGCCATCCCTTCCTGGAGGAGGTGGTATTTCTCGCCGCTGCCGCGCAGCTCGCAGAACAAGGGATGGGATTCAGCCTCACGCTGTAAATCACATTCCCGGGCAGCTCCCTTCACGGGCGTGCCTTGGGAGATAACAGGCCTTCGTTAGCGGTGATTAGCAGGGGAAGGGCCAGGCATGGCCAGGAATGCCGAGCCAAGGGCAACTGCAGCGCTCATTCCAACCTCTGCTGACGGCTGAGAGACCCGCGCCGGGGGCAGAGAGAACCCCTCAGGTGTAAAGGAGGGGAGATTTCGGTTCTTGGCAATTGCAATAGCCTGTGTGCTCAGGGCAGGCTCTTTCTTCCACTCTGCTGCAAGTTTTGTGGCTGTTTTCCCGCTGCTTACTTAAAGGGAATGTTTCCCATCACGGTGTTGCTTCAGACAGGAATTCCCTCATTTTGCTTTATCTGTCTCCAAACCATACGGAGGTGGCAGGAAGGGTCACTCTGACGTTTTTCAACATAAGACTTCTTGTTTTGATGACCTGCTCGCATTCTTGGCGGATCCTTTGCTACCAGGACAATCATCCGTGCCTTGTACAGAACGCGTCCCCTCTGCGGGGACCAGCGGGCTTCACAAGCGCTTCCGAATTAAGCCTCCCGACACCCTGGCTAAACACTGTTATCCTACGTCTCCGGAGGAACTTTAAAACAGAAAGAGATTAAATAACTTCTTCAAGGTCACATAGCAAGCGTATGACAAAGCTGGGAAAAGAACATAAATTACTGCAACTCACCATCCTTTGTCTCCATTAGCTTCCGCCTTTTGTTGTTATTGCTATTAATAAACACAGACAGTATTACAGCAGGCACGGTTTTCAAAAAGGAGCAGAGACCATTGCTCCAAGCATTGCAAAAATACAGATGAAAGGATGGGTTTTGTCTTGAAGAGGTCGAAATCTGAAAATAAGCCTTTCAGTCCCTCACGTTGCTGGGACGATCCCGTCCAACCTTGAAATTTTCACCGGCCCCAGTCACTCAACATTTTACAAACACAGAAAAACCGCGCAGCCCTCCTAGGTAGGGGAGGCAGGGTGCCAGGAGCACGAGGGGCACTGGATTTCAGCTTACCTTTTTGGTCTTGTACTGAAAAGCACTCAGAGCAGACGGGAGTTTTGCTCATTTCCTGCGAGCGGAGCTGAGAGGGAAAGTCACCGACAGCACCCACTCACCCACGAGAAGCACGCACACACACGCACACACACGCACACACACGCGCGCACGCACACACACAGAGCAACCAGCCAAGCCAGTTACAGCGTGCGGTGCTGCCAGATTCAGGCCTGGCTGCCTCTACCGATCGGTCGCGGGTTTCTCCTTCGTTACGAAACAGCTTCCAGACTTCAGACGTGAGCGCAATGTGCTGACTCACTGCCAGGTATGTCGTGCACAGGACAATAATGTCCGGGAAGTGCAAGAATCTGGATTTGTTTTTAAACTTGTTTTTATTTAATGCTTCTTAAATGCAATAGCAGTAAGTTTCTGCTTTTTCAATTCCTCCTTTTTCCTGAGCCACAGACTAGGTGATCAGGCAATAAGTAACTCCAGGCACTGAATTTACAGGGAAATTGTTACACTTTTCAGGTGGTTAAAGTCATTAACTCATACCTTATTATAGCAGCTGAGGCGTGCAATAATCAGCCCCAAAAGTACTGCTCTTTAGGTCTTAATGCTCAATTAATTCTCTGGAATCCACATCAAGAAACAAAGGAATGAAACCACAATAAGAAGAACTAGGGGAAGAGTTATTGTGTTTCCTTTATTCTTTAATTTCAGTCTCGGTTTATCAGAATTATAAATACTTCAACAAAACCCCCTTGCAGGTCAAGCCTTGCTGCCAGTCTAAATTGTTCTTCAATTTCCGTTAACTCAAACAGGATTAATTGCAGAAGGCAGCCATGCGAGGCAGACCAAAAGTCCATTTACCCCAGCATGGGTCTCCAAAAGTGCCCAGCAGTGGATCCCCAGGGAACAGTATATGCACAGGGCAAGCAGAAAGTGGTGTTTTCTCGAGATATCCCCAATATTCAGCTTCTCTGTGAATCAGAGAGGTATTTTTCGATCTAATATCCCTCAATGGATCTTTATTCCATGAATCTGTCAAATCCCTTTTGACCAGGTCTATAATGTTATTGTCCACAGCATTCTGTGACATGAAGACCTACGAATTACCCTTGCAGGATACCGAAAGGCAAGTCCTTTGGCCCTGTCCCTGGAAGTGTTCAAGGCCAGGCTGGATGGGGCTTTGAGCAGCCTGGTCTAGTGGGAGGTGTCCCTGCCCATGGCAGGGCGTTGGAACTAGATGATCTTTAAGGTCCCTTCCAACCCAAACCATTCTATGATTCTATGATCCTGTGATTCTATGATTCTGGACTTGGCAGCTGCCAGTTTTCTTTGATGTCATGACATCCTCATGACGTTCCCATCAGCTCTGTATTCCTGGGGCATAGCTGAGAAAAACTATGCAGTGGTCATCCAGCCTCCCAAGATCAGTGGTGTTCCTTTTGGAAAGGTAACGAAACCAGTTTTCAATGTAAGAATATCATAAACGCTTCTTTGAAAAAAAAAAAAAAGAATAAAAACAAAGGAAAAAATGCACTCATGCATTTTGCAGGGGCCTACAGAAGAGGTTTTAGGTCTGAAATGCTTCACAGAAAGTCTTTTACCAGCAAGCTACACTTCAAAGCAGTGCAGGCGTGCAAGTTTCTGGACAGGGCTCAGCCTCCTTTACTAGAGCAGCTGCAGAGGAATGTTATCAATGCAAACTCGGGAAACAAATATGCATCTCTACATTCATGATCCAAGTGCGGTACTCCGGAATTTCTCTACTGCTTACAAGGCCAGAGAGCATCTTGCTGATTCTCTACTCTGATCACACGGTTATGAATCTTAAAAAAGTACTTCTGTCACCAAGCCCACATTTTCTTTTAGAGATAAAAAACACTCATGCTAATTGGGAATTTAAGAACACTCTCTCAGGTGCCAAAAATCCAGAGTTGAGAGAGACAGAGACAATGTTCTGCTTTGTTTTAAAAACATAATAATAACTTAGAAGGAAAATGTAATAAAGTCAGTCACAAAATTATTAAAACAAATGGAAAAGCAAGAAAGTTGACTGCATCAAATATCATGGTACGGTGGGAAGTGAATAAGGCAGGAAACAAGACACAAGATAAAATCTATAGCAAAAAAAAAAGATTAAGGACAAAACAAAATTTAAGTGTAACTAAAATAAAAGACATCCTAGCAATTGTTTTAGTACAAGAGGGCAGAAGTACTTAATAAATATTTCTGGCCTTGTGGTTGGGAAAAGACAGATTTATATATATGATAAAATATTTTGCATACCAATTATAACCATTTCTAAAGAGGATACTAAGCAGCAGATTCCAAGTAAAGATTTCATATCAACAAAATCAGATAATTCCCATGTATGAATTTTAAAAGAGCCAGACAAAAATCTCTTGAACATTCATCTTAATTTCTAGTAAGTTTTGGAACACCCAGTAACTGCAGAGGATTAAAAGAAAGCTAACTTTGTGACAATACATGAAAAGGGTAAGCAGACATCCTGAGCAATCACACTCCCAGCAGCCTGCTATCAAAGGCAGTGGAACAGCTACTGTTAGTTTCTATTAATAACAAAATTTAAAAGGTAATAAAAGAAATGTGAATCAATATGCATTTATGTAAAATACATTTTCCCATGCTAACTTGGTATAATTTGCATAGGGTAACAGGTTTGGGGCATTCTTTATACATTTATACACTGCTTAATATCTAAGCTGGAGGCAGAGGCAGCAAGAGGACGTCTACCCTGAGGGAAGATGGTGGGCACAGGGGGAAGACACTGGGGGAGCGGGGACCAGGTGCAGCATGGAGAGGGACAAGTGGCTCCTCAAACCCTGTCCTGGCAGAATCAGAGGGATGTGGAAGTTTTGCACCTACAAAGGCCATGTAAAAGTAATCAATTAAGCAGAAGGCCGCTATCGGAGTATCGGAGTTTGAGGCAGAAGAATCATAGAATGGTTTGAGTTGGAAAGGACCTTAAAGATCATCCACTTCCACCCCCCCTGCCATGGGCAGGGACACCTCCCACTAGACCAGGCTGCTCAAAGCCCCATCCAGCCTGGCCTTGGACACTTCCAGGAACGGGGCATCCACAACCTCCCTGGGCAACCTGTCCCAGTGCCCCAGCACCCTCACAGTAAAGAAAGGTCCATCTGGCAGAGTACCAGGTCCTAGTGTGCCTGTCCCAGGCTGGGCGCGCTCTGAAATACAGCTTTGTGAAGGGTACTGAGGGAAGCCAATATGAAGACTATAATTGCAGATAGGGTAGCAGTCGCTCTAAGGTTTATTTATTGCTCCTGTTTTTATGGATTCTGTATGTGCTTCGGGTGATGAACATATGACAATGTTTGATCAGGGTTACGCTCTTTTACTAATTTAGTTCAGCACATATTGTTTTACAGCTGATTTTTGCACGTGGTTAACAAATACTGCATAAACCTATAAACTCTCCTTTTGACCATCTGTGGGAACATGCCACCTTTTTTGTATCCCACAGTGAACGGAGAGGAAGACTAATGAGATCCAGTCCAACCAGTTTCTGAAAAATTAATTTAGCAGTTACATTCCCAAATAAATGTTGATTAGTACCTATTTCATGCACTGTCTATGTCCGTGAAATGTGCATAAACTCTGTTTATGTTGCACAATTGAAAACTTGCTTTTAGTTTTCTACACACTACCGGAAGACCAGTTTTAGCAACTTAATGGCTTAATATGTTCTAAAACATTCCTTGGCTTTATTTATTCAATCCTTTGTTCATTGTTAGTTTTCTAACAAAACACAGTCTTTCAAGTCCGGTTTTAGAATAAACCAAATGTCTTTAAAATATGAAAAGCCTTTAAGATTTGCAGTGAGGTAGACTATGGATACACCTTCACTGTTTCCCTTTTGTCAGAAAGATTCATAATCTTCATGAAATGATAGCATACAAGAGAAGGAAAATTAAACTCCAGCTGGCTGGTGCTTGTTATAAACAGGTCCAATTTCAGGAAATACTCAAATTATCTAGATGGCATTTAGCAAGGCAAATGTTTCTCTTCCTTTAGTTCCTGTATGTTTTTACATCCCTATTATAGAGTAACCAGGATTTTCACCTGTTTAAGACGTGGAGAAGGGACATAAGTGCAGAGTCACCCAGCAGCACGTGTCAGGTACTCAGACTGGAGGTTTCAGACACAAGGCGACGCAGCCTCAGCCATTGGTATCAGCAGAGGAAGTATTACCCAAAGAAAATGCAAGTTAATGCATCTATCAGCTGCTTCTGACACTCAGTTCCTCCCTCCATTTCCTGCTTGCTCCCACTCCAGTGACCTCCAAATCCCCCGGTTTCCTATCTCGCTGACTTCTTTTTCAGCATCCTCATCACCGTTATCTTTAAACGGCTTGTTGCTGTCCCTCCTGCCTTATTTTCTCTATGTTCTTTCTAAGAGACCATTTCTCAGTGAGAGCCTAATAATCATTATGTAGAGTGGGAGGCCGCAAAGGGTGAACAACTGTAAGATATTAATAATAAAAAAAATCATTAAAAACCATACATGTTGGACCTATTCCTGCAAATCCCCAAAGGTGAGAATATCTTTACAACAACTTAGAATGAACTTTGTGGGAACAGCATTTTAGCAAGGACCCAAGAAGTAAGCTGTGTTTAAAAACGCAGATGGCTGAACTCATTTCTTCAATTCTTTTAGTAGCTAAAACAGCCACTGAAAAAAAATCAGATTTTGGCAGCCTTTATAAAGTCAGATCTTATTCCATGGATATTTTGGAGTAAAAATGGAAATGGTTAAAATGTTAAAAAAATATTTTATCATTATATTTTAAAATTTGGCCTTTTCAAAGGCAGAAATGACTTAGAAATTAAATATCCAGTGAGATTTCCAGCCATTCTAAACGAAAGCTTAAGCTGGACACTGCTCAGCTGCAAAAAAAAATATGTCCAATATATGCCTGGCACTAACTATAAACACGGTCTGTGTGGCTGAAACACAAAAGAATTCTGAAGAATTAAAAAGGACACAATTTGAAATAGTTTCCTCTACTGCCATAGCAACTGGCACCTAAAACTAATACAAATGGAAGTGATCAGCCGAAGTGTTTAGTCCTTTTTTTCTGAGGAGTCGCTCTCAGAGTTTCCCCCATTGCAATAACTTGATTGGGGTGGGTTGTTTCCCATCTTTGTGCTTCTTTTCTAAAGCAGCAGCACAGGGAGACGCTGCCCCAAATGGAGCTTACAAAGCTCAGAAATGTCCAGCAGGAGTATGAAACGGTGGTTGCTTTGCGGTATTCTGGTACTGACATCGCAAGATAGAAATACTGTTTTATTTACCTAGATACATTTTGAGACCATTTAACAGAGAAGTTTATCCCAAGCTCTGGGTAGTTCTTTATGAACTCCCAAAAATACAAATGCATCTTGTACAATCCACTTCCATTCATCGTCAGTGCCCATGTAGGGAAACCAGTCTGTCCCCAAAACTGGGTTAGAAGTGCCACATCCTCCTGCTGCCCCTTTTTTTCCCCCCATCAAAGCCCAGGGAAAAGCTTCGCAGTGTGTCCGGGTTACAAATGTGGCTCCAGGGCAAAGCACAGCCCAGACGTGATGGACCGAGTGGGAGAGCTTCCCTTCAGCAGCCCCTCTGCTGGGGCATCCAGACAAATGTTGTGGCTGGGAAGTATAAGAAGAAAAGCTGTCTCCTAGGCGTATGAAAAGGTGACTCAAACTTTTCTTGACCTTTCCTATAAATGGAAAGATAAAACCATTCAGGGCTGAAACTGCAGCTAGAGCAATGTGGTTGGTATGTGTTCTTTCAGTCTTGTAGTAAGTATGCAATCAAACTGGTGCACCATTTTTTATCTTTTTTCCCACGTATTTTTTTTTTTGTTGCAGTTAAATGGCATAAACTTACTCTGAATTTTAGCAGACATCACCATGGGAAAGTAAGACATGCCACCCTGGCACTGACGGGCCACCCTGCTAATCTGGGATCTGGTCTCTGAAGGGGGCAGGTCGCAAGAAACCGAAGGAGAAACATATAAGAACATTTTCTGTTTCACCAAGACCTATTTTCTCTGAAAGACTAGCATTTTAAGTCTCGTTATTAAATTCTTCCTGTCTCATTTCCATCCTTTTAGCATCTGAGCGCTAACGGTGTGATGCAGCTGTGTCCACAAATTTGTTCCCCTCTCGTGAAAAAGCGTGGCCTCTCCTCGGCTTTAAACTTCTCGCTGCCTCCTCGTGAAATGTCCTAATTGCCTTGCCTGGTGCAGGCAGTATTTCATACCCGGCAGCCACATTCCCTGTCGTCTCCTTTCTGAGCTATATATAGAACAAATCATTTTGCAGCGCTAAGGGCAGCACAGCTGCACCAGCCGCAGAGTCCGAGGCGGCTGCTGTGCTACTGCAGCATCTCTTCAAGAAGAGGTGTCTCTTTAAAGTTTCCTCAAGATCCATTTTCTCAACAGGAGCCTGTCTTCCGTGCGCATACATCAGCCAGAAAACAGCTAAGCAGGCCAGCAGAAAGCAGGAATTCAGAAGGGAGGAAAAGGCAACCCTCTATGGCATGTGGACCTGGGGCCAAGCCTCCAAAACAGCCATTTCCAGGCTCCGAGGGCACTGACAGTGATTCTGTGTTCGCACATAATACTCCAGCACAAAGTATCTGCTCATATTAAGAAAGGCATGTGATAAATGAGTATATTCCAAAATAAAAAGTTTTGCTAAGAATCCACTGCTCAGCACTCTAAATTCTACCAGTGTAATTTTAACCCGTTTGGATGCTGGACCACATAACGTGGGATGGGAGGCGCAGGGATCACTCGTTATCAGTGGTTGAAAATCGGGAGTGTGTGAATTGCTTAAGGAATTTTTACAAGTTTTTTACCTTGTGTTTAATTAGAACTCCAAAACTGTACCTCTGTGATCGATGGCATTGGTAACTTGATTTAAATCTGTGCCATGAAGACATATAATCTGGGGTTTGTTGGTTGTTGTTTTGTTTTTTTTAATTCAATCAGATAAACATTAAGTAGAGTTTTACATAACTTTCGCTTCAATTTCGGAAAACGTTAAGAGAAAAAGTGGGTTTGTTCTTGTCCCCTGGCTGACTCTGTCAATTGTTCTTCATTTTAAAAGTAAGAGAATTTCCAAAAATAAAGTATTTCTCAAGCCAGTGACAATAGCAAGGAAGTGAAACAAGTTCAGCTAGCTGGCACCCGCTGCCAGCTGTTTGCTATGCATGCCGGCTGGTCACATTAACATCGAGTAGCAACTATCAAATGGATAAATCCAGGATTTTGAACTCCAGCTAAAACATCCTCCCAAAGCCCAACTGTGTGAATTTGAACAGACATAAAATGGCAGGAAGAAGTATATATATTCACTTTTGCTTCCTTGGTTATTTTAACCTGTGATCTGTCCCTATGCGTGTGCTATAACGAGTCCAGCACATTATGTGGTCCAGCATCCAAACAGGTTAAAATTACACTGGTAGAATTTAGAGAGGCAACCAGTGAATTCTCAGCAATATTTTCAGTCAGGTTTGCATAGAAAGGAGGAGAATCTCCATAAAATGTTTGTACATCCTTTGTTCATCTCAGAAAAATATTTTTGTAGATGGCTTCAGGAAGAACCGTCTTCACAAATCCACTAGCTCCTTTTTCTGAGAAATTGCTATGGCTGAAGGGAGTCAGCGTCAGTCGTGTGAACTACTACCAGCATTAAGCAAGTTTCCAGATTTTTCATAGTTTGGTCCACTCTTTATGCCCAGCTTGCCTCATGGGCTGAGATCTTCTGGATGCTACTCACAGTCACAAAGTTCTTGTAGAAATTGTAGAAATTGTATCTCATCACTATGAGAAGAGCCTGAGGAACCACTATGCTAAGAATGCACTAAATATAACTCTTGGTTCTTGTGGCTGTAATTTAGTGGCTGGAAACAACGAAGAGGAGCCGTAAGCACGTAACCAGCCAGCTCTCCACAAGCTATTGTCAAATACTCTGGAAACCACAGCCTGGCAACCCCGTCACCCCTGCTAAACCCCAAATTCACAGCTTTCCCAACAAGCCTTATTCCAGAGCACAGCAAGGAGCCATGAGCAATTTTACTCTTAAATATGGATTCAAGCGCATGCAGTGAAGTCACAGCAGGTAGAGGTTTGCCAGGAGTGCTCCATGTACTTTGTAGGGTCTCAGGCAATTGTCCGGGGCAGGGCAAGGCAGGCGAGTTGACTGGAGGCCTCTTCCTAACCGAGTCTCGGACCTTTCCTGCGGTGATGGTGCCCTCAAGCCGGCAACATGATCGTATGAAGTACGAACTTTAAAAGCATTTCCCTTCGCCAAGATGTCAGGGAAGATACCTGCAGGGAGCAAGGTGAAGGAAGCTTTAAACTATCATCCAACATCCTTAAATTTGGGTCTTCCTGTTCATCAGCTGAAGACCTCAAGCAAAAGCTTGGGATCTTCCTAGCAAAAGAACCAAAAAATTGTAGAGAGATGGGTGTTGGTCTCTTCTCCCAAGTAAGAAGAAATAGGACAAGAGGAAATGGCCTCAAGTTGCCCAAGGGAAGGTTTAGACTGGATATTAGAAAAAAATTTTACACTGAAAGGGTTATTAAGCATTGGAACAGGCTGCCCAGGGAAGTCGTTGAGGCACCATCCCTGGAGGTATTGAAAAGATGGGTAGACATAGTGCTTAGAGAGATAGTTTAGATTAGTGAAGGGTTTTGTCAGAGTTAGGTTGATGGTTGGACTTGATGATCTGAAAGGTCCCTTCCAACCCAGGCAATTCTATGATTCTATGATTTTATGATTCTATGAAAAACTGCTGGTGTGTGCCAACCCAGCATGTGTCAGCAGTCCAGGTTGACAGGCACGCATGCTGACCAGCAGGAAGGAATAACGATACCTCAATTGAAAGTAGGCGATCCAATGTCCCTAAGCTGAAAGCTGCAGGCAGATAGGATAGTCCAGGGGACCAATTCCTCGTGCTTACCCTCTTTCCAGGCGCACACTTTCAGCAAAAAGAAGAGACTGACAAAAGAGCTAGAGGGACCTTCAGTCCAACATGATAAGGTCACCTGTATGTCCCCAGCTGTAGGAAGATGTGCTGGGCAGCCTCCAGGCACTGTTCCTCCCTGGCTTCCGCAGCAGGTCATCCTGTAGCTCCCCATGCTCCCTGCACACTGGTGTTTCGTCTGAAAGGACCCCAGTTCTGGTGAGGCGCGGTGTGCAGTCCCATCTCCTTCCAGCATGGAGCCAGGACACAGAGGGGGACTCTCCGGGAGCGGGTCCGTGAGGCACGTCACAAAGAAGCCATAGTATAGACACAGCCTGCGGGAGCTGCACAACTGATGTCAATAAGAGAAAGATCAGACCCTAGTGCCTAAAATTACTTGCTTTAAGTTAATGTTAAACATATTGCCAAAGCATCTTACACAATTTCAATTATGCACTGAAAGAATCTGCATTGTGGAGTTCAAATTTAATTACATTGTCATTTACTCCGAGGAATGCCTGCGGTTTAAACACTGTTTACATTTATTATCTTTTGGTTTACATTTTTTCCCAGATTAATAGATCATAAGATACCACCGCATCAAGATTTCGCATTAAGGCAAGATACTATTTTAACATTATGTGGTAACTCTTTAAAAACCAAACAATTGTCAACCTCGTCCCGCTGAAATAACTCTTTGTTCCAAATTCATGTCCCTGGAAGTGCTGGAATGTCCTCATGGCGAGGTGGCCTGCCAAATCGCTGAGCAAGGGCCGGGGTCAGTTTCCCTGCTGGTGTAACACTAATGACTCCGTGGAGCCATGCCAATGGGGATTTTGGCCCTCTATATAACGCCCCCCAGGATGTTTAGTGTTCGATTATACGGAACGTGCACATGCTGTGGACATGTAATGTCCTTTGAATAATCCACCCCGGCAAAGCGACTTCAGGAGGCTGGCTCATACACAGAAATAAAGAACCTGAACTGTATGTTAACCCCATGAACGCAGTCCCAAGTGGCCGCAGAACCCTTCGGTGTAACCGGTCATTTCCATCACAAACCAGCTATGTAGTTACAGACTAACCGCAGAACTAATGTTCCTCTCACAGCAGCTCGGTTGTGCTCTGAGTCCTGATCATGCCATCAGATACCAGGTACCTTCCCAGACTATCCAAAGGCCATCCCCGACCTATAAATGTTGGCCCAGGTATGGAAGGCGCTTGCACATGCTGACATTGGTAGGTAAGGGCATAGACAAAGGATGCCCAGGAGGAATTGGGTCACCAGATAGGAGAGTCCTGCATTATCAGAGCAAGATTTGTTTTACGCAAATTTATCAACAATATCAGTATCAATGACATTATTACAGTAACCGTAGAAAAAGAACTGAACTTAAGGTATCATGTAAAAATATGCATTATCACTTCACAACTTGCAGATGGAGGAAAAAGAGAGGAAGAGAATGAAGCCATTTATTCCAGTCTTTGCTACCTACTTTTCTTTGGGAAAGACATTTGTCCGCATTTAATTTCAAATTATCATGTAGGTGCATTTTGGACTATACAAACTCCAGATTTCTCTTCAAGCAAATGTGTGCCATTCAATGCAATCTCAATAAGAGAAGAAAAATGCTGTGCAATCCAGGAAGATACATCATCATAAAAAAATGCACGTACTATACTGGACTGGGATATACTATATAATACAATAAAGATAAATATTCGTTAATATTTAACATACATGAACACAAACGCATATGTATGGGTCTCTAGTTACCCTTTCTCATACCAGCAAAAACACACATTAAGTTGACTTGAGCTTTAATACACAGTATATTTGTAAGGACTGCAAAATCTGGTCATATTAGAAGTAGCAATAATGTCAGAGGTTGTCCACATTCCTCAGGTGAGTAACGCACTAGAACTATGTGCAGAGGGCTGTCGTCTGCACTGATACTTCACTAAAATATACATGGCTTGATCAAATCTATATACTTAATTCATATTTCCTTTTTTTAATTAGATGACAGATGTGCCCTATATAAACCACGAATGTGTGCGGAGACTGCTAAACTACTCATTATAAATGCAGACGTTTCTGCAGTCAGTGAATCGCTTGCAAATATATTCTGATTTCATTCTAATGCATTCTGCGTACTCAAGGATCCACCAAATATTTTGTGTGACAAACTTTCAGCTGATGGGTGCTACTCAACATTCACTGAGCGCAGCTAGTAACCCACTGTGTAGTCCTTGCCTTGATTGGATGAGAAGGAAGACTTTGTCAACAAGAAAATAAGGAAGAATGATTAATTCACTTCCCATTTGAATTTTAAGGCATTCAGAATCATTCATACTGAAATTTATGAGACTTTGGGGATTTATTCATACCAGGAAATTCATTTCAACTCATTTGTATGGAGACTGCCTTAGTGAATCACAGATCAGTGACCAGCTCAATTCTTTCACGAATTTTTTTCATTCACCATTTGTTCCTGGAATTTTTTGCTTGTTTGTTTTCCGTATTTGGCGAAATCTCAAAATATATATTCATATGTATTTATATATATATGTATTTATATAAATACAGGAAAAACCATGGTGGGGCACAGGAAACACCCCGGTGGACACTTCCTTGAAGATCTGGTAAGGGTGGGGATGCTTTTGTGACCATGGCTGCAGACTTTTCAGGTACTCTGCCCCCCTAAGCTTTCCTAAATGGAAAGCTGAACTTAGAGGAGAGCGAATCAGACCAAACTTTAGCCATCCAAAATGCAGGCACAAGTTAGGCTGGGTCCATAGCACCCAGTGCAGAGATGGCCCTTCCGCGGTGCAAGTCACCCCAGTAGTTCCAGAAGGGAACGAATCTCCATCCATGAGTTGGGACTGTGGGGACAACTTAGGCAAATAGCTTAGTGAGAAACTTAAGCTTTATGTAGTTCAACATAAGTTAGATGAATCTCACCCTTTTGTCTGAACTTGGGAAAATAACCAAATAAAACAAGGAAGTCATAAGAGATTCAGTCTTTTTTTTATTACACTCCATGAAGCTTTGTATAAATGCTGGCTAAGGCATTTTTGTATCTAGAATAATAACATGAGCTGACATTGCTGGCTGAAATTTTTTCCCCCTTTCTTTCTGAGGAGGATGAACACAGAAAACAAGTCACTGGGAGGGAGGGAAGCGTGAAAAATGTGTCTCTGTCTGCAACTGTAACCTTTCGTTTATTAATTCTCAAAGGACTTAAGGCAGAATCTTGTGGAAGTTTAAAATCTGACAAGGCTTAAGAAAAAAAGACAAGTCCTAAAACTTTTAAGGTAATAAATCATAGATTTCAGATTGCCCATTTCTTAGAATGTCAGTTAAGATGAAAGAGCCTGAGAAGGAATAAAATAACCTTATCTTCTCTAATTATTCTTCTTCCAAGTCATCATTCCTGTGTTTCTTTTTATTTTACATACAGAAGAACCGCTTCTCTCCATGTAACTTACAGTTAATTTGCAGAGGGTCAAACCTTTCCGTGGCTTTTTGCAAAGAATGTAGAATAATCTCTGCGATGGACTGTCATGAAATAATATCCTAATGCATCATACTGAAAAATTATCTCGACTTTATCTCCTATTAGACAGGAGAAAGATGCATCAGGTCACACATCTATTACTCACATCAGTCAGACACAGTATCATTCTACCACATACGCCCCAGAAAATTATAGGAAAAGACTATTGAAGTTGCAAAGTACAGCATACAGATGTTAGAAAGTCCCCAAATTAAGGATGTATTAAGTGCAATGTTGCTGGGGCTTCATTACACATCAGTACCAAGAGCAATTTAATGTTTCCATGCTGTGCACAGAGCTACCTACATGTGGCCAAGAGAAATGCCATGCATAGCGATGCTTCCTCTGCAGCTTATGCAATTAAGTCAAGACTGCACATAGATATTTCTGTCCACTTGGGATCTAAAATTCGGACTTTACTCTAGACAGTAGGTACCTACCTGTGCACGGCAGGGGAGAACAACTGAATAGGGGTAGCACTTGACCAGGAAGAAATATGAGCTTAATTAACTCTGAAACAGCATTTGAACTGAATGCTGACCAGGAGACTCTGCTGACCACTGAGAAGTTCAGCTGGGGGTGGAGGTGCAAAGTCATACCCTCATCTTTGGGAAAGCCCACTGCAAGGCTGAGCTTGGAAGTACCATGCTGTCAAAAAGACAAGAAGTAAGAAGCACTGAAGGGCGCAGGTGCTTCCAGGCAGGCCTGGCAGACTGGAGATTGGGTGCCATATAGGCACCTCTCCACTCACCTACGTGGATCATGGTGTGAGAAACCAGACAGTGCACTCATGGCCAGACAGCTGGTCTGTCCAACCTGCCTCTAGCAGTAGGGCAGTAGCCATCAGTTGATGCCTGAGGAGGATTTTGAGAAGAGGGCAAACTATACAGTGATGCTTCCCTGGTGCCTGCCCCAGCTTGTGGTGTAATTGCTGGTGTCTTTGTGTCTGATAGCCCTTGATGTCTTTTTTCTTCTGTGGACTCCCCCTCTAACACAACGAACAAAGCCAGACTCCTGCAGTGACGGAGATATTTGTGTTCCCACAAGGACCTGCAGGTCCAGAGTGAGGGGCCGGCGGCAGCAGTGGGGACAGCCTTTCCCAAGGGTTCCCCAGCAGCCAGGTGCCTCGGCTCCACTCCAGCCTGCCAGAGGTGCCGAAAATAGCTAGACTCAGTCTGGCCTCAGGAGCTTAGTGTTCCTTTTATTGCTGAACCAATAGCATAAAACATCTGAACAACAGTTCCAGAATGTAATCTAACACATTGTTTTGTTTGCATCTTTTTAAAATACAATTACTAGGGTATAAAAGGCATTCTGTGATTTATGCTGGCTTTCATGTGTACTGGAATGGGATGTTTGAAGCCATTCAGAATAAGAGTCTGCTGTGTCAGATACCATGTTCACACAGTAAATATAGTGTTATCTGATGATCTGAGAGAGGAAATTTCCAGAGCGGGTAATCCTTAGCTTTCTTTTTTTAATTAAGCTCCTTAACTCTGTGCTGCAGCATGGACATTACAGATACAGCAGGGATGTTCCTTCAGCCTGCTTTAGACATCCCCCGGGGAGCTCAGAAAAGTGCCTCCGCAGCAGCCACCTTCACAGGTTGCCGGTGCCTGACTTTGGTCCCCCCTCATCACCCCTCCGGGAGGTCAAAGCAGACAGCGCGGCTGCCCCTGGGTACACTGGGTTTTTCAAAAGACTTCAGCGCCTACGAGCGGGTCCGGGTTGTTTAAATCCGCCCGGCATCTACCAGCTCCCACGAAAGCTGAGAGTGTTTAAAGTTTCATCACTTCATTTAGCTGCCTACGTGGGAACCGGTGGGCGCTGAACTCTTTGGAAATGCCTGCCCCGTGAAACTGGCCTCCAAACGTTTTGCATCACAGCTGACGGTGTCAGTGTCGACTTCTACATGTTGAATAAGTCGGGTCCTGACATAATACACCATAATGACTCCCTGTACAGCTCTTTAAGGCTTTTATGTAAAGACACACTTAGACGTCTTAATAGCTCAGAGTTGTTACTTTTACTACTCATAGCTGTCTTACACATACGGGTTTAAATATCGATTCATGTTGGTGTAACTGCCGGGTGTACATATTCACTTCAGCCTTGGAATTTTTCTTGGAAAATGCACCAAAGCTTTCTCCCCTCCCCATAAAATAAATTACATATATTTGATGAGGTGCTTTCTCTGGTATTCAAAGAGGCCATTGCTACAAGAGTTAACCAATTATCTGCCAAAAAATCAGCTGTAAAGATATGTTTGTTTGTGTACCCATTAAGCTAAGTGTTTCTCGGTCTAGTAAAATAAAAACAAGACCGCATTTACGTCTCAGGTTTTTAAATTAATCATTCTTTGTTTTCAGCTTCAGAGGAGTTTCTTCATCTGACCGTTGAATTCCTGAAAAAAAAGGAGTTTATGTTTGGAGCTCTACTGTAACAAGAGAAGCAAGCCTTTAGATTGCATGTATACTTTAAGACTACCCATGTATTTTACAAACACAGTCCATGTGGCTATGCTTAACAATATAAAGTATATCACAATGAATGAACATTTAAAAGTAATCATGTAAAGGACAGGGGAGAGCTCTGGATTAATCACTACAGCTTTTGGGTGGTCCAGGATATGCTTGTAAAATTTTATGCCAAGCAAATTTAATATTATGTAGAAAAATCGTCTCTGCAGTATATTTCACCTCTGCATTCCCATGTCTGCCTGTCTCCAGTATTCCCCCAGCAGGGCCAACACGGGCTTAGGCACTAATGGGGGCTCAGCCCCTGGAAGTGGAAACGCTGTGTGGACCCTTTGCAGCTGTAGGACCCACTGTGCAGGTCCGTATTTTTTGGTAGATGACGGACTTTTCCATTGGCACCTGCCAGACTGACAAACCAGACCTGCTCCTCTTCTTGCAAATGTATTCCTGATGCTGCCGAGACTTTGGGAACGTCTGTATATTAATGTGTTTGGCTTTATTTTTGGCAAAGCAGACTCTCTGAACTCAGTTCAGGATGAATGTTTTTTTCCCCTTAGCCTCTAGCAATATGTAGATAGGTGAAATCATCTTATACATTGAAAAAATAATTAAAAAGTTAGAACACTATCTAGCTAAATCCACATTTTCAGATCTGGCATTTACGTCTTTTTCTATTTATAATAACTAGGTCACAGTGTGTGTTCATTTTAAAGAAAAAAAATAAATACACTTTTCAAGCATAAATTAAAGCTTCCCAGTTATATCTGTCTGTTGTGTTCAAAAAAGTTTTTTAAAATAACAAATTTAGCATTGAAGTAATGAAAAAACTTCTATTAAAAGAAAAAGGTTATCATAATGTACTGACTAAAGCTAGGAAGTTATCCGTTCCAGTAAGGTTAAAAACAGAGTGATAAGCCTAGTAGCATCACCCAAAGAATAGATTTATTGGTGATGATTATAATCATTATGTAATTCCTACACAGTACTATGGGTTTGTGACAAATCTGGAGCTATTAAAGCAATGATAACTAAAAAACTGTCCAGTGAGCAAAGAATGAACGAGTGGGAAAAAATAATGCTTTTTTATAGAAGGATATGTTAGTTGTCCTTGCTATAGATGTCTGTGTGGAAACTATTCAAGCAAGAGAATAATCCAAAAGCAAAGCTTGTCTACCAGTGATGTTAAATGTTCCAGAATCTTCTTCAGCTGCAATGGCAAGAGAGGAAACGAGCAGAAGCTCCCGAGGTCTTTGGTTGTCTCCAGCGAGTGGGCAGGGATGCTGCCCAGGTGCCGGGAGCTGCACGTGTGGTTCAGCCCTGCCCTCAAGCCAACGCAACAGCACCGGGGCAGCACAAAACACAATTTCCTCCAAATTATTATTATTTTTCCAGTAATGGGATGAGAGAATAACTTTTGGTAGAGTGCAATGAAAAGAAGAGCTTTGTTTCCCTTACAAAGCTCGACACAGTTTTGGTTTCCCTCAGAGCCTAAGGAAGGGAAGCTGGGCTGATAACTAATAGCGGGAGCACAATGCAAAGAGCTCTTGCCACCTTCAGGAAAATACGAGCTTATTCCTCGTTCAGCTGAGCCCTCTCGGCTGGATGCAAACAATACGGCGAGCGGCAGCGAGAGAACAAAGCCTAGGCACACCTCTCTGTTTGCCACGGTCTGCGGCTGGAGACGCATCAGCTCTGGGCGAACATTTGGAGTTACTTTCAGGAGTGACTGAAACAAGTGATCAGCTCCGGCATGCCTGCTGGTGGCCCGGCCGGAGTTAGCCTTCACGCAGGCGGGGGTCCAAGGCAAAGCAGTCCTGCGAGGGCCAAGGCTGCAGGGAGGCTAGAGGGAAAACTGTCTGAGAGACCACGAGGGAAAATTGCACCACTGTTGCCCACGTTATCTTGACTGCATGGGTAAAAAGCTTACCCTTACAAGTACTCTGCAATGTATTGAAGCTTTTCTCCCTCTCTAGCTTCTATCCCATTTTTTTTTAATCATACAAAAAAAAAAAAAGGTTTCAACTCATTCTTCATGTTAAACCACTCTTCATTGCACTGGAAAAGGAAGGTAATGAGAGAGGATAGATGCTGAAAAAACCTGTTGCTAATGTTAGCACAGAGGTAAACAGTCAGGTTTTCACACTGGTAGTTCATTTTGAGAAAGCTCCCTAGCATCATCATTTTTCAGCTCACATTCAACACGTAGCCGGACTCACGATTCATCCTCTAATCCACCGGCTGCAGAGGATACCTCTGCGTGTACGTATGCCCGTAGACAGCCACGGATTAATGTAAGTACAAACAAAGCTGGTGTTCCTGGCCCCTATTGTTTAGAACTGGCAGCAGAAATAAAGCAATAAAACTGCTAATAAACATTTTGAAATACCTACTCAGTCATAGCTAAACCAGACCTAAACGCCGTCTTTTTTGGAAAGAGGGAAGAAACAGACACTTCATTTCTGCGCCTCAGCTACACATGAGCACAGCCCTTGTTTGTAAACCTGGCAGGCTCAGGCTTATGGGCCTTAAAGTTACAAGAGCATTCTGTGCAGAGAGCTGTTTCCATTCATCCTTAGGAATACCTAATTGCATATCTTTTTTTTTGGCTTGGCCCACAGTAGATACAAAGAGTGCTAACACAAAAAGGCAGGATGCCTGGGACATTGATGGAGAGGCGAGAACCCAGAAGTCTTTTTCCCTCTGCCTGGAAGACTTTTTTCAGGAAGGTAAATTCTCTGGGAACTGCCAGAATTTAGGACCTAATCCAGCTGTAATTGCAGATTAAAGCGTTTTCATCAAGTATGGGTTGAACTGGATCAGCCTTCACTTAAGATGAGCTACATATATTTACTTGTGGCTTTGCCTCTCCTGAGCAATGGAGCCATCCCTAATAATCACTCCTCAGAGGACCCAAGCCCCACTGATTGAGGGACTGCACACCCAATAAAAAAAAACATCTAAAGGAGTTTAGTCTATCTAATGTACAGACAATTGGAGAATCAGCTGAATGCCAGCTGTATTTACTTAGCTGTTTTTCTATCCCAAATGTACACAATATGTCTAATTTCTTTAAAAATCAGTTGCATATTAGTTGAAAATTGACTTAATAAATAAAATCGGTGAAATATATTTAAAATACATTCATTCACTGATTTCTCACACCAGTTATTTAAAATAATAGCATATGATTAAAAATTGTTTTGGCTAAACCAAAATATCAGTTGTCCCAACCATTAAAATGTCCTGGCTGTGCTCCTAGGTGATGACAGTACTATATTTAGTCACTGAGTACCACCAGCTGTCTTGCTAACAGAAGTCTGGCATTTTCCTTAATTGAGAGATGCAGTATGTGTGAAATGATACCACTCACACTCACTCATGATAATACTACCATGACCTAGTTGAAAGCTTTTGATTTTTTTTTTTCTTCTTCTTTGTTCAGAAGAATAACAGTTGGTTCAGTACAATGTTAAAAACTGAAACCTATCCAAGAGGTTTATAAGGAATTCTCTGCAGATTATGATCTAGAAACCTCATTTTTCTGAGTCCCCTGGTAGGGAAGGGCAGGTGAGGGAGAAGAAACGGAAAATGTAGCCTTCAACATTTGACAATTAGCTTCCCAGTCACCCATATCTTGCAAGTTTGGGTGATGTTTTCTTAACTTTTTTTTTTGCCTAACTGAACACTGGGCCAGAGATAGCTCAGCGCGTTACATTCTGGTGGACATTACTGCTTTCTGTTAGCTTTCTACTTTAAAAGCAATAGTATGACTAGAGGTGGATGGTGACTTTTGTTGTTGAATAGTTAGTCTGCCCCAAAATTGTAGTTTTGCGTACAACAAAATTATTTGTGAATTCTAGTTTGAATTCCTAGAGTATAAATTTCAGAGAGGAGACAATGGTCCCTTTCCCCACTCTCAACCCAAGGCCATGTTGCCCAGTAGGTACGACAAACATCAGGTTGAAAACGTAACCAAAAGTGCACTGCTTCCAACAAGAGCTTCTCGGCGCTGGGGTCTGGGAGATGGGTTGCGTAGCTCATCTATTCTCTCTTGTTGACCTGCTTCCACTCACATTCATAAATAAACATTCACTGAAACAGCAACTAAAAATCTGAAGTTCCTCTTGTCAAACGACCTGATCACCACCTTAGAGAGATGCATATTATTTTTTATCCAATAAATATTTGTCATCGTTAAGTGGTCCATCATAACAGAAGAGCCATGAGACCCCTGCCTCAGCACACACCGCAGCTTAACACTTGCGATATTTTCTGACTGGGGCATCCTGGGGTTAAAATTCCTGCTGTGGACCCGACAAAGAGGGAATCAGACCCAAGGTTTCCCACGGGGGATGTGAATGTCCAGCACCAGGATCTAGGGCACCGGAGGGAGGAGCAGATTTAATACCAGCTTCTCATCATTACCTCATTCCTCTTGTGAACCTGGCCCTTGGGGCTTTTTTACCATGTCCCAAAGTGAAACCAAACGATTTGAGATGAATTAAATGCTGCAAGCGGTCCAGAACTGCTTTTTTTTTTTGATTCATTGAAAATGTTGAAAAGCCTTGGTGGGGGGAGCAGTCAACCACAACAGTCAAAAAAAATATGGAAGAATGGTTGTTGAGCAGGACACATCCTCCTTCACTGTGTCTGCTCCTGAAGGGCCAGCTGGAGCTGACATGTGCAGCCAGCCATCGTTAGCGAGAGTGCGACGGCATGTGAATGGACAAAATAAATATTTTAAAAGTATTTATGGGCATTGTGAGCAGGTGAGGAGGCTGAACCTGAGCCTGCAATTCAGAGATGTGAATTGGGTTCCCAGCTGGGCCACAGGATTTCACTGCAACCTCGAGTGAGTTGTTTACTCCCTGGATGTGCAGACGCAAAGTCTTGTAGCTCTGTGAGAGGTTTCTCTGCTTCCGTGTCCCTGCCCAGCTGGAGATCTGGGCCCTAACATGTCATGCCCCTGGGTATAATGGGATGGATAATGCTTTCCTAGATCTCGAGATCCTTGGACTAATGACAGAGTCACTAGTGTCTCATGGGTGCCTATTGTGATGGGCTCATAAAGACCTAAAAAAACCAGAACGAGTGGAACAAATAACATGGGAACACCTTAAGCAGCAATTTCTTGTATACTACATAGCAATTTGCTGTATACTATATCACACTGCCATCGTGGGCTTTTAAAATCTTTAAACACAGGATGTTTTCCTGTTCTCACGCACTTGATGTTTCCTCCAAATGGGGAACTCCCGGTGCGTACGGCAGATCAGCCCTTCACGTATTCATTGTTCTGTGAAGTCTCATTTTTCAGGAGCGAAGCTGTGACTTTTTGCTTCAAAGGTGATTAAGAAGACAGCTGAACCCATACTACTTAGCAAAATAATGTAGCCGGTCAGAATTTCTCACCATGTATTAACTGTGAAATGTACTTGAAAATTGAGATTTTAATTAAAAATCAGTGTTCTTACCTGACATCACTGGAGGGTCACTGAGCAGCACAAGAATGCAAATGAATTCTGGCCTGCTGCAGCAGTGGTTAACAAGCCAAAGGAGATTATAGAGTCTCACAGAAAGCCCAAATTGCTGAATAGGAAACGTACCGTGTTTCCCAGCCTGCCAGTAAGTAAAGATCATCAGATCTGTTTTTCTGCTTTTCTGTTCCTCACTTGTATCTGCCATGGGGAAAAATCTGGAAGGGACGAGCGGGCTCTCAGTCATTGTTTCAGTACCTTGCTTTTCATTAAAGCATGAAGCACAAGTGTTTTGTTTTCCATTGCTTTTCACAGCTTCTGCACGTTAAATGCCTTCAGATTCCTGCAGAGAGCTAAATCTGGTGTGCAGGCTGCAGCAGGTAAACAAAGTATATCTTAATGAACTGCCAAGTAATAACATGAGGGAACTTTTTAACACAGCTTTACTTTCATTACTCATGCTAAACTCCATGACTGCTCCTAGAGCCTCTAAGCCCTGAAAAAAAAACGTTTGTCCCTGTGATTCCTGATGTAACATGGCTAAGAGGCACGGAGGCGCAAACCTAACCCTAATTTAGCACAGCTGAGTCACATGCGTTAACAAAAAGACTGGGTTAATTATTTCTTACTAATATTTTTTTTTTAAGGGAAAAAAGAAAATGTTGAAGATCTACATTTAATTAGAGAAGATGTTTGGTTTCACAAATATGCCCAGCAGGGTGGCATTTAGTAACAGCACCGTCTCTTCTGGCAGTAGCTTGTCAGACTAGGGGCGCCCAGTTCTACCTGCTGTTCAAACACGAACTGAGAAATAGGTTCTTCCCAGAATATTTTAGGATCTCAAAATAAAACGTGACAAGTTGGTGCAAGCAAACAAAGAGGGCTTGAAAGGAGAAGGCAGGGAAAAGGAAGGTTGTATGGGGCGACAGCTTGGCTTAGTGCGACTTGCACACATGCTCCTTTAAGAGAAGCGAGAGATCCTAATATCAGTGGGCACCTCCCATCAGCTAGCAGTTTGGCATGGACACTGTGGTAGTAAGGGGTCTTGAAAACCAACCTGAAGGAAAAGACAGAAACCCACAGTCATGGAATGGTTGGGGCTGGAAGGCACCGCTGGCCCTCATCTGGTCCAACCGCCCTGTCAGGCAGGGCCACCTAGAGCCAGTTGCCCAGGATCATGTCCAGATGGCTTTTCGGTATCTCCAAGGATGGAGACTCCACAGCCTCCATGGGCAACCTGTGCCAGTGCTCAGACACACTCACAGTGAAAAAGTGTTTTCCGATGTTCAGAGGGAAGCACCTGTGTTTCAGTTCAGGCCCATCACCTCTGGGCCCATCACTGGGCAACCAGGAATAAGTAGGATGTTCTCTAGGAAATAGTTTTCACTCATAGATTGCAAGACTCTAGATTTCTGTGTTCACAAAGCATGAGACAGATGACTTGATAAAATTCTTAGCAGGTTACTCACAAAGCCCAGCATTTAAGAAAAAACAGGTCAGCTTCAGACACTGTAACTAGAAGACCTTGTTTGAAAAATAAACACACGGAAATTGGAGCTACTATATCCAGTATCTTACTTTGCAATAAACCCATTTCAAATGTTGTGTTGAAAATTTTTTGCTTCTTAGGATTTCTAGCAGGGTCACTTGTAATGCCACACTGGGACTTCATATGTTTCAACACAATTGTTCTTCTTTCTGAATCAGCCACGTAGTCCTGCTCCAGAAATATAAGCTTTCATTTTGAGCATATTAAAATCATTAGCATAATTAACAGTAAAGGAAAATGTCAGCTAGCCAAAGTAAATTCTGTGATGTTGCAAATACCGTGAAAACAACAGCTTTGATATGTGACCTGCGCTCATTCATCTCAATACCATATTAACAATGGAATATTAATTGCGAGCATAATGCTACTTCTTACGTCAACATTTTAACCTATTTCACAGGTCCCTTTTGTGAAAATATCCCTGATGGATGCAGTAGCAGATGTTATGCAAAGATGCAACAGGCAGCTTGCTGTCGTCACTGATGTTGTAGATCTCAAGCGTTCTTTGCCAAAGTATAAATTACTTCCCAGAAAGAGAATATTCTCCAGGTTTTGCACTGAAAAAATCAGCTGCCTTGTATTCCCAAAAATCACAACCACGTTACATATCTCTGTGTCTCTCAACGTACTGGTTGTCCCAAGACCATTTCCACAGGGCATCTGCAGTACAAAATTGAGTGATACCAGACCGACCAGCTGACAAACAACTAATTAGTCACTGATTATGTAGTTCCAAATGATGGCACATAGTTCACTCCAATCCAGCTGATGTCACCTGGCCCTGGGTTATTTGCTGGCTCACGATGATCTATTTCTTAATAGGGGGTGTAAATGGTTGCTAGCAATGTATCAGTCAAGTAGACCTACACAGCAGAACATCTGTATTATGCTCTCAACACAGGAGACAGATGTCTAATACTATAGACTGATGGAGAAAAGTGGGGTTGTGGTTTTTCTTCCCTTATATGAAGACCTAACTTAAAACAATAAGCATCTGGTGGAGTTTGCAAGAGTGCCTTGTGGAGCTGATGCACTATCACGGGTTTTGCTGAGGCAACGCAAAGCCCACAAGGGTGTGTCTGCAGCATCTGAAGTTGTCAAAATGACTTTAAAGACCTGAAAACCTTTAAAGACCTGAGTCTCAACACTGGAAGGTATGTTTCTGAAGCATGTATTTTGTGAGATGATTGTCATCCAATTCAAAGGGCCCCAAACTGCAAAGGACTTTGGGAGCGGGGAAGGAAGTGATCAGAGAGCTACCGGGTGAAACGGCACCTAATCAGCTTCTACACATCTTCCAGCTTCAGAAGCCCCGCTGTGAAGAACCTCTGAGTAGGAAATAGGGCAGGAGCAGGAAGACTGGAAGTGAAAGAAGAATTACCGTTTGGCATAGTCCTCCATCATGTCAGAAATTGGACAGCTGATTGTAATAAACGATGCCAGAAATTGCTTTGAGCCTGCAGCTTTTCCAAACGCAGTGGCTGTGCAAAGAGACCAGCCGCGTTTCCATGAGGTGTGGGCCGATGGGGACTCAGGTGCTATATCTGAATGACCGAGGCTGGCATCCATTGGCAGGGAAGCCAAAGTTTGTCTAGCTTAGAGGCTTTGTGTCACTCTGAGTATGTTAACCCCTCCCTAACCAAAACCTGGCCATGTTGTAGCTTTTACAAGTGGATTTCTCCTCTTCTGCCATGCGGAGAAAAAAGGCCAGTTCCAAGCTAAGCATTTTTTCTGGCTTTGCTCTTTCTTGACTGAGATAAGCACAGATGAGTAAGAAGAGCATGATAAATCACATGTCAGATTATTCCCAATATACTGAAGCAGAAGCCACAAAAATAAACAAACAAATAAATCGGAAAATACAGAAAGATCCATTTATAAAAGCGTAAGCCTCATTTGCACTGTTCATTCCTTACTTCCCTATGTAAATTGCAGTGGCATGTCTTCAATATTTTCCATGCCTATTTATCTTACGATATTTTCATGGATCTAACCTCTTTTTTCCTCTCTGAGACATTTGTAGCACTGCGGCTGGAGAGCCCAGCTGGGATCCAGCTGTGTACTGTCCAGCTTTGATGAGCTATAAATGTTTTCCCTTGTGCTAACGCTGTGACGTTGCCCGCTGCTTTGGTTTTCTTGAATGCTGGTGGTTAAAAGGCAGATCTGAAATCCCCCAAACTGCTCTTTTTAGTCAAGCGTTGCCCTGCTTTTGAATCAGCAGTTTCTAATTAAACAGCACCATACTAGAGGACCTAAAGATTGTTAAAGGTACACTCGAGGTGTCCAAGAATAGAAACACAATGCAGGTGTTGTTCCCTCAGTGCCTTTTCAACAGACCGGTCAGTCCCCTCATTGATTAGCAATTGCGCTAAATGTCTTATAAAAGTCTGACCCTAACACTGCTAATACCTTCGGTCAGCCAAATAAATTCTTTCAAACTTTCACAGTGGAAAAAGCCTTCTATTTTATGATTTTATAACCCTGTCATTAGCAATCTTTGAAACAGCATTCCACCCCCAGGTTGCGTTCTGTGGTTATGAACTTCATTTGATCACTGCCCCATCAATTTGACATTAACTGCTACAATTTACAACTGCTCTGGCTTTCTACCTATTATTGTCGTACCTCTGCAAGTGCAAAAAAACTGCTGCCCAGGGGAAGGCTGAAAGAATGCAATGTCTTGTTAAAACCTGAAAGGGCAATGGTGGGGGGAGGGGGGGGAAGAACCTCCTAGAAGAGAAAACCAAAGGTTTGATAATGAATAATGCTTCATTCTCTGCTGTGAACACGGGTGACCTGGCATGTAGACCACAGCAAAGTAGTGAATAATTCACTGAGAGAGTCACAGACCTCCTGGTAGACCGCAGCATTGCTTTGTCTCACAAATATGTTCTCCCACAGAACGGAGCTCGACAGGATGTTTCAGTCTACAAATGTTTAAACAAAAGGTGGGTGTGATGGGGTATGCAAGGAGAGTACCGTGCATGGAGCAGGTCAGCCTGCATGACTATTTTTCCATTAGGAGTTGATTGATAATTCCATAGGCGCTGCACATAAGGGCCATGGAGAGAAGAATGGCTTTGGTGGAGCCGAGGCATACAGCTCACGTCTGATTTCTAACCCAGACGAGAAACCAATTCCACCCTCAGACAGGGACATTTCGGCAGCATTAATTGTCTGAGCTGAAGCCACGGGAGCATGGACATTTTGAGCAGCAGCTGGAATCCAGGCTGATTTCCTGACCTTTGTGCTCATAAAAGGAAAAGCATCCAAAGGAGCTATTGGGGCCGGAATACGGTCCTAGTTTCCATGTGAGTTTCTTTCTTTGCTTTTGTGGGTTTCTCAACCCAAAAGACAAATCTGAGGCCAGGTTGTTTCTGTTTTAGTTTGCACTAGGAAAAAGGCTCTCAAGTCACTGAACACTATTCAGGCTCTGCCTGCTTCCATCCCTGAGCCCAGGACCGTGACTATGGGTTTAGGTCCTGAGGGCTGTGCTGGGGACACAAGAAGAGCAGTGCAAAAACCCCTAAATCCCAGCTCTGATCTGTGTTTCAGTTGTGTTTGGGAATAAAGCTAGCAGGCACTTTTTGTTAACTTGGATATCAAACTGTTTATAGAAGCTTTTTGCCATTTCTCTTTTGCTTTTCCATCTTTGTAGCCAGAAATATTTTGCAACTAATCTCATGGTATATCTGAAGTTTAAACTGTTTGGTCTGATGGGGCTTCTGAGTAAGTCACTTCTATGTCCAGATCCTCTCATGTTACCTTACTCACACTAAAAAAGATCTTTTGATTTCATTGTGGTTATTTCCAGCATATAAGACAGTTAATGTCTAGTCTGTGCTTTTCTTCTCTTATCCAGACGCGCTGGGCTATTCTCGGGCTCTGTAAATTGCAGAAGAATCAAGCAACTATTCCTCAGTTCTTCCTCCTGATTATCCTCCCATGTTGCACAACCTTCTGTAGATCTGTTTTTCTACCATACCAGGCAGTGCCTTGTCCTCTCACATGGTGAAGGACATGTCCGATCCGTCAACTCACATGCCAGGAGGAGGACGCCCAGATGCTAAGACTTTCATTTGGGACCTTGTCCTTTGGGCATGGGGCAATGGGACAGAGGACACGAGTTCTGCCCATGACTTGGTGACTGCTGTGTCTGGCTCAGGAGGTCATCAGGCAGAAGAAGGACTGCAAGTTGTCACCGTGCCTGAGAAGTTAGCAGGATGCCATCCTCAGAGCATGGAAAGGGGAGGCAGGGGCCAAATGCAGGACTCCCATGTGAGTGAGATGCTGCCTTTCAGTCCTCTTCCCTCTTGGCACTGTTTTCTCGGCACAACTTGCACTGGGTGATGCTCAGTATGACTCAGTTCCACTCAGCATCACACCACAGTGGAAAAAAAGACACTGCTGTTGTGATTCTGTGTCAAAAAGCCTTTTGGCTTTTCTATTTGCAGATCATGGACTGGTAAGAGTCGGACAACTCATTCCGAAAATGGCCTTCCCAGTCCCTGCAGCTCTGCACGCGCTTTTAGAAGTCTCTCTACTGAAATGCTTGCAGTAACCTGGTCTTACAACTAAGTAGAGAATTGTTTTAACTGTTTTCCAAATGGAAAATATTCTTGATTTTCACTGTATACTGAAAATTTGTCTAAAAAATTAAGCCATTTTGGTGTAAGTGACTGCAGAAAGGTGACTATTGCACTTTTTTTATGGTGCTTTTAACTCTTAGATCAGACTAGTTCTTCTCCTACTTAGTAAAGCCATAAATGCTTTATAATATCTGATATTTTTATTCCAGATTCTTGGAATAATTTAGTCATCATTTTGACTGGTTAAAAGGGATTTTAGAAGCTACACCTAATATTTACAAGCTTCCACTGTAATCTTATTATTTTTCCAACCATCAAAGTCACATGGTCTCCTGCAAATTGGCTCATGGAACACCACTTTCTCAGTATCTTTTTTATTATTTCCATCTATTACACGCTACCCTCAAGCTGAGAGGAAACTTTAAAGGCACACAACTAAAGAATCTTTGTTTATTATTTGGAAAAGTTTGGATGTATTTCCTTTGGCCAGATTTTACTGACTATGACTGGAGAGATAAATGTCCCTGTTGTTTCTGGTAAATAACCTTTAAAATACAATTTTCTAACCCATAGTAGATAATAGCAGATAACACTGCTATTGGTATCAAATGAACCCTCATATTTTCCCAATCAACGGATGCCTGGCAACTTCTGCAAGAATTTTATCTGAGAACAGACTTACTTATTGTTCGGCTTCCAGCTGCAGGACTTGCAGGCAGGATCCTGCCGCTCACTGTCTCCTGCTTTCCTGCTTTCTGGAAGGGCCTGGTTTGGCTCCCATCTCCCACTGAAATCCAGGGGAGCCAGGAGCACTCTCAGAAGTCACTCAGAGCCTTCACGGGGCAGAGTCCATTATTTTCAAGGGCCGCTTTGACAACCTGAATGCACCACAGAGGTGAATCCCATTTCAAGCAGAGATGCTGCGAGAGTCACTGCACACCACCTCCTGCAGATTTTAATAGGTGTCCCACCTCCTTCAAGAGAGACCATTACCAGTGCCGTACGACAACAGTGGTTACTGTGCTGAGAAATTTAAATCTGCTTCTTTACCAAGGTGTTGCGCCTGCTGTGCAGGCATCACCCTCTATCACTGACCTGTTAATGAGACTTTATCTACTGACAGTACAGATCAGGCTCTGTTCCCGCGGCACACACTGAGAAGTGCTTTCCTTCTGCAGTTACCCCTCGGAAATGAGACTGACAGAATCCAACCCTTTGCCCCATAAAAATTGCATGTTGTTCTGAAAGTCAAAATGCAAATAATTCATGAATTTTGTAAACATCTCTAAGGGAAGAGGAAAATGGTAGGCAGAATTGGAGTCTGCTATTTTTACCCATGCGTCTAGTTGATTACATGTCATTCTTCTCACACAGAACTAAGTATCTTAAATGCAAATAGCCAGAGGTTGTTGTACGTTTTTTGCCCTTTCCACAGCTGTTCATTACAGAGCTCAATAGCAGCTGACAGCAGGTGAATATGCGGATGATGGGCCATGGATATATTCTGTTAAATAGAATGAATAAACCATTAAATGATCTTATTTCTTGATATGCCTGAATGCAAGCTGCATCTAAAAGCGAAGCAACATTAAATTCTGTATAGCAAATCCCTCTTGTGTTTTGCAGCACATCAGTCATGCAAATTTTATGCTATAATCTTTTAAGCAATTATAACCTCCGTTTATTTTTAATGATATAGAGTATCCTTTTTCTTTTAGCTCTAGACAATTGAAATAAGGATGGAATATTAGACTACTTACATCTGGCTCATTTTGTAAACTATATTTGGTGTTTTCTGTAACTTGTTTGACCTGGGTAGGAATGAGTGACAACGTATCTTCCCTTTTTGAGAATCAGTATCTTTGAAATTCTCTAATACGTTAATTTAGCCGTATGTCTGTATGACATTGCTATCATAGGATTTGAGAATGATTTGGAGAGTGCCTTTTCTGAGTGAATACATATTGCATGTATGTAACATATATGCATGGATACAATACAGACATAAATCGCACATTTTAGGCAAAAAGAATTAAAAGATGAAATTATGAAATTAGTCCTAAAGCATCATGTCCAAAAAATACTCACAATACTTTGACCACTTTCTGATCTAGGAATCTGATTCTGGATTTGGAAGTGTCTCTCTCCAATTTACGAGTTCCTATTTTCTATAGAAAGTATTCCTCCAGATGTAGCTCTGCTCTCCCTGTTTGCTCAAAACCAGTAGCTCCAGGAATGCAGGCCCTCCAACTCTTTCCATGGCACTCTGTCACACAGGCGTGACCCTCCGCCGGCCCAAAGGCTATTTGACCTGGTCTATGAGTGCATGGGTTTTTGGAAGGCCAAGAGTACCAGGGCATTCCACAGTATGAGGAAGAATTAAGAGGGAGAAATGTAGGACCAGGCTGGGTTGGCAACTCCACCTGAGGGATGGTATCACTGCATGGCTGTTGCTCTACCTCCAAATGTGGGGCTGGGGGAAAAACGTGACCAAAGAGCATTAAGAATTTAACCATCCTTGCCCTCAGGGGCCCTTGTGCCTCATTGCTCACTTTCGCTCCTCGTCTTGCTTATGCAGCAGAGTTTTTGTCTGGACTCTAAAACCCCGGGAGAAGCCTCGCCACCTTCACAGAGACCAGTGCGGCATTACTCACTCTGGGAGCCGCATCCATCTTGGATTAGTAACGCCTGCCTCTGTGAAACCTGCACGAGTATTGTGAAAAACAGGATGAACTGCAGAAGTTAGCAATTCCAGTAGCTTTAGAGGCCAGGCAGAGGTGAGGGTATCGGATATAATTGGGAGATTTCACATTCCTTCCATGTGTGCAAGCAGAAAGCAGCGTGAATATTTTGTTCTTCAATTCAATAAAGCTCAGATACTGCCAGATTTACTGATTTCAAATGTATAGGGCCTATGAATTACAAGCTCTAGTAAACCAGAGATATCTTATCCCCCCCGGCCCACATGAAAGTCAGACTCCAACTCTCCATAGCCCACTGCTATTATACTTTGTGTGGAATTAGGTTGTGTTGTACAGCTGGCCTAATGCTGTTTCTTTGCAGCCAACTGTGGACCAAGAGCAGGAGAGAGATTTAGTTCATTTTAATCCTTTGTTTTCTGCCAGCTTATGGAAAGATGCTGTGTGCTCTATATTTGGAGTCTTCTTTCTTTTGAAAATTCTCCTGTTACCAGCTTCCAGGGAGCTCTTTTTTCCACTCACGCTGCTGCAGTTTGGCCACAATTTTGACCTAATGTGCTTCAAAGGAGAGCTGTGTCATTTCTTTTTAACAATTGAAATCCATGAAAGAGTTACCTGAGGAATTGTCACAGGTTTAAAGGAGTGGGTTTTGCTATTAGCAGAATTAAAGAAGCCTGACAGCAGAAGCCTTTAAAAGACAGTGATAACAAGATCTGAACAGAAGGGGCAAAAAGAAAAAGTAACATGCAGGCTACAAAAACATAAACTAGGTAAGATTTGTATATTAAAACACATTTTAGTGATGTACAGAGAAGTTGCATTATAATGAAAAGCAGATACAAGACCGCCTAGCTATATACAATACTATAATTTGTGCATGTAAGGACTATCATAAAAAATGAACATTGAACTAAACCCAGTTGAACAGACCAGAAAACAAAGAGCAGCCCTGTCAGCATACCAAGTTTCAGCAAGATTAATCTGTGTTGCAAGTGTTGCTCCCAATGTATCTCTCTGCACTCATCCATCATCTCCCTCCAAGAAGCCAACATGAGCTTGTGGCCTTTTTGCTGCCTAAGGCAAACTGGTGTATGTGTGCTTGTGTGCAAATACAGATTATTTGTCCAGTCCCCAAGCCAACAGTCTTCATGCAGTTAATAGCCAGCAGGACATTTTGCTGTCCCCTCACTGGGAATATCCAGGCCTTCTCCTGCTCTCATATTCACCCCAACTAACTTCAGCTGTTAAAAAACTGCTCTGTTAGAGTCCCACACTAAAACCGGTGGGAGAAACTGGGCGCTTCCAAAGGAAGGAAGTATTTTCGACATTTTATTTAGTATTTTATTTTAAAACTATGGAAGAGTCTATGCTAACTACAGAGGAAGCCTAATTGTCTAGCTCAAGCTAGACACCAATTTGTACATGGTTAACATTAAGTAAGGGTATTTGGTGCTTAGAAAGGCACATCCAAACCCCACTGCATGCATGAGTAGCTGCTACAGTCCACCAGAACCTGCCCATAGCCCAAGTACTTGTTGGACCAGCACTTGAAAACCACCCTAGGCTCACCAGCAGTTTGTTCTCTCCCTCTGGCACACACTGGCTGTACTTTGAAATTAGCTGAAATTAACTTGCTCCCTTCTTTTTCACAAGAATGGTAATTCATAGTGATACTTTTCCAAGCCCTTATACACAGCACTAGTCTCAGCTCCCGGTTCCCCCGGTCCATGCGGACAGAGCCCAGAGTATGCCCCACCTCCACAGCAAAGACGAGGGAGAAGTGGGAATTCTCAGAGCCCTGTCCCTGTGTGGTGCCATCTTCTTTCTCCCTCCACAGATTTCCTCTGGTGTCATCTCTGATGTCATTACTAGCACAGAGCAGGGCTAACACATATCTCACAGGAATGTTCTGGGCATTAATGAATAAATGCTCATAAAATGCTTGGAAACCTTCAGGCTGAAGAATGTATAAAAACTTCCCCATAAATATTGTTCTTATTTTCTGTATCCAGATACTATGTCTCCAGAGGTCTCCGCAATTTTAAAGTAGGTCAGAATTCGGCTCTTAATAAGTTGAGTTGGGAACTCTGAAATTTTCCTCCAGACACAATTTTGTACTGCTTAAATTAAGAAACATGAGGCCCGCTTCTCTGCACCCAAACGGCGCTGCACAACAGCTGAGGACAGCAACGAAGACGTGCTCCGAACTCCCAAGCAAGGTGTATTTGGAAGCCAAATGTTGGCCTCGAAGCATTGACACACCCCATGCTAACACACACCTGGGTTTCCACGGCCTTCTACGGTTTTATCACTTGGCTCCCAAACAAAAGACATCATACAATTGACGGCTTGCATTAAACGCCTCCTTTTGGAGGAGCGGTGATAAGCCAAGTGGATGGACACACTTCATTCATGCCATCTAAACGGGTAGAACACGGGCTGTTAAAATTCTCCATACGTACCAACTGGAATGGCATCAACCCCTGGAAGAAATGCGTGGCGTTATGCTTTTCATTTCCATTCTGTAGGAGCAGACACGGCTGAGACGTAGGGTGTTTCCTGAGGTTAATGATAACCTGAGGTTAATGGTTTCTGGCTGAACTCTAGGCCCTCAGCTCCCCCTAACCTGTCATTAATCCCCAGGAAATGCCTGAAACCAAGCGTATTATTTAAATCTGGCAGCAATTAATTTATCTCTGGACCTTACAGATGCTCATATTAAATTAAAAAGAGGATGATTTATGGAGAGCGCCAATAATGTCCAGATCTAGGCAAAGATAGATGTTATCCTTAATATTTAAAATTCAAGTTTCCTTTTTCACTGAGTCATTGGCTATCAGCTGTATTAAAGGTTTTTATTTAATTATTCTAGCAAATAGGATCTTTTCCCTAATCATTCCTTTTAAAAAACACTTTATCTTGTATATCCTGCCAGCTGCATCAAGATTTTATCTTTTTTCCTCTTTAGGAGCATTTCATCAACATTGTTCACTGTTGCAACTGAATCAGAAAATAAATCTATTTTTAGCAACTTAGTTCAAAAAGAAGCAATCAGAACAAACGCAGTGGCATGTGTAAGAAATAAGAATTATCCTCTCGCTCAGCAGTAGATTTACAAGTCTCAGACAAAATAACAGCTGTGATTTTATTTCCACGTATTAAGAAGATAGGCCAAAAACACAGTATAAAGTTGTCAGTTTCTGGAGAGCCAGAAGGTGAAGCTGTACATCAGTTTCTATTCTCAGTTTATCTCTGGCTTCTGGGCTGAGGCTGCCAACAGTGCGCACACTCTCTCTTAAGGCTTCTGAAGCCTTAGCAGAGCTCTCAGTGATGTGGTTTGGCAATAGGTACCACTAAATCAGAGACACAGGCATCAGTAGAGTTGGCTCCATAATTGCAAACAACAGCCATAAATCCATTGAAACTAATCCATGTACCAACTGAAAGCAAATCCTTAATCTCGCCCCCTTTCTGTTGTTCAGCTTTCACTTTCAAGTCTTATCACAGCATAGTGCCATTAGCTCTACAGATAACATGGAGTCTTCCAGACTCTTAGAAATCTGAACTTCTGCTGTAAAAACAGCTTAAGAAAAATATTCCGGACCTTCCGAGTTAAAGGTGAACTGCAAGGGGACAAAAATCAGAGCTGTGGATTTTTTCCTTCTTCTTTGGAGAGAATTCATCTAGTAATATTTTTCGTGATAAGATGGTTACTGAAAAAAAGCACTTTATGCTTTAATATTTCTGTAAACTGATTAAAGCAATTCCCCGCAGAAAAATTACCGCCTGCATTGCAATATGAGCTCTACTGATACGCAGTATTACTGCACTTCTTGAGAATATCAGGAACAATCTCACATGTGTATATGTGGTCACACATCTGGCTTTGTGTAGCATTAGCGCTCCCTTTCCTGAAATCAATATCTCCTGAATATTTTTTTTCCTTAGCAGCTTTTTCTCACGTGCTGGTTCTGCTGCCCCTCAGCAGTTTCTGATGGAACCCACCCGTGGAGAAGGAGATGGGGCAGGTGCAGTGTCCGTGCTGTTCCGGTAAGGCTCCTCCTCACCAAGGTGGGTCCCAGCCCCAGCGCCGCCTTCTCTGAGGGTGTTCCTACCACTGGTAACACCAGTCTGTACATGTGGGGAGTACACGAACGCTGCTCTACGCATACCTACGTGAATACTGCTATGAAAATGTGTACATGAACACAGCTTTCCTGGGAGAACTGGAAGACAGACTTCAGCCTCCTCCACCGACACGTGGCTCCTTTGTGTTTGAAGAAAAGGATCTTTCTCAAGATTCAGCGCAGAAAGTGTTCAGAAATGCTTTTTTAGCCCAGTTGTTTGGGTTTTTTTACAAGTTTAGTTTCATACACTAGGACTTCAGCATCTCTTTTTGTCACAATGCTTCGACTCCTTCATTGTCAAAATATCACTAAATGACTTCCAGCCATGGGCGTTGCCTTGTTTAATAATAACTACTTAAAATAAATGTTCTGCAAGATCATTTTCTAATTGGTGGGTTACAGAATTAATGGGTTACAGAAATATGGCTACAAAATGGCAGCCAGGGAATGTAAGGGCAGTGTCTGCTATGGTTGTACCTTCCTCTTTCCTGCTCAGTCATCTACAGAGCGCATTTCTTCCAGGATGCAATCGAGCAGCTTATGGGCTTCATCCATGCACTGGAACCTCCTGTTCCAGCTGATACAAGTGAGTTTGGCAGTTTTTTCCCTTGGAGCAGTCAAAATGTTTTAACCGCGATCGAATAACTGAAGTGGCCACAAATTTTAACGAACTAAATAAAATCTATTTCTAGTGTTCCTCTAATCACCTAGGGCCCAATCTGTATCCTACATCATTTAAGAAGGACTTTGTTATGCTCTTTACTAATCCTTGGTGGGGAAGATGTAGAATGTACTATCATGCATGTTTTGTAGAGATATCCTTATGGCAAGAGTCGAATTCAATGATTTTTACATGCTGTTTGGTAAATGAATACTGTTTAAAGGAAAAAGAAGCCAGATATCAAGCTACAGATACATTTCTTCTGGTTTCCCGATTTTCTGCCTTCTGGTATACCTAAATCCTCTAAATATGAGCTACTGAATCAGCATTTTATATGCTCAGATGTGATTAAAGCTGTTCAGAGGACAACGATTCCATTTTGCTGTAGATTTTGAGGTTTCAGAATTTGTTTTCACTATTCAGAGGAATGAAAATAAACCCCTCAAACACTTTTGCAAATGGAAATTGTTATGAAATGTCTGTTTCTGGATAGAAAACCTGATCTTTTCAGCTCAAGTTCTTTCTCCTCTGGCCATAAGTGACAAGGGAACCTCAGGCAAAAACTTTCTCAAGAAATGTTTGTCAAAACTGATATGTTGATACAACAGTTTGGCTTTGATGAAGTGACATATTTCATTTCACTGAAAATATTCTGACCAGCTCCAGATGTGATTGACTTATTTAAGCTAAGAAAATGATTCATTGTGAGAGTCTGAATAAACCAATAAAATAATAGAGTAATGCATGGGAGAGTCTGAATAAGCCAATAAAATAATAGAGTAATGCAATGTTCTTCAAATCAACTGCATTGGATCTGAACTCTTGTGTTTATGTATGGGATAAATTCATAAAATATAAAAAAAATTATATAGTAGAAAGGAGGTTTATGTCCATCCAATGTAATCTCCTGGTTAATATTGACCATTTCCTTTGGAATCCTGAAGTCGTAGGAAAGTAAGGTCTGAATCCAACTTTCTCCCACACTGAGGAACTAATATATATAGAACACGTCCGAGAAAAATTTGTGTAACGTGTTCTTAAAGTTTTATAATAGAAGAAAGTCTAAAACTTCCCCAGATAGCTGTTCCTCTGTAATCAGGGTATGCTGATCATGGAAAATGTTTTCATTCTACCTGACCTACATTCTCTTGATGAAACCTCAGCTAATTAGTTTAAGCCAAACTTTACTTTAGAGAACAATTGATCATTGTCCTCAATTGTACCAGTTCCAGGTGTATTTGAAGTATAGTGAAACTTTTCAAAGTCCCTACTCATTATTTCTTTTTCTTAACTAAATGCAGCATTTCTTGAAGTGTTTCCCAATTAGCTCTGTTTTCTAAACTCATCTTTTTGAAGAGAACAGCAAATGAATTAATTTTATGGAATGATTTTTGAATCATATTCATATTTCCTGAGGAGTAGTTTCAATACTTACTTAACCATATATTCTAGTATTTGGGTTGTATTTTCTACATCAGGTTCAGCTACTACACCACCTTTAGTAAGGGGCCTTGACCTCCATTTCAATAAGAGGAAGGCTGTCAATTCCTCCACCAAATCACCATCTCTGACTGTCATAATTTTGTCTGGTGTTAAGTGAAGCTCTGGCCACCGGCGGCGTATGTCATGCAAGCCTTGGCACAGCCACCAGATGCAGAAAACATAGGGTGGCTAACTCCTTGTGAACTTCACACTTATCAGGGATTGGAAATCCCTGCCTGAACTAGAGCTTTGAGTATCATCGGCTGTGGAATTTCCCGAGCCATCTGACAAAGTGCAGGCATCACATCAATAGCTCTTGCCAAGCCATAGCAGTCATCCAAATGCCATTTCCTTCTTAGTGCGTCAAGAAGATTGGTGTGTTATCAGCCCAAACTGGAATTAAACCACAGAGATGCAGAGCAGAAGTGCAACCATGAAAGCAACATGCTCAGGTTTCGTGTGAACAGAAAAGAGGGGACGAATAGTCGTTTGTTTTGTTTTCAAAACCAGAAAAGACCGAGACTTGCCGCATTGTTTTTATCTCAAAATCTATAAAGAGAAAATGTGGCTGGGCCTTAACAAGGCTCTATTGCAGTCAACCAAAGAAGATAACTTTCGCAATTAATTTGGGATGTTTGCCTAATTAATATAATTGTAGTATCTAAGTATCTATTTGATGCAATTTGGGTGCGGTTTGAGCACCAATAGGAAACAAAGCCTGATTCCGAGTCATTTCTCTTGGGAACAGGCTGTCCAAGCCCACATAGATCAGAAAATCTGATTCTTACTGTTTTCTCCTCAAGAAGGCTCCTGAGGCCAACGGAAACATATGAGGTTTCATATCAGGTCATTAAATTGTCATGCTTTGTCCTTTGATTTAATTAAAATCTTTTTATTTATGCATATTTCTGTGCTGCAAGCCGAAATGTAAATGAAGGGTAAGATGAATGGTTTAATATAACATCCACAATAAAAAAGACAATTCTATATTTCTTCCTACCTGAGAAGCTAAAATTTGATAATGTATTTCTAACTCCACACAATCATCACTTCTCAGTGTTCAGAATAGGTGCTTGCTTTAGAAAACTTGAAAACGTAATTTATAGCCTCTGTACTCCAAATATTCCCTAAAAAAAATCTCTTCTCTTTTTTTATCCACCAAATGTTGTTTAAAATGCTATGCAGTTTAAGGGACTGAACATCATACAGACCGTTTTGATGTTTTCGTATTTTGCCGAAATAAGCACAAAAGCCAGTTGCTGTTGTTCATAATTCAATCTCCTTCTTTTTTATTCCTTTGGTGAATAGGAAAACACTTGGTCCCATGGCTATAATCTACTTTTTAATATACCACTAATGATTTATTATAGATGTCTCTCAGGAAGAAGAATAAGATTCTTCTGCATTCTTCCTCTGCTGACTTCAGCAATATAATCAGACATTTTATTTTATTTCCACTGATACCACTAAGTTCTAAAAGCTAAGAAAAACATGTGTATTCCTTGATACCACTGGAAACTAACATTCAATACAGATGTTTGCATTCTGCACATTTGCATTCTCCATATGTATTCTGTTTTAAAAAATCTCTGCTTAGTGTAGATGGCAGCCTACTCAATTACTCTCAGAGTATTTTGCTGTTCTAGACATAACATCTGCAATTCAATTAAATGTTTCATCTATTTTCCTCCTATCATTCCAGGATATAAGCCTTGATTCTGTTAATCCAGCGTTGATGCTTGTTTCATTGTGAAAAGGACATTTTGAAATTCTTTAAAACAATGCAATACTTGAGAAGTTAAAAGAAAACAGAATATTTTGACTTAGGAAAAGCTACTATGGGATCAGATCAGTGCTTGCTTCATAATCACAGCTTTTCCCTGGCAGGCAATTAGAGAAGATCATATATGCTGGATTTCTCTGAGGGCACTGAAATGCTTAGTTTCTGTTCCAGTTTTGAGTAAGAAAAAAATTAATAGTTCTACAGCTTACAATTCTGTGAACTGTCTCCCTTTTTCATCTACTTTTTATATCATTTTGTAACAATTTCTGCAAGAACAAGTCGTAGATTTCCAACAGTGGATTTGCAGAAAGACAGCTCACATGAAGTGCGGTGGAGTAGCCCAACACTAGACAACCTGCAAAAATGGCCAATATTTCTACAGATAGGCTGAGAAGTGCCCGCTTATCCCACATAAATGCTTTTGCAGGCTATTCTGCATCACACTGGCTTTTATAAGACCTTGTTGTTATGGTATCTGAGCACATCCAGACGTGAATTAAGTGACAGCATTCATATCTGTTGCATTTTCTTTCATTCTCTGTCATTCCTTCCCCACAAGAACATCCCTGCACACAGAGGAGGATATTTATCTTTCTAGGTCCCTTTGCTTAGTGTGTGTCCAGTGCTTGTATGAGTCCAGTTACTCCGGAAGGTCACAGAATCATAGAATCATAGAATGGTTTGGGTTGGAAGAGTCAATACACCATCTCCAAGGAGGTCCCACTGCTCCAGGAGGTGGTACTTGTCTGCTGGAGCAGGAGGTGCTGGAGAAGTATGGCTGCTGCTTGGGCCATCCCTTGGGATGTCGTCCCCGGGCTGCTGAGTGCACTCGGTGCTTGCAGGCGCAGGGAAGAGCGGGAGCACAGGTGGCAGCCTCAGGGGCTTTCTCCTGGTGGGGGTTTCCCAATCCTTCTCTGGTCACCATCTCTGTGCTGCTGCTTGCTGCCTTCCCTGGGGACCCTCTCCCAGTCCCTTCTTTGAGGTACCTCAAAGGGTGGCCATAAAACCTGGGCTCTGTCTTACATCAAGAAGATTAAATTTCAGAACTCGCTATCTGTACAGCTGCCCAGACTCAGACTCCCTCTCCAAGCTAAGCTTGAACACAGAGTGGTTTAGATCCGAGTTCTGCACCCCAAAATTGTCTGTGTCCTTTGTCTGGAGCATGTGCTCCCTACCCAGCCTTATCTTTTTTTGCCTCCTCGCTTGCATCATGCTTTTAGCTTGCTAGATCAATGCACTTTATGGTCAATGTACAAAGGACAAATTATTCAACCAAACAGCTCACATAGGAGACAGCTTGTGACAATAGCATCGAGTGTTGATACTGAGGGATTATTATTTTATGATAAAAGATAGAACAAATTATTTTTTGTGAAAGAAAGTCTCCTTTCCCAAGTGCATAAAGTTTATATAATAGTCAGAAATTGGCCGGTTCAGCAGATTTCATACACGTAAATGTTATATGTAATATTTTATGTATAAATGTTCCAAGTTTACTCCAGTGTAAAGCTTTCCTTTAAAGAGTAATTCTCACCCCATAATTCACTTTTATGATTTTCTTAGGGCTTTAAGTGTAAAAGCTCAATCTGGTTTTGTTTTATTCTTAAAAAGAAAAAGAAAAAAAATGGCACAGAGCAAGTTAATTTTTACATTGAATCTGCCAAAGGCACGTTGTCAGATCTGAAGCTAAACATGTCACTTTTGCAAACACATGCGCGCGCACACGTGCGCATCCAGATACACAACAGCTTTTTAGGGCTTAATGACAATAGAAATAGTTTCAGGCGAGTGGAAGAAGGGAGGCCCCGACTGGAGCCGATGACTGCAGCAGGCTGCGCTCATTCTTGGGCTCCTCTCCAACCCTCCCTCAGGCCCTCCTGTTTCACATCTAGTGTAAAGATGTTTCTCTCCCCCAGACAGTTTCTCACAAATCTGAAACTCAGGCTTTCTGCCAGATGCTGGGTCTTAGGCTGAGTCTTTTGCCTGACCACGACCCTTCCCGTGTCCTGTCCCTTCCCTGAAGTCTCAGAGAGCAGCAACAGGCAGGTTCTTCGTTTGTTCTTCCTCTTCCTCACCTGCCCTGTACACGCAGAGGAGAGACTGCTGGCTCCTGCTCAGCCAAACCACGGGCACACATCCTCAGCTGTCTTAATATGACCCCGAAAGAGAGCAGTTGAGGAGGCTAAATGAGGAAATTACATGTGTTTGAGCTGGGATGTTATCAGATCACAAGGCAAATTTTGAGTCCTCCCTGGATCCATCAAAGCCAAGGACGGGCTGCTTCTTTAGGAGAATGGTAAGAATGACTGGCAGGGGTGTCTGCTGCTTCAGTCTCCCTCTTTCCTCAATTGCTGTCCAACTTTCAGATATATCGTGCAACCAACCCCTTTTTGTCCCCTAACATTCTATTTTAGACCAAAATTACTCCCAGTATTTTCTAGGATCTAAACTATACCTGCCCCCAGAATTGCAAAACCAAAGCCATATGTGGTTTGCATTACCAGAACTGACTCCACTGGGATCTTGAGCCCTAATACATTTTCCCCCCATGTAGACTGTGCTGTACTTGGGAGCTGCAAGGATTCCTCTTGCATTCCGCTTTATATTTAAAAATGTTTTAACTCGTGTACGTGCTGCAGAAGGGAAATGCTTTTACCATCAGGATGCCATATGAAAGTGTTTAAATCCCCTGCTCATCCACGCAGGGGTTACAGCACAAAGAATGGTGGCAGCCCCTCCACTGTCACTCCCTCCAGAGTCACTACCATCTTATTGCTATGACAATTTCATAGTGGCGATGCTTAATAAAGTCACACTTCAGGATCAGCCGGGAATGTGGTCCCAGGGTTCATGGCACTGCACAAAGACAGAGCAGCTTATAGGATTCCTGCCGCTCTTGAGCAGCTTACAGTTTCCAGTGTGAATATTCCTCAGTTATTTTACCATTTTTCTTGACAACCATATTTATAGAGGTGGACCTAGTTGTGTAAAAGTCAGTCTTACTAGGAAAACAGAGATCTTTTTTCAGACAAATGAGATATGCCCAACTCACATGCGGCAGTCATTCAGGCCATCAGAAGTGAGAAATAAGTTTTGGTCTCATGGGACTGCAGAGGATTCCTCAAATCACTTAGACCCATGATTATCCACGCTGCTCACATACTGGTTCACTTTTCACGTGAAAAAAAATGGTGCTCCCTAAGGTAAAAGCCAGGTGCAGTTCTGGGGATAGTTTGCTTCAGGAACTTGTACTTACAGTGAGAGGTTCGGTTCCCGGTAAGCCACATAGTAGATGCTTACACGTAGGCATACAACTGATACCCTCAGTACCATCTTATAAAAACACCAATCTGAAACATCGCCTTCACATTTCAGGCATTCTACACTGAAAAATCATAAGTAAAAGCATATATTTATGTATAAACACACATGCACACACACGTGCATATGTCTTACAGTCACAGATATGCCAGTGGTGCCTATATGCACTCAGCAGCTCTGCTATAGAGAAACTGCCCCAAAAGAGTGTGAGGGAGATTGCTCTAACTATGGTGTTTAGGCACTCTTTGTACCACCCTGCACTATTCTTACTGTCCTGGAAGACCGATTTTTCCTTGGTGCACTTCGATTGCTCATGTGGTGATTGCTACTTGTCTGCTAAATGCAGTCTGTGGTCATGTAAGGAAAAACACATAATGGGCACAGCAAAGGAAGTGAACTAAGGTTGCACAGGCATCTTAATTTTGGTGTTTCCTAGCTTAGGAGTGACTTCGATGTAGCTTTTGTATTTTATTTTATTGTGAGAATTCCCATCCTCGTTGTAAATATATTTCTCGGCTACAGCTCAGAAGAAGTTTGATTTGAAGTGCTCCAAAATGGGAGCACACCTTCCTTACATCTTTAATTGCTTTTGGATCCAGACCAGAATGACTGGATAGTTTAAAGTGTCACCATAACAACAGCTGAGCACTTTGGTTTAAGTATTTTTTCTCTACTCTTTTGTTCAAAGAGCCACTAGCTGAGTCAAAGATTTCGCACTCCTGTTCTGAAACAGGCTTCATCAGAACAGGACAACCGTTTTAGTCTGTTTGTCCGTGGTACGCAATAGACCACAGGCCAAACGTTTCTTTGGTCCCGAGGGGTAAGTAAGTCCATTGAAAAAAAAAATACTTTAAATGCATTATTATTATTGTGTGATCAGCAGAAATGCATGCTTCTGACAGAATGTTGGTAGTTTTTGATTTAGTTGCCATTTTTTAAAGATTTCTTTTCCATTCCTATCAAATCTTGAATCAACATAAATATATACATCTGAGCAACAGATTTCATATATCCGTACTTTCCAGGGGGATTTCTTTTTCTAGTGAGCACACCCACATAGATTTTCAGATGAACTTTAAAATCTTGGTTCCTTTACAAACAATTCCTTTACAGGAATAAAATACTGGAAAATGTTTGATAACAAAACCTTCACCTAAAAAACCTCATAGTATTTGTAGTAACAGTCAGATATGCTTCAGCTCTGAAGAATTCAAACCAAGCATAACAACAAATAAAGGCAGGGTACTTATTTTTAAGAGTATTAAAATGGTGCTTAATCTCTTTGATAACCACAACTTATTCATGTAAAAAATATAAAATGAATCATAAACCCGCATCACAAGTTCCCTATAGAACCCTCTTTGCATAACTCACGTTTTGGGGTTGCAGACACTGAGACACACGTGGAGACCAAGCTTCTACTTGCTTCTACAATTCAGGTATTGAACTGTACAATGTTGAAACACACTAAAGAAAAAAATCTCAAAGATTTATGCAATCTTTGATGCAATATAATTTGGAAGTTTTCGGCTTTGTCAGATACAAACGGCAGGATTAATTTAATGAAGGAGGGAGTTCTGCCCTAGTCTATGAATAGCTGTACGTGTCAGAAGGCTGGGATGCAAGACAAAACATTGGCCAATATTAAAAAAAAAAAAAAAAAAGGAATGTGTATCACGCCCTTGTTTATCACGGCCCTCCTTTTGAGTGGCTGCTTAACATGAATAATTTTTAAATTTCATGTTAGTGATGTCCTTGGTGATACAAAAAGCCAGCATAACATCCTGAGTGCTGGAATCTTAAAGCATTACTTATGGCCTTTGAAAGCTCGTTTACATTGGTCCAAATATCAGGAGTAGATATCAGTCAGCGAACTTCTTAAAGACGTTCTCTAGCATATTGTGAATGGGTAAGATGTACACCAGCTCAACACAAATCCTCCTTTGGTCTCTCTACAGATGAGACCACAGCTGAACACCTGTAGAAAAGATTATGTACAGATGTCCTCAAAGATTCAAACAAAGAAGAGCATTAAGGAAAACAAGGTGCTGTGAATTCAGGAAACTATATTTGGATCACTACAGTCGCCAGAGCACTGCAAAAGTCAGACTAATTTGTCATCCAAAAAGCCTCAAAAGCCAGATCTGTCAAATAAATGCGAACCTCCACTAGCCCCTATCCTGTTTCATGGCTGAAATAACATTTGATTAAGTAGCTGAGAAGATAAATTAATTAAAAAGTAATAAAATAGCTTGCGAGAATGTAGCAGTGTTTTATCCCAAAATTGACTATGTAGGTCTAGAAATTATTTACACAAATAGGGACCATTCACTGCCATCTCGCAGGGGTAAGACACAAACTTTAAACAGCACATGGAAACATATGTATTCACAAGCATTTTCTCAGACAGACCAATCTGCTCAAAAATCTTGATTTTGCAAGAAAAGCAAAGGGATCTCTAGAATACATTATGCCGTTTTGAAGCTGCACCTAAATCCACTTTCAATCCCAACGTTACCTTGTGCCCACACTGCTCAGATGCATGTCCCTAGTTTGTGCCAGTACCACTCCTTTTCTCTCCAAACTTGATATGGTTATCTACTGACTCATTTAGAAGAATGCTCAAAAGTTATTATTCTGAAATATTTATTTATTTAGCGACAATTCAATGAAAAATATTTCATCCCAAACACAGATGTCTTCTTAAAATAGTTAAAAATACAGGACAAGCTTGTCTGGCTGAGCCAGAGATTAAATCACCAGGCACATATTCAAGTATGCTTAACAGATCTGTAGAAATGTTGGTGAGATTTTCATGGAGTTAATAGATTCCTTTTTTTTTTCTAGAAGAACAAAAAAAAAGATGAACCAAAGCAGAGGAAAAGTGATCCAATTTCAAAGAAGGGTGCTTCAGATATTTTTCTCTGACAATCTAACTACAAATTCCTGCTCTGCATCTGACTCCTTGTTCATATAGTGCAGGATGTTATGAGGCAGTCCACACTAAACAGTGTGAGTGACTTCAGTAGTACAAATAACGGAGCAATCCAAATTCTTAAAATTAACAAAGCAAAAAGATGGAGTCGGTGAACTCCATTCTTTCTCAGGAAACCCTTTTGAAGATGTTATGCAAAGACTTCCCGTGGGACACTCCAGCAAATCTCCCAAATGTGACTGTAGGAGACCCGTCGTATGGACCCCGTGTTACTAGTTTATGCCAGTAACTTCAACAGGACCAGGCTGAAGTGCCTGCACGTGGTCGTCCATTCTGTTTAGCTGTTAGCAAGCTCCCTGTGATCTCTGCCCATCACAGCTCACACTCTTCTCACCTGGCTGAGAGCTGCTATGAAGGATTGTTCCTCATTGGCAACATGGGGAGAACCACCCAGTTTTGAGGGGAAAAAATGCTGTGGCTTGAGCTGTGCCATGTTGTTTGCCCTCAGAGTGCCACTACTTAATGTTCGCAGAGGCCATCGTCCATTTTATTCACTAGAATAACCATAAATCACAACCTCAGACCAAACGCTTTCCATAGCTGCTGAAATACAAATTCAGCATCTTTTTTTTTTATTGTTGATGTTTTGCTGTTGTTATTATGCAGAGAAGCACAAGGCATAATGGGGAAATTTTTCCTACTATGCCCTATTCCCGTAACCTTCTTCACATTTTCTTTAAATCCCAGGCATGCATTTCTCTTCATTATGGAGAATGTATGCTTAATTTAAGGCCCCAAACTGAAATGCTGCTTACAGTAATGCTTTCTTGAGTCTTATTAACTTATGAACTCTTGGTGGGTTGCCCAGCACTCAGAGCAGCTTTTCTGTTATTTTCCAAGCTACATCAAAGTGTTTGTCTCAAGGGCCTGAGGTTTTTTTTTTTAATTTTCAGGGAGCAAAAGCCTCAAGAATAATTTTCTAATGTTAGTCATGTGTGCTATAACTGCATTTCTCTCTTTATGCTAAGCTTAGCAGTTCCTCTACACATAACACACAGGGGAAACAGTACTTCAATGCCAGGCGCAAGTGATGTGCAGGTTATCTGACGTACTATTCCTTCCAGCAACCTTGGGAAGTCAGAAGAGGGCCTCAGCCATGCAGTGTGAATCTACAGCCAAATCTGTTTCTGTTACAGTGGCTCGGGGTATTGCACCAAGACCATAGCAGACTCCAGGTGAATTTCAAGGCACCGCAGCAAGTACAGCATAAGCTTTTTCTTACAATAGCCCCTGCCATTCCTGCATACAGTAGAAACACATCCACGAAGAGTATGTATAAATCCAAAGTGTGCTCTCCAGCTGTCAGCATTCACACCTGAAGATGAATCATGAACAATATGGACTACTCAGGTGTGTGCACTTGGAACAGTGATGGACCTTCCTTCTTTTCCTGTAAAGCCAATTTGTATGACCAGCCCTTTTACCCCTGAACTACATGAAGCCACAGCTGCAGAGTTAATGCATTGCTGGTGGGATTTGGAAGGTTTAGAGCAGGATATTTTAGAATCATAGAATTGTTAGGGTTGGAAGGGACCTTAAAGATCATCTAGTTCCAAGCCCCCTGCCATGGGCAGGGACACCTCCCACTAGACCAGGCTGCTCAAAGCCCCATCCAGCCTGGCCTTGAACACTTCCAGGGATGGGGCATCCACAGCTTCTCTGGGCAACCTGTTCCAGTGCCTCATCACCCTCATGGTGAAGAACTTCTTCCTAACGTCCAATCTGAATCGTCCCATCTTTAGTTTTAATCCATTCCCTCTAGTCCCACCATTACCCAACGTCCTAAAAAGTCCCTCACCAGCTTTCTTGTAGGCTCCCTTAAGACCCCAGACTTGCAGGCTCCAACTTGCAGACTCCAACCTCTGCTTCAGCACATATTGGGCGATGTTTAGGTGATTAGTATCTGTATGTTTCCTGAACCATGCAGGGCAAAATTCACTTAATAACAGTCACTGTCCTGCAGAGAGACTCATAAGCTTCCCCTGATGCCTGAAGAAGCAGCTGCTTGAGTCAGGGATGAGGGAGCACCAGAAAGCCCGTCTGCCTGAATGTGGATGAAGTAGGACCACCGCTGCACACCGTGGAGCGACATGATTGTCTCTGCACAGGTTCAGCTCCTGCTCACACCCAGAGCTAGCAGCTGGCATTAATTTTGCCCCTCTATTTTACCTCACCAGTTTCTGTAAAACTTGGGAGCAGGTTAGAAGATTTTAATTCTTCCTACTATTTATCCTTGTCCTGGCTGGAAGCAAAGCTCTTCTTTGTTAACCTTTTCAGATGCATTGCATGGCTACTGATACAGTGAAGACTTCAAGCAGCAGCACGAAATGATGCCAGCAGTTCTGAACATTTTTTGCCTCAGCAAAAGACTGCGACTCAAACACAGCAAACCAGCAGCTCTTCTTTCGGCAAACAAATACCCTGCCTTCACTTCCCAAGGGATCAGAGCTTCTCAGCCTCTGGCCTCTGCTTCTTACAGAAGAAAACTACTTACATCTATAAGCCCCAGAGATCTGTTTGACTAGAAGTGGTCCTTAAAAACAACGTGGGGTGTTTTTAAGCCCACAACGTGAATGTTTTATGTTGCTATATGAGATAAAGGAGTCACAGTGACCTTCTAACACAACGCTCAGATTAAGGGCAGATTCGTGCTAGCAATAAGCACTATGGACATGGATCTGCGAACACCAGCAGGGCTTGCTCCCTAATGCATACCACAAAATAGATACAGACATATGCTCAAGAGGAGTTCAGCGAGAACGATTTTATCATTTGTAGCTTGTTTATTTTCCTGTGGAGTAAGGGAGGGTGGGGATTAATCAGTATGTGGGCAGTGTGGATGATGAGAAGACTTCGGCTCCCGCAGGACAGGGAGAGACCCAACCAGGGCGTGCAGGTCTCCATGGAGACCTGCACAAGAAAATCCAGAGGTGTCGTCTCGTGGGCCTCCTTCATGTACGAGGGGATGTGCTCATGGCAGGAGGAGAGAGGGTTAGCTGTTCCTTTTTACCCCCCGGGCCGAGCCTCCTCTGCGATGCCCCGCAGCCGACACAGCACTGAATCAGTCCTCTCCGCACTGACATTACCCAGAGTGGGTGAACTTTGAGTCTCAGGCTGAGCTTTGCAGCTTACAGTCAGCTCTTTTAGTACGTGCTGTGTGATTTTATGCTATGTGTAGTGTATTGTAATCCTCTATATATCCCCTTTCACATTGCAGCTTCAAAGAAACACACTTCTTATGTAAAAGTAATTCATTCACTTGGGGTTACAGGCAACCTTAAGTGACCCCCAAAGGCAGAGGCAGGTAACAAAGACAAGACCTAATCCTGAAGCACATTAATGCTGGGTTTTGTTGGGAATTTTGCCTGAGCTGGGATGAGAGGATCTGGCCACAAAGAGTTTGTGGAAGCACAGCGCTCTCAGAAAATGTAACCTATTGAACTCTTTCCAATTAGTAATCAGGCTCCTTTCATTCTTCTGAATTACAAATACCAGAAAGAAAGGGAGGGAGAAATCCACACCGATGCTTTACATCAATTAATTCCAACAGAACCTCAGAGTTTATGTATTATTAAACCTGCCGTATAATTATAGCAAAACCTCTTGCAGTGGTTGCAGTGGTTTGTTAGATATCTTAAGTAATCACTTTTTAACGACATCATTCCTTTGTTTCTGTCACAATTTTGTCTGTCATGAAATAGTTCTTTTGGTTTTTTAAAATGTCACGGTTCTTTTGGTACTGGTTGGACATCTTTCATCACTAATGTTGCTCTAAGATCAGTTGTAATACAGGATCAGACTGTGGCCCCCTTACTCACAACAGCCAAAAGTTGTGTGAACCTCTGCTGACTTCAGCGTAACACCTTGTGTGAGCATCTCTTCACCAATGGAAGATGTTCACGATCTGGCACATGGTGTTTTGTTGGTCACTGGCACCTCTGAGTTCAGAGAACTTTTGAAGATAGTGGCTTATTGCTTATTCTGTCATTGATTTAAATCTTGATAGTCTTGTAAATAAGCACAGGAAAAATAAAAATATTTCTATTAGCCCCATTTTATTGATGGGAAAAGTTGAGCAGAGGGATGATGTACCACTTCCAAGACTTGCTTCGTTAGTATTTTAGGAATAAGATGGAAAGTGACCGCAATGCTCAGTACTGCGGCTCACGGGCCATAAGGCAGATTGTCAGGAGACTAATGTCTGCAGCTCCTGGGCTCATGCCTTCTGAGGCCAGGATGAAATCCAGACCTAAGTTGTTCCTATCTATTATTTGTGTATTTATAGGGTGTCAGTCGCTGAAGTACTGAAAGGCCAGACTAGCCCGAGGCCACAGACTCAGCATCCAAATGGAGTTCAGATCTCAGGAATTCCTCTGTGCCATTCCCATGCTCCGTTCCCTCCTCTGTGCGACATGACAGTAAAAATAAAGCTCAGCTTGTCGTTATCGCTGGGACTTTTTGGTTTGATATAATAGATACAAGTATGCTGTCACTGCTGCCAGTAAGTATTTATCCGTTTTGTCCACATTTCTTCGGGAGTTTTATGATGCAAAAGAGCAGCACTGCAATCATATAAATCAGGAGACTTATTTCAGGATTGCCATGGTAAGCCAATTGCATTCCCCTTGCTTGGTGTGGACAAAAAGGAATAAGAGAAACAGCGGTGACAGAAAATATACGTTAACATTGAGCCACGTCTCCAACATGCTCAGTAAAGTGCCTGTTCATTGCCTTAATTCATTCTCATGCAATTTTTTTGTCCTGCTCAAGACAATAAAGAATTCAGTTTGGGAAAAGAGTGAGGTAGTGGAAGAAGGGAACAGTTGGATTTTTTTGGTAGTCTTTTGTTGCCCCAAGTGATTATCTTTTTCTAGTAATAAAAATCATGTTGGGTGCAGTGAAGGTCACCTTGTATACAAGTCTTGCAAACTACAGGGACTTGGGAACCTCAAATCGAAATCTGCTGAGGAATCTAGAAAAGTTAACTCCTTTATTCTCTCTTTTGCCTAATCCGCAGTTAGAAACAAAGAGAACAGGGCTCACCTAATCAAGCACACCTGACTGTATCCGAGTTAGCTGCCAATGTTCCCTCTACAGTTAACAGAAAGAAATAGGCATCTCAGCTAATGAAGGCCAGGTAAATCTTACTCTAATGTTTCTTTCTCTCCACTAGTTATGTAGGGGTTTTGATGGCTACCTTAAATATGGTTATCTATACTAAAGTCCTATGAGAAAAATCCCAATCTGAGTCACCACAGTTTAATCAGCTTTATCCTTATCGTTTCTGAATTATGAACAGTTTAGCACAAGGCATGAAGTATGTAACCCTTTATTTTATTTGCTTGATGTAAATATCATAGCTTGTAATTTCCCTGTTCTCTCTGAATGGCTCAACCCTAAGGGCCCAACTCAGCAGGTTGCGCTCAGCCACAATTTCTCCTTAATGAGTAAGAAACGAGGGCCAAAGACCTGCGGAGCTCACAGAGCTTCTCTGCTCTCCTGTCTTTTAACTTCTCTCCATATTCTTCTCTCTCACCTAAGCTCTCATCACCATCTACAGCTTTTAGCAGCTGGTGGCCATGATAAAACAGGTCAGCTGCTGAAATTCTTCAGATAACTTTTGACAGTCAATTTGGATCAACAGCCTACAGGAATAGTGCATTTCTGAAAGCCACACTCAGTTTATACCCCAGTGCAAATGGCTAATGTTCAAATATGTCAAACAGCTCAGGATTAACTGTGCTGGAAAGTATGAATTTAATTTCCTCGGTTTAAGAATTAGAAGAGAAGCTCATTTTGAAACTTCACAGTTGCAGAATAGTCATTTCATTTTACTTTAGGGTTGTTTTCTGCAGGGTGGGGGGGTTGGAACCATGCATGGCATTAATTCAACGACATGCTTAAGCACACATATAGATTTAAGCAAGTAAGTAGCCCTAATGAAGAAATGAAAATTGCACTATACTTCAGTAGGCAAATTTGAAAGTCTGAAAAATCATTCCTATTTTTTTTTCCCCATAGAAAAACGCTTACTTTTTTAAAACTTATTCATGCAGTAACTAATGGCTTGTCTTCGGACTGTAGTATTGTCTTGATAAACTTTCTTTCCAAGGTACTGCTTAGTTTACTCAAGAACAGGAAGAAGGCGAGCAAGCGAGAAAGATTGACACAGGGTTGTGTTTGAGGCCAGATTACCCAGAGGCAGAAAGCGGTGGGCAGCCTTCCCTGGGACCCTGTTCTAGTGACATAGTATGTCTTTTCATTAGAGAAAAACTGCTTTCAAAGGCATCATAGCAACTCCTGAAGGACGCTCTGACTTTCAAAATGGGACAGAGAGTTACTGTTTAACACTGAAATACTATTTATTAGATAAACATTAAATTTAAATAGCAAGAAAACACATTAAACCGTTGCAAAAGTTAATGTATTTTCTTTGCTGCAGCTTTGTCTTTCATGGTACTTTTCTTGAAGAAAGAGTTTCATATCGGAGCAAAGGTTCAAAAAGCACCAGTAATATAAACTGCAATTTACTTGCTCAGTAACGTTGTGTTTTCTCCACGCTGTTCCGTCATTGATGTCAATGTTTACTCCTGAATAATTGCTTTCTTTTTCACAACTCGAGGATCTTCTCATTGGTGTAGGAAGAAAGTAAAAACTTCTGTGTGTGACATCAGTCTGCTGCCACAGCACTGCGTGTCATCTTACATGCAACCTTTCGGGCTAAATTCTGCTCTTAATTATACTTGATTCATGCTGTTGGCTTGCATACTTTTGCAGAAATTTAAGAGAGGAGAGAGATCTATTGCAAGACTATTATGGGTAGAGCTCTGCTCCCATGCTAATCTTACTTCACTGGTTTCAACCAAGTTGCTCCTGATTTATATTAGTTTACCAGAGATCAGGTTCAAGCATGAAAATTATCAGGAAGTAATAGACCTTTATTCAAAATAAAAATATTTTTCCTCATTAATCAGGGAAGGCTATGGAAAAAGTAAAGAAGTGACTTTACATTTGCTGATATGTGGGAACATTTGCCCAAGTACTAAATCCCCCTTTAAAGAAAAATAACATGTGCTAAAGCTTTAAAAGGAGTCCAAACAGAGGATTAATTGAGGAGATTGATTTCAGTTCTCCCCACCCTAGTTTAATAGGCTTTTTCCCAACTGGGTTTTGGGGAGTTTGGTCTTTTAAACCACTTGTTCTTAATAGCAGTAAGGAAGAAATCTGGGAATTGATTTATCGTGAGGATTTTCCATTGTACTCAATGGACATTCTGTACTGCCTTTTTTTGCATACTTTCTAGCTAATATGAATCTGTTAGATTTTATACCTTGCATCTACTAGTATCATGTATCCTACTTAAACACAGAAGACCTGGAGCCTGTATTAAAAAAAGAATTTTTCGTGCCAATATTTTACTGCAACATACAGCTCTTATTTTCAGGTTGCTTAGGACGGCAAACTTGCTCGTACACCTCTACGCTTCAGAACTGCCGTGTGTTAGCTGAGGAGCGCAGAGGTAGATCGAATCTGAGAAGCAAAAATCCTCCATAATAAATGTAGCATTTGACCACAGACCAAATCCTGGCTTGGTTTTGGGTCATAAAGGTGCAAGTCCCTCATCAATCAAGTTCTTTTTGAACTGATCTAATTCCAGGACATTAACTCTTAAGAGCCCCAGGAGCCAAAACAGAGAGGAAATTACTCCCTTTAACAGAGGATGCTCTTGTAACTGCAGCACCGTGACCCACCGACAAAGACAGCTGTGTCCCACGCTGCAGGAGCAGGAGCTCAGGGCAGCTCCGCCCAGGGAGCTACATCTACTCTTGGTCACGTCACAGGTGGGGACAAGCAGTCGGAGGCGGCTATTTCTTTCTGCATGTTGCTCCAACTTCCTGCTATTTAAAGCCCTGGCACAGGGCAGCCTGATCCGGCTTTACTGCAGCTCTGCTAGCGGATTTGGTCCGGCGCTGCACACACTGGTGGGACTCGGACCAGCCTCAGAGACACCAGGCCAGATCCTCGGCTGGGGTTTGCAGACCACACACCCAGCAGGCTTAGCCTCACATCAGCTAGGAACAGCTACAGCCGGTCAAAAACCAGAAGGGGAATACTCCTTTTTTTTTTTTTTTTTAACAGTGTAATTTTTAATTGTGAAAATGTTCTTCCAGGTTTGTTTAAGCCACAAGAGATCAGAGCAGCAGGCAGGGGATCAGGTCCCCAGAAAAGCAACCCAGGCACACCCCTTTCTCCCCAGGAACAGATATGCCCATGCTATGGCCAGAAACTGCTGACTCCGTGATGCAAAGCACATGATCTGGCCCCCATACAACATTTTCTGTCAAAGCTGTACCTAGAATTTATGAAACTCTGGTGATTTTTTTCCCCTCTGTTCTGTTTTAGATCAGGCTGAGAATTCATCTGAGCATTCTGAGATTTTTAATATCGTCTTTTTCTGGCTAAAGAGACACAATGTTTTATTATTTTCCCACATTGCAGCCTTTCCAAAATGTACTGCTTTTATAAGTACAAATGTAAGAAGAGGGAGAGAAAATGGGTAATTATATGTCCTATCCTTTCTTATCAAAGCCGTGTGTTGGAAAAGAGGGAGAAATTGAGAAAAATGGAGAATAAAATTTATTGTAGACATTATTTCTCATCTCAGCTGAATGTCTTCCAACTAAGCTTCCTCTCCCAAACCTTGTGATTTCAAAGACTGTGTATGATACATCTTATATGCAAGGCGTTTAATTTTTTTTTTTTTTTTTGCAATGCAAGAAAATGTTTCCAGTCTAACTCAAATACCAGGAAAAAAAGTGTGTTCAGCGATATCTCCCAGAACTACTGCTGTATTATGATTGTACAGAGAATTTAAAGTGCCTGGCCTGCCTATAGAAACCAGCTGGGGAAAAAAAGGAAAAAAATCCTATTCCTACAGGAACCTGCAGGAAAGCACAATTAGTGGGTGTTCTCACTTACTCTCCAAAAGCTATAGCATGTGCTCCTTTCCCCAGGACATATATTAGTGATCTCAGAGGAGCATTTGCCAGTCACATTACATCCTGGAGCTTTGAATCAATATTTGCCTACTCCTGTCAACCTCAAGCACTTAAAAGTCATGACTCCTACCCCAGGCCAGTATGGGATGAGCTCCCAAATCCTTAGAATGCATTTTTCCAGATCTTTCATTTTTCATTAGAAAGTTTAGATCATATTTTTAGATCATATCTTCCCTTTCCAGATATCCACACGGTATTTACAGCGCTGCCAGATGCAAAATACTGAGAATACTGAGAAATACTTTTGGAAGTTCTTTACAAGACCCCCACTTGGGACCCCCACCTGTGGTTAGCTCACAGGGGCTTTGTTGGGGCGTTATGGCTCCTTCAGTTTCACCTCACTTCAGTGATGTTCATCCCCACATCTACAACTTAACTTTGCAAGCAGCTCAACCCAAAGAGCAAAAGCAAGCACATGCTCTCCAGCTATAGATCAGTTCAGCCCCCAGCCTCACATCTGTTTCTTGACCTAAGATCATCCCCGCTCCTTCTGCAGCATTGGAGGCTACATGTCTGAGGGGTTCAGACCAGGGAGGGTTCAGCCCCCTCCCCTCTTCCTTGTCCTGAAGAGAGATGGAGGCTCCAGCAGATGCCTTCTTCTGAGATGGCAAAATAAGAAGAGCAGGGATGAGGCAGCAAGGTCCATAGTCCTTCTGAACTGCTGGGTCTTTTCCTGATCCCCTCTTCTTTTTCCCTCCTGTGAGGTTAACACGGGGTTCTCCCTCTTCCACATTCCTACAGAAAATGTAGGCTCATGCACGAGGGGGAAGGAGTCCTGGAATCTGTTGGATTCCCTGTGCTTCTGGGGACACAGCAGAGGCAGCTAGCCAGGACTGCAAAGCACGCATGTGCTAAGACCTCTTACCCGACGGGGACCTCAGTGTCCGTTGGACACGCTCTTACTACCAAAAAGTCTTAAAACAGGGCAAAACTATTTCTTCCCACCCGTCCTGGGCAGCCCCAGCCAGGCTGCTCATACTCAATCGCCCCTGCAGAAGATATGTTCTGTCTAGAGCTGCTTTCCAGCAATGACTTCTTTCTCTTCCACTAGAAGTTCCCTGGCACTTTCTTTCATAAAATATCCACTTTACCACTGTTTCTCATTATTTTTAGTGACCAGGCTGTACTTAAACATGCAGCTATCGGTTACTCTGACCGTTCAATACTTGAGTGGTAAGATCGGCTAATCAGTCATTCACACGAGAGGCAAGCGTGAAGTTTGGCCTCCGTTTCTGAGACAGGTTACCGAAGTTCTTGGTATAAATTGCCATTATACTATTTGGCTATAGCCAGCTACTGGAGTTACCCCAGCACCAGAGAGAAAAGGAGGAAATCTAAATGAAAACAATGCATTTTTCAATCCTGCATTTAGGCAAACAGTGTGGGTCAGATTCCTTGAATGAAAACTCTACAGTATGACATGGGTGTTATGAGTTAAGACAAACGCAAAGGTTCATATGAAAGACCATGTACCTCATTGAAATTCTGTTTTGAGATGAATGTATGCTTTGGGTTTGAACTTAAAGGGGACAATGACTTTTCACATTTTCCAACACACCCAGCTTCTCTACGTCTATTTTGTGCTACCGTACTGGTTTTCTGATACTACAGCATTGCATAGGTAAGAAAGGGGAAGAATGGTCATCTGTTTATGAATGTAAATTCTACCTGGTCAGTGTTACCAAGCACAATGAATTCTTCCACACAACGATATTTTTAAAACTGGTTCCAGCCTATTGAGTAACGCTGAAGAGGGAATAACTGGGAAAGAGCTTTGCTGTATCCTAAATCACAATGGTCCGTCCTATACTTGTATGCTGTTTATACTTCAGTATCTGGGAAATTAGGAAGAACATCCAGGCAGTGGAAGTCCCCATAAGTTTCAGAGCAAAGAACAGGGAAGTCCTACTTGAAATCAGGATGAAACAGAAGAGTTAGCAAACCTAGCAATCTACAGACAGCTGCCTGAAAAATGCAGGGATAGAAAACGGAGAAACGGGTTGTCTATAAACTAAGAGTAATAGTTAAGAAGTTTGCTACTGCTGAGTGGAGCAGCAATAGGACAAGGCAGGATGATGGTAAGGAACTCAGCAGGCTCTGGTTATCCTTTTTTATCTTGGAGGTTATTCTTTATATATTTTCTTCAATTACTTGGTCCTAGAGACTGGATTAGAAGCTTTACATCCTTCATTATTACTATACTTGTCAAAGAAATTGCAGTTAAGTTATTTACATCTCTTCATCTCTGGAAGTCCTATTAAAAGACTTCTCTGTAACTAGAATCTTGCAAAGGGGGCATGAAGACTCACACGCATCGCAGGGATTCCGGGGCAGAGTCATGGAGAGCAGAGACCTCCACCATGGTGATGTATAACCAGGAATCAGTCATAGGAATCGAGTGAAGTCCAACACCTCCAGCAATATCCCACAATGGGATTGGTTTTGATGATTGTTTCAAGATTTGTCTCCCGCTCCTTGAATGCATTTAGTTGCACACTGCCTTCTTCTCGCCCTCCACCACACCTTCTGCAAGCCCACTGCATCAAAGAAGGGTCACTTTGCACATTGACAGTAACTCAGCATCTCAAAAGTACCTGTGCACAAGGTCACACAAGGCCAGCTTTTTTCAAGTGAATTGGGATAGGGTGGGTGTTAAAGAAAGCAAGTCCAGCAAATCTCTAACAGTGAACAGAGGTACCATAGTTTCTACTAGATTCTGTTTTCCAGGCAAAATTCTGCTTCCGCAGTAACACAGCCAGTTCTCACTGGCCTCAGCAGGAGTCACGGTGTGTATGTCTGAGGGCAGTTTGTCCCTTTGATTTTTTTTTGTTGATCAAGGAGAGAGAAGCTGGTGTTCCAGGATTACCTGGTCCAAACTAAAGCACCAAATGTACTCACTACTTCATATACATTTCATAAATATTCAATTGCTTATTACCTTGCACCTTGTATTTCACTTTTGTTTGTGAAACACAAAAAAAAAGGAACATATTTCTCTTCCATTCCATTTCTGTGAACAGTAAATCAGACTTCAGAGAGCTCAGAATTTTTGCTCAGGAGAGTCAGATTGATAAAACCAGTTCTGGACACGGCCCGGCTCCCCTCATTTTTGTGTGCTTTCTTCCTGGAATGGAGTGTGTTAAACAAGCGCCCTGGTCCTGGCGGGCACCTCCTGACAGTGACACACACAGCAGCAGAGGTGCTGAGCGAGCAGGTGGTACGGGGATGGCACGTGAGGGGAGGGAACCTAATAGCAAATGTCATAGAACGAGGTAAAAACGAGATCCCACCTCTTTTCTAATCAGCTCCCAGATACATGCCTAAGGGTTTTAATGAATGACAACCTGAAACCTCTTCTGGATTTAGACACTTAAGTTATCCCTTTGGCTCTCAGTGGCTCACTCTTCATTATTTTAAAGATGTTCTGCAGTGATTATCCATTATTTACTTAATAGCTTCTTGTTTAAAGCACTTGGCTAAGTGACAGGCCTAGGATGATGTAATTTCCCTACGTAGAGTAACGACAAGGGAATAAAGGAGAGCAAAACTCTTCACTGCTGCTGTCGAAGCTGTATCACCACCAGGAAGGAGAGTGGGACTCGCGATGCCAGGGTGAGGAAACGTGAGGCACAGTGCGGCCCTGCTGCCCGGGGGCAGGGGCAGCTCCCAGCCAAGGGTAGGGCTTTGATCCCCATCTCAAAATTCAGGAGGCTTCTACAGCAGGAATGAAACAGTCACTAGTAAAATAAGTGACAGTGCTGCGACGGCAGATAATCCCAGGTCTCCAGTTGTGTTTTCTTATTCCCCTGTTTCCTTACTCCTCCTCCATCCCGCTCCCTCTTACACCGTCCCTGGTCAGACGAATGGCTACCTTCTTGCCCAGTAGCCTGTGCCCTATCTCTCCAGGACCCTTTTTAGGTCATTCTTCTGCAAGTTGGAGATATGAATTGTAGCCCTTAACCTGCGGATGAAAGAGACACAAGATAGTCAAGCCTCTGGTTAGTGTTCTGGTGACCGCGCTGATGTACAAAAGATGGGAATCACGCTCTCCACCATCAGCTATGTGGACGTGGGCATGAACTTCTTCCCGTTAGTATGCACCTCCTTGATTTTCCAAGCCAAACCCACCTTTTAGGAAGTACCAATGCAGATACAAATTTTCTAAAGAGAGTGCTCTCCTCACTGTCTTGGTAATGTCTGCCTTGTCTTAACTTTAAAACAATATAGATTAGAAAAGAAAACGCTTTCACTTAGTGAATGCCATTTTTTCCCCTCTTTTAAAGTCTGTTTTCATTTTGTGTGTGTCTGTGTTAGCTACATTTGATAAATCATGAGCTAGAGGTCAGTGAGATATTGCCGTGGTTTGACACAGATTTGACAAGTACTGACTAATCCTGACAGATTTCCCACGCGTCAGCTTGCAAGACACAGTTTTGCCACTGGATGAAAGAATAGGGACTTTGTAAGATATCTTGTGGGTGACCATATTTCTCAGATTAGTACAATGAGAAGCATGAAAAGGATCCCAATTCACACACCCACAAGAAAATGCACTGTTTTCTAAATACGAAGGAACTGTGCTGAAAGATTTTACAAAAGGTTGCGATTCTGTAATTTTTGTACCCATTTTTAAGTGCATTGGCTCAGGTGCTTCCCTTTGATGTAATTAAACAGTGTACAGAATAAAATCATATTGTATTACAGAGAATCTCAAAACAATCTGAAGAGTACAGTCAGCCCTGAGAAATTTTCTTCACAATTAGTTTAAACTGGGCAAATAATTCAGTGTGAATTTGCCAGATCCTGCTGCTCCGACTCCAGTGTTTTGACTTTCTGGAGTTTCCATTATATCGGGTTCGACTACATAAAATGCAAGCAAAGAAATATAAGGCATATTTAGCTGACAAATCAGGTGACTTGACATATTTTCACATGTCAACTTTGACAGATAGATAGGCAATGCCTGAGAAAATGATACCTCCAAAAGGAACAAGGATGCCTTTTTACATCCAGTACCTCAGCTTACTTAATTGCTGACACTTCACAGAGGCAATTAATATACACTGAACCTTGTGTATATTAAGGATGGAGAACAAAAAACTACAAAAATCTGGCAACGTTCCCCTCTAACTAGACCCAGAGAGATATGGTGCCAAAGGGAACGGCCAGGGCTATAGTAAATTGTGTTGTGACTCTCCATGAAGAGAAGAAACCTGAAGAATAGACCAGTGTTTGGGTTGCAGCTTCAGTGAAGATACTTGATATCTGAATCTGACAAATACCGGGAGAAAAAAGAACAAGCATTCAAATTCTGTAAACATTTCTGATTTTCAGAAATGCTGCCCACTCATAATTCCCTTTTCCTTCTGTTTGATTCCTGGCTCTTTACCATCTCCAAAAAGCATCCTTTGATTTATTTACTCATGGCTTTTATGTTTCCATGAACTCCCATGTTCCCAAGTTTTACAACTCAAATGTTTTCTGAAAATGTATTTCGAAGTCATTTCAAACTGCTAAAGGAAGCAGCATCTTAAATTTGTCTATACACACACTAGTAGCATAGTGGCTTTACCCACTAAGAAAATAGAAACCATGTCATGCAGACTAATACTTGGGAACACAAGTAATTTGAGTAATAAACAGGAAATAATGAAAACATGATATGCATTTAAAACACAGAAAACATTTATTGCATGCTTTGAATAATATAAATCTGAACTATTTTTACTTTTAAAATTTTAAAAAAATTGCTTTCAACAAATGTTGGAAATCATTCACTCATAGAAAGACACAATAAAATGCATTTTGTCCAGCAGAGAGGAGAGAGAAAGGAAATATGTTGACATTACCATTTCCGTCTCACTTTAGAGGTCTAGCCAAACTGCTATTTAAATCTGAATGAATTCTATTCCCTCTTTTCTTTTTGCAAAACAATGGCTATTTAGGCAAACACACTGATGGAATACGTTTTTCCATTTGTGTGTACATTAGCTGCAAACTGTGCCTTTATGGCTTCTGACCTGGTTGTTACAATACATGTTGTTGAGGCAAAAAGACCTAAACCGCTATGAGACACCGCATACCTAAATGATAGCCCTAATCAGAACTGAAAGCATATTCCTAGTACATGAATTTCAAATCTACCTAAATATTTGCACTCTGTGTATTACCGCACTCATCCTATCAGCATCAAAACAATGTCATGTGAGGTTATTATTTGCGACTAATAGCTGCGTTCCGTTATATAGCTTGAATAGTGATTACTGGTAGAGAACAATTCATCCCTGGTATTAAAAAAATCCCCTAACTTTATCAATCCTCCTGAAATATATCGCAGATTTGAAAAAGAAACACAATTTACCACATTAGTGTCCTTCCAGTTTACTTTTTGAGATGTAAGGCCATTTCACACCTTTCATATTTAGCGCAATAGTCCAAAAAACCTGAATGTTTCAAGACAGCATTCACACCTTTGGGGAACTGCTGGGAGGATCAGGTTTCACTTTTACCTGAGTCTAATTGACTGAGAAATTATTTCATTAGCAATGGTTTTGATGAAGACTGATGCCGATGTTTTTATTGTTTCCTGGAGATACTTTTTCTAGATAAATTACGTAACTGAAGACAAAAGGAGATTTTCCATTGATTTAAAATGTCTAACGGGTCATGGAAATAATAAATCAAACAATAAAATCAAAATGCCATAAAATCTGCAAAACCCGACTCTTACAGTAATGTAAATTTATCCATGCTTATATTACATCTAGGTTCTGGGTGGCACTTGGTATAAAAAACCTACAAGTTAAGCTGAAGATAAATCCAGTGTGGGAATTAAATGTTGAAATTGTATTTCAGAATGTGTTTTACTTTTTGTAGCACTGGGGCATCGGTCACATAATAATGGAGGAGACTAAAATCTATAATCACAACAGCATCCTTGCATTAGACAGAAGTAATGCATGGGGAAAACCAGAAAATATTTCAGGCAGCAAATGTCATCTATGTCCCCATACGTGAACAGGCTCTAGCAGATTACACTTTTGTACAATCATTACTCAGTGCCTTAATCAGGCTACTCACATTTTAATTTCAATTTGATTTAATTGCAAGAATTGTAATTTCAAAAGAAATTATCAGTACAGAAATTATCAGTACAGAATAGTGTTTTATCTTAATTACAGCTTATTCTTCATGTCATCTATTCTTCTCTGAGGATGATGAATAATTGATTACACGATTTGCCACAATTATTTGATGAATAATCAATGGTATTCAATCAATTTGTTTAGCGATTGTATTTTGCAATTTACATTTAAGTAAAAGATTAAGATCTCTTGCACAGTTAAATAACGAACTGTGTTTAAATAATGTTAAAACCGTAACAGAGTGAAACAAAAGCTAATCAAGTTAGGGTTGTGATTTACACTTGTGCCATTATAGAGAAGGAAAAGGACAAATGGTATGGAGTATTATCCTTAACTTCTAATATCCTGGCTTCTCAAAGTGTAATTTTTCAGTAAATCAAATTTAATATGAACAAAAGATTCTTAAAACCATCCCAGTTGTTTATCCAAAATAATATTTATTGCTTTCTATCAAGTTCTTTCCATGTAGCACTTATAAATCTGGGTTGATCTTATGAAACGGCTAATCATCGAGTGTCTCAGTGGATGTGGGATCAGACATATGCTCTCAAAGCTGCTTCATCTCTCAAAACGGGGACAACAGAAGGTTGTTCAATCTCGGTGTCTCCTGTTCAAACAGAAACACCTCCAGGTAATGAAATGGACATGCTTTTGGGGAAAACACTATGAAAAACCCATAGTAGCCTCACAGGTATACAGGTAGGACTCTAAATGCCTGGTGGGACTGGGAAGTTGATATGCAAAGGAACACTGGGTTCCTGAGTATTCATCTGGAACTAGAGAAATGCAGGGAGTTTTGCCATTATTTCTTGAATACAACTAGGTTCATCTGAGACCACTCAGAAGGCAGAGTACAATCATCCATGGTTGGAATAGTTGCAGAAACCTTGAGATGTTTTCCAAGAGCTGCTCCAAATGTCACTGCAGCGAGCAGGACTGACTCCAGCTCCGGCGGGAGGGAGCACAAGATCTCAGAAACAGGACTGGGATTACTTACATGCATTGTTCTTTTCATCTCAGTCAAGTTGCCCATTTTATCCTAGTCCAAAGGATACAATTAGGCTAGAAGAACCGATGGAGACGTCTGTGATCAAAGCAGGGTGTGAAGCCTTCGTATAAGGACAACATTTTAACCCAGGTAGAGAGGATATAGAGAGTTAAACAGCTAGGGAATATGTCTGGGAATGAAATCCATAGAAACATTTTTTTAGCTGGCCATGCAAGGATTCAGCTGACTTTTAAACAGAGATTTGGAAGGACTGAAAAGCTGAAAATAGCTGAAAAAGTTATGGAACCACAGGATAAGACCAAACGAAACAAAATCAGCAGGAGAGCTCTTATACAAAAAAAGAAGGACTATTGCAAAAATAAATCAGAAAAGGAGACCCTGAAGCCTGGAGCAATACTTGAACTGGAAAACCTGAGAAGCCATCCCGTCTTCCAAATGCAAGCGTGCATTCCAGCTTTGTCCTGACTCCGTATCAGGATGCAATTCCCTCCCTCCATGCATGCTACACCCAGCTTTACATGGGAAAAGACATCAGACCTGAATGCTGAGGTGGAGTGATTGTACTCCTCAGTCTAGCCCTGCTTTGAATGACTGGTGACCAGGTTTCCAACTACCCTGCAAAGACCACGCAGCACTCGGAGTTGGTCTGATGCTGATTGTTGAGGCTCCTGAGGATACAGAGGAGGAAAGCAGTACACCTGCTAAAGTAGTGGGGAAAGCAACCCTGTTAACCAATGACATTTTGAAAACTCACTATTAAGACTGGGATTTTTAAGGCAAACCTATACAACAGATAAAGAACAAGTTGCTGGGTACAAGCCAAAGAAAAGAGTTGGGTTTGTTAGAATCGCCATTTGAAAATTTATGCCTAATTGCTTCCGCCAGTCCACATGACTTGATTCCAGTTGAAGCAACCCAGGAACACCCAACACAGACCTAGAACAAGGTGCTCTTGTTGATATTAATCATTGATGTGCTTCTATACAGCTTCTTGTATGAAAAGCTCGAGTGCTGCGCAAACATTAACTAAGCCTTACAAGACCCATGTGGTGCATGACAGTTTTGTTCTCTGCATGCAAAGAGGGAAACTGAGGCATTCCCACCACTAGTATTAGCATTTTTTGAAGTACAAATAGGAAAAGAGTGGCCATTGTACCCATTGTGGGCTCCCTTCCTAAAGAAAGACTAAGAAATAAAAAAAGAAAGTACAAACCAAATGCACAGTGTCGTAGAAAGTGAGCGGCAGAAGTTAAAGCTTTGTTCCTCCCAGAAAATCCCCAAATGATCTCAGAAGCTGGCCTACGCTTCACATCACAGAAAAAACCTAAAACAAAATAAAAAAGTACAATCTGACCTTGCAAAAAAATTTAAATCTTGCCCCTAATCTAAATACAGAGTAAAACCACCAGGTAGATACCTGTGGGGTGGCCTAATAAAGGTAATAAAGATCGCTCCGCTTCACTCAAAGTCTCCATCTCTGGGCATGGCCTTTTTCTATCCCCCAGTACTTAAACTGCTTTAGCCAGCATAGTCTGACCTATATCTTCTGTATTGGCTGAATCCAACAGCTCTGCTCCAACCCCAGATCATAGGATCAGGGTTGGAAGGGACCTCTGGGGACCATCTGGTCCAGCCATCTCTTCCAAGCTGGGTTAGCTTCAAAGCTACATCAGTGGTAGATTATATTTTTGCTACCTACCTAAGGAGCTATTTTTGTTCGCCTACCTGCAGTCACAGTCACAAGTCTATACGTACGCTTTATACAAAACCAGTTTTAAGCAACTCTTGCCTATCAAGAGTTAGTGAGTTCTTTCAGTATGAAAACATGAGATACAACAAAGATAATAAGAAATATTTAAAGTATTCACTGGAAGAGGTAGGATTAGAAAAGTCTGATGGACTGCTCTAGGCGTTTCCTTCCAGGGTACCTGTGTGAATCTAGACGGATGCTTTTCCTCCTACTTCAAAGTCACACAAAAACTTTTCATACTACACATTTTTAAATTTTAAGCTCCTGCAACAGAGGCCCAGAATTGCATTCCTCACGTGAAATTCATGATCACTGTCAGCACTACTTTCTAGAGAAATATCCAAAATATAAAACATATTTTAGAATATATTTTTTGTACAATAGGTAACAATCCCATGGAAGCTGAGGTTTTGACTATGTTAAGGTAGCAAAGCTGGGACTCAAGTCCCTTTTAAACTCGATTATCAGTAGTTTATATGTTTTTTCTTGTATAAATATTTTTGAAATATTTAATAAAAGTTTAAGATATACGCATAGATATTGTAACTCTGGGCCTTTTTTATGTGCAAGTTTTCCTTACACCCTCTCTCAGCCCACTCCAGTGGCAGAGTAGACCTCATCCTCAAATTATCCAGACTTCAAGTGAATGAAAAGTGCATCCAACTAAAACCCACAAATAGTACCCAAGGGTAGAATGCAACAAAATCACAGGGGAGCCAAGTAGCTCCCAGGGAAAGTGCAAAAAAAAAAAGATGGAGAAGATTATAGCCCCTTCCCCAATACTTACATTTGCAGACTTTATTTTTTTCTCTTATTTCCTACCGTGTGCAGGATTATGCATGTATTTTCTCCCTGACATGAAGTCCCACAGGTCCAAAGAGAAAACTGCGCTGTTTCATCATTACCAAGTTGGTAACTTGGGCAGGCTTTATTTCTGTCCATGTTGTGAAAAACAGAGCGGGCTGTAACGCTATTAAAGCAGTTATGCTGGATTTGCATTGCAGACGTGGCTGTAGAACGGGTAAATTACATTATTGTAGCAAACTTCCCAGGCTACCCATATGGTTAAGTAGAAACTAAGAGTTTATAGCTTAATTAGAGGCATTTGTAAGTGAGGATCAGATAAACAGATACACAACTTAAAAGAGTGCATTGGCCATAAATTCTTTCATTCCAGATTCAGATCTGCTAATATATGACTGTAAACACCTTTGACAAGGTTATTTAAAAGCCAAGCAATCTTATTTCCTATGCCTTTGGAACCTGAACTGGGAAAGGAATAAATGACGGAAATCATGTAATGCTGGCAGCACAGCCTAAACGTATTTAGATCTCAGTGATAAGTGCTACAGAAATGCTCGAATAGGTGGCAGGGAAGAAGAGAGGACAAGGGACAAACAGCTCTGTAGCAGCAGATGGCTACAAGCAGCCCTTTTGCCATCTTTGCCACCCTTTTCTTCATATTCCCTTTAGAAAGTATTAATTTTTTTTACTTTTCTACTTCATCCTTCTTTTTTTTTTTTTCTTAAATTATAGGAGACATACAAATTCATCCTGATGGAAAAAGTGATGGAGACCTCTAATAATGAGGTTTCACCCGTCTGTACAAGTGTCTTTGCTTTCTCTCTGAAAAACTCCATGCAGATGCAATCTGAAAATGTTTATTTTCAGACTTGGATAAGATTTAAAAGGAAGTGTTCAGCAACATGACGGTGACACCACATCCAGACAGCAAGGAAACAGCAGAGCAGAGCACCCAGGGTTAGAATTGCAGCTGAAACTTTTAAGGTGATAAGTAAGCTTAACACTCTTGCCTGTAATAAAGTTGTAGCCTAGGGTTGTAGTCTAAAGTCGTTTCCTGTGAGTATTACTTTTTTATTTTTTTTCAAATACAGAAAGATGATTTTGACCAGATTGGATTCCAGACAAAAAACTTACTCTGTTAACACAGGAAAACCAAATGCGCTTCAAAACACAAAGGGAAAATTGCCATTTCCTAACCTCAAATAATTCCTTGTTTAGAGAATCAAGAGAGACACTGCCAGACAACAGACCAAATTTTAGCTTTATATGAAGCTTTCACAGTTCTAAACACGTTTGTTTCACCAAGTGGGGAGAGTTTGTGATCACTTAGAAGCCACTCTGGTAAAATTAACTTGCTCTCCAATTTGCATCTATAGAAAAAATACAACATTAAGTTAAACGTCTTCATTGTTACTCATCCTTCCCTTTGATTTTTTCATCAAGGATTTAAGCACTGTGAGACCCTGGAAAATCAGGAGCTCAACTCATGTTGCCTAAAGGGCGCGAGGCGTGAGTAGCTGAGACAAGGGTGGTGAACTCCAGCGGCTTAAATAGATGCCAAAGATGCCGGTAATAGCGTAAGGGGAGGGATTTAAACGTGCACCTGGCTGCTTCAGCGTCCCTTTAATGCCTACCCTGTTCGTTTCACCATCTGATTTACGGCAACACCGGGGCTGCTTTGCTTTGGGAAAAGCCCACCGCTGCCAACGATATCAGGGAGCTTTTCTAAGCCTGGTGGCTACAGGCTCCACGCACTCGGGAGGGCGAGGGACAACGGCAAGGAATGACGGTGAGGGACGACGGCGAGGGATGATGGTGCGGGACCATGGCCAAGGATCATGGTGGCCCCGTTCCCTCCAGCAACGCCCTGGATACAACCGGTGCGTGTGTGCAGCCCATTGACAACACCGTGGGCCGCAACCACCTTCGCCCTCTCGGCGAGGAGCCACCAACTGGTCTCAGAGCTCCGTCTGACCGGGGCAAACGGAGCGGGGGGAGCCTGCCCGTCCGCCTGCTCCCTGGCCTTCCCAAATTGGTGTGGGGGGGAGGGGGGGGAAGGGTTTTTCACAAGTTTTGCCCATGCCCCCTTGGTCTCCCACCGGCACCGCGCCTCCCCTCGCCCCGCCGCCGCCGGTCATCCGGGCGGTGCCGGGACCGGGCCCCGCCCCTCGCGCCCCGCCCCTCGCGCCCCGCCCCGCCCCGCTCCGCTCCTCCCCGCCGGGTTTCCCGAGCCGCCGGCCGCCCCGGCCCGACGACGATTGGTGGGGCGCGGCGGGCGACAGCCAATGGGGGCGGCGGGAGGCGCATGTCGCCGTGCCGGGCGCGGGGCGGTGGAGCCCCATTAGGGCGGGGAGCGGGCGCGGGGTTCGGCCACTCGCGGCGGGGCGGTGGCGGCGACGGAGCGGGCTCCGGCCGGGGCGGACTCTCCCCTCCCCTCCGCGGCGCTGCCGGAGATGCGCTTCTCTCGCCGGCACTGACTCCGCGGGAGCCCGCCTTCCCCCGCCGTCGATGTGACGGACCCTTTCCTCGCCGCTCGGGAATACGTCGACGCGGTTCGTCCGCGCTGCGGGGAGGGTAAGTGGCGGCTCCCGGGGTGACTGAGGGGCGGGATGCTCGGTGGGCCGCGACAAGCCCGCCCGGGGTTTGCATGGCCGAGAGGTGCCCGTAAGGAGCCGCCCGAACCGGGAGCCGGCGCTTGGCAGCGCCGTCCTGCGCGGAGTTGTTGGACGGGGGCCGCCGACTCGGGAGAGCGGGGTGGGGGGCTCCCGGCGAGCCCCGCCGCGGCTGTCGGGGGTTGGGGGCCGGGGGGGAGGATGGCGCGGCGCCGGCTCGGTGCGACCGGCGGAGCGGGTGGCGCCGGGGCCGCCGGTCTGGATGAGGGTCCGGATGCGGGAGCTCAGCTGTTGCCTGTCAGTGGGGTGACAACTGGCCTCTTCCAGGCAGCCGCCGCCTCCTCCTTGTCCTCAGCGAAGTGTTCGCCACCGGACGACCTCCAGCCCCGAGCCGGGGGCGACCTCGGTCCGGCATCCTGCGGGCTCTCCCCCCGAGCCCGCTGTGTTGCTGGGGGGTAACCCCCCTTCTCCCTTCCGACAGCACCGAAATATGCCTTTATTTTTTTCCTTCCTCAATGAAGAGAGCTCTGGAAGGGCGATGGACACTCCCCGAGCCTCTTCTCCCAGAATATTTATTCCCACCGCCGGTTTCCAAACTCCAGCGTTTATCCTCGGGCCGGGCTGAGTCCAGGGCGCCTTCCTTGTGGTCCCAGCCCGGGGCGGCCGGGTCTGGCCTCGGCCGGGGATCTGTCACTATGCCCCCAGGGGGGCTGCCCAGGAAAGCAAAATAAAGCACCCGCCAGTACCAGTGTTTCTAAATGCCATCAACTGGAGAGCCAGGAAACGCGGCAGGGGATATTTTACAAGCTCTCTGAGAAATGTTTATACAGAGGATTTAAAGGTTAACAATGCGTTTTCCTTACATACTGAAACCTAAAAGGTGGCAAAAATAAATGGCTGGTGTTACTGCTGGCAAAGTTCGCTGTTTATCTGGTGACTGAGGTCTTTAAACTGCACATTTTGCATGGCAAACTCGGAGTGACTACTGAGATGTTCTGGTAGGATGTGTTTCTCCTGCCTTTATCTCTAGTTACTGTTATTTCTAGGAGGAATTACTGTTATTTTTATTACTTCTCTACAGCCCAGGTATATCAAAGTGGCCAGGTTTTCATCCCAAAATGCCAGCAGGTCAGAGTGGGCTTGGAAGGGGAAGGAAGGGGAGAGGAGGGAAGGAGAGCAGTTACTCTGACTGCAGTGACAGATCCTTTCATTTCTCACCGCAGAGCCCCGGATGAGCCGGGCTGGTGCAGTTCTGCCAACAACATGGTTAATTGTGTCCTGTAAATCAAGGTCCACGGAGCTGCTTGCTTTCTGTATAACAAAAGGTTTTGTAATGAGTAAGCCCAGATCAGTCATATAAAAATTTTAACATCAACTGGGCAAGGTGTGTGTGGGGGGACCTTACAGGGTTAATAGCTAAACTATTAAGATTGGAGTCAGATGTGGGTAAAAGCAACAGGAGAGTCTGGTTTTTCCTAATATCCTGTAGTATGATAACTCTGAAGAAGGTAATTGTTTAAAAAAAAAAAAATCTGTTTCAATTTAAGATTTATTAAGCAAGAAGAACCTTACGTAAACATCAGAATCCTTTTCTTGTTTGGAAAGGCAAGAAATGGCTAGAAATGTCATCTGAACTTAAAAGTGAAAGACTACAAACTATGCGTGGATTTTCATGCGTATGTGCAAGAATGTTATTAATCTCATTTTCAACTAGCTTATTCTACATCTTAGGGGGACCAGGGCGTTCAGCTCAGGCTTTTGGCAAAATGGCTTCTGTGCTTTTATTTTTCCCCTTAGCAAACGAGTTCTTTCTAATATTTAATAAGATGTTTAGAATACAGGAGTAGGAGATAGCAAGTGTCTTCCAAAGAAGGAGAAAAGGAGGGGGCAGGAGGGGGGAGCCAGGTTTTACTTACATATATAATAAGTTGGGAATGTAAGTTTGTGTATAAGGAGGAGATCTGAAGAATGACTTGGCAGGCTAATGACCTGGCTTTTCAGAACTTCCAAGAGTTTGGTCTGTCTCCCCCTATGGTTATAATAAGAGATTAAATGCATTTGGCATATTTAATTAATTAGCATATGAAAATCATATGGCTTTTACTTTGTCATTGTTTTCCTGTGAAACTTTTCTATGCTAATGAACGTCTACATTTTACAGGGTAATTTAAATGGCTTTGGTTTATATTATGTCTTTGCAGATTGCTTTGACCCTTTCTAAAGCTGCAGCCTTTGTATCCCAGCCTAAAAGTCCTTTCCCTTTGTAATATGGATCTTGCTTAATATATTGTCAACGGCTGCTCTACACAGCTTCTAACAGATCAGACTGAGAGTTGCACTTAAATTTAAAGCCTCTGTTTGCTTAGATGCTGTGTCTTGTGCATTCCAGAGTTAATTGTATGTGCAGTGGTGAAGTCCATTTAAAACAAACAAACAAGCTGGGTTTTGTTTCTGTTTTCAAGCACTACCTTATCCTAAAGTAAAGAGATCCCTGCTGTTGGGGTATAAAAACACGCTCTGAAACATTACTTTTTCTTTAAAAAAAAAAAAATCACAAAGCATCATTTGTGTTTCTGGGAAAATTGTGTGATATGATGTTGTATGAAGAATACTTGATTATGGGATTGGTGCATCGTGACCAAGTGGCTTATATCAAGATTCACTTTGCCCCCTTGTATTAAGGCTTAAACTTCATTTTGGCCAGCACTATTTTCTGCTTCTGCTGTTTAAACAGAGGTAAACTTGAGGTTAGCTCTAGTCATTAGTGTGTGCTTGGTGTAAGCCATGCATGCTTAGGTCCTGCTCCTGGAAATGTTTACAGAAATGAGTAGCTTTTACTTGTGTGCTTAAATTGTTTGGATTAGGAGTTGTATAATGGGAAGAACCAGCTTGGAAGGATACAGCACAGCTATCGCTCATCTTCCCCCCCCCCCCCCCCCCCACCTTATCGCTGAAGAATGATGGGAAGAAACATGTTTTGCAAGTAATAGCGCACTGAAGTCGTGGCATTTCTGGCAGAAATTCCCAGATAGACTATCAGATCACAATTTGCCAAAATTGCACGCTTTTTACAGAAGCAGCTCTTTGGCTGCTGGTTCATTGTCAAAGTGTATTTCCAGTTACTGAAGAAAATTTCACAAGTGGTCTGCTGTAACTCTTCCTCTTGTATTTTGCTTGTTTATATTGTGCACTAAATAAATTATACTCTTTTTTTTTTTTTTTGGCAAAACTAATGGAGCAAATGACTTCTCAGCACAAACTGACAATACTTCTCAAGCACGTTCTTGTGCAAGGAGGCTTTTTTAAATGTACAAAATGAGTGAAGTGCCTCAGATAGAAGAGGTACGAGCCAATACAAACATTTTTAGTATTTTTAAAATATCTGTAAATGACAGCTTTTTGCTAGTTTACCTTTTCTTGGAAGTCTGTCTGGAAGGCTAATTCCTTAAAAGTTCTTAAACAGAACCATAAGATTGGGGAGTTGCTTTTCAAGATCATTTTGAACCGATCAAGCTCTGAGTGTTTTGCTAGTTAGTAAACCTGGGGTAGGCAGTCTCTCAGGCAGGCCTTTCATTTCCAGCGGATTACACATCAACAAAAGCTGGAACTGTGTTATTTCAGTTGTTTTGTACCAAAGTCATGTATTCTTGTCTAAGGTTTGTGTTTGAAACATTGATTTATAGCTCCTGATAGCTCTTGCTGTTCTGCCTTGCGTGTTTCTCGCCTTCATTTTCTGTCTCCCCCCTCCCTTACTCTCTAGTTCTACCAAGTTGGCAATAAAGTGATAAGTATTATGGAGTGTGCTTGTAGGTTTATATCTGTAACAGTTTCATTCAGTTGCCCTTCTTTTATCTAAGCACAGATCCCACAGCTTGCAATTACAGTCTTTGACTTCAGTAACAATTCTGGTTTTTTGAAATGTTTCCAGTTACATACAATATTGGCTTCGTGGAGCAGCTGCATGCCAAAAAAGCATTTCCAACTGCCATCCAAATATTGAAATATGATTGCTTTGCTTTTATTTAGAATAAATTTTGTTTCCTGTGATGTTTTCATAACCACCTTTTTGAGCTTGGTGCTTTCTAATCTTGCATCAAGTAGCCCCAGTCTTAATATTACATGATTCCAGAACCAGGCTTGTCTGACGGCAACATGCCAAAGCCGTATCTAATGTTTGTGTTAATGTGTTGTATATGAAAACTGACTTCTCAGTGGATTTGATCGCTGATTTGTATAATTGCAACCAGCATGATTAAAAATCTGCATGTCAATATCATGATGCTTATAATAAAACTTATGGATTTTTTTCTTTTAAGCGGGGCAATGTTAGTCCCTTGGATTCTCTCAAAGGGGGTCTTCATTGTCCAAACATCTTCATTTCTGAAGGTGCTTGAGTGTTTTAAAAAGAAAATAAGAACATAAATGCAGTTATGAATATAGTAACGTAGGCTTCAGATCACACTGTGTGGTAGGACTCCTGCATCCTCTTGTTCTGTAGGAAAGCTCATCTTCTCTCACCAATCTTAGGAGTGAAATGAAAGAATTGTGCAATTGAATCTTTAAACATCTCTGGACAGATAGTGCTATGCCACTCCTCAAAGCACACATCTCTTCTGTATTCCCGTGCTCCTCATTGGAGCAATGTAAACCACCTCTGACACAAGTGCTGTAATTGTTCTGCTTTACCCCTTTTACTCTCCCCTAATCTCTTCATTAACAAAGTTCTCCTGTGACAGAGATAGTGCTAGCTCAGCAAGAGGCTCTGCCGAGGCACCTGGGCGCTCTTGCTCAACCCGTCGAGCGCATGGGCAAGTCGGACACTGCCCTCCCCCATAGCCCATTTCTGTAGCAGGACAAACGCACAATAACTGGGGCACAAATTGAAAGCCGCCTTGCGCTTTCAAGTGGGGATCAACTTGTCTAACCACAGTAAAAGCTGACTTGTTTTCAAGTATGTTAAAAATTAGTGCATGATTAGTGAAGGTGTCTTTTAAAATCTCTTTTTGTAATCAAGTGTTACAGTTAATCACCCAGAAGTTCAAAAGTCTTTATGTAAAGAAATTGCATGTGTTTGTGTGCATACTTTAGGACTAATGTATTTTTACCTTATTTCAGCATCTTTGCAGGAATTGGTATTTTTGTAGGAAAAAAAAACTTCACATGCTGAGATGACTGCTCAAAGTGTGAATATTTATATACTTTAAAATGAATTTTATGAAGGCATTGAAGAAATGTCTGAACCTAGTGTATTTGCATCTATATGTACAGACTGCTAAATGAATTATGCTAGGTCTAGAACCTCACTGGTGAATTGCAGATGTCTTTTGTAAAAGTATACATATGGCTTTCTGAGAGCTTTGAACTGTTTTCTCATGCTTTGCTCATCAGAAAGATCATATGGATAACTTCATTGTGAGAGGCTTTTTCAGTCTTGTTTGCAAAGCATGGTGGATCTGTGTGATAAATATTGACCTCCCATTCATCCTAGGACTGAAATGAGTTCGTTCTGTGCGTATGGAATATGGGAATAAGATACACAGAGGATATGTTTATGTTTAACAAAACTAATAGTATAAAGCGAATGCAAAGGAACTTATAAGCCTAAACAGCTTGGCAGGCCAATAGCCAACGAATGTCTTAGAGTATTGCCAAACATGTAGAAAGCAGACCAGGCTCTCATCTGTCCCGAGGTACTGGAAAAGTACATAATTTCCAGCCTGGTAAGGATGCTGTTACCCAGGATGCAGCTTTGTTCTGTCCTCTCAGCAGCTCGGGGTAGGTTTGGATTTCCACAGGTATCTCCTAGGAGGTACCACCACTATTCAGCAGAAACGTGAGCTGCCTAAAAAGTACGCAGTTGTGTTACAGAATCACAGAATGGCAGGGGTTGGAAAGGACCTCTGGAGATCATCTAGTCCAACCCCCCTGCCAAAGCAGGTTCACCTAGAGCAGGTTGGACAGGAACGCATCCAGATGGGTTTTGAATATCTCTAGAGAAGAAGACTCTACCACCTCTTTGGGCAGCCTTTGCCAGTGCTCTGGCACCCTCAAAGTAAAGAAGTTTTTCCTCATGTTGAGATGGAATTTCCTGTATTTTAGCTTGTGCCCATTATCCCTTGTCCTGTCACTGGGCACCACTGAGAAGATTCTGACACCATCCCCTTGACACTTGCCCTTTAGATATTTATAAGCATTGATGAGGTCCCCTCTCAGTCTTCTCTTCTCCAGGATAAACAGACCCAGGTGTCTCAGCCTTTCCTCATAAGAGAGGTGCTCCATTCACTTGATCATCCTTGTAGCCATCCGCTTGACTTTCTCCAGCAGTTCCCTGTCCTTGAACTTGGGGGTCCAGAACTAGACACAGCGCTCCAGATTTGGCCTCACCAGGGCAGAGTAGAGGGGGAGGGTGCCCCTTGGCAACTCTTCTCTGCAGCCAGATCCCAGAGTTTGGGTCCCCTTTTGTGGGGCATTGGCCTCTCCTTAGAAGGCTCTTGGAAGGGAGCTGTATACTCGGGTGAGGCTGGAGAGAGCATCTGTGTGGTAAGAGGGAGCCCTATGTGTTGCTCTTGTGTTCAAGTAGGAGCTCCCAAAAAGCTGTGGAAGCTCTCACAGCGAAGGATGCTGCTGAGTGGGTTAGTGAGCTGAATGGTTGATTTAGCTGTTTGTGAATCCAGTCAAGGGCTTTACCCTCCCGACCTTTCATACAGACAATCTGCTTGGGCAATCTTTGCAGGGGATTTCAGGTGGTGCGAAGCTGTAGTTCAGTGGTCCAGGCTAATAGCTCATTTCTTTCTCAATATATGATTTTCCAGTTATATAAAACTGTTGATTTCATGCAAGAACAGCTCTTGCGGTTTTAGAGTAACTGTTAATATATTGAACTTGAGCAATGCAGGTATTTGATTGAACTGAAGTGACCACAGCGACAAGCAGGCATCAGTTTCATTACTGCAGATTTATTGCTTTTCAGGCTTCTTTGCAAAATCTCCCCTGACGCTCAGAGCTCTATTGTCTAGTTCTGAATCTGCCATCTTTTAGGCTGTAATTTTGGTAGGTTAGTTTTTATTGTCTTCCTGTCTGTCTCATATTGTACTGTAGCTGTTTATAAACCTTTTTGACCTATCAGTTGATGTCTTATTAGTCTGGAGCTGATGCTGTAAAGAGGTACTGATATGATGAGGACTCTTTGGCTGTGGTATAGTAGTGCAAAGGTATACTTGGTGGCCTTATTTTAGGAATTGGGGTGATACCAGACTCCTGTTCATTTAAGGCTTTCTTTTTTAACTTCGATGTGTAAGTCAGTGTTCAACATCCAAATACTAACTCTGAAAAACTCAAAGTTGGATATTCAAGGGTGTATGTGTTTGTTCTTGGGTTTCTTTCCACCTTCCCATGGCCTCTGGAAGGAGACTGATGCTTTGAAAGAACAGGTCTCATGAAAATCAGCAGGTATATCTTGAATTATGCAACACTTTTTCTGCAGGTAGCAGTCATCCTCCTTCAGACAATTCTGTGCGTTTATCTTCTTCCTGCTTTGTTGTGTACTAAATCAGCCAATATTTAATGTAATTGTGAGAAGAGAATCTAGACGTATTTTTGAAAGGAAACTGCCGGTATGTCTTCCTACTGGAGTGCAGGGGGAAGCTTAAACACCAGTATGTAAGCTGCAACATCGGTTGTGCACCGGTGAAGGTGGGGGGAAAAGCAATACCAAAGAGGCAGTTACAGTGATATTCTGTCAGTGTTGGACTCTGAATGAGTATGAATGACTTCAATCTTGTATTTCTATGGTATATAAACCTGATAAAACAATGTAATAAGTCTGTATTCCCTCTGTAAAATACTATTTCCCTTGCACTGTTGCTTAGTTGTGCTAGCACAGCTTGAGCAGGAAAGTAAAGATGGTTTTGAAAATGTTTGGGCATTTTCTTGCTTTTTGTTTTAAGTGAGCTTCCCAAATCCGTACAGACACATACGATGATTGTGTTAGTGCACAGAGCTGCTCACCAGAGTGGTGAAGGACGAGCTTCCAAACCATGTGCTACTACCCCAAAAAATAGACCATAAAGCCATAGCTTCTGTTGTCTCACAGGTCAAACCATGAAGTGGTTTTGTCTGACTTGAGTTCCAGTCACAAGTGTTGCTTTTTCATCCGGACAACTAATTTTACAGTAGTTTGATCCTGAAGGGTTTTGGAAGATCATCTGCCTGAGCTCGTGTGTGAGTGATGGTTATGCACCACTTCTAGTCATGCAAGTAGTTCAGACTTCTCTCCCACTTCCCAGTTTCTGGGAGTGGAAAATCTGTGTCCTTCACAAAGAAAATGGCCTGCTCCTCATTTTATAGAGTAACTGTAGGAAAATATAACTCAATGGTGTTTGTCAGAAAGAAAATACAATATTCATTTCTAAAATTTTATTTTAAAGCCAGTTTAATGATTGGGCTTCTGATTTCTTAATACCAATCCCAAGTCTTCAAAAAAAAAAACCCACCCTGGATAAGCTGCAAGTTCCCCACCACCACCCCCAGCTAGAGCCTCTTTGCCTGCCTTTGCTTGTGTACTCTATCGGTTTCACAGTTCATATACTTGTGTTTTTTTAAAATCTCCCTGTGCACTCTGGTGGGAAACATGTCTGCTGTTTCCTTTCAAACACACAAGGCTTGATTCTCCTCTCACAATGGCATAAATTGTGAAGAACTCCACTTGAAATCAATGGAAGTAAAGACATGTAAAATGGGGTGAGAGAAGAGCCCGGCCTCTGGTTTCTATTTTTAAGTGAGTCTGGTTAACCTAAAATTGTTCAATGTGCCACTGTGACTTCAGTTTGTAGATATCAGTTGCTGTGCTTGTTTCTCTTCGTACATAATGTTTCATTTTCGTATATAATGTATTACAGCTAGTACCCCTAATCATTATGTTTATTTCTTTTATTTAATACCTCAGTACTACTACATCAATTTTGGTAGTTAATAAGCAATATGCATGGTTAAGTACTTACCTTACTAGGGACAGATCTTACAAAAAGTCAGGGGTGCAGCTGTATTCCTGTGCAAGTCCCGAAGGAAAGAAGGCTGGATTGGCTCTATCCAACTTAAACTTTTTGTGGTTTTCTATTGCTTTAGTAGTTCTAATCTGTGAATCTTGTTCCTCATTATCCATGTTCAAAATGCTAATTCTTGATTATTGTTGTTTTTCCTGTGCTTGTGAAATATTCAGCTCCATTCTTATTCTTTGTACATAGTCAAGAACTTTAATTGCAAATTTTCTCTGAACAGTTAAGTATTTGGCAATAAAACTGGAATATCCACACGCAATTTCTGCCATTGCTTAAGTATTGGTGGTTACTCACATTTGTTTATTTTTTGGCAATGGATTATGGTCCTTAATTACCATCAGTAGTCAAATAACTGAATGAGATTATACAGCAGTGCTGTAAAAACTATTCATGCTAGGTATGATCTGTACATGTGTGGATATCTTCGAAAACAGTCACCTCATTCATTAGCCAGTGCAACAGACTCCAACTTTACCGCTATTTAGTTTTTGAAATTAATGCAGCATTCTCTACCTAACTGAAATGTTGCTTTGACTGACTCTTTTTATAGTTTAAAAAAAAATAACATGAAATAGTTGACTCTTGTAATGCATTCTAACTTGGAGTAGATCTATTGGCTTATTTGAAATTTTGTTTTCTGCTTGAGTAGCAAATCACAGGTGTCCACAAGAGCCTCTTTAAACTTGAAGAATGTGGTAGGCTTAGTATATCCCTTAAATTTTATCTCTAACCTGATTCTGGTGACAGTGAAAACTCTGTGGTATTTTGCCTCTTATGGTGTTCCGTCCTTGAACTTTCCCCTTCAATTTTAATCCCCCATACCCCCAAAAAATTCAAGAGGTTGCTTAGCTAGCATGTGGTGGCCTTACGTATCAGTGAAGTATCAGGGACAGAAGGTGCCACAGAGGCTTGCTGTGCTGTACAGGGTTGTAGTGTTGCAGGCCTCCATCTTCAATGTGGCTTCCCAGCCACAGAGGTGATGCACAACCAGCTTCTGACCTCTTGACTGCAGCTGTTAATTCTAATAGCGAGTTCTCCCTTGTTCTTGCTAGGTTTTGCATTACTTACCATGGGAAAAATGAAGCATTTTAGATAGTTGATTTATCATAGTGAATGGATCGTAGCATGAGCCATGGCTTTTTTTTGAAGTATAGTTGTCCAACAGTAACATGATAATGGAGACTAAACCAAGGTGTGGTGTTCACTGCTGCTGTGAGCTGCCGTGCTCGGTGCAGTAGTGTTAGTCTATAGCTGACATGAGGAGTGGTGGGGGCAGAGACAGGTGTATGATAGGGTTACATATGCTTGTCAATCAAATAAACTCTTCTCAGCTGGAAGCTTCTTGGCTTTGTTCTGATAGAGCAGTCCTTGTTGGGGAGTAGGGAACTGACAGGCTTCTGAATGCGAAGATGTGCAGGTGGTCTTCCTGGTGGTAGGTTTTACTCATTTTTAATCTGATAGCTTTGAGACTCATTCTGTCATACCATTTCTGGAGCATTTTTACGCTCTTCTGAGAGTTATTATTGTGGAGGCTGCAATGGATGGCTGGAAGAGAACCTACTTTTGGTAGTATTTCCAAAGCATAAGGTCTGGTGTAGAAAAGCCATCTTTGGGTACAAGAGAAACAAGAGAGCGCCGTGGCTTGAGTATGAGAATCTCTGGGGAAAATTAGTCTCTAATCCAAAATGGTATATACAGCAAGCTTGAAGGAGGACTGAAATCTTTGCCAAGCAAGACGAAGCACCTTATCAGTTTAATGGAGAAAGTATTTCCATTTAAAAAGAGATGGGAGTAGAAGAGCATCCTTCTGGCTCTTTGTTAGTTGTAGTGGTTGACAGCTAGTCAAAAACAATGTCATGTAATAAGGTTGGTGACTAAGGTCTCTGAAGAGACTTAAGTAACTTTCTGCCTCTTGGGAAACTGGTGATGTAAGGCTTGACCTCAGGAAATGGAGATGTATTTAGAGATCCAGAGCTTGAACTTGTTTATAGATAGTTTTGAGGAGCTGTCACCAGAAAATACAGAGCTGATGGTGCAACACTTTTGCAAGACACAAATCTGGTTTGGAAGTAGCAGTAAACCCAAGGTAAATTTTAGGAAGCAGTCTTTCTAGTAAATAATTCCAGAGCTATTTACTTGCAGTCTTGATTTGAATGTAGGTATCCTAAAAACTATGACTACTGAATAGGTCACCATGTACCTATTTCAGGCATCCTTAAAAGCTAGCTTTTTCTCACACAAATGCTTTCTGACAAGATGCCTCTGATAGATGCTTAGTACCCATGTCTTCTGTGGCAGTGAGTGAAAGTGTATGGGATCATGAGTGTGAATAGATTACTCTTGAGTAACCCTTCTATTCAGTTACAGGTCTGTGTCATGGTGTACACTGTGAGAAAGTGTTTAAAACTCTTCAAGAATACGCATGTGTTAAGGACAAAAGCCGGGGGTTGGGGGGGTGGAACTAAAGCAACATTTTAAATAATGCCAGCAGGCTCTAAGTTTTTGTCTGACTTTGTGTCCTGTTTAAGGAAGGTGAACAAGATTAAAAATTAGTACACTGTGGAAGGGTGCATAGGAAAGATATATTTCTTGACATCCTTCCAAAATTACTATTTAGAGACAATTTTGTAACATTGATGTCTAAGAGCATTCTGGTAGCCTCAATTTTCTTTCCTGTGAAACAGTTCCAACCCTCACCTACAAATTAATTTGTTCTGTGATACTTTATGGAATAAAAAAAGGCTGAGAATCTCTTGAGGTTGTGGTTAAATTCATATTTCTGAACTTCAGTTTGGGGAGCATCTGCAAAACTGAAGTGTTTCTGTAGCTGTTGAATGGGCCAATGCTGGAAGGTGCATTACCAGCATGAGGGCAGAGTGTACCTGCCTGAGAAGGTGGATCTCAGGTCAGTGCCATGCTAGCTGTCTGCAGGAGACAAGCTTGGGAATAGTCACCTTGAAACTGCATACATGAAAAATATGCAGAATTAATAAGTCTCAGACGTTTTCACTTGAATCCTGAAATACGGGATTTGAGCTCTAACTACATTTCTGGTTTTGCAAAGAAAACCAGACTAGCGTGGCAGTGCCTGCCTGGGCCGCCTTGCAGCTGGTGACTCCAGGGATGGGCTGAGAGGCAGGGTGCTGCAATGGGGAGGGTGGCAGCCAGATCTGGTCAGGGAAATACCATGTACAGACTCTGAGATGACAGGAGATGCACTAGTTTACTGGTGGGGTATGGAAAGCTCATAGCCTGTGGTGTTACGGCTCTAGCCGCTAGTAATTTCCAGTGGGGGACCTCACGGTCCTGGTGGAAAAACACCGTGAGCCTTTATCTCCTCACCTGGGAGAGGAGTTGCTGCCATGGATGCAGTTGGTGTGTGACTTGTGATGGCAGCTTAATTTATAGCTGAGTGAAAGGTTGATGAATGATGGAGAGCTTGTTTCACAGAATCATAGAATGGTTTGGATTGGAAGGGACCTTAAAGCCATCTAGTTCCAACCCCCCTGCCATGGGCAGGGACACCTCCCACTAGACCAGGCTGCTCAAAGCCCCATCCAGCCTGGCCTTGAACACTTCCAGGGATGGGGCATCCACAGCTTCTCTGGGCAACCCTTATATCTAATCTAAATTTACCCTCTTCCAGTTTGAAGCCATGACCTCTCATGCTATCACTGCATACCCTTGTAAAAAGTCCCTCCCCATCTTTCCTGTAGCCCCCTTTAGGTACTGGAAGGCTGCTATAAGGTCTCCCTGGAGCCTTCCCTTCTCCGGGCTGAACAACCCCAGCTCTCGCAGCTCGTCCTCACACGAGAGGTGCTCCAGCCCTCCGACCATCGAGAGGTCGCCTCGATCGGGGAGGATTCCGCGGTCCCCTCGGCCTGGCAGGAGGCCGGGGGTGGCGGGCCGGCGGCGGGCGGGAGGGCCGATCTTCCCCCTCGTCAGACCCGGGGCACCGGAGGCGGCAACGAGCGGCCGCGGCCCCCGCTAGATGGCGCCCGGCGGCCGGCGCTGAGGCGGCGGCGGCGGCCGCGGCCCTGCGCGGGACAGGCGGAGCCCCACAGGGTCGCGGGCCGGTGTGGCCGGGCGCTGAGGGGAGCTACTCCGATGGTCCTGCGGGGGAAGGTGTTAGAAGCCATGCTGGGTGCGGGGAAATGAGGTCCCTCCTGCGTTTTCCAGTGCGCTCTGTGGCACTCGAGGCGATTCTGCCTGCCCGTGTTTCAAGACCGAAGTTTAGGGCTCATTTAAAAGACTTGTTTGCCCTGACACTGAGTGCAAACTAAAACCTGTGTGCTTTTTTCCCCTCAAATTATTATAATTCTACTTGAAATGAGTGAAATAAATGGACCTGAAGGACAGACTGCAACCTGCCAATCCAAAGCATCACAGGACTCGCTGTTTTTTCCATTCCTCTGCTTGCTCTGTCTCTGCGTTAATTTGCAAAATTGTACTGAAACCCAAAGGAGAAGGGAACAAGCCTGAAGCTCCCAGCCCGTGTGCTCAAAGATATGTTTAGATGTGCATCTTTTGGGGTGGCATCTTGCTTCACTTTTTTCATCTGTCGGGAGAAGATGGAGGTGGCTCTGCGGGTAGAGCTGGAGAACACGAACAGAAATGAAGCCTTCGGCCTCGGGTTGCCCCAGCTGACCGGAGGGGAATGGCAGGAGCCTGTCAGGCTATGGCACTCCGTGCCTGGACACCAGCTTTTCCTCACCAGGTTTTCAGTCACCAGAAGACCCTCTGACAGGACAAGGACACGTGGTGGTGGTGGCGGCTCCGTGAGGGTGTAAGTGGTCTGAGTGAGTGCGTAGATGGAGGCAGGAGCTGGATAACAGCCGCTCCACAAACACAGGAGACAACAGAAGAAAAGCAAGCGCTTTGATGTCTCTCTTCAAGCCCCTGGTAAGCTGCCCAAACTAGTTTAACCAGGCCGGCAGACAGCAGAAGAAGGAGGAAGAAATGGGCTGCTCTGAATAGCCAAAGGAGCGCTTCCTTATCACCCTCATTCCTGGGGAGCTTTTGTGCTGAAGTGAGCCTGTCCTGCAGGTACGGGAGTGAGATAGGCATGCCTGAGACCACAGGAGAAACGCGTTGTGTTGGCTTAAGAATTCACGTGTCCTTGCTCACATACTGTTAACATTAGGTAATCATGAGGAGGCCGTTTGGCGTCAGTAACTGTTGGTCCTCCTGTTGAAGGAAGGATGGGCAGGTGCTAAATTCAGGCCTGTGGAGGAGTCCTGCTTGGGATGCAGGCTGCGGATGGTCACAGGTTCCCTCTAATGGCCTTGGAAGGAGAGGGGACACCTCAGGAGGTCAGTGAGATTCAGGTGGGCTGTGCCTTCCAACAACAGCGTCCATCTCTTACCGCAGATGCAGGGTGACCATCAAATAAGGGAGGGATGCAACTCACCTGGCAAACAAGAGAAAGGGTGACAGCCTGTGGTGCAGCCTGTGGCCAGAAGATTGTGTGGGTCGAAGCTGTTGAGCGCTGAACCCTGAGCTGCGTGCATGGTGAACTCCTCCACTGGGATTAAGCTAGTCTAACTGCAGAAGCATTACACTCAGGCAAATTATTAAGTATTCAGAAAATCTTCTGCAAAAAGAAATGGGGAGGAATTGCTGGCACTGCGGAACTCAAGCATCTCGCCAACTTGACCAAAATATTGTTTAAAAATAAAATGGTGGTTTTCTCAGAACTTTAGGCATATAGTTGGAGAGTTTTTAGCTAAATTCTTGTGAGCATTGTCCTGTTAACATGAAAAGTGTTAGTAGCTGTATAGACTTTCTGATGGGGCTGTGAAACAGGTGCTAATAATGAATCACCTGAGTGGCAGGCATTGAAGTCATTCTCAAACAACCACAAGGCACTTTTTTTTTTTAATCTTCTACAAATACTGGTTAGTGCTACACCAAACAAGACCTGTCTCCTTTTGTACCCTTCTTCCCACAAGAGAACGAGAACATTCTTTCAGGGGTGGGTTTTTTTGTTCCTTGAATTCAATCTTGGGAAAGGAAACCCTCAGTGGTAAATAATTAGGTTAGGAATTAGCAGGATGGGCTTAAATGAAAGTGCCTCCTTCAGTGATTCCTCTCCCTTCTAAATTGTACAATGGACTTTCTCAGGGCTGCTTCCTGGTATTCATCCAAGTCCTCCAGCCCTGAGTACCTGTAAACAATTAACATTCTCCCACATGGCACACAAACCCTTGATCAGTGTTTAACAGGGTATTTTTGTGTGGCAGCAGTTTAACCTGCTGGAGGACTCCTTCTGTCCTTCTGCCTTTTTTTTTTTCCATGTCCTTTCCTCCCAGTTGTTTGTTGCTGGTGTATTCAATTTATATGCAGACTCTAAAATACAGCTGTTTCTATGTGATGTTATGGTCTCCTCTGTCCTAAGAAGCTGTAATTGCACGAAAATGTCAGTTTTAATTGTGTATCTCTAGTAGTCCCTATTTAATGTTGTTCACACCTGCGTATCGGTTTGTTATAAGAATAAGCTGCTGATGGGAGCATGCTCTTCCACTCTCTCATATTGGAAAAAATGAAGCGATTCCTGGGCCTCCTGTAAAGTTTCTTTTATTGCTATTGTCATCGTGTTCTGGGTTTGAACAGAGTATGTTGCTAGTTCCCTCTCTAGCACAATGTAGGGGTGTGGAGGCAAGAGCTACTATGAAATGTGGATTACTTAGGATGGAGCTTGGCCGTTGGGTGACAGGGAATTAGACCTGTGGTGCTGAGCATCTTATAAAGTGTTAAAATGGGTTGAAACTCAATGTGTAATGAGAGACTCTCAAAAGTGTGTTTCCGAATTGCAGGACTTACTGGTGTGGAATATGTACAAATGAGCACAGTCTAGAAAGTACTTATTAGTAATTAAAGTAATTAAAAATGAACCATCACCCCCAACTGAGCGGTAAAAATGGTTGATTCCTATGTGCTTCTAGGAAATGGGAAGTCTCTTAAGCGACAGCTTTCTTTGAGTGAAGCGTTGCTCAGCCCTGGTGCTAGTTTTATTGTGCAATCACGAGGCATCAAAATTGCCATACAGAAGTGCTCAGTGCTGCCATACTGCTTTTAAGAAGGAAACCAAGCACAAAACTTCTTAATAGTATTCCATTAGCATTCAGTTCTCATCAGATGATGCACGGCTTCAAATATGCCTGAATGATAAGTTTAAAAAAAAAAAAAACAAACTCTTTTCAATGTGAGGAATTAATAAAAGCAGTGTAGTTGCATCTGAGGTGTCAGTCCTTTGAACATCAGCAGTAGTTGAAGCACTTCAGGAGTCAATATATTATGATAAAGTCTGTAATGCCTGTGATCATCTTGATCTTGAGCAACCTGCTCAAGAAGCTGACTTCAAGGATCAAAGTTGCGCATATTTTACACCAAAAGAGCAAGAATAACAAATAGTAAGAAATTATTTTGCCCAGTAATGAGTATGAGTGACAAATAGACAGAGACCTGCAGAACATGGGAGGAATGGAACTGGCCCTTACTTCTTAAACTAAGGTTTCTTAACAAAGAGGCTTTGCATTTAAAAGTACAGATACTTTTATTTAGAACTTAGAATACGTAAGTCTTACTGCAAATACTAACTGAATGTTTTGTCTGACTGACCATTTCTTACTAATTACGAACCTGGAAGTGGATTGGATTGATAAGGCATAACCCTAAAGCTGCTTCCTGTACATGATCTTTAGTGTTTTTAAAATTCTTTTCTTATCACATTCTAATCATGTCTGTCAGAATGACACACGCCTTCAGGGGATAACAGACTGGTCATGTGGGATTTTCGTTTTTAAGTCTTCTAGTGTAAATTTTAGGAAGTTTGTATTGATTAGGTAATACTTCTCTTGACTCCGAGTAGACAGCATGCTGTCTGTACCCTGATGTGTAAAGTGTAGTGCAAGAATACAAAAAACTGACAACACAGGCAACAGTCTACAGTTGATATTCCATAGTTCAATGTTTGTGCTGGGACCAGAGCAAACTAAGATTTGGCAAGATTGTTAGCTCAAGGAATGCCTAGTGATGTAAATAAAATTATTCCTAACTCAGTGTTAATTCAATCTTAAGTCTCTTTGAAAGGTAGACAGCTCTTCCCCTTCACTGAAGCTTGAACTAAATGTCAAAGACGTTTCTTGAAATAAGACAAAATGTATTGAAAAACAAGGACAGGGTGTTTTTATTTCTTCTGGAAGCTCAGGTTCACTGGAGGGCTGACATTGCATGAATGACCGTTGCTGATTGCTGTTTCCACACAGCACCTCTTTGCTTCATAAAATCATTTTTTAATGAAAACCTAAAATATCCCCGTCCCTTTCTGTAGAACATATAGCACTGGTGCCACTGGCTGGTTTGTTTGTGTTTGTTTTTTTTTTTAATACTACTAAATTCATTTGATGGACCTAGTTTATGAGCTGCTTCTCTAAAGCCACCATATGGTGCATCAGGGCAGCATCTGGACAAAATGCTTCACTGAAGTATATAGTACCGCTGGGAAACCTACCTCATAAACCAAAGTCAAAATCTAAAATGCTGAAAAAGGCCATCTTCTGTAGTTTGTCCAGCTCTGAAGTTCTTAACTCTTTTTAAGATGATGCTTCATGAAGGCAAATCTTAGGCAAATTCACCTTATATAAAAATAATCAGACTTAACAACTTTTGGACTACCACTGGCAATGCCTTTGGAAGCTTCTCCCTTAAGACCAAATCCAGTATTGACTACCGAAGTTTTGATTACTTTGGCAGGTTTACACAAGATTGTGTTTGTTCCACCAGAAGCACATTTTCCTATCTGTACTTAAAAAAAAAAATCTATTAAAGAATTGAAGAATTTCAAGTGTGAATGTGTTTTTGTTTTTCCCAGTCATTTTTTTCTTAGCAGTAGAGTCTGTCAGGAAGAAATTTAGAAAATTAAACTTATTACATAACTAGTCTCATTTCCGTCTAAAGTATTGCGTATGTTCTTTCCTGCTACTGGTGTCCACACTTGGGGCTGCTCTTCTTCCACTCAAGGACTTAAGTCTGTGGTGATTACAGAAGGAAAATAGTACTCATGGGAACACAGTGAAGATGCAAGATGTAAAGATCAACTGATCGAGAATATGGAGAGACAAAGAAGAAAAAGTAATTAGCTTATCTACTTTTCAAACAGTTCCTCCTTTCATTTGAATAGAAACAAGCTTATAGTGACCTAATACAGCTGGTAATGAAATGGCAATATAGTTTTGACCTGAGTGGGAGTTATACACTTCAAAGGATAACTTAACTAGGGTGTTGGTACTCCTCAGGAAACAAAGTTATTGTATGAGCCGTGCTTGCACATCTATACCAACTATAGTTTGCTTAAAAAAGCAAATAAAATTAACATTGTGCTCAAAATGTTACAAATTCATTGTAATGGAGGACAACAGTTCTGTAGCACTTCAAGCATGTTCTCATCATGCTGGATGGTGGAGTTTGATCACAATTGTAAAGCATCAGTCTTCACACCCATGGTTCATTGGAAAACTGAGTTTTGGACGTTTAGACTTATTCTAGCATTCACACTTACTTGTGCCAGGTCAAACCTGAAACAAATCGTATGTAAGAGCTGGCATAGTTACTGTGTTCCCCACAGGAGGAAGTACAGGTGCTTTTGCAGAATCATTCTGGTTGGAAATGACCTCAGGAGGTCATTTGATCTAACTTTCTTTCAAAGCAGGGTTGACTGAATTCAAACCACCCTGCATCAATGCTGCATTTGCATTTCTGCAGCATGCAGGAGGTATCTTAGTAAATAAGCCAGTGTTTCTATGAATTGTGTCTTCATAAATAAGAATGTCTTTAGTAAATCATGTGTTCCCCCTGGAAGAATGGGGATAATGGAAAAATCCAACTTTCCTTCCCTGGTGTGTACAGTTATTCTTCAAGGGTGCAGTAATCCATCGTGATCAGTTACAAAGAGTGTGTTGACCTGTTTGTATGGCTTCCTTCATTCTCGGATGCCTGGTTGCTGAAGTAGCTGGCTGCACAGTTGTCTAAGTGGCGCTTGAGTAACAATACCTTCCAGCGCTGTTAGGAGGTGATTAAGATTGAATTAGGGTCTAAGTTGATTTTCTTTTGAAAATAGCTTCTAAAATATTAATTTAGAAGCTATATTCATGAAATACAGGCTTTGTGTTGCTGCTTAGAGATGTGCCCTAAGTGATGAGCAGTTGAGCTCTGTCATGCTAAGGCAACTTGTCTATTATGTGGGACAGCAGAACCTACTCGTATTCATGGCCTGTGAGTGGTCAGGGATTTGTCTGCAAAATGTTTACAAGATCAGGAAAGCCTTCAGAAACAACTACTTATGAGTGCAATTCTAGAGTACTTCCATAGGAAAATATAGATAAAAGGCAATAAAGATTGTTGTCTCCTAGATCTGCATGGTATGAAATAAGGTTGAGAAACTGGTCATTCTGAATGAGTAGAAATCTTACAGCTCAATTTGAACCTCTGAGTTTGTTTTGGTTTTCTATTCAGCACGTCTGCATCATGCTCCTGTGCAAGCAGCAAGTTGCATGTTCATACCCCTTGAGACAAAATTTTTACGAGTGTGGATTCCTTCCAGGTAATTTGATAGCACAAGAGAAGTTTGATAAGTCATAGCTATGCTTTAAAGAACAAGAATGACTCTAAGATTTCAGATGCCTAAAGACACCTACAGCAATTTAGTGGAAATTGGGTTTGAGTGGGGATTATCATGGAGGCTGTCCTTTGATTCCCATGGCTCTTCTGGGCATCTGAGGATGTTTAAGAGAGCTGTTCAAGGTATCTGAGCATAACAGGCCTATTGGCAGTGAGTGTTTGAGGGTGGTACTTTAAGGGTGACAGAGCACTGGAACAGGCTGCCTAGGGAGGTGTGGAGTCTCCTTCTTTGGAGATACTCAAAACCCGCCTGGACGCGTTCTTGTCCAACCTGCTCCAGGTGAACCTGCTTTAGCAGGGGGGGTGGACTAGATGATCTCCGAAGGTCCCTTACAACCCCTGCCATTCTGTGATTCTCTTGGTGGCACTGATAGGTAAGATGGACATGCAGGGAAAACATGTCCTTCTGAGGAATTCCACTGTTCTGCACTGATGCTCAAATCCAAGCTCTGAAGGAAATGCATTCTTCTTTTGTGTTACCGTCTAGCATGAGTCTATTACTGTTTAGTCAGATTACATTGTCCCAGATAAGTAAGTAAAACTTTTTTTTATTCTTTCTGTAAGTTGTTTATCACTGCTTAATTCTGCTTGTATAGAGCGAGTATCTGGATACTTTGGCCATAGAAGTTAATATATTTATATTATATTATTTTTTATTATTATTTTTATATTATATATAAAATATAAATATATTTAAAATATATTTATATTTTAAAACTCTAGTACTCTTTTCTAATGCAAACAGCCAATTCCTACCTACAGTAAACTTAGCTTTGTGTCTTCCTCCTCCCCTACCCCAATGAGCAAATGCAAAAGAAGAGAAAGATGGAGGGTGTCACTCTGAATGTGAAACTGGAATCACTTGGCACAGATACAACAATAATGGTTTGAGAACAGCAAAGGGAAAATGCTCACAGAGGGCCTGGTTCCACTGGCTTAGAGCGCTATTTAGATAAGTGCTACTGTGGTCTGTCTTTCCCCTTCTAGTGGCATTACTGCTTGTCAGACCTCATGGTGAACTGGTTTAAAAAATCAACAAGACATTTCACTTTTTTGTCTTTTTATTTTGGCAGAGTTAGTTTTCTGCTTGTTTAAATTTCTGCACAGTTCCACCATGCGATCAGCTGAATGCCAGTGCTGGCAGAAGGGGGCTGCATGTGGTCAGCACAGAGGAAGAAGGCAGAGTCCCTGAAGCATCCCAAACATAAATGTGTTTAAGTTGTGTCTTAAAAGTCCCCAGTTCTACAGTTCTTGAGCGTCTTGCTTTGTCTTGTTCTGCAGGTCTACCCTACTTCTCTCTTTCTGCTCTTTTTACTTGACTAACTTTTATGACTTTCCTAAAACTGAAATGGTTCTTGGAGATGTTGGCATGTGCTAAAATAGTTGGGGATGCTACTGCCCATTGTTCCTGCTTTTGGTGGTGCAAGGATTATTAGGGGTTGGAATCCTTTGCCTGCCTTGTCTGCATCAGCACAGCTCTCACCCCTGGCCTCTCTGCCAAAACTTACTGCCCCTCATCAGCGGAAGGGTGGGTTGGGTAGGTCTCAGCCACTTCAGAGGAGGTTTCAGTCTAAACCATGGATAAAGATGGGTCTAAATGGTAGGTAAAGAGTACATGCCCTGGGAAAAAAAGGCATATCCTCAGATCTTTTAGGTCTAGGATGAGGGAAGTAATAACTAAAGCTGGAGTCTCCTATATGACAGGCATTTTCTTTTTAATGTTCTTCCTGTAGATAAAATCCGAGAACTTTCGTCCCAGTGCCTTTCTTTAATGTATGATAGGCAATGAGATGGAATTAATTCCAATGAAAAAAAAATCAACAAAATATTTTGTATGTAGGCAATGATGTGGTTGGTTCTTAATTTGTCATCTGATCTTCTGAATCTTTTTCTAGGGTACTAGAACTTATTTTGGCTTGTGGGTTTTGGTTGATTTTTTTTTTTTTAAAGTGCTGGGAAAAGACTCCAGTACTTCAGTTTACATTTCCCAAAGGAAGTGAGATTGGCTTTGTGCGTCTCATTTGTGTCATACTGATCTTGATGCACATAAGGACAGTGACAAGAGATTTTGGGATGCTTTACGGTAATCGTCAACCTTTAACAATTGCTGAAACTTGCTAGATCTTGAGTGCTAAAATTAGTCTCTCTTCAGTGTGATTGTGCCATATGATTTTGTAAACATCTCCTGTGCGTTCTGTCTTTAGTTTGATGGCTTGATCTGTATTGTACCCACAAACGCAAACTCAGGTCTGGTGTTTATAAACAGCTTCTTGTATACATCAGGTGTACAAAAGCAGAAAAACAAGAAGCCTTAAAAAAAAACTTTAATGCATTCATACTGTCTGTCCACTACTCTGCTCTTAATGAGGATTTCAGAGATCCTACATCTGAGGGCTTGTAGAGAAGTGCAGTGACAAATTGTGTGTTGCTTCTTCATTCAGCTTTACTAAGTACTGGATTTTGGTATTGACAGAGATGAGTTCCACGAGGAAGGGAAGTGTTATAGAGTAGTCAGGTTAACTGACTTATTTAAAGGATGGTGCTCTGACATGGATTTATATTTTTATAGACATCTGCATAAAACATTTGGTAGTAGTTCAGCTTTGTGATCTAAAGGTTAAGTTTTCAAAAAAATCATACAGTAAGTTCAATGTGTTTTTAAATACTGTGAACACAACTACATTTTTAAAATATCTGTTATTCTTTCAGCGAGCAAACTTCTTGATTGCAGTATGTTATCGTGAGTCCCGAAAACTGGTGATAGCAAACTTCATAACTCTTTGAACTAAACAGAGATTAAGCTTGATCTAGGCAAGTTGTGGCTACGAAGTACTTGCCAAAAATTGTTATTTCATTATATCCTGCTCTTAGGGAAGGGAGAAGTTGATTGCGGCTGTGTAATAAGTAGGCCACACCATGCTTTAGCAAAGAAGCCAAAAATATAATAGGTGTAGAAATCAGTTCATTTGAGGTGAATACCTATAGTTAAGTAATGATGAGCTGATGTATAAACTCTGCATTGCCAGCAATCCGTGATGTTCTCACTGTGTTTAAATTTTCTGTGTACTCTTGTAAATACAAATCTTAAGAAAAAAAAAAACCGCACAAGATTTATTCAACTAAAAAATGCAAAACAGGCCATGCATCTTCACGTGGTCAGTTGAGCTGTTACATGATCTCTTCTAGTGTTATACTGTGTGCAGAAAATACGGATGTTTAAAAAAAGTGATTACACGAATGCAGAGCAGATAAGGACTGGAAAATAAAGTTGTCAGATTCTTCAGCTGTAGTAAAAAGCAGACTCAAACTCTAGTGGCTGAGGTTTCTACTGTGCTTGGCTAGTAATGCATTATCTTGCTGTATTCTTGACTTTGAGCAGCTATTGTGCTAAAGCGTGGGTCCCGGCTGTCCAAGTCTTTCCCAGTTTCTGCATGCAGGAATGGCTGGAGCACTGAGAGAACAGATTGTCTGGCTCTTTTTTCTTTTTTTTTTTTTTTTTTTTTAGCCAACCTTGTTTCCAATCTGGTCTGAATGCAATCAGTTATCTGTAGATAGCAAGCAGACTGGCTATGAATAATGTCTGTGTTACTTAGAAGTGACATCTGTGACTTGCCAGACTGCCTACGTGAAATGCTTCCAATGACTGAGCTGTTGCTTGTGCACCCGTGTAGGAGGGGAGGGCAGCCTTCGCGCAGGACCAAAGTGCTCTGCTTCACTTTGTTGGCCTCGGTCACGCACTGCTCTTGCCCGAGATGCCTGAATCCTGGTATATGTGATCCACTTCGAAACAGCACCCAGGCTGGCGCAGGGCCACAAGCCACTCCTCTTGCTACCTGCTTTGCCTGCTCCTGCCATCATACAAATGATGGTACGCAGGAAAACCAAGACTTTGGAAACTCCATGTTTTGACACTTCTTCAGAACATTGAAAGAGCTTATGTATCAAGGTCGACTCGTGAGGATTTCGCAGAGAAGGCTGACTTTTCATTTCAAGGGGCAAAACCACAAATCTTTTGAAAGTGATAATGTGGATAGTAGATCATGCCAGTAGTGGCTGAAGAGTGTATTTTAAGAGACTTCTGAGCCTCATCTGCCTCTAAGAAGGGAACAGAAGGATAGTTGATCAGCTGTAGTTAAAACTAGAGCCTCTAGTCCCTCTGAGGTAAGGGCTTACATAGTGCAATATAAAATAAAGTCTGATTCAAAGGGCTGCAGTTGCTTACTGCTTGCACTCACAATCTGGAGAAGATACTGATGACAGACTGCTCTCACTGCTATGGCAAGTTCTTTATTCCAATATATTTCATGATGCTGCTGGGCTTCAGCTTAGTGATTGTGGCATCTTTCCCTACCTGCCCTAATGTGTGTGTAGTGTTTGTACTGTTTATGTTTACAAGTGGGTCAATGTTTGCAACCATTCAGAAGGGATGGAAATACCTTCTTTTAGGAGGGAGAAAAGCTAAGGAAGATGGTTAATTGAACAAAATCTACTTATTTATCTGTAACCTCTCACATCTGTTAGCTGTCCTGAGTGTTGGTTTAACGAGGAATCTAGAGATATGCTTAAGTACTGAAAAAGGCCTGTTTGCCATGCTCACGTCATTCTTCCGGGCCAGTAGACACGGGAAAATAACTCTCGTGTATGGGTTGTAGATATCTAGTGCAGAGAAGTGGTTTTAGAAAGAGTTCTAATAGTGACTTCTGTCTAAGAAGCAGTAATTGCAGCTTTGAAAGCTACTGAAGCAGAAGACTGAATGCTCTCTAAGGAAACTATTATTTCTATGACTTTTTTAAAAGTAAAGCCACAACATGAGATATTTAGAAATTTAAATAGGGTTAAACTCATCATGTTAACTTAATTGCATATCCTGAACAGGATCCCCAAAACATATCTATTATTTGTTTTTACCAATTGATCATGAAAAGTCAAGGTACCTGAGTTTAATTATCCTGTAATTAATTAATCAGACAGGGTTGCAGGGTGGGGTGTTTCATAGCACTGACTAGGTTTGTGTGCGATTTGTCTCCTGGACCCTGAATGTTCTTTTGGGGCTTCTGTTAAAGACAAATGGATAAAGCTTCACTGCTCTGCCAGCATTTCTCAAGCCGGCAGGAGAGGTTTAGGACTTGGGGTTTTTATTACAGAGTTGCCATTATCTTCATGTCTATACTCTCCGAAAACCTAGTAGCAAACAGGATGGGTTGTTCTCCATCATCCATGTAGTTACTAATTGATTGTTTTGAGGAACTATAGTATGCAGATGTCAGGGCTACCTGACCCTTGAATCTGCACAAAAGATTTCTCTTGCAATGGTTGAAGAGCTTGTTCGCAGACACTAAGGTGTGTATATTTACAGAAGTTCTGTTTACTGTCTAGCCAGGAGATGGCTCTGTCTAACCATTCCCAAAGGACATCAACATTTCTGAAGCTAGACATAATTGCTATTCCTTGGAAGAAGTACGTTTAAAACTGGTATTTTTATGCATCTCTCATGAATTTCAGGATATCTGTAGGGAAAAGCTTGAATGGGAAGGAATTCTGAAGAGAATTACAGTAAGAAAAATGGATGCATACAGACATGCTTGCCTGTAATTGGAGATCTGTTTGTGGAGGCCAAGATAAAGGCCTTGCAGTAACCAGAACCTGGCTACAAAAGCCAGGTAAGCACTCGCAGGGTGGTCTTGATGCTGGAAACACAGTCTTTGGGCTGAAACACAAGCAGCTGCGAAGCATGTTTTTCATATTTCTCTACAAGTGTCGTTACACCTAGTAGCTACTTCCACTGATCTTAAAATAAAATAATGATGGTACATGCTGAGTGGCCTCATGCTGTTAAGCCACTGATATTTCAATCCATGTCACTCACAGGAAGAGAGAAAGGAGGGCTACTGATCCACTCTTTGGTACTTAGTGGTCCAGTACAAGACTGGGGGACCCAAAAGGCAGGAGTAAACAGACTTTTTTACTAACTTGAAGAGGTAAGACGAATACTTGGGAAGACCCATCTTCAAAGAGCAGTTGTTGACCACTGTCTAATATGCTGCAAAAAGTGAGGACAGCACATGTTGAGAGTCTTGTGTGCTGCACAGAGTGAACTATGCCATTAAGGAAGTGTTAGTCGTATGCAGGTTTTATATTTAAAGGACTCAGCTGGAAGAACAGATACAACCTGACTGTGAATTGTAATTTTGAAGTATTAATACAGACACTGATAATCACAGTTCTAACACCACCATGCTCTTGTGTCATCTAAATGTGCACAAGTGAGCCCTTGCTGACTGCGTCAGGTGAAGTAACTACTGGGTATCTTGTCTACGGTTGTAGCTTCTTAGGTCAAAGAAAACCGTACTGTGTTTCTGATGGGCAGTAGGTTATTAACTGTTACTTTTCTCTAAAATCAAATTAAAACCAGGTAATTTCGCTAGTATAAAACTTCTTACTGTTCTTGTGTTCTCTGTTGCATTGCAGATGACTTGCTTACTTTAGACCCACATTGATAGATATATAAAGTATTCACCAAATATGGGTGTCTCTAACTAGAAGATTTCTGTCTAGTTGTACTCTTTACTGGTAACAAATGTTGCTAAGACTTCGCATAAGCAAACATTACTGAAAAAGGAGGAAACTGCAATTTCCAGCCCCTAAGGCTTCAAGTGAAGTCTTTGTCAGGATTCTTAAGTTCCCGGCACAAAAATGCCACATGATGTGTTTGAGAGTATTGTTGTAAGATTGTCTTAAAATGGCAAATGCGTATTTTTTTTCAAGTTCTTAATATTTGGTGAAATTTTCATCAGTGTTTAATGCTGAGAGATCAGCCTTCAATTCATAAATGAAAACTATACATTTAAACTCAGACAAATTTCTGCTGAAAAGAGAAAACAAAAACATAAGCATTTTAAAGTTGCAATAAATATGGCATTTGTTCTCCGGGGACAGTACTCAATTTAGGACTTCTAGAAATTGCTTGGTTTTCCTTTTTTTTTTTATTTGCTGTTTCTTTTATAGACAAGATGGTTTACATTTTTCTTGATAATAAGATGCTTATGTGATCTTGAGATAAAAATCTCAAATTATTCAATGCTTCTGGGAAACCCTGACTAGTAAATATGAGTAAGTTTGACATTATTATTGTCCCAGCTTCTGAAAAGCTAGACTTTTCCATGAGGCTTCAGTATGGTTCGTTTTGTTTCAGTTGTGAGACACATGAATTTAGTTGGGTATTTTTACCCAAGGGTTTCATGGAACCAAGTGGCTTTTGGGCATACAAGGCTGACTTGTTGGAATCTTTTTTTTCTTTTTTCCTTTTTTTTTTTCTTCCCTTGGGACTTGATACTTAAATATTTATATAGTAAGACTCAAGTATTTCTGACCTCTTACAAAATTTGTATGGCTGAATGATCTTTTATAAATGTTTTGCAATGTGACAAAATATGAAGATCTAATCAGTAGAGGGAGCTGTGTGGAAGACCAATGTTTTCTTCCTTTCTGTTGTCCAGGTTCTGTAAGGCAAGACAAGACTATTTAAACAGCTTTTGAGAACTGGCTGACTTGATGTAAAACGTCACTGGCTGTTTACTGGGGGCACTGGTGTAAACTAATATAAATGTTTTACGGAAGTGCATTCCTATATAAATAAATATAACTGTAATTATTCTTTTTCAGATGTTCATGAAACCATAGACTGATCATAGGAGAGTTAATTTTGAGATGCAGATCCCAACTTGGGCTGCGCATATTTTGAGCAACAAGTTGCAAAAGAGGATGAAAAGCACCCGTTTTAAAATCCCTTTAATATCAGTAAGGCTTCAGTACAGGGCAAATCCTTGTCTTAAATTTTCCGAGCTCATTTGCAACTGTACAAACACTTATCTACTAAGAAAAATAATTGTACTTGATTTTTTTTCCCCACCCTCTTTAATCCTTGTACTTTTTATAGCTCTGAAGTAGGACGGTTTAACAGCTGCCTCATGAGCAGCTGAGACATCCTTATTACCACTCATCTTAGGGAAGGGTGGGACAGGCAGGTGGGGAAGGAACATCTACAATCATGTAAAGATAAGGTATTCTGAACTCTTGGCACATCTAAGCACAAGAGGATCTACAAAGCCGACAAGCTTTTTGTGAATCTTTGATTTACTTCTTCTGAGTCTTCTAACTCTATGAGAATTAATAAGTGTGGCTTTTAGTGCAGCACTGATATAGAAGGTTTGTATTACTAAGCCCTTCACTTGAGACGCACAACAGCGGGTTGTTGAACATGTAATTTTGCCAAAGTTAAAACAAGAGATTTAAGAAAGAAGCTTTTTCTTGTACCTTGTGCATGCATATAATTAGGAGGTTTAAACTTTTCCATCTGCATGATTGTTCTCTTACATTACATAAGTCTTCAAGAACAGGTTTAATTACCTAATTAAGGCTATGGTTATTATTTCCTGTGGAAAATTTTAATTACAAATAAAATCTGAGGTGAAGTATCTAATGTTGAAGGAGAAGGTTTGTTCTGAGATTTTACAGCCATTTATGCTGGTGTAACTTAGTAAATGTTTCCATATGAAACCCTGAGGAGCAGGAACTCTTATTTACATATATCCACCCACAGGAACAATTCCTCTAAAGGTAGCCTGCAGAAGACATTTTTGAAGTTGCTCTCAAGCCACCTTTGCTTCATACCTCCAAGTAGGAGGCCTAAAAATGGTTGCAGTTAAGTGGCATATGTTCTTTAAATAATTGTTTCTTGCCTTAGGTACAGGGGTGTTGGATTAGTTACCTAGATCTTGATGGACTGGTCGTTAGGTTCTCCACGGCTTGTGTTTTTTGAAGGTTTACCAAGGTACAGGACAAGAAAGGGAATTTCTTCAAAATTTTACATCCCTGAAGTATTAAAAGGTAGTAATTAGTTCTTTAACTAAAAATAAATTCTCTTTTTAATAAATTAGGGTTTTCTTCATGATGTGAAGACATTAGAGTAAATACATACTTAACTTTCTCCAAGTTCTGAATTCTCAGGAAAGAGGTTGATCTTTCAAGTGAAATGCTGAAACCTGGAAGCAGTTTGGCTGAACTGCTTTTCTCGTTCTTCAGAATTTAGACTTTTCAACAGACCAGTGGCCTTTTATGTGGGAAGATGCTTTCTTCTCCATCCTTCAGCCATCAAGAAAATCCAAACACCTAAAAAAATCAAAACCTATTTTCTTTCCAGCTGTTTTGTCAACAACAACAAAAAGCAGATAATCCTGTGACAATGGCACAAGAACTAGTGCTTGTGCAACCTGAGCTAGACAAGACCTGAAGCTTTAGAGTGAAAATGATTTGAAAATAAGAAAAGCTTACTCGGAAAAGGACACCATAAACTTCAAGTCCACAGACTGTTTTTGTGTATTGGAGGAAGCCACATTCTCCTTTCTACAGTAAAGAAAGTGAAACAGATGGACCAAGTGGTTTGGCAGAAGCAGAAAGTTTTATTGTTGGAAAGGATTAGGGTTTAGGAATTTCGGTTTAGTGGCTTGCACACACCCTTCTGACTATTTACTTATTAATTTTTTTAATAAGGATGTGGTTTGAGATGCAGGATTTCTTGAGGGCTTTTTTGGAGAGGTAGAGGAGGTAGTCTTGCTTGACAACTTAATTCATATGTGCTTAATGCTATACACTGGAAATGCAGCACAGACAAAGCTCCGAAGATGAGCTCCAGAAATCTCTCTCTTGCTGGGGAGAGGAATATCCATGATTTGTTTGCCCTAGTGAAGCGAAATGTGGTCACAGATATGTGCTTGCATTCAGGCTTTCCACTGACTGGGAGAGTTGTCCTGGAAACAAAACAGATCTTCGTGCCGCTCGCCAGAATGAGTGTGAGTCTGCACACAGTAAGCCTGGTTTTGGGGCAGGCAATGGGAGAGGTTAACCTTTTTCTTCTTTGTTGGTGAAGCTTTATGAAATGTTAGTTCTGCGGATGGTTCTTGGTCCAAGTGGAAGAGGATTTGCTTCTCCTTCAACAGTCCATCTCTGGCTCAGAGCTCCGGAGCGCAGCAAATCAGGTGGCTGGAAGACCTGTGTCACCTGGCTGCTGGGTTAGCCCTGTAAGAAAAGCAGCCATGGCTTTACACAAACTATAGCTATTTAGGCTCTAGAATAAAGAAAAAAAACAAACCCAACAGTTTAAGGCTTGTTAAGCTTGGCTGGGATTTCAAGTTAGCTTATTTCAGGTCAAACTCATCTTGTATCTACACAAATAATCAAGAAAGTTATCTGAAGCCTGCTTGCCTGAGTTACTCCAGAAACAAATGCTGCTGAATACAAAATGAATTATTCCACCATAAAATAGATGGAGGTACTTCCTAGAATAAGCCACTTTGCATCTTTTAGCTATCAGCTTGCTCTTTTAAATTGTATTATTACTTACTTGTCTCAGCCTGTCTACTGTTGTATCCTTAAGTGCTCTGGAATCATCTTGCCTGCATATAATCTTGCCTTTGTGTGTGTATACATACTTATGCACACATGTAGTGTATATCTGGTATATGTGTATAGCGAGAGCATGCAGCCGAGCCTGTCTTTGTTGTAGCTCACAGTCTCTGTGCTCTGCTTCCATGTTGTCCTGGCTCAAGGTCTTTCTCTCCCTGCACTTCTGAGTCCTGTCCTGAGAATAGTAACCACAGTGTTGAGATTACTTCCATTTTACGTCTTTTCAAATGAAAGAGGGGGAGTATGTCTGAATCAGTAATGCAGTGAAGTTGTAAAAACTGAGATGGCCTTGGGGAGAGAAATCGGAACGCCTGTATGTGTCACTCTGAATAGTGAGCCCGATGGTGGGGCAGGTTCTCCTTTTGCCAGGCAGGCTGCCAGTGAAATCGTTGCCATCACAAAATAGTTAAGAGCTAAAGCCCCATTAGGTCTTTAGCAGAAAGAAATCTCATGCAAAACCCTGTGGTGGTGCTAGGCATCCCTAATTCCTGTGTAGAGGAGCGAGCAGGAGGTGCTAGGCTGCATGTAAAGCAGAGTACATTCTCCATGGAGAAGCCTGTCCTCTCAAACCTCAGTGTACCACAGCTTTCTGGCTTGCTGTTCTGAAAGCTCTGCCTTTTGTGGGAAGGTGGCTCTGCCCCAGTGGTGTCTCCACTGCAAGGGCAGCCCCTCGAAGTGCAGGTGCTGTTAGTGAGCCCGCTCCTGCTGTGCCTCTGCCCTGCCCTGGGATCTCCTGACACTGCTGGAGCCTGAGGGACCAGGGTCCTCCAGACCAGCACAGCAGAGCATGGGGAGCAGAAGTGGGAGGACAGCATGGTGGTGTTTCTCTGCCTCCTGCCCTCCTTGCTCAAAAGGAGAACACTCAGGTGGGCAAAGCAAATAAAATGTGGTTGTATTGCTTCAATATTAACTTTTTAATATGAAAGAGGAGGGAAGGGAAGGGAAAGCAGTCTCACACAGCCTCCAGTGCATGGTCAGACCTCTCTTCCCAGTACTCTTCACTCCTTGTAAGTAGTTCCAGTGATTTATGTAGCTTAATGGAAGTTGTGTTGTGTTTCCCTTCCCTTCCCTTCGGCCTAGGGCTACAGGCCTCCCGGAGAAGCTTGCCTCCCAATTTCTGAGTCCCAGCTCAATCTTCTGCATCGGTGTTGGCTTTTTTCCCAACGCTGCCAACGCTGACTGTGCTGCTTATTTATCCCATTGGACATCATTAAAATAAAGCTTCAGTATCATTTTTAGGCCATTCGGTAGATCAGTGCTGTTTGTCATAGTCTCACCGATATTCAAAGGTTTAACTGAAAGCAACAATCTTTTCCAAGTTTACTCTGATTTTTGTCAAGGACTGAAGTCCTATTTGAGGTTTACCCTTGAACAGTTTTGCACTTCTAACATTTTCTTTTTGCTTTGGTGTCTCTTTTCATCGGTGAGCATCTGTTTCCAGATCCAGACTGTCTGCATTAGCTCTCCTGCTCACCTGAATCCCCCCTTCTGCTCCTGGGTATCACAGCTGCTCCTTAGGAAGGGGGGGGTGGGGATAGGGAAGGAGGTTGGTTGTTAAATCTCTTCCATCCTTTAGCTGGCAGGAAGACAGTGATTCATTCTGTCAGCTTTGACTTGGAGCATTTCTAGACCCCAGATGTGTGTTCCCAGTGTTCCCAGTTTGGCTGCACTTTCTTGGAAGCAGAAGCTGTGGGGGAATGCGATAGAGAATTCAAGTTCAGCGGCACAAGAGCTATGTAAATACAGCTATATCGTTGCTGGCCCAAGCTGAATATCCAGCTGCACTGCATCATGTGGATTTATGAGCCTGAGTCTCCACTAGCTCATGAATCTCTGCTTCTGATCTGTTGCTTGGTGTAGGCATGCACATCGTTGCAGATGCGTGCGCTCAGGGGTCCGGTCTGAGACAGTTGTATCTTACCATCTCTCGTATCTGAGACTCTGTATCTTACCATTTCAAGTACTGGTTCTTGAGCTATGACTGGCAAGGAGCCCAGCAGCTTATATGGCAAAGGGTATGTTGCTTGCCTAATGCTTCATGTTCTTCACTGACTCCATTTGGAGTCACATCTAAGTTTTGAACCCTCCAGACTTTTGGATGGACTAGCCTGGTCTTCCACTTTGAAGCACTCTCCCAGGAAAGAACTGGGCAACTCCGAACCTTAAACTGGGAAGGAGGATGTAAAACTTTCTTCTTACTAACACCATGAAATGAACTTTTCCAGCAAGACACTTTCTTCAGGAGGCATGCTTAGAAGTTGATGAGCAACATGAGAAAACCCAAATGGGTGATGATGGACTAACTTAAGATAATGACATTAATGAAAAAATCAGCTCTTCTAGATCAGTAGGAACTATTTTAGAAAACTTAATCCATCAGTTTCTGCTAAACCTTTACATACCGAATCTTGCTTTGTTTGGTTTCCAGGACTATCCTGGCTTGCTTATATGTTACACTATAAAGTTAGGCATGTGGTATTTTTAATAAATACTTATTCATGTATCTTGGTCTGATAGAGAGATGTTTCAGGATAAGTTAAACAGTGCAAAATCTTATTTCAGTGTTTTGTTTCTTTTTCCTCAAGTAAAGTTACAAAATGACAGGTTGCACTGCAGTTAAAGCAGTGTTGTCCAGGAGAGCCATCTAGATATTACCTGATGAGATCTCAGCTAAGTTTTTCACAATAGTGCTGATTTGTCAGTCAGGTCCCTGCATTGACAGAGCGGCATTAAATTAACTGCTCTCCTTGAGTTAAAAATTACACATGCATCTTAGCCTGCTGTCCCATAGTTTTCTGTTATAAAACTTGCCAAAACCAGTGCACAATGATGTGATGATTCAATGCCCTGTAAATGACTTGTTTTAAGCAGGTGTGTGCAATATAGGTGGAAACTCATCGCTCTGGATTGTATGTGGTGCTTACTAAACTTGAAGTCTTAACAATAATTTATTTCTTCCTGTAAAGCCTACTAAACGTTGTTAGATCCCTGAGGATCATTTTTAAGTAATACTGGCTTAAAATTATTTCTAGTTATTTCATTAATATGTTCCATCCAATTGCTAATGGAGGGAAATGGCTGGGTGGTCCCTGACAGCCGCTGGAGTAATAAACCCTTCCTTGGGCACGGGTTTAGAGCTTGCTCTGGCAGAACACTGTAGTGGGTGGCTGGGGTAGTACAGCTGATGGGGCCAAGGTACGTGGCTTGGTATTGAAATGCTTTCTATTTCAATGTGTGTGCACCTAAACCAACATGTTTACGGAGGCACAAAGACTTACCTGCACAGGTTGCCCCGACACGCAAATGCTGAGGGCTAAAGAAACTGGGCAGCTCTAGAGGAGGGACTGCTGCTGTACATGCTGCTTATGTAGGCATGCCAGTACTCACCTGGTAGACTTACACACAACCTCTTGCCTTTAAGCTTTGAGAGTCCTTTCTGAATATATGTGATGGAAACAAGGCCAGTGTTTTCATTAGGGGTTGGCTAGCATAAATATTTAAAACCTCTCGTACCTAATTCCTCCAATTTTGTCGTCTTTATTCTATGAAAGAGCATGTTCTTTCTGGAAAGATTGCTTCTCCTAGAGAGAAGGCAGGTACTAATGTTTACGGATAAAAGATCATCTGAGAGATCAGAGAACTGTGTGTTTTGCTGTACTCCTGTGACTAATTGAAAGATAATGCAGTAGAAGGGAGAAGACAAAAGAGAGGATGAGAGACCATGTGTGTGCAAGTCACAACCGCAAGCTGTACTACTTTGCTGCTGGAGGCATGGAAAGAAGAGGGTATATAAATGTACATTAGCCGAGATGGAATAAAGCCCTAAGACAAAACTGTTTATAACTTGCGTGTCATATCCACATCAGCCTGTCAGCAGTGGAGAATAGGGTTTTATTTTGCCCTGGTCAGTTTTATTAAAACTGCAATATGCCTTGCGTTATGGGCACGCACTGGGGAATACTTGTGCCTATGGGCCAAGCCAAGGGAACTGCAGCCTCTGCAAGGTGTCTTGTGTTGGTGTAAACTGCTCTTACAGCTTTGCTGCTGGGACAGATGGGAAGTATGAGGGGCTCTGCTGGTATGGGGTAACTTGCTGGGGTGCTATAATACAATAGCTTTCACTTGCATCCCTTGCCATTCTTAACCATACCTGCATAAACTGAGCAAGGGAGGTCCAAGTAAAAGTTTCTTTTCCCTTCTGAAGGCAACTAGAGTAACTAGAAAAAGGGTAATTCCTTCAGTGAAGATTGAATCTAACCCCTATCTGAGATTAAACTGCTTTCTAGAATTAAAACTTAATTTAATTATAGTCTGTTTGTGCTTTCAACAGACATGTTTTAGAGTAGATGGCCTTGGTTTGCTGCGGGTCACATGTTTACTCCTATGTGTAAACTGTGGCCGGTTGATCAGACAGGAAATGTTTGGGGTTGAAAAGCTTCCTGTCATGTCCTCATTCATGTGAAAATTAAGCTTCTTGCTGTTGCAATCTTTTCTGGCACATCTTGTTACCAGTTTCCCAAGGGTTACAAGCTAACAAGTCAAGGGAACTGCACTGCAGACCTTTGAAAGAGATCGCAGAGCTCTTTCCAAAGGATGCTGCTCCATCCAAGCAGATGGTTGGCCTGAAAAAACAAGGCTGGGACTCTGGGACTTTGCTCCAAAGAAAGTGGGGAGAGAGCTAAGTGAAAAGGAATTTTAAAAGATGAATGACATGCAAACTTCTTGCTCTCAGGGCAGGAGAGTTTTACTTAAAACACATGGTTTATGTGCGAGGAAAGGTCACAGATCAAATGCTGGGAAAGGTCTGAGGCTAGTCATCTAACATCTAGATAAAGGTTCTTGTATCCAGTGCTGATGCAAACTAGCAGATGTTGGATGACCACGTATGCACCTTAACATGTGTGATCTATATCACATGATCCTGTGATAACTGGAGAATGACCAGTCGGTCCATGCTGACTGCCCAGTCTCCTCACCTTCATTCCATAAAGCGAGATAACAAACAAACCCCGTGGTCTCTTTAATCCTCCAAGGGAGTACTGGCTCTCCTGCCTATGCAGCCAACTTAAAATTAATCCAGGCTGGTATGTCAGACAAGCAGCTAATCAATAGATCTGCTTTTCCAAATGTCCACTCCTGCAAGTTCTCCTCAGTAATACTGATGTCCGCATGTTTTCTCCTGCAGGAAGGAGGGTTGCAGGTTTGTGGGATATAAGCAAGTCCTACTGGCACCATCTCCCTGCTGCAGCTTAATTGAACTTCATACTATAGCAGCCTCATTTCTCTCTTGGTCAGGTACGGGTTTCTCTGTACCTAGGAAAATGTGGGGACCTGCTTTGGGAGCAGAGGCACGCGATGGATATGCCGCATTTCACGCGACTTATTTTATTACCTGCTTTCATTTGCCTAGTGAAGACTGTGACCTCTGCATGAAAAAAGTCTGTTGGGTAGTGATGCCATAGAGAACTTGGCAAAATCAAAGCATTTACAACATCTATATCTTTGAAGTGCCTGTTTAATAGTGCCATTGTCATGCCAGTTGGAGGCAACACTTCTCTTTACAATTGAAAGGCTCAGCAGAGCTAGCTGATAAGCACCGGTGCCCTGCTGGGAAATTGACCCTTTGAACTGGGAAGAATCCCTCCAGATAAGCAAGTAATGGAATTTTTATCAGGTCTTGCTTTTTATTGTAGCATGTTTAGAGTTGTCAGTCTTTCTGTGCAGCAAAAGAGTTTTCTCTCTAGTTCTGGTAGGTGTGTGGGTAATGTAATATTCACACTTTAAAGACGCTGCTTCCAGGCTTGGAAGGAATAGCCGTGCCAGCGCTCTCACGAAACAGAAAGGAAGCAATGACAATATAACTTAAATAACAAGCATATGTTGATTTAAGAGCCGAACTTGCTGAGCATCCTAACTCCCAAGGGAAAGCAATTGTGAGGATAGTCTTAGCATCTTTATTGGAGAGATACAAAGCTTTTTCACTGTTAACTTTAAAAAAAAAAAAATTAGGAAATATATTTCACAAACTTTTTTCATTTCGCTATAGAAATAAATGCCATCTTCTACATTAAACATCACAGATACATTTGTCTCTGAAATGATAACATTTGTCTCAACAACATAACAATGTTTGCAAGCAAAGCACTGTTAAGCGCTGGGTTTCTTCTGTGCCAGTGAGAATCTGTTTTCATTTAAAGTAGGGCTTTTCTTTCTGAGCCATAAAACTGAGCCATTAGATTTCTTGTTTCAAATCCCAGTACCAAAAAAGCAAAGAAAAGGAAACTAAAATTCAGACTTGACCTGTTTTTGAGCTTTGTTGTGTGCCTGTACTGAACTATTGATATCTCCAGTTTGACCACCCCAGGAAACAGCAGTGGGTGCTGTGGAAAGGCTGCTGTCGTCCGTGGGAGTATTTGAGTCGGCTTTGCATGTTCTGGACCGGGATGTTGCAGATTCAGCCTGCGCAATCCGTTTGGCAAAGCAGCCGTCTCTGGCAGCCTACGCATCGAACACAGATGGTTTGAGTTTCAAAGTTTGAGACAATAACAGAAGATATGGCTCTATTAAATATATTGATCCAAACAGATCCGTATCATGGGCGACCTATAGAACAAAAGGAAACTGTAAGGAAGGATATTGCGAAGTGACATGGGAAGCTGTTGCCATTGCTGGGGGTGGGATGGGGGAACAGTCGGAACACGTTGCTCTGAGATACAAATTCATCAAGTTCAGGCTGACATTCCTTCGTGTCAGGTTTCCCCTTTGGTCTCCCTAAGACACTACTACAGTGGAAAACCTTTGTCTACAAGTAGTTTTATCCCACTTAATTGCTCTTCAAAATGTGCTCTATTCCTTGCTAATGGTATAGCACCACTGTGCTATATTAATGAAATTGTATTTTAAAGAAGGGGGGCAGGGGCTGACATATGGCAAGTACATGCTTTAGTTCTGGTGAGCACATGATTTTGAAGATAAACAAAGCTGTTTCCTTATCCTCAACATGTACTTATTTTGTTTTGCTGATAATGAGAAAAAATTAACACTGTTAAACATGATTGAAAACAGCAGTATCCTCTGAAATTAATGTCTGTGTGAATGACATTGAAAGTCTCTTTGCTTCTTTGCATTTACTCTAAACTAGAGTTCATTTATGAGTGTAAGATGCATTTAAAAAAATCATCCTTACTCCAAAAAGTAGTTTCAAATCACTCAATTTCATTATTTTTTTTTCAGTCTTGTAACAGTGGTCTTTCTGCATTTGTAGCTAAAAGCTATTTTTATTCAAAATTGGATTCTGTCAAAAAGCTTTCAAAGGATGGAGGAGCCTTTAAAAGTAGTTTATAACATAGATGTTTTGCACTGAAGTTTGTAACTACTTCCAGCACTCAGGTTGGAGTAAATCATAGTTCCAAAATTTTGTTTTATAAGGAAACTTATGTAAGCCTAAAACTTGAGGGAAGGCAGCGGTTATTGCGCTATTCCACGTTTTAAATTGTTGAAGTTAGTGGAAGACTTCTCAGAATCCCAAGACTACATCTGTCTGAGACCAGGTGCCAGACTGCCCAAATCCATGTTGTGTAGCCCTTGCTCATAGTTGCACTGCACTGTGTGCCCCCCTGACCTTTGTAGAGGCATTACTCTTTGGTGCATTGTCTTTTTCTCCATTCAACGCCTCTGAAAATACTCATGAGAGAGCTGAGAGCGTGTGTTACATGCATTGGGGTGCTACCTGAAAGCATGGGCTGAGTGGTTTAGAGCTTCTTTGAGCTAGAGCTCGAGGACTCAAGGGAGGGTGAAGAAACGCAAACCCAACTCTTTTCTACCTGGTAGGAACGGTCCGTGGCCTTTTCTATATCCCAAACGCTGTGTCCAGTTACTCAAAACCACACCATGGAGCGTACCATCAGTGAAATGGTGTAGGTGACTGCAGGCTACTGCTTGAGCTTGTGCCCTGGCCCTGTTTTATTTACTAGTGCAGAGATGCTGCAGTGTCCTTCCGTTAAAGGAGGACTGAAGTACTCTAAGTGCCTCTGGACCGGTGTGACTGGCTATATTTGGCACTGTGCAGGCTGCAGCTGCACCGAAGGCTTGTGGCTTATGTCTTGCTGGTCCTTCCAACCCATGCTCCAACATGAGTGCTCTCAAGTGCCCCCTGGGCTGGGGGCTGAAGGCTCTCAGCACTGTCCTCTGGCAAAAGTGCTCAGTGTGATCCGCACACCACAGCTGTCCATTCAGTCTACTCCTGAGGGCTTGCTTCCTTGCTGGTGACTGCCTATCTCCAAGGGGACAGCGAGCCAGGGGTCCCCAGAGCACCATTCTGCACCTACAAGATAAATATGCAGTTAGATTATTACGCATACACAGTATGTGAGAAGTTCATCTAGCATGTAAAAGGAAGAGCTGGGATGAGGAGGTACGATGGCGGGTAACCCTTTCTGAGACTGAACTGAGATCAGTGGTCTGTCCAGAAAAAAAGTCGGGCACCGCTGCCTTGCAATACTCTTGCAGAGGTAGCATCGTCTCTAACTCTTTACTGAAGCATTCTAGCAGAGAGTCTCACTAAGGTCATGATGCCATCAAAACCAGAAACCTAGTTTATAACGATCTCTATGTCTATTATCAGTTTAGAAGACAAGACCTCTTTTAATACAAAGCCTAGCCTCTGAAGTGGCTTCTCTCCACCAAATCTGAAAAATGTCTGTGTGCCCTGGAGTTGTGGGAGGAGAAGAGAGCGTGAATTGAAAGACAATTTGGAGACCTTTTGTGATTATTTTTTTCCTTTATCTTTTAAAATACAGAGGTAATGTATGCTTTCTTAGCTGTTTCCATGGACTGAGCTATAGATGTAAAACTTTTTGGCCCCTTGTCATTAATGCTGTGATATTCTCCTACAAAGTGACTGTATTGTGAACAGCACAGAAAAAGCAGTAGGTTGTTTTATGCTTCTTCATCATTCTTCTGATTAATGGTGTCTAATTTCTTCTAACACCTCTCATACGAGGGTTCTAGCTCTGCTCTTTGAAACAGATGTACAACTATGACGGTAATTAGATAACTCTGGTGACTGAACTTGGCGCACTCTCCCAGAGGGATTCTTGTGTTTTGCTTGCATCAGTGCCTAGGAGCAAGAGAATGCTGTGCAGAGCAAAACACGTTATTGTTCTTGTAAAACAACCAGAGTTTCTCCATAAATTTGAACGGTGTGACATTAATTTCTCCACTGTTGTGAAGAGTTTTTCTTTGCCTCTGTTTAGTAGTGTCAAAGTAGTGAAATGTTGATAAGAAAATGATACAATATTATCAAAGTAACGTTCAAATAAGTAATGAGCCTTTGCAAGACAAGCTGGTGTCAACCCATCTTTCAGAGGAGGAAAGCTGACAAAGAATGTAAAGGTTCTGCTGGAGGTCTGTTAGTAGTCACAGGAAGGTTGATACTAACCCTTGATCCATATTCGAGGAGTTGCGTTTGTATTGTGTACTCTGTTTTCATAGCTGCCGTGTCTTTCTTTAAACGTTCTGCATAGGTCTAACGACACAGAAGCTTCATTCTGTCTCATAGATCGGAGTTGAAAAGGTAATGTACAAGTATCTTGCTGGAAAACGTGACCAGATTTGATTATTAGGCAGTGGGTACACTTGCTACTGCTTAAAATAACTAAGAAAACGTACAGCTCTGCCTCAGGTAGCCAGTGTTGTCCCAAAAAACGCATGCCCACTGTTGGAGGGATTCAGTCTTTCCCAAGACAGACCATGTGCTTAATTATTGCCCTGCTGTTCAGAGCCGAGACTGGCTTTCTAAACGATGGGATTTGCTTTGGGTTCTCATTAAATGTTGTGTGCCGTAGTGTGACACACGATATGCCCTGCAGTGTGTCATGTGCTATGATGCTAATCAACATTCAATACCAAAGGAGGAGAGCAGCTGCTCTGCAGTCAGCATGTCTGAACAGTCCTGCGCCCGGCAGGGTATCGCTTAATTCACGCTAATGGATAAAGAACTGGCCTCATAACGCTTATGTAAATGAGGCTAATGATCAGGGAAAAAATGCAAACTAGTTTTCATTTATTCATAGAGATAGGTGTAATTAGAGGTAATAGCTGGATCCAAAAACTTGCTCTCCAGCATTTATTTGTTGATAGTACAAAATGTGAATGGCTTGTTCCCTGTTTGTCTCTTGTGAAGTTATTAACCTCACACAGAAGTTGAAGTATGTATGCTCTTAAATTCTCATTGAGAGAGTTACGAGGCTTAATGGGGAAAAGCTCCAAATAATTGCACCTCCTAAACTTACCTCCATCATTTTCGCAGTGTGGTAACAGATCTCTATTGAAAATCCACTCCTGGGAGGATCAGCGTATTGATTTGGTTTTTTTACCTTTTTACGTTAGCTCTACAGCAGATCAGAGAAATCAAAAGGAGGCAGCCTGTCCAATGCAGTTGTGGCAGATGATTAATTAGATCATAATTAGGTATGAGGATCTTATTTTAGCATCTAGGCTGTAGAGTACTAGCCACCCTCTTCCATTTCCCCCAAGCACTCTTCCTCTTCCTCATTCATGAAGTCTGTTGTCCCTCTCGCAGGTGTGTCATCCCAGTGGCACAGCTGGCACCAATTGATCATTTACGTCTTGAAGAATCAACCAGTTATGGTGATGTAGTCTATTGGTATGAAGCAGGAGTTGATCTAGCTGCAATTTTAACAAGGGATCGTCTACTTGAGTACTTCAGACACTGCCAAGTGCACGTTTCTGATCCTACGCTACAAGGTGGTTTTGTTTTGGCTAGGCAAATTTCTCTACCAGCAATCTTCCCAGTGTGATGTGTAGTGAAGAAGTAAATCCAGCCTTAATCTCATTTACAAGAAGAAGCTGAGTAACACTTCAGGCTCTGTGGTCCCGACACAGAGCCCAGTCAGGGTTGGTATGGCCGTTTGGTATTTTCTGTAGCTTAATGTGGTGCAAACTAGCTACATAAAATCCTGTGAGACCTGGTTTCACTCCCACTGAGCAGGCACCTCTCTGGACCTTTGCGTGGTAACTAAGTCTTGCTAAATTTTAGATATTATCTGATCAGCATGCCAAGAATTGATTGAGGAAGGACTTTCTAATCCAACAGCGTAATGTCACCAGGTTGGCTGAGAAAGCAGTGGCAGTGGTCAAAGCCAGGTCAGGGTTCTCCATTCTGTAACTGAAGTCTTCTTAATGAAACTGTAGCTAGTTTAACTAGATTGTATTTTTAAACCTTTTATCCCTTTTTTTTCTTTGGTGTGCTCATTAGTAATCTGTTATGGTCCTCTCTCTGTGAACGGAGCTTCCACCAGTCTGGAGGTGTGTGGGATAGATGTCTGCTGATGAAAGCCAATTGCCCAAACATAAAAAGTGATTCTTGCCCAAATACCCACCCTGCCCTTTGTTTGAAAAAGGGTTTTTTGCTTTAAAACTTGCCCAGTGTAAAGTTCAGAGTACCTTCAGAAGACTGGAGTTCTTGCTGTGATGTTGGAAGTAGAGTCCAGGCCAGCTGTCAATAGATTGCATTTACAAAAACAATGTAATTATCACTGACTCATTACTTCTGCGTATCAGGGAAGGAGAATTATGAAGGAGTACCACTGAAGAGAAAGTAGATGATGACTGAGGAGGGAGGGATGTGTATGTAACACAAAAATCCAAAGATTACATCAAGCTGGAGAGTCATGTGTATATGGCTGTTGTGAAACATTTATTCTCATCTTTCCTCTGCTTACTAATTGTCTGAGAGTTAATCTTGTCTCAGCAATAATTGTTGTACACAAGAAAGCAAGTCAGGAAAATATGCAAGTTTAAAGGTACTAAATTGTCAAAAACTCAAAGTAGCACTAAATATACATGAACATACTCGGGACTTTTTATAGACTTTGTATGTGACCATTGCCATTTCTCAGACCTGTAAAAATGCCATGTCTTGACAAATCACCTGTCAGACGTATCTGAAGTCATATCAAGCAGCTCTGATATTCACAGGTTTTACTTATAAAACCTGATCTGTCAAAATTTAGGGTTTTGCCTTGAGTTCACATTGCTATCTCAAGTATTTGCTTTCAAAACCTGTTTAAAAGGTACTAAAGCATTACGTAGTGGAACGGTTGCATGTTTCTCTGCTGTCTCATCCTGAAAATGATTGAACCTCTTCCTTAGAAACTGCAAAATTGCAGAAATTAATCTTGAACTATCTTTGTGAAAGTGGCCTGACCCTTGAGCAGATTCCCTTAACTTCTGATGTTGGAACTCATAGCAACAGTGAAATGCTTCACTTCAGAGTGGCTGAATGTACATATATTCTGAAAAATAGTGGGGGGATATATCATCTATTCTACAAGCATGCGTTGTCGATGGCCATAGCTTGCATTAGCACTTGTTCACTTCCATTAAATTCTGGTACCCTTTCAAAGTTAGGCATTATTACTTCAAGGCTATGCATCCAGAGGAATGCATCCTCCTGAGCAAGCTGGTGAGAAAAGCTGGGACATGCTGGCAAGCCCAGGTGGGTGTGTAGCTTAAAGCTCAGAGACTGCCAGCTGAGTATCAGGTGTCAGGTATTGTCAAGCAGTTGCTGTTTCAGCAGCTGAAAGTACCATAAGAACTTAAGGATAAATGGATGCTTGTACAAAGGTTAGTCATGTCAAGGGTACCAGTGGAGTGTTCTTAAACAGTCTTCATTTGTACTGTGTGCTTCATACAAGATTTTCATTACTATGAATAATCTGAAGTCTTGTACTCTGAAAATACGCTTATATATTCTTAAGAGTCTGCAGACATGTCTTTAAATACAGTTAAGGAAATACCTGTGTATTGGAGGCTCCAGACTTGTCTATAGTAATGTCATGTGGGTGATGAGGCAAAGCTTGATATTTAGGGGACTTAACCACAACAAGGTAAAATCAGTTTATAATTTAATATCTTGCTAGTTGGTGTGAAAAGAGTAATGACTGCTAGCTAGGGAACATAATTCACTTGATTTCTATCTGAATATTTGTTTAACTGAGTTCCTCGTGATTTTCCTGCTGAAAACCAGGCATAACTCGCATCTTGAACAGACACTGCCTGCCTGCTTGGCCTTCAACTTCAAGTGCAGTGGAGATAGGGAGAAGGAAAGGAGCACTTTTAGGTCTCCAGCCACCTCATCGTAAACATCTAGCTCTGTGGTGAAGGGAATACTTGGAGGAGAAATTTGACTCTTTCAAATGCCTTTGGACTGTGACTCTGCTAGGTCTGGGTTTTTTACTGATCTAGCACTTCTTGACTAATCTTTCTCCTCGGTTCATACCTGTTTGTCCATAATCCAAAGGGCACTTGGCAGGCAACCGCGATAAGTGCTGGTGAAGCCATCTTCGCTGTCTGCCTTTTGATGTGGCTTTGATGTATTGGTGTAGTTATAATAGCTAGCTACTGACCAGGAGTTGGGACCCTCCCTCTGGGCTTTCCTCCTGTCCCCTCCCGAATGCTGACAATTGCGCTCACCTCATCCTGCACTAAACCAGTTCTGGGAGCTAAACCAGCAGAGAAGAACTAATCATACTCAGAGGGAAAAAAAAAAAAAAAGAAAAAAGAAAGAAGCCAAAGGAAAAAAAAAAAAAGTATGTAACCTCTCAGATCGTCATTCCTCTCTCTGTTAAGTGGAAAGCCTGTATGAGTCTCCCAGAAAAAGTGCTGAATCACAACCCTCCTAGGAAAAGAGACAGCAAGCATAAACCCTGCATGTTTACCCCACATGTTATTTGGTCATATGTTAGTAAAGTGAAGTTTGTACTAAGGGCAAAACCCCCTTCACGTTGACTGTTACTTGGCCAGGCATGTAAACGGAGGCTGGTTTGGTGCCCAGTTTGGAGAAATCGGTTACATTACAGCACTTCCACTGGGAAACAAGACAGCGGGAATTTTTTAGCAAGATGACAGTTTATGGATTAACACATTCAAGACGGACATGGGAGCGAGGAGGAAACCTTCATGGCTTTCATAGAAGGAACTTCAGTTAGATGGGGGACTTTCTCTTATTCCTCTCTTTTTTTTTTCCTCTTTTTTTTTTTTCAGGGTAGGGGAGAACAAGAAGGGGAAAGGAGGAGATTTGAGTATCATTTCTGTTTTAAGGCAGCGCCAAGTTAAAGCATGGAAACTCATTGTAGAACCATGCCTTAATGTCTGGAGTCAGGGTGTCATTTGGACGCTGCTTAGCCCATGGCAAACCTTCTTAGGCATGAAGAATAGGAAACCTTATAAAAATCAAGCAAGCTACAGTAGCAGGAGTGGCAGAGGGCATGAACTGAACAAATATGGAAGCGCAATGAACCTCTGTTGGGGTAGAAGCCTGCCCAGCTTTGAGACAGAGTTTTATGTTTGCTGAGCAAGAAGTGAGAGGACTGTTCCCAGGTTTACCTGGCTGGGATAATTATTTAGCCGTTGACCTTTCTATGCAAAAGACTGAAACACTTATCTTTTTTTGGTGACGCCTCATCAATCTGGTAGTCTCTCTTTCTGTCTTGCAGCTGCTGTACTGAAGAAAGCTAATAAAGTTGTAATGCATGTTGTTATCCACTTGACATTTTTTATGTGCTCCTTGCATCACTGTCTGCCTAGAGGATGGCCTGCAAGATTAATTTGGTAAAATAAACTAATAGTTAATCTAAACATTGTTCTCTCCCCTGTATTTGTAGTGTGCGGTGAGTATGGCTTGTAGAAAATGACAACGTAGTGCTCTGCTAGTTACCTGTTTCAGTGACTGCTAGATTTCCCTCTCCCTGCCAATTTTAAGCAAGAGGAGGTTATCAAAAATGTTTGCAGATCTCATCTTTAGCTTAAACTGCATTTTATTTTCTCTGGATATAATGCCACAGCAGCAGTAGTAATCCTCCATGTCAAACTTTGCCTTCGCCTAAACTCAATCACCTGTTTTTTTCCGAAGTTTGGGCTGTTGAGAAGCATCACCAGCGACAGGGCAGACTGAGTGTAACCGGAGCGTTACTCATGCAACAAAACTGTACTCATGAAGGGTTTGGAATTTGTTTTTAAATACTAGTTCAAATATTTGTTTAAATACTAGTTTAAATATTTATTTCTTTACATGGATGCCCCGCTCCTGGGGTGAGTCTGCCTTCGTGTGTGTGTATGCGTGTTGGTCATAGTGGAAGAACCACACGGAGTTTGCACCATTTCCTATTTTAATCTAAATCAATTTCCAAACCAGTTTAGATAAATTGCGCGGAGTTCTTCAGAGGCAAAGCCTGAGAATGGAGCCTGACACAGATAAGAGTGCCATCATTCATCATCCGCACAGGCTTTGGCACAATACTTGGCTGAAAAGTCCCTCAATAAGCAAACAGCGCATTAGCACTGGCTCTGCAACACCTTCCCCGTTGCATAATGGTGTTTGCGCTGGGGTGTTATTAAAAACCCAGGCAGCGATTCCACCCTGCGTCAGCCTCTGCTACCAGGCAAAGCGTTGCGGGCGCATGTTGTTGCAAGGCGCTTTGTTGTGCCTTGTGCAGCCTGGGAAACAGGGCGCTAATTAACCCAGGGTGTCGATGTGGGTAGGGGAGCCCCGCTCACACCTGTCCGCCGGTGGTTGCGGCTGTACTGTGGGCAGCCGGGCGGTTACCCCTGCCCCGTGTGACTGTAGGCTGCGCGGAGCCAATTATGATAAAATCAAGATTACTGTCTTCAGAAAAGCCTGTGGGGTTAAGAGTTTCCAGATATGGCAACAGACCTGTTGGTTCAGGAGCAAGTCCTAGCCCGATCCAACAAGGAAGGGCATTTTAATGAAACTTTAATTCTTTGCTGCTGAAGCAAAGTGGGATCATGGTTTTAAAAGGTGTGTTGGTCCTCAACTGAGAGAGCACTAAGAAAAGGAAATAAAATAAACCTCCTTTAGACGTGCATTCCCAACATGCAGTAGCAGATGCCGGCCAGTCCTCAGACCAGTGGTAGCTGGTGCAGCTCTCCGTAGCAAGCCATTCAGGCGATGTTTCCCTGCTTGCTGGGTGCCTCGGCAGCTCCCTGTGCCATTGTTTGGTGGCTGAAAATACAAATGAGCATTTCTTTTATTTATTTGTGTATTTGTCTAGTGCCACTTGATCATCTCCTGATTTGTTATCTGATGTTAATATTTCCGTGGGATGTTTTCATTTACTTTCTAAAGTTGTTTGGGGCATTGTTGTCTTTTCCTTATTTTTTAACTTGTTGCATTTCATAAGCACGCTTCCTTTTAATCCCCGTATCTCCCCCTTTCTGTTGCATATCGTCTCTTGTCTTTTACCTGCCTGTCTTCTTACAGAGCTGGTTTTTGCTGCATTTTTACATGTTACTTAAATGTTATTTAAGAATTAGCAAAAATTAAGACTCTGGAGGCATCAGAACTCATGTGGTGCTGCCTCTGTACCCTTTCTTTGCAGTCTCGAAAAAGAAAAAACAGGAAGACACCAGTCATCGGCCCAGAAAGGCCCCATTACACCAGTAACAGTACCAGTCTGCCTCTTGTAGCTTGTACTCCCAGCAGGACGTGGTGATCCACTGTTGGTGCCAAACTCCACAGTTTGGGTGGGCAGGAGGAAGCAATGTTGAACAGGGAGAGCACAAGGAGGTTTCAGCTACGGCTGTAGGCATAGAATGGCCCCTACAAAGAGGGGTGGCCTTGCTCTGGAGGCCCATTAGGGTCCTTCAAGGTTTCAGCTTTACTTCAGGAGCATCCAGTGTCTCCAGGTGATCATATATAGAGGTAAAATGGTGCAAACTATTCCCGCTTATGAAGGTGTACTTCCAGACTCATGAAGAACCTGTGAGAGGAGGCCTAGGGCCAGGTTTGACAAGACATTCAAGTATCTAGAGATGCAGGTGGATTTCTGCAGGGGTTTCTGAACACACCAAGGTAAACATAGTTAAATTTCACTTGAATTTGAGCATCATGTAAAGTGGTCTTGTAGATCAGGCCATTCATGCAACATCTGAGCAAGACCCCTCCTGCCCTCGTGTTTGCAAGGGCATGTTTGCCCACGATTCCCAGTTTCCCCAGAAGAGAGAGGGAGTGAAGCTGACAGCTGAGCCTGCAGCTCCACGACAGTCCAGACTCACAGGAGGTGGTCCTGGTTTTCCCTTGTGCTAACGCTGGCAGGTCCAGGGAACTAAACCAGCATTTTTTCACTGGGTTGGGTTTTCTGGTAGATCAGCTCAGCCTGTGGTGGAACTGCTTCCCTTGCTCTGGCGTCTTTGCTCCCTCAGGGCATAGACCTGGGGCCACTGAAGGTGGAAAGGACCTTGGTGCTATAAACGCATCCTAGAGCTCCCTGCGCTGTAGCCTGCAGGCAGGACCATACATGGTGGAGTCGACATCCCTAGAATTCCTGAAGGGCATACCCGCCTGCGTCAGGCATGGGCTTTGATTTGTGCATAAGCCCTTGGGAAACAGTTGTAATTCCTGCTCCGTGGACTTCTCCTGTGCTGTCAGAAACATGCAAAACCTTTCTTGGTTTGTTTTGTTTCAAAACATGAAACCTGGTTTATTTCAAATAGTTTTCTCATTGGCTTCTCTGAAAGAATTATTACTCATAGATTTTATTTTTTTTTTATTCTAGCTTCCATTCACCTTACTGCATGCTTTCACCTTTCATAGCTGACTCACAACTTCTTATTTTAAATGAACAGGTGAGATGATGCTTAATTAAAACTCTTGGAGTGGAGGTGGTGATCATTAAAGGGTGATGATGTAAAGGGTGACCTCCTCTGTTTATCCACAGAACTAATCGGGCTTGAGAGGTGGGTGTTCTGCCACTGTCCTAGCCGGAGAAGCCACCTCTGAAGCACAAGAGGTTAATTCCTTCTCTGCTCCTTGGTCTCTCCTCTGTAACTGCCAACAAAGGTAACAATTACAGTGTTATCTCAGGGGATGTTCCCTGATGTGGATAATTGTGGAACTGGGAAACCGTGCTGATATGCTTAGGGAATTTCTTACAGGCCAAAGAACACCCCTGGCGTGGTCAGCAGTAAAAGTAAGTTGTTACCTAGACTAAATTTGTGCTAATACCTTAGGGCAAAAGGTTCCATATCTATTACAAGTCCCTTGAACCATCTGGTTGTTTGAAGGATCAGCTCTACCCAGCCGCAGTCAAGAATGTGGAACATGCCTTAAAGGGCAAGTCAGTTTGTGCCTGTCATTTTTTAGCTTTTTTTTTTTGGCGGGGGCAACTTCTGTAGCACAGTTTATGCTTCAGATAACAAGTATGTGTGCTGTCGTATTTGTTGTGTACAAATAAAAATAAAAAAATCTTAGCAACACTTTTGTTCTTGTGGAAGCAGCCTGAATCAAAAGAGATAGTTAAGGAATGACTTTCACAATTTGCAGATGCCTAGGGGGAGTTATGGTAGCTGTTTCTTTCGCCTAACTAACATTCAAGTGTATGATCCAATCCAGGATCCAGCGTTTGAGCACTGAAACACAGCAATCCGAGATATTAAAAAAAAAAAAAAAAGTTGTTTAAAATAATTGACTACTTGAAACAATTTAATAAGGGCTGTAGCGGATTTAACAGGAGTTGTGGCGGGTTTTTCATTGCTGGTACTTTTAAATCAAAATCAAATGTTTTCTTCATGCAGACAATAATTTTAGGAAAATCTTATGACCACATGAGTTCAGGCTGGAAGATCGCAATGGTTGTTTTTGGCCTGATAATCTTTTAAGTGCATTGCCCAGAACAATATAACAGTTTCCGCACTCGAGCCAGAAAAGTCCGGGAAAAAAGAGCAGTGCAGCCAACTATCTCTGTATGCCCTCAAACACTTCGGTGTCAGGGAGAGTGTTGGTGAGATCGGGGACAGTTTGGCTGCCCAGTAAAGTAAGTGAACATCTCTTCTTTGGCTTCGGTAGGCTCTAGGTCAGGAAACTTTGCAAACTTATCTGTGGCCATTGAGTTGGTTGTGTTGCAGAAGTCCCCAAATGAGATTCTCGTTTTTGCAATGTGCTGTGCGGATGCAGTGAGCCCTCGCTGCAGGGAACTATGAAGAAAAGGTCAGGCACCCCTGGAAAAGGAGTAGACAATGTATGCAAATTGTTGGTATTTAATTCAGTCGTGTAGTGGGGAAGAATAAACATTATTCCTGACATTTCCATTTTTGATTAATGATGAATGGAGTTGGCAGATGTTCAGCTGGCCACCAGATGGGGTCTGCTCAGTCCAACAAACAGAATAGAAACAGTCTGGGTCTTGTAAAGCCAGCACCGACAAAAGCTCTGACAAAATCTCTAGTTCATCCAAGTGATACGCCAACTTTGACCTCAAAACAACTTAGCAGTTTAAGAATGGAGGTAGTGCAACCAGCGAAACTGCTTATGGAAGTGAAATGGGGTGTGGAAGGATTTGAGCTGGTTAATTTGCTGGAGTTTCAGCAGTTTTTTTTACGCTGCAGGAGCCACAGACTGTGGCTTTGATTTCACGGGGCTGGATCCGTGCGGGAGCTCCTTCATTCACCCACGGTTCCCCGTGTAACTGGAAGGTCCCTGGGCACATCTCATGGCACAGCCGGTTTGCGGTGGGGAGGGTCTGTAGTCGACGGGACGTTTTTAACGTCATTAACTCAGGATAAGGCTCTGCGACTTGAGATCAGGTAGCCCGGTGTTGGTCCGGATCCATCAGCCTCCCTTTCTGTCGGGCTGCGTCTGGCGCTGGTTAATCAGCCCACGGCCGGAGGGCTGGCGGCTCTTCCTGCCCCGCCGCGAAGCTCGCCTGTGCCCGGCTCAGGGCCGGGGGGGGACGGGATGGGGACGGGGATGGGGATGGGGATGGGGACCGGGATGCTCCTCTGAGCGCCTCTGCCCGCGGCGGCCGCCGCGCCTTTACCCGTCGGGGCCAACTCCCCTGAGCACCCTGCGGGCAAAGCCATTCAAATTGAGAAGAATGAATTTAAATTCATGCAAATTCGGTTCCTGGGGGAAGCGATAAGTGTCTGCGAAGTGCCCCGTCGCCGTCCCGCACGGCGGGCCCGGGCAGATAAGGAGCCCCCGGCCGCGGGGCCTCCGCGGGGGCAACCGGGCGGGCTGGGTCGTCGCTGCCCGCCGTCCCTCGCAGCGAGGGGGGTGAGGGGGGTTGCCGCTTTGCCCCCGAGATGCAGGGCGAATAAATTCCCTTTGATAATGACTTCCCAAGGGAGACAAAGAGCGGGAGGGAAGAGGAAAGAGGAAATTTGACCGCGGTGTTCACGGTGACATTCACGGTGCCGGAGAGGAAGCTGCCCGCCAGCCTTTGAAGCCAAACCACCCGCCTCTCGGGGCTTTTTATGCCCACGCTGGGGGGGGGGAGTTAATGTCAGGGCTGGCAGTTGTTTGTCCAGGAGCATTTAGGAAATGCCCCAGTAGCTCGGGTGTTACTTTTCTGTCCATAAGCTGAGGCTCGGACGCCTATTTCTCACTTGAGATGTGCCAAAGGAGGCAGCGACGGTCATCTGCTCGCTGTGGTCCTCAGCTTCGGATTGATTTTTTTATTATTATTATTATTATTTTTATTAATTTTACTTAACACACAACGATCTAGAACAACTGTGTTCCCGTCCATTATCCGAGTCCTTGATCGCTCCGTGCGCTCGGATGCGGCGGGACGGCGCTGGCCGGGCCGGGTCAGCCCGGGGCGGCCCCGGAGCGGGGCGGAGGGTGGGGTGGGAAATCTATTTCAGGCGTAAACGCGAACAAAAGCGTTGTCGCTAAACCACATTGTCCGCCGTGTCCTGAGCGCAGAAATTTATTGCCTGGTCCCCCGGGTAGGCAGGCGGCGGGGCCGGCGACCCTTCCTGCCTCGGGGTCGGTGACAGGAGTAGCCCCCCGCCCTCCTTCTCTCCCTCCCTCCCCCCGCCTTGGGCAGCACTTCGGAGGAGCATCGCTGGTGGGAGAAATTCCTCCCGCCGCCTGACGGAGGAGCGGTGAGGGGCGCTGGGGCCGCGCTCCTGCTCCCGGCGGGGGATGCCGGGGGTCGGGGGGAGCCCCCCCTCGAGGGGGGAGGCGCTGGCGGTGCCGGTCCGGGGTGCGTTTGGGGAGGAGCGGCTCGGCAGGCTGCCCCCTCCCCGGCTCGCAGCCCCGGGGGAGGGGAGGGAGGATGGTGGGGGGGCGGCGCAGGTAGCTCTCCCAGCAGGCGGGACGAGGAGGGGAAGCGGCAGGGCAGGGCAGGAGGAGCCCCCCCGCTGCTGCCGCCCCCTTCCTCGGCGGGGCCGTGCCTGGCGCTGGCCGCTCCTCCGGACCCGCCCGGGGAGGGGAGCCGCGGTCCGGGCCGAGGTGAGCAGCGCGCCGGGGACGCTGCGTCCCGCCGGAGCCGGGGAGCTGCGGGCGGGTGCCTGGCCGGGTCTCTTGGTCTTTACAGCCCCGGGGGCGGGGGAAAGGGGGCTCGGTTTGGAACGGCGAGCGCAGCCGAGGAGCCGCGGGGTCGGGTCTGCAGCGGGCATCGCCTCCTCTCCCGGCTCCGCCAGCCGCCTCGCCGCTGTTTGGGTGCTGTGAGGAGGTAACGTGCGGGTGCCGGTGTCCGCTCTCCCTCCCGGATCGTCCGCCGGAGAGCCTGGGGGGTGCCCGGGGCGGGGGGGGACGGGGACCCGGGGCTGCCTCTGAGCCACCGTAACGTCCTGCAGACTCGGTCGGGACGGGGACACCCCCCTGTCCTTCGGGGAGCTCTGCCTGCTGAAGAAGGCACCGTCTCCGGGGCTCCTCTGGGATGGGCGCGTACGGCGACGCGTGTCTGTCAGAATAAACCGGGCTATGCGCGGAATTTTGTTTTTACAACTCCAGTCTTCTGACTTATTGAACACTTTCTTGAAGTGTTTTCTCTGGAAACTTGTCTCAAATGAGGGCTGTGAGCCCTAACAAAGAAGGGTGTTGTTCGGGAGCCAACAGGTGACGGGGTGAAACCTGAGTATATGTGTACATTGGAGTAAAGTCTGGCTGCTGTTTAAAATAGAATTTAAAAAAAATCAATGGGAGACTGTAAAAGGCAAGATTGCTTTCTTTCTAAATCTGTACACCCTCTTAAGGAGAGAGGGGGGAAGCATCCGTGAGAATACCGCTTCCTCGGCTAGAGGTTTGGTTCTTGCCTAACTGCAGCGTGTGCTTGTATTTCCATCAGCGCTACACAGCGCCAAGCATAATACATCCAAATCAGATGTGCTGGCGTGAGGCGATGCTTTGTCACGGTGCTTCCTCCTTTTGTGAATGCAGGTAGCCTGTCTTTGCAGTGTGGCTCGTCAAAAGAAATCACGCTGAGAAGGATCCTCCAACTTCCAGTTGGAAAAGTGATCTTTGTGCTAGGATGCTAGAGGAGGAAAGCAGTGAACTCTTCTGTCGGTACTTGTACGCTGGCTAACATAAGGGGGGGAAAAAAAGTTCTTGTTTTACTTGTAGGGTCCATCTAAATGTTGAATGAACAAGTATACAGGCTTCGTTCCTCCCCCCACTGCTCTGGATAATTCAGTTACTCAATGGACCCAACAGCTGGAGAGGCAGCCATGTGCTGGTGCTGATACGAATTCTGCTCATCAGCTTGGATCCAGATTTCCCCAGTCTGTAAATACGTTACTTGTACTGTCTCTAGGGAATGTGGCTTTCTGATCGTTCGTGTAATACATAATTGTTATTTTATGGTGGTTTATTGCTGCTGTATTACACCCTTCCTCTTCTAACGTAGTTATCATGCATCAGGGATTAAATAAGCAGGTGAATGGGCTGGCCATGCTAATCTTAACTCGTTGAGCCTTCATTGTGAATGGATGCATGTGATATGCATCTTGTATCCCCTATAGCCTTGTTAACAAGCCTTCTAACAAAAAAGTTGTTAAACAATTTGCCCTGCAGGACAGAGTAAAACAGCAGGGGATGGGCAAGGAGATGTTTGTCTAACTGTGCTCACAAATCATGACCTCTTCTATCTGGTCAGGGGTGAACATAATCAGTGAGCTGGAAATCCTAGCACGGGGATAACCTTCAGATGGGGTTCAGCAATAGCTTTGCTCTAAGTTCGATATCCTCACGTTTTATGTACCCGTGGGTTTGTAATTAGGAGTGCAGTTTGTCTTTGCTTCTAAGAACTTTGTCACGATACAGTCTTTTTAAATACATCAGTAGAAAAAAACTTATGAATTGCTTTTATTTTTAAATCAAATTTAGCTGTTTAATTCAATTATGTTGTTCATAGTTGTCAAGCTGCCAGTGAAATACCTCCTTGTAGGCTAAGAAGCTTTTTTTGAGAGGCAGGATTTGAACAGAGCCGAAACCTCAAAATGTTCCACAAACTTTAAGAAAGCAAAACAAAACATCCTTGCTGTGTTTTGTAGATGTCATGGCAGGAGTAGAAAGACCACCTTTCTACTCATCCCTCAGAAAGCATTTATTTTTTCAGCTGTTGTTTATATTCATTTGAATCCTCCTTAGGATGTAATCATTTTAAACAGATCACTTTGAAGGATGAGTGCGGTTGGGGAGGGGGGAGGAAGAACCCTGTAGTTTTAAAATGCAAACCAAATTACACGTGAGCAGGAGAGGAAGGAGCGCTCCTAAACAAGCAATTGCTAAAATAGTTCTGCAGGTAGCCTGCTGTTAAGCTGGGCTGGTTTGGAAACCTCATTCTCAGCACCACCCCAATATTTGTGACAGGGCCGTATTGATATATGGCGTACTGTCAGTCATTTTATAGCTGGTTTAGCATTAGCTCTATGGTGGCATTTTTCTTTTAAAGGGAATGCTGTCCTTTGAGTGGTCTGGGTTCATTGAGATTTATGAACCTCGCTTTAAACCTTTCCAATCGCCTTATCTGGGGAGGAGCACCCTGACTGTAAAGTTGCATTTTACAGTTAGAGGTGAGGTGTATTTTTCTTTTATTCTTTACCAGAGGTACTTTCAGCCTGCCCTGTATCACTGGGAAGTTGGGTCTGTGGTTTTCTCTAGCTGGAGCACGTGCTGTCTGGAATGGATGGGCCAGAGGTGGCCCAGGCAGGATCAGCCTCTGTGGAAAAGCAGCGTGATCTCTCTTGTACCAAAGCCTTGTCTTCCTTTGGAATTAGGCAACGCTTTTGTGCTTGCATACCTTTGCTGTAGTTGAAATCCCAACATTAGCCAGCGCTGCATTTTGCCACGTAGAAGTGACGTGTAGCCTTAGTGATCAAAAATCCTCAGAAAAGTTAACAAGTCTGCGTGCATTCAGATTTTGTTTTGATTCCTTGTCTTTCCAGGAAAGAAACTAAGTCGGAGAAGTTATTCTTTGATCTTACAGAGAGAGGTTTTTGAATGATGAACATGAAGCAATTACTCAATTACCCGTGTGTGCTTGTGAGCACCGGGTGCCATGTGAGCCGGACGGGGCACACCCCCTCCAGTGCCCGGGGACTGGCAGAGCCGAACCTGTCCCTTGGCCTAAATTACATTTCAGATCTGCTTCCTGTGGTGCAGTTAAGGTCTAGTGAAATGTTGGCAAAGATGTCTCACCTAGTGACTCCTTTTATTCCTGGGTTATTGGGCAGGAGTCAGTTCTTGAAAAGTGACAGTCTGACCCACACAAGTTCTTGTGTTGCAATGCCTTAAGAGTTGGAAATACCAGTTTAGGCGTCAGCTGGTGGCACATTATTGTAAACCAGATATCTGCCTTTCTCTGAAGGGAAACTATAAAACAGTTCATCTGCTGCTAAGATCATCGAGGCCAGGCTGGATGGGGCTTTGAGCAGCCTGGTCTAGTGGGAGGTGTCCCTGCCCATGGCAGGGAGGGTGGAACTAGATGATCTTTAAGGTCCCTTCCAACCCAAACCATTTTGTGATTCTATGGTCTTGGAAGGACTTGGGCTTCTCAATGACGCTCATAGTGACTTTATACTTAAGAATTATTTGGGTATAGATGATGCAGGACAGAAGCTGCCAACCTGAGCATCCCCATCCATCTGCAACAGTGAGCACCGTTGCCTTTTTTGTTAGCAGTGATTTTTTTAACTGCATCTCAGTATTCCTCCATCCCTCCTCCCCTGCCCCCCCAGTTTTATAAAAACAATAACAAAAGCCATGGTTGACTTCATTTCCACTAGAACGTGGAGAGGGTAAACGGGTTTTTATCACTTGCCTTATTATCTGTTTCTGAAGGAAATTAATTCAGGGGATCTAGTACGTCCTGGGATGTCTGTCTTTATATTTTAAATATACAGGATTGAGCTTTTAGGACTGAGTTTGGTTTTACTCGCCTTTCTTGACAGAGGTTGTAATATGCAGATGTTAAGCTCGGAAGCTGTTTTGCTAACCTTCAGTTGTTCAGCTAGAGTAAGATTTCAGAAATTTGCCTGACAGCTGACAAGCTTTGTGGAAATAGCCTGTTCTCAAAGGGGAGGTTGGCAGGTTTGCTTGTCCCATCAAATATTAAATTAATCTTTTATTACAGTGCGGCTATGCAGTGTCATAGAAGCATGTTGGCATCTTAGCAGTGCACCAAAAATAGCGCACATGTTTTCGAACCAGAAGTTTTTGGAGTAAAGTTAAAAAACAAGTTAAATTTTTCAAGCACTAGCACAGTGGAAGAGTTAAGTAATCCCATCTGGTTTTGTTGGGTGTGGGAATGTATAGACTTACTGAGAACAGGGGTAAATAGACTGTGTAATACCAAGTATTGTAATTTCTCCAAGGTTGTAGCTTTGGATGCATGTGGTCGCTTTTTATGGGAGCAGGTTTGGGTTTACGTACGGAATCAACAGAGCCTGGCACTAACCAGTGCCTCACGCCTGACGAAGGATAAACTCCTGTTGAGTAACTAGCAGAATACTTGGGTACATGGTCTTAAATCTTTCTTCCACCTGTGATCTAGCAGCGACTTATTTTCTGTAATATGGTGGTGACGAGACTGAAAATGTAGCGTGGGACCCACCAGAAGTTTTTAGATTGTTCTCCCTTTTAGACACATGAGCAAGGTTATACATCAAGGAGATTAAAAGTCTGTACAGCTCAGATCTAGCACTGACAAAATTGCGTCTGTGTTTAGATGAATAGGTGAAAGAATTGCCTAAAACGGGGAAGGCCCAGCTCATGTGTAACGTTGTACTGTAAAAGCAACCTCCAGTGGTCAGGGTGTCTGTCTTGGTACAATACATCCTCTCTGCTTTTGGTTATCTGTACTTCACTGAAATTCCTAAGAACTAATTCCTAATTCACTGAATTTCCTAAGAACTTCTGCTAGAATTAATGAAAGATATTTATCTTAATAAGCTTTTTACTGCAGAATGCTGCGGATGTTGGTGAGAGCTGCCTTTGCCAGTTGTGACTCAAAATGATCCCACTGATATTAAGCTTTGCAGGCTTCATGAATCAACAGAAGCATCTCCCTGTAGGGTTTTAAATTAACAGAACAATCACGATGTATTATAGAGAGCCCAATCTGACATAATTGGATTTCAGATATTTAACTGGACCAACGCCCTTCCGCTCCGGTACAGCTAAAACGACATTCTCAGAGGAATCCAGCAGATGCTCGCTGCTCTGTGCCTACCTTGGGAAAAACAGGATGCTACTTGCACAACTGTCTTTTCCCAACGATTTCTTTAGTTTTTGACAGGGGGTTGTCATGTCTTTTGTGTTACCGGATTGGTGGTAGTAATGACTTCAGGGAGAGCTCGTGTTGTTCCTTTAGTTAATATCTGCTCGACGAGTCTTTCCTTGATATACTTACATGTAACCTGTGATGTGAAACAAGCAGAAGTGTGAAAGATAACAAGTGCGTTAATATTGAAATACATCGTGGTTGCCAAACATGGTAGCATGCGTCTATTTTTTTTTTCTTGAGTAGTTTTATTTTTACAACTCTTTTAAGCACTTTTGAATTGCTTGTAGCAAGTTGTCATGATCCTTCAATCATTTATTGTTCTGGGCAACACAAGGAATACTAAACTGTTGTAAGATCATTTGCACTGATAATTAGTTAGTTGTTGCGTGCTCAAATTTATTAAAGCTCTGTTAATCTCTTCCTCCAGATCAATTGCTTCATGAGCTGCAGCTGAAATATTTAACGCTTCACACTTACGCCATTGAAGATGGAGCCCAAAGCCAACAATCTCGTTTTCGGGTGTCAGCGAAGCTCAACATCTGACGATGACTCTGGCTGTGCCTTGGAAGAATACGCCTGGGTCCCCCCTGGCCTCAGGCCAGAGCAGGTACCAACTGTGCTCCGGCATTTTTCAAATCAGCCTTGTAAGGACTGTCTAAGGGAGTGACAGGCTGCCTCTACAAGTCTAATTAAATTATTATGATGTATATAAAACCTAAATTCGTCTACAGCGCTTCTTGTTTTGCTTCCTATTCCAATGAGGCTGTGTTTAGGGAGCTTTAAATCTTCAACACCTCACGTTTTATGTTCCAAAAAAAAGTTCCCAGTCAAGATTTTCCAATAAACATGTGCTGCAGAGGTATGTATTGTCAAGTCTAAAAGCAGCGTTGAAATTTGCCTTCTTTTTGAAATAAGTTACTAGGTTAAATTAAAGCCCATGGCATACCTCGTGGCATTGTGCTGCTTGGCCAATACTTCACTGCAGTTGTACAACTCTTTAAATAATTAGGCATTTGACATCTAGAACATGTATGTTACTACAGCGCACATAAACGGAAGCGTTCTGTCACTGTGACAAGTTGTAATGTATTTTACGCTTGTTTAAATAGTTGTATGCCTGCCATTTGTTCATGCCAGGATTTCTCTTGTACGGTCTCTGGAGCTGACGCTCGTGGGTTGGTTGGGATGTTCCTTCCCCTCTCCCTTTTCTTCTTTATCTTTTATAACATCACCGTAATGGAAATAAAAGTGAAATTATTGATGAGTAAGTGGCTACGGGAGATCAAAATGAACCTCTCAGGGTATTCGTTTACGTGATGGTATTGCAACTGTGCTGGAGCTGTGTACTCGGTAATATCCACAACTCGGACTTCAGTGTTAAACGGACAGAGGGGCTTTGGAGCGTCTGCTAACGGAGGCAGAGCAACCCTCCTGCAGCTGGCAACCTAACACAGGCCCTAGTTATAAAGGTGCAGAAGATGTCTCCTTTTCACTACGCAGAGATTTTTCTTAATCATGAAAAAAGTAAAAAGTCAGCAGGAATGACAAATAACGGGCTATTTTTAGGGAAACTCTTTTTGTTACTTACTTAAGCATATATAGGAATCCTGATGAATCAGACCTTGAGGCAAACGGCAAGCTAACATTCTGCCAGAGCAATTAAGTGCCCTAAAATATCCTCATAATCCAGCTAGCTCAAACTCACTAAAGGTTTTTTTTTCCAAGAAGGATGACTTATTTTGAGAACAGTCCAATAAACTTGAGAAAAGGGCATAAAGTATCTTTATCTTACTGCATGTTGTTATCTTTTTGTGGAGCTTCTTGAAATACAGTCAGTAGTAAGCGGGCTTACAGTAGACTTCCGATGTTTAAATTTCGGTTAAATGAAGACCAAGTCATATTTCGTACAACCTTTCCCGTATAATTTTGATTGTTTCCTGAGTCAAGTGACTGATTACTCCTTCTTTTTCATCTGTCTTGCACAGCAATAAGCTGTTGACCTGAGCATTATTTAAATCTGGATGGCAAGTAATATTTTTGCCAATAGTCAGCTCTTATTTACAGCCCCAGGCCTCGTGACAAGCTGGAAACTGCATAGGGAAAAACTATAAATCTGGAGCTGTTCCACGAAAATATTTTTTGCCATTGGCCTTTGTCATAGTGTTCATTACAGCTTTCCTGTCATAATTTTCTTCTGGAAAAATAAAAAATAAATAAAGTGAAGATTGATAGGTGCGTACACCTAATATTGATTTCTTTATCAAAAACACGCAGCCTGTGAAAATTTCATAGCGAATTTGCATCCGATTGAAATGCGGCTGGATCCAGCCTCCTCCCAAGGGAAGGATGTTTCCACCTTCTTACCAAAGCCCACATGGAAGCAATGAAAGCTGATGCTTTGGGTGAACCTGATCAGCAGGAGACTACAAAACAGCTTTTGTCTCAACAATGTGTAAAACGCAGAGAGCAAATTAAATTTGTTTATATAGTGGCTGTTTTCTGGAAGGCTTCATGCCTTGTGTGGTAAATTGCGGAGGGAAACTTGGAATTTCCACCGGGTTGTTGACCAGCCCTGAAGGGGGTGGGAATAATGAGAACATTAAATGTGCATAATTTATGATACCCCCCCCGCCCCCAATTGTCACCGCAAATTGCATTCCAGAAAAGCAATTCAGCAGCTGGGTGCTAGTTTTATCAGAGACAATTCAGGTTTGCTGAGCTGGTTCATCTGGGTCTCGTATTTTCAGCGCAAACCCTGTCAGGGGTCTAATGTAGCGCAACCGTCTTCCTTCGGAAATGAGACCCGAGACAAAACAGTAGCTGAAGGGGGCTTGCAGTGCCTGGGTGACGTGCGTCCCTCCGTCTAAACTCTGCGTCCCTCCTGGTCAGGTCCAGCTGTATTTCGCCTGCTTGCCGGAGGAGAAGGTCCCTTACGTTAACAGCCCCGGAGAGAAACACCGAATTAAACAACTCCTCTATCAGCTGCCGCCCCACGATAATGAGGTAAATACAGAATTTAGGATGCACCGTCAGGGCTTTCGGTCTCCCTGGCGGATTTGACGTGGAGAACGACCTACCTGCGTATTCATGACAAGCCTGAACCGTGGCCTGCGGTGGCATCTGACCTATAAAGCAGCACGGTGTGTACACTGAGGCCATTGTTCGGCTGTCCGGTTGGCTTGTGTGCAGATAAGAGCTGTCTGGAAGGACACTGCCTTTGCTTGTTGGGGAGGCTGGTGTCACTGCAATAAACTTCACACAAGTTGGTTTTATAGTGTTTGCAGCCACCCACCAATTACCAGGAACCTACAAATTCCTGGCATTGCATTGTAGCACACAAAAAGGATGCTTTGTGATAGTAAAAGGTTTGCATCTCAGATATGCAGTGTAATTTGGAGTAGAAGTGGAAATAACAAACAAGCCCTTTGTAAGGAAAGGGGGCGGGGGTGTCAAGATCTTGTGTATACCGCAATACTTAGTTGCGGGCACTTAACCATAAATCTAAAGGACAATGTTATGGCTGATTTAGGTTCATTCCATCCATTATTTTAGGACAGCAGCAGGTTTTGGTTGGGCTTTTTAAAATCTTATTTTTTGCCTAGACAATTACTTGGTTTATTGTGGTGGGGTTTTTTTCCCTGTAGTGCAAAATGTTTCTCTGTACTCCTTTTGTATTATGCCATATTAGCTAAATATTCAGATGGTAGAGAAGACAAGCTTAATGATAATTGCTGGCATGCCTGATGAATTTCTTGCATATATGCACTTGCTTATTAATCTGTTACTTTAAAAGCTCAGTATCTAAACCAAGTTTTCCTGCGTTTTCACTGGAAGGTGAGGTACTGCCAGTCTTTAAGCGAGGAAGAAAAGAAGGAACTGCAGATGTTCAGCTCTCAGCGCAAAAAGGAGGCGCTCGGCCGAGGCACTATTAAACTACTCTCAAGAGCAGTGATGCACGCGGTTTGTGAACAGGTAATGCTACTGGTGCCATAAGCCAGCCAGCGGGCTGAATAATGGAAAACAACAGTATCTCAATATTATGTGTAAGCTTTTCTCTATGTCTGAACACAAAAAAAAAAAACAACAACAACAAAAAAGTATTTTTGAAACTGCACGTAAACAGAAAGAAGGTAGTGCTTGCTTAAGCAAGATGCAATCTTTGACACTGGGAGTGAACTGACTCTTTGATAGATTTCCTACTGAAAAAAAAAACGTTGCTGACTCACAATGGAAAACGGGCACATGCTTAAAAATGTTATTATGTATAAAATAAACTTCTCTTCACAAAAGGTTTGTTGATGCACAGACCAAAATTGAGAATATTTTTTTCCCTCTTGTCAGAATTTTGGAATAAAACCTGCATATTGTGTTTGTTGTTTTAACTTAGCTTAAAGTGCCAGAAGTTAGTAGTTTGAGATGAGAAGAGTGTTCACTCTCTGTTTTTGTTCCTAGTGTGGTACAAAAGTAAATGGCGGTGAAGTCGCAGTTTTTGCCTCGAGAGCTGGGCCCGGGGTGTGCTGGCATCCCTCCTGTTTTGTGTGCTTCACGTGCAACGAGCTGCTCGTTGACCTTATCTACTTCTACCAAGATGGGAAAATTCACTGCGGCAGACACCACGCTGAACTTCTCAAGCCTCGATGTTCAGCCTGTGACGAGGTAAATAATTCATGTTTTAGAGCCAATCCACACTTCTGTTGTTAACAAATCGAATCACCTTGGCAATTACAAACTTCAGATGCCTTCGTTTAAGAAGTCCGGACTCTGATGCATAGATGCGTCTGAAGGCTGAGGGGTGTTTAATCTCGTCAAATTGGCAGTATTACAAGCAATGAGATGGTATTTAGAAAGCACATACCTGTTTGTATTTAGAATTGAATCTTGTAGATTGAATTAGAAAGAGGATCTGTACAAGTATTCCAAAATATCATCCTGATAGCAGCTTCTTTAATTGATGAGTTCTTATGTTCTCATTTAATTTTTGGCTTTTTAAAAGTACAGGTTTTCCTAATTCTTTCCCGTTTGAAGAAAGATTAGAATGCCGCAGTTGCTGTGGGAGTTGCTGTCTCTATCTTTGTGTTCAAAAGGCAGCTAAATAAAAAATAAACTTAGTACGTGAACTGCATGAATACTGAGTCCCGAGGTGAGGTTTGGGCCGCTTTAACTAAAAGTTTACTTTTTATCTCTGAAAAGATCATTTTTGCTGATGAGTGTACAGAAGCTGAGGGTCGCCACTGGCACATGAAGCACTTCTGTTGCCTTGAGTGCGAAACAATCCTGGGTGGACAGAGGTACATCATGAAGGATGGGCGACCGTTCTGCTGTAACTGTTTTGAATCCCTCTATGCGGAATACTGTGAGACCTGTGGGGAACACATTGGTAAGTATGTCCTCTTTAAGCATTAGACTTAAAAATCAAGGGAAAGCCAATTTATGAAATTATTTCACATTCCAGAATTGTGGATTCTGCAAGTAATTTTTTTAGAGAAACCTAAAGCGTTGCGTTTTTCTCCCCTTCCAGGTGTTGACCATGCTCAGATGACCTATGATGGACAGCACTGGCACGCCACAGAGACTTGCTTTTCTTGTGCTCAGTGCAAGACCTCTTTGCTTGGCTGCCCTTTCCTTCCAAAGCAAGGGCAGATTTACTGTTCAAAAACCTGCAGCTTGGGAGAGGATGTTCACGCCTCTGACTCTTCCGATTCTGCATTTCAGTCTGCTCGATCCAGAGATTCCAGGAGGAGCGTCCGCATGGGAAAAAGCAGCCGGTCAGCCGACCAGTGCCGCCAGTCTCTCCTCCTGTCCCCAGCCCTCAACTACAAATTTCCTGGCCTTTCAGGCAATGCCGATGATACTCTTTCTCGTAAGCTGGATGACTTAAGCCTTTCAAGGGAAGAGGCAAGCTTTGTTAATGAAGACTTCTGGAAAGGAAGAGTAGAGCAAGAAATGCCTGAAGACCCTGAAGAATGGGCTGAACATGAAGACTACATGACTCAACTGCTTCTGAAGTTTGGTGATAAAAGCCTCTTCCAACAGCCCGCTGAAGTAGACATTAGATCAAGCGAACACTGGATTTCTGATAGCGTGGTCAAGAGCAAGTTGGACTTGAAAAAGAATAATCCAAGCCTAGCAAGCAAGAAGTATCAAGCAGACATGTACTGGGCCCAGTCGCAAGATGGCTTGGGTGACTCTGCCTATGGCAGCCACCCAGGCCCTGCCAGCAGCAGGAAAATCCAGGAGCTAGACATGGAACACGGGGCGTCAGGATACAAACATGACCAAACACCGTGGTATGGAGGCTCACTTGAATGTTTGTCTGACCTGAAACAGCAAGAACAAAGTGTTCGAGACTCGATGGATTCTTTGGCTTTGTCTAACATAACAGGTAATGGGGGAAAAAATGACTGGTTTTGATGGAGAGGTCAACCAAAGCATGCGCGTTGGAGTATTCTGAACTTTACATATCTGTGATTTCTAAAACGCTTTAGTAGCAAGAGACGCATGTAAAGTAGGAAATGGCTTTTATCAAGCACATATTCTTCCACAAGATACATTTCTGCTACTTAAATTCTATTTGAATTCTTCTACTTCCCTTTCCTTTGCTCATAACAAAAAAATCCATAACGTTAAACAGAGTAAGAATGGTCTTGAACTATGCATTTGTTACATACAAACCACCGCTTTGGGCAAATGAAGATTTATTTTTTTTCCATACCTTAAGTACAAGAACTTGCATTATATACTAGGATAATATTAAAGATAATCGGCAAAACACTTTAGGTAATTTCCTGATTTGCTTGTAAAAATATGTAGAAAATCTGAAAGGATGGTAACCTTCGTAGCCTTAGGAAATGAGGTTTATGAGATTATCTTTCTCCATTGACTAAAGAGAAACTGATATTCCACTTTTGGGAACCTCCTCGTCAAACGTGATTGAAATTAGCCAAAGGGATAAAAGTCAGATACGCAAGTGTCCTTGTGTGTGTGCGTGTGTGTTAACCTTCCCTTGCCATTTCCCTACAAAAACCCCAAACCTGACAGTTAGGTATGAGACACCCATTTTAAAAATTGTCCTCTCCTCTTCTTCATTTCTTTCCTTCTGTAACCTGAATTCTTGTAGCTACTTGTGTAGCGCAGGCCCGACCACGTGCTGCGTTGCCCAAGCGGTAACGAAGGAACTGATGAGGGGAGCTTGGTTCAGGGGGGCACGGGAGGAGGAGGAACCAGAGGTGTTGCACCCAGGAAGGTCACGGGGCAGATGGCACTGTTGTTGTGGGAATGAAGGGTCATTGGACACAAACCTGGAGTATACCAGGCCAGGTTACTGATGATGATTTTTGGAGGGTAAGGATCTGTCTTTGCGAGGCAGTAAGCCTGGCTTTCCTGTAGCAACAGCTGGAATACTGAATTTAGCGATACCAGAAACATGAAATATTTTTGCCTTAAAAATGGCAAGCATGGACTGTAGAATAATTTTAAGTACTTCTTTTTTTCCTAGAGGCTTAGCTCTAAAATTAACTCTTAACTCTTTAAGCTCTTAACTCATTAAACTTCTTCCGCTCTTGATGTCCTAATATTAGCTAATTCTTTGGTAATCAGAGCTAATACTTAAATATTTCAAGTCAAAACAAAACTTACTCTTCTATGAAGCTACTTATTTTGGTAATAGTTAAAAAAAAAAGGCACTAATAAGGTCTGCTTTACTGGAAAGAAATGCTTAATATTTTGTTACAATACTTATCTCTTTGATAGTCCTCTCATTTTGTTTTCCTCCTTTCTCCATTCCCACCACAGGAGCTTCGATGGACGGAGAAGGCAAACCACGGCCATCTCTCTACTCTTTGCAAACTTTCCAAGAACTGGAGGTAGAGGACTGTGAGAAAATGAGCAACATGGGAACTCTGAATTCTTCAATGCTCCACCGGAGCACAGAGTCCTTGAAGAGTCTGAGCTCAGAGTTGTGTCAGGAAAAGGTCTTGCCAGAGGAAAAGCCAGTGCATATGCCTGTACTGAGAAGATCTAAATCCCAGTCTAGGCCACAGCAAGTGAAGTTTTCAGATGATGTTATTGATAATGGAAGTTACGAGAATGTTGAAATACGTCAGCCTCCAATGAGTGAAAGGACTCGTAGGCGTGTCTACCATTTTGAAGAGCGTGGCAATCGGCCTTCTCATCATCGTAGAAGAAGTAGGAAGTCTCGTTCAGATAATGCACTTAACTTGGCCGCAGAAAGAAGATGCTCTCCAAGAGAGAGATTTCGGTATTACTCCCCGCAGGATCATGAAAAATTTATTCAAAATAGAAGCTCCCGTGAGATTCGGGCATACATTCAAAATGCGGAGCTGTATGGACAATATGCCCATACTAGGTCTGATTATGCACTGCGGAATCAGGTGGTTGATAAATTTTTTGGATTGTATGGTGAGGAAGATGACTCCTGGTGTTCAACTTCATCCTCATCATCCGATTCTGAAGAGGAAGGATATTTTCTAGGACAACCAATTCCACAGCCACGGTCACTGAGATACCCATACTATACAGATGACCTTTCTAGTCCAACTACTGCGTTATCTAGTTCTCAGTTTGGACAAAGGACAACCAAATCAAAGAAGAAGAGGGGACACAAAGGAAAAAACTGCATCATTTCTTAATTTGCTTTAACAGTTGGGAAGACCTGTCAACTCTGTAGCTACAGTTCGAACCACATCTTTTTATATTAATAATTGTACTTGGGCAAGTTGCTGAGGTTCCTAATGCTTTGCCAGTGTAAATGATAACCCTGCCAGAGTTTATGTTGTACAAGTAACATTCGGAAGTGTCACCATGCCAAATGACGACCCGCTCAGATATTGCCAGGTTTACAAAACGATGATCTGCTCAGATACTGCCAGGTTTACAAACGATGTTTCAGCTCTCAAAATACGGTTACTGCAGTTCTTGATACAGACTTTTTGTAGACATTTTATTTTATGCTCGCTATTCACCTACGTTGAATTATCCGAGAGGGGGAATTCAACAAAGATCAATAAATAAAATTGATGGTCCTGTGCTGTAGCTCTACCCACACAAGATGATCTTCAACTTTTTCCTCTTACTGCCAGGAAAAAGAAGGCTCTGTACTGTGCCCTTTCTTCATTGATAAAGTTCACTCTTCCTCCTTCAAGGTCCCTTACAAAAAAATGGTTGGTTTTGGTTTGTTTTTAATTGTGCTCCTTTTCCAAAGAGTCCACTATTAAGGAGGCAAAAATCAGAACATGGGAGCTGAAATGCTTGAGGCCTTGCCGTAGCCTAAAGCAGCAGTAAATAGTTTATATGTGTGAATTTCATGGCTTTTCCTCCACAATTTTTTAAGAATTCCATGCCTCTGTCAGGGTTTGGGGCTTTTTTTGTGCCTGTTTAAAGGAAGATATTAGTTCAGCTGCTGGAATGGGTTGCCAATGAGTGATGATGCTCGTTATGCCGTGGCTCCCACCCCCCAGCAGTGAGAGAAGAGGTAGAACTAACTGCGGAGAGTCCTTTGCTCGGGCACGTAACCCCGTTGAAGTCAACGAATCTACTTGCGTAACGAATACTTTCATAAGGGCTTAAAGGATTAGGCTCCGGAATCGTGTCTTTTCAAACGCATTATCCAGGTTTTAAAATGTATTCGCTGCAATTCTAAATCAAAAAATAAAAAAAAATAATTGATATTTATAATGTAGTATTTCATAGGCTTAAATGTATTCATAATTTAACAGTGCAAATACTAATGTACATATTGTACAGTTAAAATTTTAAAAGCTGAATATTTTTATATCCCTGAATTTGAAGAAGTTTGTTACAATATCAAACTAGATTTGTTAGGGGTTTAACAGCAGCATTATGGATGAAATATTGCTTGTATTTTAGTCAGGGGTTTTAAGTTGAAAAATACTGAAAAATGTTTAGTGCAAAACAGCTTAATTTTGTCTACTAGGTATTAAAAGCTCTGTATGCATGGTGGGGCTCTGTAAATACTCTCTAAACTATGGCCCTCTTAATCTTGCAAGTGTTATTTATGGGTCAAGCAAAATGTAAACTATATAAATGTAAAAACCACACAAGCCTGGAATATATCAGTACAACAAATATGCAACTCCTGTGGATGTGGACTGATTTATTTTATTTTTTTTTATTATTATTGTTCCCCGCCTTTCCCAAAAATAGTTTCTGCAGTTCGCCTCCATAAAGGAAGAGAGATGCTGGATGGCTCTAGAAGGCAAGCTGGCGAGAAACCATGAAGCAGTAGGTAATCTCAAAAGGTGCCCTGAACTCGCATGTGGAGCAGCAGCTATTTTAAGTTATAATAAACTTCTTCCACTGTTTTAAATAAAGGGCAGGAATTTGTTAGTTGAATTAACAGTGACAGCCACCTATTAAAGACAGTACACGCGAAAGCCTTTGGGTTTCTGACCAGCTGAGGAAAGGTAATTAATGAAATAACAGATGCTCGTTACCAAAAAAGCCTGGCAGACTGAACTAAGCTCGCCTTTCTCGAGGGTACAGAAGTTTGGAAATAAAAGCAGCTAGAAGTAAGGGAGGGAACGGACACATGAGTATTGGCTTACACCAAAGAAAATGAAGCTATTGCTAAGGCTAAATCAAACTCGCAGTTACTTGCTTGTATTTTCCAGGGTAAAATAAGCAAAATCTCTTTTACTCCCAGAGGTGGTATTCACCGTATAAGTCACTTTTCTAGTACAAACAAGTCTTGTGTACATGAAAGCTGATCAAAGTCGTATCGTGCTACATTGCATGGGCCAATGGGCGGCTCGTGGGCTGCTTCCAGCTGGCGCCTTGCCCCCGTGGCTTAAGCAGCGTTTGCTTCCCTGGCAGCCAAGTGCCTGCTCTGCCTAAGAATATTACAAAAACCAGACTGCCAGGACGCGAGAAGAGATGCTGACTTTTTACTGCGTTCCCCGGGATGCTCAAACAGTGATTGGGACCTTCTGTTCTTACCCCCATTCCCAAATACGGGCAACCAGGATACTCAGCGACAAAATGCTGTGCTGCTACTGACGTGTCCCTTTTGGAGCAAGTGACTCTTTCACGGAGAAGTGTGTCCATCAGTAGTTCTTCTGATCTTACACCAGAGTAGTAGTTCTGATCTTACGCCATCTCCTGAGATACAGCATATGTACTCTCACAAGGTGCAATGTCTTAAGGAGTATTAGGTGATAAAAGTTCTTCATAGATTGTTAGTTGCTCCATAATAATTCCTTCTTTAAAAAAAACACAAAAACAAACAACAAAAAACCAGCCCAGCTATTCACCACGGTTCTCTAAAGTGTGTCACAAAAGATGTATCTCTTCCCTGTGCCCTTATACAAAACCCAGGGATGACTTAGGGCTGAAGGTGCCGTGGCTGGGGCACTGTGGCCTCTCTGCCCCTGCAAGGGCTCTGGGTACTTCAAAAGGAGTGATGTAAATACTGACACTTCCCCCTCTCCCACCACCACTGTTCATACTGCTATTTTTCAGCAGGAAGCTCTGGCAGTGGGGAGAGGCCTTTCCTTGTCCTTGGGTTTACTTAGGAAAAAAGAGCGGTGCGTTTGTCTGTAATAATGACCCTTGGAGGCAGTGCTGCTCTCCCGCTGACCAGCAGCCCTTCTCCCAGCCCGCAGCGGGAGCTCTGACCTGTTTTCCCTCCAGAGCACCTTTGTCCAGGGAAAGTGCGATGCCCTGGGAGCGGTGGGAGCCGTGCTCTGGTGCCGGTGCCTTCCAGTAGCGGTGGAGCAGCTTGTTCAGGGCTGGTTTAGCCACCGCTGCTCTGAGGCACATACATCCCCCTGACCCGCGCCGGGCTGCGGGACCACCCGTAATTAAAAGCATTAGAAAACATTGAGAAAGCTTGGTTTTGCTGAGGAATGGACTGCTAGGAGACATTCACGTCCAGGGAACAGTAACAGGTACTTGTAACCATGCTTAATGAAAGAGTAGCTAACTTGTATTTTTTATCCAGTTTAAAAATTACAGGCTAAGTTTAAAGATGGCTCTGTGACTTTGGTTAGTTTTTTCAGCGTGACATAAACGATCTCTACTTCATTATTTTTGACCACTTATTATGAGGAATGTTTCTAATTGATCCTTCCACCTTAAATATAAAGAGAACGGTATGGGATATAGCATGTGCTGCCAGCACCAGACTCGGATCCAGTCGCCAAAGCTGTAAATCCCGGTTTGTGTTATTAGCAGTAGCACCTGCATTCCAAGTGGAGCTTATACCCAGGCAGGCATCACACAGCTGCTCACTCTCTACTCCGCAGTGGCATGGGCGGGGGCGAATCAGAAGGGTAAAAGAAAGCAAAGTCAGGGGTTGAGATAAAGACAGTTTAATAAGTTAAAAAACCAAACAAAAAAAACAAACCAAACAACAAAAAAACCCCAACCCCCCCCAAAAAGCAGCCAACCAATACCCAGCATACCCAGCCAGTCCCTAAACAACAGCAGCCCCAGCAAACTTCCCCCCCACTCCAATTTTGTCACGGAGCATGGCATGGCATGACATGGTCTGGGACGTCCCTGTGGTCAGCTGGGGACAGCTGTCCCCGCTGTGTCCTCTCCAAACCTCTTGGCCACTCGCTGGAGGGGTGGGGTGGGTGAGAAGCGCTGCTCAGCGGTAAGGAGAACATCCCTGTCCTATCAATCAACACTCTTTCCATGACAAGCCCAGAGCACAGCACCACCCTACCAGCCACTATGAAGAAAATTTAACTCTGTCCCAGTCAAACCTAGTACAACCTTCATGAGAAATACTGGGGCTATCCATGAGCCGCAGCCTCATCAAAAGAGAAAACCTTACGCAGTCAACCAGGTCGCAAGGCAGATAGATAGCACTCAATCTCCACGCTCCTTCCCTTCCTTTTCCCCTTCCCTTTTTATTCTTTTAAGGTTATCATTAATGAGCACTAGGAGTAAGTTTTGTTTTCAGGAGCTCTCAAGATGACAAAGAAAATCAATTCCTCCAGCACAACACCTGGTTCCTTCCACCAATGCTCTTCCCACCCCTTTCCATGAGCCCCATCGAGGTTGTCCACGAGACCAAGGACAACTTCTTACACTGATACGAAATAAATCCAAAGTATACGTTTGTTTCTACAAGAAGCGAGGCTAAAAGCCATGTTTCTTCCTTAAGTTAAAGGATTGGCATAATATTTTACTTACATCAACAGAAAGCACACATCACAAAAGGTTAAATGTGAACATTCAATGTAATGAAAGTTTAAAATGGAAAACCAGTTACCTATCACTCATGAATGTGAACTAAAACTTTCACAGAAGTAGCACTTATAAAAAATTCAAAAAGCTCCTTAGTTCATGAGTAAAATTTAATCCATATAAAAGAAAAGTGAGATTAAGCTAAGGACAACCTAACAAGCTTTTGAAAGATCTTCCTGACCTATTAGCTAATCTAAAAAAACCCCAAGAATACCGGCTGAGAGGTCGGGCTTAAAGAATTAGAGTAAACAGGGCTACATCAGGCTGGCGGCAGGTCACCAGTGGGGTTCACCAGGGCTCAATTTTAGGGCCAGTGCTCTGTCATGTTTTTATAAATTACATAGACACAGGAGTTGAATGTACATTTGCCGACAATGCTAAACTAGGAGGAGCTATGGACTCCCTCGAGGGCAGAGAGGCCTTTGCCGAGAGAGCTGGATAGACTGGAGAGCTGGGCAATCGCCAACCGTACAAAATTTCACAAGAGCAAGTGCCGGCTTCTCCACCTGGGACGGGGTAATCCTGGTTATACCTACAAACTGGGGGATGACAGGCTGGAGAGCAGCCCCCCTGGAAAGAGATCTGGAGGGTTTGGGTTGATGGCAAGTTGAACATGAGGCAACAGCGTGCCCTGGCAGCCAAAAGGGCCAACCATGTCCAGGGGTGCATCAAGCCCAGCTTCGTCAGCTGGTCAAGGGAGGCGATTGTCCCACTCGACACTGCACTGGTGCAGCCCCACGTCAAATACTGTGTGCTGTTTGGGGCACCTCAATACAAGACAGACATCAAACTGTTAGAGTGTGTCCGGAGGAGGATGACCAAGATAGTGAAAGGTCTCGAGGGCAAGACTTACGAGGAACAGCTGAGGTCACTTGGCTTCTTCAGCTTGGAGAAGCTGAAGCCCTCACAGGGGCAGTGAAAGGGGAAGCGCTGATCTCTGTCTGGTGAGCAGCAACAGGACATGAGGAAAGAGAATGAAGCTGCGCCAGGGTAAGTTCAGATTGGACATTAGGAAAAGGTTCTTCACTGAGAGGGTGGTTGGTCACTGCAACAGACTCCCAGGGAAGTGGTCACAGCACCAAACCTGGCAGACTTCAAGGAGCCTCTGGACAACGCTCTTAGGCATATGGTTTAGCATTAGATAGTCCTGTGAGGAGCAGGGAGTCGGACTCGACGATCCTTATGGGTCCCTTCCAACTTGAGATATTCTATGATTGCCAGCTTAGGTCTTACTTTACAGAAAAACACTTGAAAAATCAGATACTTTTATCATAGTAAATTTAATAAGGCTTCTAACAAAGGAGACTCCTAACAAACTGTACAGTAATAATGGACATTTTTAATCAAAAATATATTAAACATGATTTCAGTATTATTTTCATTAGCGTTTCTAACCCAAAGCAGAAACTCTGATGTAACACCCTGAAGGCTCTCGGTCCTGTAGGCAAGCAGCGAAGGGCTGTAGCTACACTTCTGCCCCAGGGAAGCCTTTGCCTGTGGTTTCATGAGTGATCTGGGTAAACCAGGCTGTTGCCAGAAGGGGCGGGTCAGGGCTGGCTGCGGTGCCCCGACAGGCTGCCGCTCTTCCCCTCTCTCCCTCTCCAGCTGAGCAACCCCTAGGATCCCTGAGAGGATTCCCACTCGCTGTGCAGCCCACACAATCCAGGTGCCAACAAAGGTAAGTGGCAGGTCACCTCCTTTGAGTAACGTGAACTCTTAGAAAACAACAAAAGCCAACTGCAAAACCACACCCTACCGACGTTAAAACTGATCAGGCACCCCAGGAATCTGACGCAATACGTATTTAATTTACCATATCAAGATTTGCATGTTTAAGATGCTGTGATACATCCAGTGCCTTGTACATGCAGAATTCATTGCTATTTCATTTACTTTTCTGCAAAGCATTCTGATGAAATTTGAGAAGAATAATCGTCTGGGTAAGGGGGCTGAATTCACTGACCTTTCCATTTAAAAATACTGTGGGCTTTGGAAACGGCGAGCTTTAGTTATCAGTCCTTTTACAGAGTTTCACATCTTTCTAAATGCAATCATATACAAAACAATCATGCTTATACTTACCTCTTTGTGATTATGACTCAAATTATCCCTTTCCTAAAACATTCATAAAAAACAGTACTGTATTAAATATAAAGCTGTACACAATCCATTAGTCAGGATACCGCCAATGAGTCCTATTTTTCATCTCTGAAAAGCAATCATGAAGCACTGGCGGCCTCTTGACTCTCCTCAACTACGAGTTCCCCAACTACAAGTCACTCTATTCCGGTCGAAAGCGGCATTACACAGCATCACCTGGGTTGGAAATGATGATGAATCTGGGGCCTTCGGGTTCAACTTCACGTTACACCTAATCCAAAGCAATCTGGATTTAATGAAGAGACAGCCCTGCTTGCTCTCCTTGCCCCACCTTGCCACCCCAAGTCACCGCGCCTTCTTGGTGTCGGATGTAAAGATCACATGCAGACTCCTAATTGTTAAAAGCGATGGACGAAAAGTGGTGAGAAGGCATAAGGGGAGAGAGGCAGAGAGTAAGAGAAGGGACCTTTCCCTGCTCGGGGGCTGCCTGCAGTTAAGACTCCATAAGGTGTAGTCAAAAATGGAACAAAGGAACCACTTAGTTGCAAACATTAGCAAAAAACTAAATTAATCCTACCTAATACTGCTTACTAGTAATGACTCATGATACGGGAAAACACCAAAATTCAAAAGGCATTTGGAGAACCCGCCTTCAGAGCAAAAATACAGTTGCTCTGGCAGTCAGAGACTAGAGATAACTCCTCCTGTGATTTTACAGAATGAATCTGAAGTTTAAAATTAAACTATAATAAATAATTTAAATCATAGTTGCGAACAATTTTGCAAGTCTTCCCTTCCTACAGTAAATATGAAGACAAGACATATTCCTGCATAAATTGAGGAATGAAGAGCCACTTTTGTTATTTTAATAAAAAATACAGTGTATGAAGTTACACTTATAAACATGAAAACTTAAGTGTACGTACATCAGACTGAACGTTCCTTTTTTTCCTCGGTAACCGCGGAAAGGTTTCAAAAATAGTTTGTCACTTTACAGCATTTTTCAAAAGAAACATCCTTTCAAAGGAACAGACGTCAACAAGTACAGGCAGGCAGAATACAATTGCGGAGACCACAGCAAACAAGGTACGGCCACCTGAGCTGCCACAAAGGACCACAGGCCTTGGGCTCAAACCTCCAGCAGGATCTCCTCTTTCCCCGCCAAAAAAAAAAAAAAAAAAAAAAAAAAAAAAAAAAAAAAGCAGCTTTATGTATTATGGCATACACAACGCAGAGGATCTAAAAGCGTGTTTTTGTCCTTAGTATGAGCCCTCTTTGAAGGATTCTGATAGATCTTGATTGGCAGCATCGTACTGAGCAATGAAATGTTTGAGTTCTTCAATGCATCGCTCACCTATTTCATGCAAATTCTGCCTCAGGGCAAACTGAATGGACTTCTCTAACGACGGATCTTTATCAATTAGCATCTTCACTACCATGCCAAAGGTTTCACAGTCTTGTCTGTAGACCTAGAAACAACACATTTTGGAAAACGGTTAAACGCACAGCTCTTTACATTAGCACGACCGCAGCCCTCGTGGAGTTAGGTGCTGCCGCAGATCCAAACCAAACACAGAAGATTGGATTTAGCGCCAGTTTCAACTGTAAGAGGTGTTTGCTCTTCCTCTCTCCTGACCTGTGCTAATACAAGTGTAACCAGTTCAGAACTATCTGGTCACAAGAAGTAATTCTTAGTGGAAGAAATGCCTTAAAAAGAGTTATTAAGTTCCAGCAATATCTAATAAACAATGGCAGAGTCAAGTGCAAATGCTAAACCAGATTTTCATTGCAAATAAATGCAAAATTAATTTAACTGCGGCACGTCTAGCAATCTCAGTCTTTATACAAAGCAACACTAACTTAGTTGGTAATCTTCCCATATACTTTAAATGCAAGTTGTGTTTAAGAAATTTCACCAAATCGTGTTTGTTTGTTGGATATCTGTTTCTCAGAGAAGCCCTCAATAAATATGACTTTAATTAGTTTGACTGCACTGCTGATTCAGCCGCTAAGGATAAGAGAAATCCTGGCAGCAGTTTACACGAACCCGCCTGATCTTGTTCTGAAGGGAACGAAGACTTTGCAAGTCAGTTATGTACCACAGCTGAGGAGAAATAATTTCTCGTTATCACCGCAACTGTTTTTCAAACAAATATCTGAGTACGCTCGTAGGTGATTTTCAAAGGGAGCCAGTGGCCTTTCAATTTTTTATTTTTTATTTTCCCCACAGATTCCAGCTAAGGTTATTCATCTGAACACCCACCAAAAAAGGAACTCAAAGTCTTCCAACTACCAGATGCAGTTCACTTTCACACCTCTTTGGCCAATTTCCATTTAGAAATTACGCTGGCTTTTTGTATGAAGATAAGTTTTATATCTCTGTACATTTTTGGGGAGAAAAAAAAAACCCAGCCAAAATGTTGATATTCCTCAAAGTACAATTATCTTTTAGTATCGTGTGCTTGTGTTAGAACTTGTTTTTTCACAGAGATGTGTGACCCTTTCCTCCCACGTTTATCTATATTGTGGACACAAGTGATACAACTGTATATAAGCAATTCCTCATTAGTAAAAAAGAAAGAAAAAAACCAAACCAAAAACCACCAAACACCACCCCCACTGAAGGCAGCTCAAGCATATTCACGTCAGAGAAGCAGGAAAAAAAAACTGAAAACATTCTGCACGGAAATTAAACTATTCTCAGAAACACAATGATTTAACATGAAACCTCGAATAAAGACAGTTCTCAAATGTTTGACAATATATTTTATAACAGTTTAAAACGAGACCTGATTTTCAAACACCGGTTGGCAAATAAAAAAAAACCTTTTGGAAGAAACTTGTTTTCAATAGAGATTAAGAAGCCAAAGAGAAGAGTGCAGCCCAAAACAAACCGAAGCAAAACATCTTAAGTGTGGAAACCGTGCGCACGTGGCATTTCTTTCTGAGAGGGGGTTTGTTTCCTGCTTTGTAAGTTTAGTTCTTTGGTAGTAAAAAACCAGCATGAAACCCAGACTCTCAAGAGTTCATGTTCCCCAGCAAGCGAAACACGGTACTTGCTAAGAGAACTTCAAACAGAGCAAAATTGGGTTGTTGTTTTTTTTTTTCCTAACTCTTTCCAAGGAAAAAGCTCAGGAAGAATTGCTGTCTCTGATTAGCCGTGTGACAGACAGATGGTATTTCGCTTTGGATAACTCCTGCCTTTCAAGTACTTGCAGCACACTTGCTAGCACCTTCACGGAATCATTTCTGAAAGGTTTTTTTTTTCTCCCCAGAGCCATTATGTTTTGGGGGAAAATAGTTCAAAACCTTTTTTTTTTTTTTCTTCCCCCTCCTTATTGCACATCTATTTGTCCTATTTTATCACCTTTGAAGTGGTCAGACCAAGGATGTGTGAATGATCTTCCGCAGGTGAAGGAAGGCGGTAGCTGTCAGTTTGCAGAGGACGCTGTGCAACACCGGCGCTAGCAAAACCCTGCCGCTGATGGAGAACACGGACACGTCGCCCTGTCTTCTGCACGGGGAGGCACCCGAAGCTATCACTGAAGGAAATGCTCTACTTTTAATTGGTCTTCAAATTAACAGCAAATAGCGCGCTCTGCTATTTCTCTCACACCCCACAAAGAACTAACCCAGGAGAAATTCTCTGACCCTTTGCATATAAATATTGGCTCAATCTAAGCGCATTTTTCTGCGAAACTTTCACAAAAGAAGACTTGGAGGAGAATCAAGAGCCATCGTTCCTGCGTCTGGAGTCAGAAGTCACTTCGCTGTGACAACAGTCTGGAAACTAAACACTTTCACACAGGAGGTGAACGTTTTCAACCCTTTCTGACAAAAGACTTTTTTTTTTTTTTTTTTTTTTTAAAAAGAATTGACCTAAAATAGGGGAAGAGGGCGAAGGTGGGGCAGGAAGGCAGTTCTAACAACAGAAAACAAAGGAAACGTCTCAGCTCCTCTAACAACAATTGAGCAATTTTCCCTCACCAAGCTTTCTAGCCCAGCTGCTAATTCTGATCCTCCTGGTGCAATCTGCCTCCTCTGCAATTGTGCGGCTAAACCTATTTGTATAGCTGCGACGTAAATTGCATCACCCAGACGATCCCTTTTAAAATTACTTCCCCCCCCAATTAATGTGATTCAGTCATTCAATTCTAAAACCAGATGCATCAGCACAACTGAAAGAACTGTGAGACACAGTCACGAAGCGGAAATAACTTCATAAACCAGTTTATATCTGAAGCCAGCGCACGACTACCAGTCCTCCAAGAGAAGTTACTATGCTTTGCTGAAGGGAGTAGAGACTATCAATTGAATATCAATCACAGAAGAGTATTAGTTACAGCTTAATCAACTATTTGAAAAAATACAATCACCTATTTGAAAAAATTATGAAAGCACTCAAAGCTCTTGAAAAAAAGGATGGTGGCATGGCATATTAAAATCCATCTTCTCCACAGAAGAGGCGGTGGCTATTTCTAGAAAATAAGCAGAGAACGTGATGCTTAAGGAAGCAAGAAAACTGCAGAAAAGACTCCAAACAAGCAAAAAAGCTCTCCGTTGGAGAAGAATATTGGAAGAACTTGTGACCCAACAAGGTTTGAAAATATCCCTAGCTTCAAAATTCCAGCTGATATTGATTTTGAGCTCAGGCCACAGAAAGCTCATCTGTAAACATCTGGAACTAAAAACTGAAAATGATTCCATGTGTGGGGAAAGAAGAAATAATGCTTTTATATTGAAAAACAAGAAAGGGAATGATACCAATGACATGATTATTCTGTCTGATATATACATCAGGTAATCCTGAAAACAGCTAAAGCCATAGGGTGATCATTTACCAAGGCCGTGGCAGACTTTTATTCTCTGACCTAAGCTACAGCACCAGCATAATGGAAAGAACGTGTAACACTTTGGTAAGCAGATGAAGGAGAAGCAGAAGCAGCTGTTCTATTCCCAAATATATAAATACATTTATATTTAGTTTATATATACACACACACACCCCCCATACATATATATATAGTCTTGGTTTTCCTACAAATGGGAAGTATATAAGCTGAATTCAGGTTATCTTTGAAGGGATTTCTAAAATCAGCACATCTGGCACCTGTGAGGTCAGAGGATCACAAATACGCCTACTTTTAAATTATTCTCATGGCATTTTAGCTCTTTTTATTCTTACAGGATAATAGCATAGAAGCTCTAGCTGAGGTCAGCTCTTCACCATGCTAGTCTCTGTGCACGCACTTAGGCTTTGCCTAGATGCAAATCTAAAAGTGTGATGCGCCTGCAACGTGCTAGTGAACACTCCTCATATATTTGAGAAAACTAAACCAAAATTTGCACTTAGAACTGTTTAAATATAGCTAATGGACATTTACTTCCAGATCTAGCTAGAGTAGTAGAGATGTCAGTCCCTCAGTTGATCACCAGTTGGAGGTGATCAAACCCTAGAACTCACCAGGTAGAACGAAACTTCTGAGAACTCCGGAATCTGCATCTGCACAAAGTTTTCAGAGTTAATCTCAAAGTGCCACCAACAGTGACTTAAATTACAATGTACGACACTGACATGGAAGAGATGAAGGATGCCACACACTCTCTTCTCCCAGCTCAGCTTTGGGACATTAACTTCTGATGGAGAAGAAAGAGGGGCAGAAGCAAGCACGGGGGGACCGCTCCTTTCTTAGACTGCTCTATCTCTGCTGCAAGGATAATCTAAAAACGGTCTCGGCTTAAACCAAAGAAAACGTATTGAATGGCTCAGATGATGGGTGGAAAACACCACCACCAAAACTTTGTTATGCATCTGAACTCTGGGTGTGGATGAAATTACACTTAACTAGGGAGTACCTTGATGACATGTCTACTACTCACTGACAAAGTCTACATCATTTCCTCTCTCTGCTTAGCACAGCCCCACGTTCTTGTCCAAAACTGTTCCAGAGCTGCCATGTTGCACAACAGAGCTGTTGGACAACACCAATAGTAATGAGAACAAAGAACAGAACTTAAGATGTCCTCCCCTGCAAGTGACCACAGCCTGTGGAAGAGTCAGAAACTTTATCATCTTGGTCTCAAAGTCTCGTATACCTGCCCAAAAAGCAGTTTTACTTCGTAACAAGAGCAGACACGATATTCAAAGGGGATGAGGCTAGGAAAAACAGAGAAGTTAAAATGGAGATATCTGCAAGCCGTATTTCAACCCATAATGGTTTCCCCATCTTAGCTCTACAGTTTGTGCAAAGAAAGGCTTTTTAACTTCTCAGGGCGATTAGGAACAGCTAAAAGTACAGCTTCTGCTCTTAAGCAGCCTTTGAAGAAGAGGTAAACAAGAGAGAAGTTCCCTGATAACTGGAAAAAGTCTCAGGAAGGCTAGTCCCACCAGGCTACAAGTTAGCCTCTGTATCTTCCATGTCCACAGCTGGTGGAAAGTACAACTGAGTAGGAAATGGGAGATACAAATTTACCCTCTCCATCTCCGAAAAGGCTCAACGGAATCTTCACTTCTCATTTTTGGGAGAATTGCTCTACTGAATGTGTTTTATTTTACATAAAGGTAGACAAAATTAACTATCTTCTCCAGCTATGGTTTTGAATGAATATGACTGTGGCACTTTTTTTTGAATGCTCTTGGCTTTATGTGCACGTAAAAGCCTCTTGAATAGGAATCATCAATTGACTTGGGCATGCAAGGCTCGAGCAGCTTTATGCAAGAGACAGGTAAATTCATTTCAATGCAGAAGGTGGTACTTCTGCTCACAAACACAAGCAGGACCACCAGGCATGAGAAGGACCACATCCATTAAGTGGATGTGATGATTTAGCGAGTGAAAATGATGCCCGTGATTTTATCTGTAATTCCCAATCCCTTGCTCTTTTTCACCACAATCTTTCCTGCATTTTTGAGTATCCTTATCATTCTACACTTTTACAGATTCATCTAACACTCTCTCACCCCCACCATCACTCTCTTCACGGCACCACGACGCAGCTCTGTGTTCCCTGAGCAGCTCTGCACCGTACGTATACAGTCATGTACCAGCAGTGGCTGTGAGTCAGTGCTCACCTGCAGAGATGCCTGTTCTCAGCTCCTCATCCAGAAGGCCAAAGACCCTCAAGGCTCAGTTCACACGGGGGAAGGAGTTTGGGTTGTGGCTCAGAAACCATGTTAAACAGCCTGCAACCCTTAGATACTAACTCACCTTTGAGAAGATCCGACATGCCCAGCAATCACGATCTTGTATCTGTGATTCATGCAAGTATTCATTTAATATACTATCTTTCAGAAGACGGAAACTTTCCAGTTACTAAGGGCACATTTCCCACAAGAATCAAATCCCCCCATGCAAGGAGGAAAGCAGCAACACGCTCGCTGCTAGCTCCTTGATTTCTGTCAAAGGCAGAGCTCGAACTTGCAGAGCACAAGCACAAGTCGGAAAGCCAGACCATATCCCCTCCGGACACCCCATTAATGAAAGAGCAAACTGCCTGAAATCTCTCTTGCTTCAACGAAGCCCCAGGGCTCCTCTACGCCAGACAGAGGGAACAGCTTTTGTTCCCCCAGCTAAACCACTGCAGCCAGGCTGGTATAGCCCTCTGGTGGTACAAGCCAGCTTCTTATTTCCCCTCCTCAGCAGACCTAAAAGAAACCTGACAAAGCACCGCTCTGTTAACACTGCCACATCTACGCCAGGTTCTCTGGCACAGGTAGGCAGATTGAGGTATAATTTGTCTTACTCCTAACTGAGAGCTATACTAAAAGATTTTGTAATGTAGACCCTGCTCTAGGCTGACGGCATACGCAGTAAGATTTTGCATTATAACTGTGCACGTAAGCTCCAGCAAATCGTGAAACTACTATAAATTGAACGGCTTCAGTATTGCTGGTATCAAAGTATTTTCATTGCCAAAGACATCTTTTAAAAAGAATTACTACCTCTCCCCAAATCACTACTTTTAATTTTATTTACATACTCTCTTGGATTTTTCTCAACCATGCAAATTAGACTTTATTAAGCTACCCAAAATTTACTCTCCTCAAATACAATAAGCTAGTCCTCTACTGAAAGGTTACAGAGAAATTTTCATTACTGCAGCAGCAATGTAATTGTACCGTTACGTTTATGAGTACAATATATAAATTCATAGCTCCACAGTGCGAAGAATGCTCAAAACTGTCATTAAACCACTTGCAGACAATTCCCATGATCAAGACATCTAAAATTGGTTTTCAACCAAGATGAACTCTTTTGCATGGTTACAAAAAGCTGAATTAACGTACAACAAATTTAATACTTGGTTACAATAGTAGTATACAATTTTTAATTATAAAATATCAACAAGTATACTCTATTCCTTTCTTAAAAATGCACTAACAATTTTGCCTTGAATCTATGTAATAAATTCTGTGCCCACTAATCAATGTGTTTATAGACCAATTAGATATTCATTGAGATGCAAATTGGGGGAAACAAGTTATTTAATCTACTATGTAATAATGAACAATTTCATGTTAATTTGCTACTTACTGAAGATGTGCAAAATATTAAAGTTATTTGCACTTAAATGCAATTCTGCCTCCCTTTCCATTGAAAGTTTCAAGCGCCTAGTTTGACAGATTTAATCAGCTTTCAGAATGTAAGCCCACCACTTTTTGGTATCTAAATACCCGACCGAAAGGTCTGCTGGAAGTGCCCTCACGTGGAATACACGCTGATACGGCCATCGTTTTAAAAGAAGGGGGAATTCAGACTTGAATCCCTCAAGGACCGGGGCTGCCAACGTGGGGACGGGCACTGGGAGCCGCAGCGCCTCGGAGGGGAGCCCTGGGAGAAGCGTCTGGGGCCATCTGGCTCTGAACTCCCCAGGATCTGGTTGCTGCTCTCCGCAGGGGGCCACGATGCTTCTCTTCAGTTGGTCTACATCGTCTTGCTTCTCGGAGACAGCATCTCCTGCCTGTGTTTTTATTTGCTCCTTTGATTAAACTAATTTGAAAGAGGGAGATGCAGTCTAGAACAGTGTCACTGCAAGGCTTTCTGCTTCATTTTAGAAGTAGAGCTCTAGTCTGAAGAGAGAGGAGAAGTGCTCTGTAAAATTGGGGGGGTGGGTGTCTATGTCTACAATAACTGAGTTTGCAGTCTGCTGAGTTTAAATGCACATTTTAAGGCTGAAAACCCTGAAAAGCCGGCTTGGGTCCTGAGACCCAACTCTGGTCTTCTCCATGCTGTAATACACTGGGAAGAAAACATGCAGGCCAAATTATTTACTTGCATGAAATCATTATCTCTAGTTTAAGCTCAAGACATCATCTGGATATTCCGCTGCTTCATATCATGTCCCCGGTGACCCCTCTACAATGACAGTGAAGTCCTGGGCTCTGCACAGGCTGGAGCCCATCACGCTCAGGTGTGCAGAGACTGGGAGGAGCGCCCGAGCGAAGCCACACTGCCTCCTCTTCCTCACCTCAGCTCCGTCTTCCTGCGACTTCTCTTGTGTAGGGCTCTGCCCCTCTGCAATACCTCCTCTAATCGTCATCTCTCTAGAGAAGCGCCATCCCTCCTCAACTCTGTTCCTCTTCCCTTCACCATCCAAACAAAAATTTACACGTTTTTGTGCACTTACTTGTGCTTATAAAGCAATCTGAAGACGGAATATACAGCTTCTGTATGTGTCATGGTTTATCCCAAATCCTCATATTAGCTACCATGAAGAAAAGTAACTCTTATCCCAGTCAAAACCAGCACAGTATGACAGTTGAGCAGAGCCAAAACTAATAAAAATAAAAAGCAATTAAAAAGACAATTTTTAATTGTCAACAATGGCGGTAAGCGTTTACAGCTCCAATTACTCAAGGACAAATCTGTGGAGCGAGGCTACAGAGTTCTGAACAATCATAGCAAAAGCCAGCCAAGTTGGTACCATTTAGAAATCTGTTCGTACGGACTACTGAACTGCCTCAGCTCTCTTTTAAGTCAAAGGGAACAGGGAAAGCATCACATACAAAATATCCAGTACAGTGCAAGATAAACCTTAAACTGCCATGCCTTGTACTGCTCAGCAATTAAACTAGTATCTGGAAAGTTCAGCAACAGAGTTTTCATTTATGAAAACATACATTTTTTTTTTCCAAATAGTTCCCCACTGCTTTAAAATTACTATATAACAAGTTTTCAATAAGAAGCAAGAACTTTACTTTAAATATATTGCTAGGCAATCCACATATTTACTTTCATAATTTTTAATACTACAGTGGTGGATTTTAAGTGAATGTTTAAATGAATAAGAATTGATACACAACAAAAATGTGCATGACGATACACTTCATTTAATGTTACATTTTGGCAAGAGCAAGTGCATTATTACTTCTTCAAGAAACGTCTTGCTCTGTCAAGCAGAAGTAGCTCCCATGTGGGAGAGCAAGGACTATTATGTTACATGGTTTTACTGGAGATAATTCTTTAGTAAACCAATCAGACCACATAATAACAGCATTCTAACACCAACTACAGGCCCTTGGAGACCAGTTTGTGTGTGGCCCAGATTTCATAGGCTTCTTTACAACAGATGTGTTGGACGAGGGTAGTGTTACTTCATATATTAACCTGTGTGTTCCTTACGTAAAACAGCAGTATTAGTTTAAGTTCTACCTCTTACATATTCTTCTCGTAGAAAAAGCGTGCCTTCTGCGAGCAGATGATAAATCTGAATCCAAATAATCCATAGCAATTATAATCCATCAGTTTCTAAACCTCACCAGAAGTACTGATAATCTCTTAAAGATCTATCAATGACACCTTTTCAGCTCGCCTATAGGAATACCCAGCTATATGTTTGAGAATGTCCAGCTAAAAGCAACTGTGCAGTTAAGTCTGAAAGAGCAACAACTTACACATCTATTAATTTCCCTTTGTTCCACAATCATCTTCAAGTCTAGAAACTGCATCTTCATAGGACCATAAATGAAAACAAAATCCTAAAAGCTCTCCTCTCTGGCGGACACTAAAAAAATATCCCATTACTTGAAATGCACCAGTTCAGGATTAAACAGGAAATAATCAGCTTTGTGCCAAAGGAAGGACCTCGCCCTGCAACTTTTTATTTATAAAATACTGAATTGATGGAAAGCTATTTCCTAAATCTGCCCCATGGTAAACTTATTGCTCCATCCAAAACAGGAAGGGTGAAGTTTATCTACAAAAGACTCTGTCTATGTTAATTCTCTTGTTAAAACTGCCTTAATAGCTTTCAGTTATGTCCACTGACCATAAAGGAAAGCGATATTCATTTAAGCTTCATCAGAATGGGCTGTATATTAATGGCAACAATTACATGACAAACCAATCTTCCTTGTCATAAAAACACAAAAATATTTTTGTATGGAAAGTACAATAGTTTAGAATCCACATATATGGATGGTGCTGCAGTCAAAATCAGCAGCGCTGCATGAGCTTTTACCAAAAAGTGACTTGTGGAGATTTAGTTTTCCTTCAACACAAGTCTTCACACTTCCAATTTCAACACATATCCTCAGCTACAAATATCCTCAGATTCAATGTTCTGCATTAAGAGAATTTTTGTTAATGGGCAAGACAGAATTTTATCCTGAGATGCGGATCACCTACGTTTTCTTCAATGTCACAATGTAAACGAGCAGCAAGACAAGAAAACAAAAAAATAAATCTTCCTTTTAGAATTAAAAGCAACTCCCAGCAGATCAGCTGCACGACTAACTGGCAGCAGCACTGTTATTGTGAACTCAAAGCTGGTGGATCGATGAGTTTAAGAACGAGCCCTTAAATGAGAAGGCTTTCTCACCAGCACTGTCTAAAAAGCAATTTCTTTTTTCTTTTTTTCTTCTTTAACAGTTAAAAATAAATGCTAAAGCAGGTTTGGATACGCATGCCAAAGGCTAGGTTTTTTTAATCACATGTGCAGCATAAAGAAAATACTACACAAAATAAGTCAAGTACTGTACGTAATGGACAACTTTTCAGAAAGGAAAAGCAACAGCTGCAAGAAGAAAAACAATGACTTAGATTACCAACATTTTATTACTTAGTTTATGTTAAACCTTAAGGTTTCTGAAAGTTTAGAATTACTTCACACATTATATTGGCCTCACAAATCAGTTTTATTAGTGACTCAATAATGGATCAAATTTTTTTCATGTCCAAGTCATGGTCCTGTCTCTGCCCTCTAAATAGCCACTCTCATCATTTACTTAATGACTCATTTCAAATATAAAAATCAAATAAAGGGAAAATAAATTAAGGCCATGTTTTCGAAGACTTCTGCAAGCTTTCCCTAGCTTGTGGATAAATATCTTTTTCCGTATGCAGCTGTGACGGCTGAAAAGACTATTCCCCCTTCCCAGCTGTCACCATCCTCATGCCAGAAACCACCACCCCACTCGTTTGTGTGAGCCAGTTATATACAGGACAACTCCTAAAATTCATTTTTAGGCAAAATCAGCCTGATGGGGACGCATGCTAGAAATCAGCTGGGCTGCAGGGGGAGAGGAGGGGGGGGAGGGCGAAATCACCTCTTCTGGGTGAGAAGGTGACAAGCAGTTGTGGATGACACCTAAAAAGAACATTTATCTGTAGCCTTACTAGTGCGTCCGGTCTCTTTGAGCTCATCTGGGACCACACATAGAGCTACTACCAAACCCAGACAAAGCACATAGGATCTCTGTGTAAACATTCGTGTATCTTAGCATGTATCTTCAGTCAAATACAAAACATATAAAGAAAAGGAACATAAAGCTAGCACAATGGCTGGGGGTGGAACAAGTCAGAAAATCTGTATGATGAAACCTCATTTCTTACTGAAAATGCATTCATTCCTCCTGTATTTTTAGTATTCAATGCCCAGTTTTTAGCATTCTCTCCAGAATTTGTTCCCACAATCCTAGCTATTTCCACTTCAATTTAGAAGCAGAAATCCAATCCCAAAAATTGGTAAAAATAGAAAGCATGGCTCTCCCCAAAGACAATGCCACAATGAGTAGAGATTGTCTTTTATGGTTAGTAAATCATATATGTCTTAGGGCAGTGATTACCGATTGTGGTTCTGAGGGAACGTAGTAGGAGTTCTGCATTTACTCAGTGGATACACCACTGACTGTATCCCACAGTACTTGGGATTAGTTATTTGATAAGTTTGGGTTACAGCTCGTAAGTAATATTGAAGAGTTACAGCTTGTTCAAAAAAGCTTGGGAATCAGTGTTTTTTTCATTGTGAACTATTTTTCCATGTGAAAAACAAACCTATTTTGTATTTTAAAAGATCTTCGGAGACGAAGACCACTGGCTTTCTATTTCCTCGCTACAAGCCTTTATTAATGAGATAGTTAAGCAACGCTCAGCATTTCAGCACAAGAACTGTTACCTATCAAACTCATTAAAGGAATGTCTGCCTTGTTCAACCCAGTGTCGCTGAACATTTTCCAGAAGTTGTCTGATGGGGTGAACTGACAGAGGACAGATTTGGAACAAACTTGGCAAGATACGTGAATGCACACATGACTTTTTGAAGTGTTCGCTTGTCTTCAGATTCTGGCATCCACTGAAAAGCTTTGATTCTTTTAAAGTCTGGCTTCAGTCAGTCCTTATAAAAAGTATTATGACCAATTGAAGAAAACTGGGACCATCAAATACGGTTTTGTGTTGTTGGTGTCCCGTCCCCCCCCTTTTTTTTTTGAGACAGATTTTGAGAGCTTTAGCTCTGTATTCTTCAGATAGCTTAGTGCAGCCTTCTACGATCCCTGTCAACTATAAATTGTGAAAATGACGCAATGCGACAAATTCATTCAGTCAAAAAAACCCGGAGATATTTCTAGTACTCAAGAGATAAAACTTCCACAAGGATACTGGAGCTCTAGGCTCAGCCCTCCCAGACTTACTTCATGAAATATCTTATTTACTTTAACCATAAAACAGGGAGGCTGATTATGGTACCAGTATTTGTTTACTAGTAACGACAGTAAAGCGTCATGTAAATTAACAAGCCAATGAAAAAAATTAAAGCCTGAACAAATTATCAGCTGCCCAGCTACTCATCATCTTCCTGCAGGTTAAAGATTTGTTGAGTATCACCAGCAGCATCATGAATTGTGGCCACTTCAGAGATACGGCAAATTCTGCCTCTGGCCAACACTCCAACGTGTAGAACTTCACTCTGGCAAATCCCAGAGACAACTGAAGGTACAGGGGGATGAGGGGGAAGGGTTGAGACTTCATCTAAACTCTTCATAAAATTTCAAAATTACCACCAACAGCACGACGATTTGAAGATATCCTCAAATAATTAGGAAATCTGTTAATATCTGCAAATATACTTACTTTGACATATTGATCTTATCTTTAGAGATACAGAGGCTATTGTTTCAATAGTCTAAAATAATTCACTTTAGGGCATACACCAAAACAAGTAATTTCAAGTCAAACAGCGAGCTAATAAGGAGGTAATACAAAAGACGATTTAAACTAGATAATGAAACTGGAAACCATAGAACTATATAGGAAAGTATTTATTGAATAAAACCTACTGTTAAAATATAAATCAACTTTTTTATCCTGTATCTCTGAGCAGAATAATAGCTGTTGCTGATAAAGTCTACTGATGCTGGGTTGATACAGTGTGTTTTGGATAAGAACAGCATGGAAAGAGCAGTGAAGTCTCTTTTGATAAGCAGAACTAAACAGTTTACTGCCTAAGATAAAAATAGGTTGCTAAAGGTCAAACACTTTAATGCAATAGCCAAAAGAAACAGTACCATGCCATTTACCTTTTAACCTTGCTTCATACAAGATTACCATGTGCTCTCAAAGATACAGAATAGACAGGGGTTATTCGTACAAACATATCCTGAAAAATAAGGCATTCCTCCCTTCATGCAGCCTTCCAGAATTTTTTTTTTTTTTTAAACAAAACAGTTCATGCTAATAAAGATCTGGCTGAACTACACTGTCTGGGAACAGAATTAAATGTGGAAAAAAATTTAATTATTTAGAATAGAGCAAGCCAAATTAAATAAAGAACTCACAATGAAAATTAATGACATTTTCTCATTTAATTTAGAAATTGTGATGGGCTTTTTGTTTTTTAAAATCACATAAGGGTATAAATATTGCAAACTTTCTATTTTCAAATCAGCAGGTAAGACATTTTGTTATCTTCAGGATTAGTAGCCACAAAGAACTGATTTACATTCTAAATAAAGGATTATTTAATTTCTTTATTAATTTAAGAGTACCATGGGACCATCTAGGATGATAAGAGTAACTGTTTCATTAAAAAAAGAAAAACACAAGAAAAAGTTGCCTTCTGCATGGTAAGTCAGCAGCTTACACACTTAATGAAGGAAAGAAGACTAACACTTTCCATTTGTTGGCTGCAATGCACTGAAACCAGATCTTAGAACTACTGCTTAGTTTTAGTATGATCCATTGACACACTACTTCTTACCTCAACTTAGCATTAACCTCACTTTCACTTATTCACCTCTTCTCTTTTGTCCTCCTTAGGTCTCCATTGCTCAGCAAACTACACTGTGGACAAAGCCAAATCACTCTGCCCGTGCCAAGGACCCTGCAGTTGGCCAATACATAGGTAATAAAGGAACCGCTACTACCCCTGACTACCTCCACTTTCTGCCACCACAATTTTACCCAAGTCTTCCCTGTTCCCTTGGCAAGTCTTCACTCAAGCTCTCATATAACCTAGCTCTCTGCAAAATCAGAAAATCGTTGAAAAAAAAAAAATTCACGTCAACTGAATTGTCTAAGCACCTTTGTGTATTACCTTGTGGCGTAAATGTATTTACATTTCATGCATTTCTATCAAATACAAAAACCATAAACAAAAGGTGCATTTCGTAACTAAATGGAAACATTACTAAAGAACAGAAGCAAACACTGCCTGCCACTACATTACAGACATATGCACACACGTTCTTTCAGAATATATATAAAATACAGCAGCTTTAAGGAATACAGTAAAAAGCTCCCTGCTTACACATCACACATACCTGCTGAGCAATTCATACTGAAATGAACTGCCATCGTACCAATGAAAGCTAGTACCTCTATATGCATAAAACCTTACCTGACATGAGACACTGAGTATGCAGACTCAGTTAACACGTTAAATGACCTTGACTCTTTTAAAATCTTAGTTGATCCACAATGGACAAAAACAAGCTCAGCACTTTACCCCTAACAGACCCCTGGCATATCTTAATATAATTCTTCATCAACATGCACAGATATTTTTCAAGAATACTTAGTCTTACTCTACAGAAATGCTTAGTCAAAGGGCAACAGACTGAAGCGAAACCCAGCCTGAGATAAAGAAATATGACAGGAGCCCTGTTACTATAAAGTAACTTAGTAACTATAAAGTAACTAGACCTTCAAAAAATACCCAGTAGCATTTTAACAAAAGGGTTAGAAGTCATCAAATCCTGCTTTTCCTAAGGTAGAAAGGATCATTTTCATTACAAATGTCAAGATTCAAAAAAGTGAACAAACTGGTCCATGCACAGAGTAAAGAAAGAAGATTATGCCGCAAACCAGAGGTTACGTTCTTGGAAGTCCCAACGCACAGCACAGGTCTAAGAGAAGCAAGGAGTTACCTGACATTTCCACTGCACTGTCACAAATACATACACGCAAAAAATTTTTTTCTCCCATCAATAAAAAAAATGTATTTGGATCACTATAAATGAACAAGGAGGGAATGATCTTTACAGTAGACGAGATACTTCTTTTGGAATCACTGCTCTGGCTGCTTACCATGACATATGCAACACCTACGCAGATTAAAAGGCTCCAATGACAATTTATTATAATGATACATGCTTTTCTTGGGAGCAAAAAGGCCATCTCATTTAGAATAGAAAGGAACACTCCTAAAACAGTCTCTTTGCTAACTTATCTGGGTCACGGCAGACCATATAATTACTTTAAACTCAAGATTTTTTTGACCGCCCCTCATTCCCCAAATACTGGCTGACAAATGATGTAGAAAAATCACACACCAAGAATGCATACTGTATTTAACTAATTTTTTAAAAGTCTTATCAAATCACATATAAATTCGCAATTTTAGATTCATTATGTTAATGACTCAATACTACAACTGCTTTACTGTATATTTACTAGTGTACAGGTGATAATTGTCACATTTGGAACACAGATGTAATTCCCAATCTAAAAGGAGACTGCAAGAATAACAAGACCAATAATTTTGTTGGACATATTATGAAACATTTCACTGTGTTATTAAAAGCACCTACCACTTACACGTGGGCTCAAGAAACCTATAGCCTAAATCGAATCAGGGGTGAGTCAGAGAGCTTTCCAGAGCTCAGAGTTAAACATTTGGGTATCCTGTTACTAGAAAATCAAAGGGAAAAAAAAAAAAAAAAAAAAAAAGCATTAGCTGACCTCAGTGAAACAGGAAACAGAATCTTAGAGTTTATCTTTGCTTCTGATTTTAGCAAAAACATAGTTGCAAGAAAACAGCCTTCAATAGCAATGTAAGAAAAAGGAAAACTGTATAGTGTAGTTATGCCTAATAGTAAATTTGAGGAAAAACTAAGGAAAGTATTTAAAAATTCATCAGGGCATTTCTGAGTTCTGGCTAGATCTACACTTGGGTAAGCAGATTAACAGTTTCATCAAAAACTCATTTTTACATTAAGAAATTATAAATATTGTTTTCATTTTTAGCTGATGAGAAATATAGTACAGTGAGCCAAACGGACAATAGGATGATCAGCAGTGACTGACATGTTTATCAAATTCTTCAGTAAGCGACTTCAGGTACTGGATGCAGGAACGCTGCATTTCCTGCCTTACCATTGTAGCTTCCTGGAGATGCCTCGAGGGCATCCAGAGGGGAAGACACCAAGCTGGAAGCACCTGACTGCTCCCCACTTGTTTCTGGCATCAGAAATAGCAATGAGTTTTCTTGCATGATGTAGCGTCTCCACCCTCCAGCCAGGGAGAAACTCCACTGCATTTGCCGATGGGCTTCAGAGCTTCTGTGGAATTAATTCCCATCTCCACCCATGTTCCTCTTGTTCCCCATTTCATTTTTTTCCCCACCCTCTTGGCTGCAGTTCCTGATCTTGGCACAAATATTTATTTTTTTTCTCAACTGCAAGTCCAGTCCCACCCTCGTTCATTGCTTCCCACACTCCCCATTCCCAACCCTACCTCTCCTGTCACCACAAATCCTTTCATCTCTTCCAGATTCCTCCACCCTCCAATTCAGAGGTCACCTCATTCCTCAGCTAGACATAGTTCCACTCTGCCTCTTCCTCAGAAGCTCTTGCTTCCTTTTGCCCCTGCCTTCTGCATGCCCTCCTGCATCCAGTCCTCTTCCTATCTTCCCTTTGGCATGGTTCACCTCTCTCCATAGAGAAGGAATTTTGACAGGAAGATTCCTAACTTGAGATTCACACGCCTCCCTACACTGGTTTCTCTCCTTTCAACTGTGTGAAAAAAACTGAACTTTTGTTGGAAGTGGAGGGGTGCACCGGTCACTGCTAAGAGCTGGTACAGTCTCCATCCCCTTTCTGGGAGAGCTATGGGCAAGACCGCCCCACCAGTAGAAGTCATCTAATTACAGGTTTCAAGGAGGCAGCATCCAGCTCACAGGTTCCCCCAGATGAACAAAGAGACATCTTTATCTTAAACCATACCAGAGTCTTTGTTGCAACTTTCCTGTTCAGTGGCAGGTAGCAGAGGCATTCAAAAGGGCATTCAGCTTTACTTCACAGGGAGTCCTGCTTTGGTGTGGGAACATTTCTCTGTAATTGCACACTTCCAGTTCTTCATCACATTAACTGACAGGCAATAAATACATAAACTATTCAGAAATCTTTTGATCTTTTTCCTAAAAGTGCGAATACTTCAATGAACTGTAAGAGGTTAGAGTTTTAATTAACAGGGACCATTTAGTTCACAGAACTGAGCTATCTCACTACCAGAAATACTGGTTATCGTGCCTGCTCTTTCCTCTCAAGATCTACTCAAGAACTTCAGGGGCTGGAGCAGCTGCGTACCAGCTTGGCTCACAACTAGATAAAAATTCGGCTCCAAGAGGCCAGCTGGAAGAGGCTGTTATGAGGGTGTCTACTGATCCACTGGTGCTCCCAAATGAGTACATTTTCCAAAACACATAGAACCAAGGCTACTGAACTTAGAAAATGGTGAGGTGTACTAAAGGATTAAAAGAGTTCTGGTCACAGCAGCTTAAGACAGAAATTAAATATTTCCAAAAGTTTTATTTTTCCTATGACAAAAAAGAAACAGTTACTATGCAAATGCCAAAAACTACCAAAGACTATCGCTTTCTATATATTTCTGCCTGATGCTTCAATAACTTTTGAGTGCCTAAGGCAGTGCTTTCAAGATACTAAATGTCGAGAGATGGCAGCGGCTTGATACACAACACACAGCACGGGTACTCACTTGTGGCAGCAGCTGCATTTAAGGAATGGCACTGTGAATAAGAGAACTGGTTAAAGGAATACCTGCAAACTTTTCATTCTTTTTGCTGATCTGATGCACAGCCAGGCCCTACAAAGACTACTGTGCCAGCACAGGGGACAGTACAGCACAGGGACATAATTTCTTAAACTATGCTTGCCACCGAACTCTTTTTTTGCTGAGGTATGCAATGGTACAAGTTATTTTTTTGTTTTGTCTTTGAAAACAAGTGCAGCACCTGCTTAAGGGGACTTTTCTATGTCACCAATGTCTAATGAGATGCAATGGTATTACGGACTTTCTCCACTGAACTCGTAGTTGCTGCTACTGCCTATTTTCATAAAGCTTGTAACAACTAATCACCTGGGTTTATGCCTAGATTGAATTTAATTGAAACCTGACAATAGAGTCAAGAGATACATAGCACAGATACTCTGCGATTGCATAAGCTGGTTTCTCCAGGAAGCCAAGTTTAAAAAAAAAAAAAAAAGGAATAAAATGGGCAAACTTCCAGTTGAGATGATCACCAGAAAGCTTTGTCAGCATACCCTAATCTATTCTTATTTGTGTTTAAAAATGCTTATGTGGAGATCTTTTTATTTAGGTAGCACGTGACTAAAAAATTTAATATATAAATTATCTACTATACTAAGGTGGTGAACTGCTTGTGGGGAGTAATTATGGTCAAGTAAGTACACACAGTACCCACATAAGTACAACATTTCATGTTGTAATGAAACCAAGTGTTTAAGCTATCTGGGGGGCAGGAGAGGGGGAAAGATTGCTAGCAAGCCACTTAAACCGTGGAGAAATATTATCAAACCTATCTACTAAAGGTTATTACTGTCATTCAGAACTGGAAGTTCAATAGTTCAGAAAATTAATGTATAAATAGTCCTTCTCAAGAAGCATGAGAAGCTAAAGAATCATGAGCAACATGAGCAACATGACCCACTTGATTTTGTCAGTATTCAACTTCTGTGATTTTCTAAGTCAGGTTGACCCTATGAGCCTTTCGAAGTCAAAGTACCAAGGCAACACAGGCAGACTACAACCTTTGTCCTGTGAGGAATCTTGGCCCTTGTTTTTCTGCCACATTTTGTGAAGCGTGCCATTGTGATATTCATACTAGTGTACGTCCAGACAATCACTGGGGACTGAAAGTCACAACATCAGTGCAAATAAGAGTCAAACAAAACAGGAAAGTGATCCTTGTGGGTCGGTGATAAATGATGACGTGTATTAGTCATTTACACCTCAAGATAAAAATCTAATGTTTTTATAATCTTAACTTAGAGAAGAAGCACATGCACAAGCAACTTAAGCAACAAAAGATTTTTTTCCCCCATATTATTTAGGAAAATAAGTTCCCAATTCTGATGCCTTATGCAATTATCTTTCTCAAAATAAAAAAGGTATGAAAAAGAACTATAAGATTACCTTATATTTTAAGGGTCAGAGCAAATGAACACTGTCTATGCCAAGCTTTTAAGACACAAACCTATATAAATACTATATGCACTCAAAATAATTTGAACAAAAACCATATAACAGTCCTCTGCAGATTGTAGCTTTTTCATGTAAAATAATTTGCTTGCTTTCCAAATGCCACCCAATTAATGGCTGTCAAATCGCTAACGTTCACAGAAAAGAACAAGCTATTAAAAAAAGTGTAGCCTACCCATCTTTAAAACATATTGAGTTTAACCTGCTCGGTGGAACAACTGCCAGAAGACAGAAAACATCAGGCTAGGCACGGAGATACAGAATATAAAAAGAAATAGAAACTTAAGAACCAGGTGACAAAATACAACCTGTCACTGAAGTGTCTTTGGTCACAGATGATCCTATATTTATCCACAAATCACTGTTGTATACAAATCAGATTACAAATGGATTAGAGGATTAAACTACATGCACCAGCAAAGCTGTCATCTACAAAACAAGTTTCTGTTATATTAATATCAGTCCTACAATCTGGAATAAGACACATGAAAAAAAAACCATAAAACTAGATTCACGCTTCAGCAGGTTGTCTGTGTGATACTCTTCTGTCGCTGTCTACTCCTGCCTCCTGAGGCCTGAAAGCTCTTGTCAGTGCAGGAGAAATGGAAACCAGCTCCCATGCCAAACATCAAGTCCCTCCTGTCACCTGCCTTCCTGACACTACATTTTTTTTGGTCACTTACCAGCGGTTTTTGCATGTTCACTCAGTTACCACCTTCCCATCATCACATATGGTTTTATGAAACCTTTCCTTTATGACACTGTTCTCTGTTAGCCCTACATACCTCCTATTTTAAGCACCATTTGGATTCATGTTTTATCTCTAGGTCTGTCAGAAGATCAACACTCAGACTATATTGGGAATACTGATAGAGCTGATGTGAAACCAGTGTTGGGGGTGGTAGAGATGCTAGACAGTAGTCTTTGAGCTAGGGCTATTTCTGAGGCAATTTACATTTCTGGATTTAATTATTAGGTATATGGGACTGATCCTGTTCTCATTCTGTTTCAATCTAGGAAGCAGCAGGTTTCCCCAGCAGCAATGCTGAAGTATTCTCCGAAATCCAAAAGATGCCTCGTTCAAGAGACAGTAGGTTATAAGAAAGAAAAATACTAAAAATTGAAACTTTAAGCCTCAGTGCACTGAGCCAGCTCAGAGAGAATGTTATCTTCCACCCCTAAAACAGTTCAAAAATAAAATCAAACACTGCTAAAACCACCTCTCAAGTCTACCAATGCCCTTCTGTTAAAGCAAGAATAAGATGGAGACAAAGTTGGAAAGGAAGGTCTCTCTATCCTCTAAATTAAATTCAAGTTATTAAAACCAAAAACAACAAAACCCCAACAACAACAACAACCCCCCCCCCAAAAAAAACCCAATAACCCTCACTCCCACAGAAAATACTGCCTTTATCAAGGCTCAGACTATTCATCATTTCTGCTCCTTCAGCTTTCTCAGGAGGTTCGCCAGTGTCAGTTCTGCTTATCCTTCCAAGCATCTTACATTCTGACAGCTTTTTCAGCAGGCAATTTCTCATAATTAGTTCCTAATTATACATCAAGGCCCACACAGTTTTAGAGTTTCTTCTCTTCCTAACGCCTTTTCCAATTCTGTTTACACTCACCATCCCTTGAAACTAATCTTTCTTCTTCCTAGTCTACTCAGTGTTACAGTTTCCAAGTCTTCTTTCATCCTGTTAAGTTCTTTTGGTTTCTCACAACAGAACAAGAAATTTTAAATCAAACAATCACTGCTAGCTGTTGATTGAAAAAATACTATTTAATGGACAACATAAGGACATGGACCTGTTGAAGTGAGTCCAGAGGAGGGCCATGAAGATGATCAGAGGGCTGGAGCACCTCTCCCTTGAACACAGGCTGAGTTGGGGTTGTTCAGCCTGGAGAAGAGAAGGCTCTGGGGAGACCTAATAGCAGCCTTCCAGTACCTGAAGGGGGCCTACAGGAAAGATGGGGAGGGACTCTTCATAAGGGCACATAACGATAGGATAAGGGGTAATGGCTTCAAACTGAAAGAGGGGAGCTGTAGATACAAGGAAGTAATTCTTTACTGTGGGGGTGGTGAGGCACTGGAACAGGTTGCCCAGAGAAGCTGTGGATGCCCCATCCCTGGAAGTGTTCCAGGCCAGGCTGGATGGGGCTTTGAGCAGCCTGGTCTAGTGGGAGGTGTCCCTGCCCCTGGCAGGGGGGTTGGAACTAGATGATCTTTAAGGTCCCTTCCAAGCCAAACCATTCCATGGTTCTGTGACAACTCCTTAGATTTTTCATTTTATCTGAGCAAGAAGTGGATCTTGCATTTCAGATTTGAATAGCTGGGCACTGAGCAGAACAGGTACAACCTTCTTTCACATTTTATTTGGTTTTAACTAAGTCCAGCAATTTTATTAAGTACCCAACTATTACCATCCTCTCATTTAAGTCTTCCAGAGATCTGCCATGAAATTACTACATATGTAAACAATCCCCTTTAAGACTGTCTGTAAGCAAACAGTCCTCTGAGATCTTATAATCTGCAGTATTGCTTGATCCATAAATGAAACACCACTACATCAAAAACCGTATCAATGACTAGATTTGTCAATGGGTTGAGTCCCCGGCATTCAGTAACTTCAAAATAATGTGCTCAGCACAGGCCAAAAACTGTTTACATTAAAAAACTTAAGGCAAAATAAACTGTCAAACATAAAATCTTCCATTTAGATAATGATAGAAAGCTACATATGAATTCTATCTAATGTATTTGAGTCTCTCTAAGAATGAAAATATCCCGCTGTTACTGTATAGTACATTTATGGCGTTAAGTCCTCTTAAAAGTATCCCTCTGAGTCTTGCATATTAAATAACACTCAATTTTTATCAGCTTTCCAATGAAAAAAGCTGCTGCCAGAAAGCTGAAATGTGGTAATACATTTTCTTATTAAACTATACCTTCAGGTGCTGAAATAAAACGAGTGACTTGCACCGATTTTGCATATGCAGCAGTTTGTAATTATGAAGACCGCAGTGCATACCAAATAACCCAATAATGGCCAAGGAAAAGGAAGAGAACACAGCTAAAAAAATGGAAAGAACTGCAACTTGTGACCCAAACACAAGAAAAGAGTAGTTGTTAAAGTTTTCACATTCTTTTAAAAGTATCCTGCTTTAAATCAATGTATTTGTAAGGAGAATCAATGATACTATGGGAATACTGACCAAAAGCCTCTATGCTCTCCATCTTATAGTCCCAATAAACACCTGCAGTCCCAGTAAATATGAAAACGCAAATTTCTAACAAACAGCTGAGATTTAGAAAACGGAAAGGTCGCAGCACAAAATGAGACTTAAGGCAAACGTGAACTATAAGGATGCAAATAAGCATAACAACTTAATTGATTTGATTTTGCAGTGGTAAAAATTAAGGAGGTCTACAATAAATATTAAAAGATAGCAGAAAAATTAGCAAGTCAAAATTAATATGGAAGAAAAAGCACCTAAGTGCAAAAAGTAATAAATGACTTGCCTTGTATATAAGGAGAAGAATACTGATATAAGGAAACTAATAAACCTCAAAAGGATGAAACAAGATCATAGGCAGATGATATCATTAAGTAAAGGAATCATCATCAATTTTTCTGAGAAGCCTAAGGTGAAACACCAAAACCTGAGACAAATGTTTTCTTGATTAGGAAAAAATAAATTAACACACTTAATTACATCCTACATTTAAATAAAATAAACATAAGCTCAGAGGAGGCATGATACATACTATGATATCAGCCAAATTAGACTGATGATAATGAGCCCATCATTAAGCCTTGCTACTGTGTACTAAGTACACAAGGTTTGAAGGACAACAGAAAAGCTAGGAGGGAACCAAAATCTTCCCCCTCTCTTTCTCTCATCTGGCCTGTTACTTTTGTCTTGTCTACTCCCATCAAAAACAAAGCACGTCTGACCTCATCCATAATCAGAAATAATCCTTTAATGTGTTCTCTAGCTACTCTTCCAGTTCCCTCAGCTTCACTTAACTTACCTACCTCTTAACTCATATTTTAATTAGGGGATTTTTTTCTAACCTAGATCATTTTGCCTGAAATGAGCAACAGCACAAGCAGAGGAACAAGCTAATCTAAGGAAATGGTAACCTGTTTCCCCGGCTCAGATGAAGTCAAAAGAAAAGGTATATCCAAGGTCAGCTTTCACAGCCTCCTTCATTCCTTCCTCGATTCCAACCGGTCCAATTTATTGCTTTTACTACAACTGCTAAAACTTACACGTTTAATCTAACATACCCAGAACTTATAAAACTTTTCTGATATACTTGCACGGTTTCTCATTAGTTTATTCCTAGCCAAGGTGTGGAAGTTACCTCATATTTACATCCTCTTTCACCTTTACACTGTTGAAGCACTGTAAAACTGTTGTGTTTGAAGCAGAACAAAACTAGCAATGGACCCGGGACAGGGTGGGGAGGAAGGCATGCAGTATATTTCCATACTTTACAGAAATTGTAACTATTTTATCATGACATAAACACCTGTACATTTTCTTTATGTTCTGATATTAAAGTCTAAACTTTCTTAACTCAGTCCTTGCAACGTAAAGTTTTACTTTGTGTGTTGTCGTTCTTCCCTCAGAGCAGCACAGAGAACAGAGTCTCATTAAAAAGTGTTAATTGCACACAAAGACAATCCAGTTATTGCTATATAGATTTTACCAGAATAAGAGATCTGACAAAGCAGAACAAGAAACAGTTCTTCTGAAACTACAACTGCTGAAACCTAACTGTTTTTCTTACTTAACTGCAACTTCTAGGCCAGAGACTTCAGTAACGTACCTAAAACTGAAAAGCAGTTAGACAGCAGATGTGGAAACAGAATCTGGACAGGCTGTTGACCCAGACAGACACCCATTTTTTCCTTCTTTCTATGAACCATATCTATGAAGTTCCAAATGCAAGTTTTAGAAAAATCTGTGATTTTTAGCATCTTCCAGCAAAAAGGCTGTCAAATTAGTGTAACAGCTCATTAATACTATCGAGGGCTGTTGAGTAACATTAATTTAGAAAGTCAAGTAAACAAGAAATTAATCCAAATGTTTGCACATTTAAAAAAATTATTCTGCTGAACATTTAAAAATGTTGTTGAACTGAAAGCATCCAGTCAGCCAGTAATTCCATTAAGAAAAAAAAGCATTCAGGAATGTATTAAGTCCTGTGCTTCCTTCTTAGATGCCAGAGCTCTGTGGTAATAGACAAATTAAGGTCTGAGTGTCAAATCTCATTCAGAAACTTGGAGGTTTGATTTTTTGCCAAAAATCAAGGAAGGTACACAGCTTATTTGGTAAAATTTGTCTTCAGAAAATAATATATTTGCAGAGGTAACCCATGTCACTTCAACTTGCGCATGCAACATTCAAGAAACTGGACACATAATAATGGACTAATTAACACAGTGTTGCAGACTTGATGTCTAGACAAGATAAGACATTTCAAGAATCCTTGCTACTCATGCTTATAAAGGAACAACAAAGAGATAGCCTTTTGTGTAACACCAACGCTGAATCGCTCCAATTGTGAATTTAACAGCAGGGATTTATTTGTCAGCACATTACGTGCTAAAAACATAAGCTGGTTCTTAACTATATAAACACAGAAACTAAACAACTCCAAAACAATACTGTATATTGCATGTTATCAAATGCAAAAATATAAAAAAGTGCATGAAATTATTACATCAGCAACGTATGGACAATCATTGACCTTGACACGCCAATGGAAAATTCTCTGCTACGCTGTTTTCAAGTAGCCAGATCAATCTTTTAAACACCTATTGAAGGGGCTCCTACCCCACTGTGCTCAGGCGACGTATAACACCACATTTCAAAATTGTAATTGCGGAAGAAAGAGGCAAAGGCACGTTCAAAGGCATAAGGAAAGACCTAGCTTAAGAAAGTAAAAACAAGAACACAGAAAGCTAATTACGTCACCATTTTTGTTTTTAAAAACTCTCCAAAGTTTCTGATTGCTTACAAATAGAACATCAAAAGACCCCTCATGGATCTAGACCCTACTTCACAGGTTATATTAAAACATGAGACATGCATTAATGGTGCAGAATTTTTACTGAGTGCCAAGAGGCACAAAGGTGGGAAAGAAGAGGCACCAGGGTGGAAGGGATCACTTTTCCCAGTACCTGCCACGTGGAAGTGCCAGGAAAGCTCCTGTTCTGCCAACCACAAAATGGCAGAGCCAGAGGGAACTCAAACCTTCCCCGAGAGCAGCTGAGCCCACTCCAGGCGGAACAGGTCCTGATAGGCAGGGAAGCCAGCCAAAAGCAGGGGACCACGGCAAGGAGCTGGGACTCCGCAGTTCAAGAATAGGGACAGGAAACTGCCAAGAGGAGCAGGAAGCAGAAACCACATCCTTGGTGGAAGGAAACCATATTCTGGAGAACAACATGTAGGACTGTGATGGCAGCTGAGCTCAGAGAGAAACACCAAAATAGGCTGTCCAGAAAAACAGTGGAGTCTCCCTCACTGGAAATATTCAGGACTCAACTGCACAGAGCCCTGAATGACCTGATCTAAGGCCCCGTTTCAAGAGAAGATTGGCCCAGGTGAGGTCTCATCCAACCTGGACGTTTCCATAATACTGTCACTACGCCTGTCATTTCAAAGATGAGACCAGAGACTTCCAGGATCTGCACTCCCACTTCAGCAACGTTCTCAAGTGCCTGTGCATCTTCAACCATATTCTTCCTTCCCAAGTAATATTGTCAGACTTCAAATTAAACACATGCTTTGGAGTTTTTGTAGTTCGGGAATCAAACAGGTAATTCTTGGCTCTGTTCAAACAGCGTCTGGATTCTTCCAAGCCTTCATCCATGAGCACAACTTCTATCCTCCTCTCTTTATGTCAGCTTCAGTTAATACTTGCAAAGCAACTGTAGACTCTTAAAAGATGGCCACTAAATGGCAAACAGCAACGAGTACTTGTTTGACAATTTTTGTCCTGTCATACTCAGCACACAAAGAATTTTATTTTTCTTCAAATTACGTGATTTTACATGAATGCTTGCAGTAAGTCCCCCACCAAACAAATAACATACAAATATTTTGTTGATGAGCCAGAGCAACCATTTACAATCGCATTCCATCTAAAATTGTGGATTTGGCAATTGTGTTATTGTAACTTAGAGGAAAAGCAGAGGGAACTTTACAAAAGAGTGATATGAGTGATACGTAAGATATGGAGATGGACTTATTTAAACAGAACACCCGTATGAATATTTCATTCAATTGCTTAAGGGTTGTTTTTGTTGTTTTTTCTTAAGAGAAATAACAGACTATATCACAGGCTGCCGCCCTCCCCTCTCCTGCCCAGGGCATTCAGGCTGCCTGTTTCTCTGCTGTACAGCAATGAATTTACTCATTGCGACACTGGATGTGTTCTGTCACCACAGGTATTTGCCTCTGGGTTACCTGAAATAGTACCATACTATGAAGTAAAAGTACATATTTGGAAAATTTTACTCTTCTTGCTGGTTGGAGTTTTGGAGACAGATAGAGAGGACAAAGCAGAGAGGGCATTATCAGGAATTTGCAACAGCAAGAATACCTGGGAATCAGGACGAGAATAAATATGAACTGAAAAGCAAACATCACTAGGATCAAGTACTCCAAGAGAAACTTGGGAAACAGAGGCAGAAGAGGTCTAACAGGTCAAGCCTTCTAATCAAGCCTCACTTTCTCAAACACTATCTGGACCTTCACCAATTCTTAGACACATACCCAGTGGCAGAAGTTATTTCTACCCCGATTTATTTATTTATTTCATATACTTTAATAGCTGTCCAGTGAAGACTGAAAACCAATCTTTTGGGAATCTTGCTTTGAAGGATTACAGCTTCACCATTTTTGCAGCGTAACTCCTTGTAATAAGTATTTTATTTTAGTAATCCTTCCACAAAATTACAATCCAGAAATAATACATTAAAACCAGGTATTCAGAAGGTATTTTAAAGACTTGAATGAAATTCAACTGGAAAAAACTCCAAAGAACAAAGTTTTTTTCTGCTGTTATTTGACTCTTCAAAACGAATAATCAGAAACAAATTAATATCAAAGCTTTCTTCTAAATGTATTCTATATTTGTTTATCAAGTCAGTCTTCCTATTCCTAAAGTACATTATAGGCTACAGTTCACTTTTAAGATTTAAATGTTACATCTATATAAACAATACAGCATGACTAGCAACAGTATTAAATTTGCATGTTAAAGCTGTGTAAAAAAACAGAAACACACTTTCAGTTAAACAGTAGTAAACTCGTATAAATTATATTGAGAAGTTAATCCGAAGAACCTTTAGTAAGCAGTTCACCACAGGACTGTAAATTTAGTTTCCATTCCACTCTTTGCTCCCTCTCTCATTCCTTGTCAAAGGCGGAGATCTCAAGCCACAAAGAATTAAACCAAACTCACTTTCAGAGGCTGACAGTTCAAACCCAACAGAACAGCGTACAAATTTCTCCAGAGAGACTGCTTCCATATACAGGAGGAAGATTCACAGTATTTCACAATTACAAAAATCATCAGGATTATCATAACAATAAATTTTCTGTATTTTTTTAAAGTTGCTGAAGAAGTTACTTTTAAACATTTATCTGAAAAACACATAGGTCATTTTACAGTCTCATGTTTAAATGATTAAATACATTACTTGCATAGCTCTCAACAAATTTACAGTACCTGATTTTTTAAAAAAATAAGAATCTTGTTCAGTTTAATAAAATGTATTGAAGAGGATTCCAGTACCACTCAAATCTTATTTTAATTCTGCAGAAGCTGACAGCTTCAATATTCAAATCAACAACAGGAGAAACTGGTTCTATGAAATCCAAATCTTTTTAAGTTGTTCCTCAGGCTTTTCTGAGCTAAGTTCCTAAAAGTATTCTGTCTTACAGAACATAATCTAGATTTCCTTAGAGATAAGTGCAAACTCTACCAAATATAATAACATTAGATCATATTGAAAACAACATTTGGTTTTTATGCCCAAATTTTCATCCGTCTTCACTATAAGCCTGTCCTTAGGACCTCGGGGCAGATCTTCATGGGAAATAAACCAGTCGCAGTTTCACTAGCATCAGGCTAAATAATCGCAATTGCTATTTTTTAAAAATCTGCTCCTAGTCTTTTCAGTTTGTCATTTTTAAATAATCGTAAGTTTATGCATTTGGTAGTAGCTGATTTAGGCAATGTACAACCTGGTGATCAGATAGACAGGGATAAGCAAACTGCATCTTGACCCTCACAGTTATGCTACGGTTAACTCCATCCCAGCCAGACCCAGAGACATGCAAAGCCACGCTCACCAGGAACGTGATTATGCAAAGTCAACTTTAAAAAAACAAAAACCAAAAAAAACCAAAACAAAACCATGCCCCAAAACCAACTGAGTAGAAAGTTGTTTTTCAAGTGTCAAGAAGAAAAGGAACAACAGTGTTGCAGCACAGGAAATGGGCTCACAGGCAACAGAATAAAGGCCTCTAGAATTAAGATGGAAAACGAAGACCTAGGATAAGCTTATCTCAAACAAGACCAGAGACCTATTTTCTTGAAGATGTTATTATGAGATAATCACAAGGGTGACAAGTGATCTATATTTTCCTTCCACCCATCCCAGCCACACGCTGAAAACATTGTAAATCAGAGCAAGTATGAAGAAAGTAATCTCCTTCTCCCACCCAAATTATAAACTTTAAACGCCATTTCCAGGGTTGGGCAGAGTTGCATTTACATCAGAAAGATCAAGTCAGAAAAATCTCCAAACTCGCCATTTAAAGTAACAAAACTATGGAAACAAACCACTTTGATTGTTTATGACGCGGTATTAAAGATGAATACATGAATAAACTTCCATTGAACCTCCTAAAAAACTCAGTGTTACAAGAAGAGTAATAGAAATCTTGTTTTGTATTAAATCAATCCCCAAGTAAAACACAAAAGAGAAAAGAATATAAATTTTGAACACAATAGCCTTCCCTAATCCAGATATAAAACACTGGATGCAACGCAAAACTTAAGGGTGCTTAATCTTCAGCGAACAACAAAGGCACTGAGATTCAAACCTGATTTAAAAAAATCCAAACACAAAAAACCCCAACAAAACAAAATCCCCCCAAAAAACCCACAACTAAAAAAATCCAACCCAACAGGCAGCTTCTAGTGTTCAATCCCAAACTGTATATTTTTAAGTTAAGGAAATTACAGTGCAAAAGTAATTTTTGATAATTTGATCTCATGTAAAGCCTTACTTTTTAATTATATTTGAAATCATCTGTATTATATTTGATTTTGAAACAATTATTCAAAGACGCAGTCATTTTCTTGGCTTGCAAAATAGCAGGTGTTGCATGTAAGTTACAGAAAACTACCACTAATTCCCACGTGCAGATAAATGTCATGCTTCTTCAGTAGTGCACTGAATTAAATAGCTGGAGCTGTTATAATCACATCATCTCAAGAAATCAGATTACATTCGTATTACGCTCCACGAAGGAAGAAAATAAATCAACATATTTCTAGCAGATCAAACCATTACACAGGTACTGTATCAGTGACAAAATGCCAAGAGGACTCACCTGTTCAATCTCCTTCGTCTTAGTTGCAATTGCTTTTGAGCGGCCAAGAAGATGACCATCCTCGTATAATTCTGCACTATCCGTTATATTTGTTTCTGCTTCCTCTGTTTGTTCGATGTATAATGGAGCTGAAGATCCAGCCTTCAAAAAAAAAAAAAAAATTAAAATTTCAGAGTTTTGAGAGCAAAATAAAAACCCCAAAGCGTGAGAGCAAAAATAAAAACCTAAATACAGTCATCCAATTAGATATGACTTTGCTCATCAAGACTATTAATGAAGTATTATTGCTACAGTCTAACAGATAGAAATATGGATTTTAAACATGTAGAAAACGTGACATCATAAAAAACCTGACTCAGGTCTTAACTGTGTAAAGACAATGATGTCAGATAACCTTCACCTGCCCTTCTGCTGAGAAGGAACTTGTATATGTGATATTTATAACCCCAGCTGGCAAGAAATCCACAATGAAAGTGGGATTAGCTTTCTGGGGAAGGATAAAAGTAAAAAAATCAAAGGTAAATAGGCAACGACAAAATCAAAATGCTGTCAGAAAGAACTCTTAGAGCATTCGGGCCACAGGTTAAATATTAAAGGAACAGAGATACGTATTGTATAGCAAAAGTAAACATATGCTTAGATGATTCCTGATAATACGAGAAATCTTACTGAAGTACTGGAATTGTATAAGCTTCTCTCTAAACCAGAAATTAAGACGGTATCCCTGCCCCAAAGAAAACAGACTCCCACTCCAAGGAGTCTATACAGACAATGCAAAAAGAGAAAAAAATTACTACAGCATGTTTAAATGCAATATTATGGAACAGATTTGTAGAATAGTTAATTTATTTTTTAATAAGGTTTGAGAACTTATGAAGATGCATACAAGTATTTTCTACTATTCAAAAATAAAAAAGTGAAGAATCTTAAGATTTAAATAACGTCAAAGAGAAAAGCATTAGACAAAAAAAGAAAGTTTAAGTGGCCCTACAAGCACTAGAGCAATATAAACGATTAAGATTGCATCCTAAATTTGCAGTAAATCATGAAATGCACAAGACGGAGTAAAAGCTGCTCAAAAGTTCAGTGCAACACAAACTTCAACTATTAAGCGATATGCAAGATAAACTGGGAAAAGTTAAAAACTGTTGCAATTCATACATGCCAGCCTAGTAATCAGGGTGAGACGTATCCTTTCTTCCAGGATTCAGAATGAAATGCCTCCTTCATTAGCATTCCTGTAGCACACTCAATAAATCACCTCCGACTCTGCCATAATCTCCTGCAATTGTTTCATTTTGAATCTTTCTTTATTTTGAATCTTTTTGCCACTGCAATTTTCTCTGAGGCTGAGAGGAAGCTCTAAACAGCTCTTCTCCATATGGCCAACTCTGTTCTTTCCTCCCTCGCATGACCTTCCCCTCGTCAAGAACAGGAGTGACGCTTCTCTTCACTGTTACTCTCCTGAACCTCTCAGAAACGTCCACGCATATGTTCTCCTCTGTATGGCATTCATCCTTGGATCAGTTTGCTGCTTCTTTTTCCTCACTCCAACCCTTCCCCTCCCTTTTCTTTAAAATTTCTTTTTCCTGGAGGGAAATGAACGGTTTATTTATCCAACTGGATCCTCCTGTCCAGTATCAAGAAACTGTTGATGCACTCAGCCATTACATCAATGGACAGGACTTAGAAGTTCAGATAAATATGGATCCAGTGAGTTTATTTCTCCAATCTAGCCCTTAGGTTCCACAAGCATGAAATGCAAGGAGGAAACCTCATGCTTCCCAAGATGCTTTTATTTTCCCACAAACTATTTACAAACAAATATAAAATACAAACTCATTAATTATAAAGTTTAAGGCACGTGACTTTGTAAAGTAGGTAGTATTCTGTTTTTGTAAGACTGCCTCTAAAGTTGAACAAAGTGAAAGTTGAAGATGAAATGATCACAGAATTAAACCAGACTAAAAAGACTTCACATGACATTTTGTTTGTTTTAAATGTCAAATACATCTTCCGCTAACATAGTGGAATCCAAAAAATGACATCCTACCCAGCAGCATAACAAAACAAGAACTAAATAGGGCTATAATCATACTTCAGTATAGCAAGGGGTAGAAGACAAGGAGGGGCAAGAACAGATGGGTATAAATTGGCAATTAATTAACAATGATTATTAACGAAATAATGATTCTGGGGAAAAAAAAAAAAATATCTACCTACTGCAGTACCATGGCAAAAGCTTAATTTTTAATATAGAGGAGGACTGCCTTCTGAAAAGGTATATATGGCATGGCAGGCTGCCACGGCATGAAGCTGCACCCAGTAAACCAGAGTTTCTTTTCTAATCTTATGTTTTACACGTACCCTTGTATTTTGACTCAGAAGCCCCTTGCTAATTTTAAGGAGTTCAGTAGGCATACAGACCTACATTAGCACAAGAGTTCTTTGAAGAATCCCTGAAGAGCTGGAGCCTTATGTTGTTAGTTGCACCTCAACACAAATTCAAATTATACTAACAAAACCTACTCTGTTTTTGTGTATTTTAATAAACAATCAAACAAACAAATAAATAAATCACAAGGCTTTAGTCTCCCTCTCACTCCCTTTCAACAAACATTTAATAGCACAGGCAGACAAATCCAGGGGTAAATTACAAAATGAGCCTTTCAGGAGAGTACAGAAAAACAAGTCTATTGTTGTAACACTTTAAAATAATCCAATTAATGCTGTCTTACATCATACTCTGTTATTTCGGGTAAATTGCTTTCTTCAGCCTTCTCTAACTTTTCAGCTGCCCACTTGCTTGCAGCTTCTGCGAGTTCCTTTTCCGATAGTCTGTTACTCTTATCCAAGGCCTGTACAAAAACATTACAGTCAAAGTTTAACATTAAGTGTATTTATACACGGTAAAACATCTTCAAAACTAAAATAAGCAGTTATCCAGATTCCTGAAACATTGTAAAATAGGGAATACGGAAGCTGAAGCTAGTTCATTTGCTGATTTCTTTAAAAATAAAAGTGGGTGGGGAGAGAGCAGAGAAAGAAGGAAAAAAAAGAGAGGAGAAAAACAGATAAATCAATGAAGTTCAGAAAAATGTTTAAGAGAGGACCGTAGTTTCAGAATCAGTTTTATTAAATTCATGGGGCAGAAATAACAGAAAAATTATTTGAGACCATTTGAGTTTAAAGAGACTTGGATCAAATGGGCACTAAGAAGTCAGATATAAGTGTGGAGTGATACAATAATTCAATGTGATTTTCAGGCATAAAAGGTTGCAACAAATTTAAACTAAACTATTAAATACTGTGTAGGGTATAAAACTTAAGCCAATTAGGGACAAAAAGATTTTATATATACTTTAAACAATCAGAACTGCTTCCATTAAAATTCATTATTTTTTATTTGGGGGGAATGTTGACCATTTATAATAAAGTCAGTCATGGTTTATGGGCTTTTAGTCTACCTTTTCAGATGGAAATAGTCATATAAATAATATTTAAAAATTTGTTTCTCTCTAAGAATACGATTTGGCTTTTACTAACAGAGCAACAAACAGACAATGACAAACACCCTCGTACCAAAACCAGTTTAGGAATAGCTAGCTTTATAAATCTTGTTATCACTATGTGGGTATTTCATTTAAATCAACTGTATGTATAGAAGCATTCATCCAAGAATCCATACAACTCTAGTATTAAAAACTGCAACACTAAGATGGATGTCTAAAAAAAAGAACCAAAAATCCTACTGCCTAAAAAGGTTGTCACAATTTCTACCCAATGCTTGTTCCATCTTAGCATATAGATGGGCAAAAAAAACCCCAAAAAACAACAAAAACAAGTTTAAAAAAAAAAGAAAAAAAACAACATTTCCCCCCTTATCATTAGTTCATTCCAAATTACATAAATGGCCAGAGGAAGCAAATACTGTGACCTGTAATAAAACTGCTTCATCTTCAGACCTTTTGTACTTACCTCAAGTAAAATATTATCCAAACATCTCTTTGTGGTGTAGTATGGCATAAGTACACAGCTCACAGAACCCTTCCAGGATCCTGTGTCATAAAGGCACCACCTTTATCTCAATTCAAAAGTGCAACACAATGTTCAACTAGGAACTCCTCTTTTCTATAATTGTAAATTACAGAATTATAATCAGCAAAGTCAGGAGGTGACAAAGTTCGATATGCAGGGTACGAAGAGGATTCTTAAAAGAAAGGGCTAATATAATTAATAGAATAATTAGCCCAGCTCACCTTTCCAAACTACACAATTATTCTTAGACTAATATCACTACAAACTATAGTCTGCCAAGTTTTTTTTTTTACCATGTTCTTATTCACAGAATCACAGAATCTTCAGAGTTGGAAGGGACCTCTAGAGATCATCTAGTCCAACTCCCCTGCTAGAGCAGGATTGCCTAGAGCACATTACTCAGGACTGCATCCAGGCGGGTCTTGAAAATCTCCAGAGAAGGGGACTCCACAACCTCCCTGGGCAGCCTGTTCCAGTGCTCTGTCACCCTCACTGTAAAGAAGTTTTTCCGTCTATTTGAACAGAACTTCCTACATTCCAACTTGTGCCCATTGCCCCTCGTCCTGTCCCTGGGAACCAATGAAAAGAGTCTGGCACCATCCTCCTTCAACCCACCCTTTAGATACTTGTATGCCATAATAAGGTCTCCCCTCAGCCTTCTCTTCTCCAGGCCAAAGAGTCCCAGCTCTTTCAGCCTTTCCTCATAAGGGAGACGCTCCAGTCCCTCAATCATCTTAGTTGCCCTTCACTGGACTCGCTCCAGCAGTTCCCTGTCCCTCTTGAACTGGGGAGCCCAAAACTGGATGCAGTATTCCAGGTGTGGCCTCACCAGTGCAGAGTAGAGGGAGAGAATGACCTCCCTCGACCTACTGGCCACACTCTTCCCTATGCAGCCCCATAGTACGCCTGACTTTTCCACTTTAACCTGACTTTACCTTAGCTGCCAAAACTATCTTCCATTGTAGTTCTATTAGGAATCTCTCCCGTTCCTCAAATGTAGCTCTGGCTAACACTAGCAAAAAGAAATTACCAGTCTCTTTGTCACTGACATTTGACTTCGCATGAAATGAAGACAAATAAAATCTCACATGATTTATAATATTTTTCAGAAGCCATAAACAGAAACTAAGCACTTTAGTGAATATGGCAAAAAGAATCTGTTCAATTTAATCTTACTAAATTTAATTCTATCGGTAGCAAGTCAATAAATATGTATTAAAAAATCTTGAGTGCATTTTATGTAACAAAGTAACAGTATTTCCACAGGTACGCTACAACTGAGGAGAAAGAATAGGAACATATTTCTCAGAGGAAAATGTCTGCAGCTACTTAGGCTGCAAACTTGTAAGAAATGAACAACCAAGCGTATTTCATAAAAAACAACCCTGTCTCAGAAAAGACGTGTCTTTTTCTTTTTTTACCTTATGTTCTTATGCGCAGCATAAGAACCGCAAAAATCTCTTACTTTTCTGCTTTCTTTGCTGGGAAGCTTTCCCTGTCTCACACATCTGCCTTTTGCTCTAATTATGTTGGATATAGCCTCCAAGGCTTGCAGTCCAGACAGCTATTAAACACAAAAGACTTCATGCCATAGTCAATTAAACAGGTGGTTAAGATCAGATAACACCAACATGTATTAATTCACATGCATGAATATGTAAAAAAATAATTATAAGACAGATAAGAATATCTTTCCAGATTTGCATATAGTTACTACAGTGAAAAAGAGATATTGCTGTGGAAGCATATACCTTTGTAAGTATTTCAAAGCTAAATTATAACTTAGAGCACTGAAAATTATCTCCTTTTATCTACAAAATAAAGTATATAACTCATTTCTCAAGTTTAAGTGGATTGTAAGACCCTGGCCCTAAAAATGTTCATCATGTTTTGCCAAGACTTCTTCTATCGATATTTCTCTGTCAGTGAAGCACTTGTACAACTTAACTGGTCAGTGTACTCCAGCCATCACCCCCCAGGAGGCTCCACTGACACAAGACAGTTCATTACAAGCATAGGACTTCAAGAGAAAAAGCATTAAAAGGTCACTGAAGTACTTCCATTTCTGCAGCTGATGCATACCCAATAAATATATGTATTGTCTGGGGAAATTATTTCCATCAAACAGGCAGTTTCATTTTGTGGAGCTTACATCAAGTGGATATCCACTGCCAGCAGATATATGCAAACTGCTGGCAAAAAAATCCAATACAGCATAGATCAAACCTGACTGAAGAAGAAAGCAAAACATTTAAAGAATACCTCATAGTTCAAGCTCACGCTGCATATTAATAGGAGAACAAGAGATTTTGCAATGTCTCCTTGTTCTCAAAGGTTTTCATTAAGCAAGGATTTGGTATTAAGCCGCAGTATGCTGAGTCTGTAAGCAAAACAGGTGAACTAACTATAAAGCTTATTTTATAACCCAAATCGGTGTAACTTGTGTGTAACAGCTTTTATCTTACTTTCCTTATTTACATAGCTATAAAATAGCTGTCCCCCCCTTAAGGACATTGGCAATTAGCTAGTTCCTAGCACAGCAGTTCTGAAAGTGCTGCATAAGGGATAAGTACTTAGAATGACATAGCACAACCAAAGCCTGATTTTTTTCCCCATCTAATTATTTCCTTCAGTCTCACCTTCTCACAACAAAAAGTACCTTTCTTTCTTCCAAATTTTTTTGTTGTTTAAACATTCCACTGCTTTTATTAAAAAGTCCTCAAGAACCAGGTTAGTACACCATGCTACTTAGGGCAAATACTACTTTTTTATAGGACCTTATTCACTTAGAACAATAAAATGCATTGTTCCTTTATTTCTCATTAAAGCATTTCTCAGCAATTTAGAGAAAATACTCCTGTGGAAGTGTTCATTTTAACCTCAAATATAATTCACAGGCTGTGATGTGAAAACATTTTTGCTGCCACAGGACAGCCAGAACAATGTTGAATGTGCATTGTTCATTAGCGTTTATTAGCCTGTCCATTTAACTAATTAGCAAGATTATGTAGTTCGCGCTCAGCCCACAAGATTTTCTTGACGGGAAATTAAACAGTATCATTTAGAACATAAAATGGCATTTACCAAACTATCTTGCAATGTGGCTCCCTCCCCAAGCAAACGCTATCATTCTTGCCACATCCTCGAGCATCCTGCTTCCAAGTCAACTCTGTTATGCACATCATCTTCCCAGCCACAGAATCACAGGGTTGGAAGGGACCTCTGGAGATCATCTGGTCCAACCGCCCCTGCAGAGCCAGTCAGAAACTTCACCACACTGTTTCCAAACCCAGTCACAGCTTAGGAATCACTAAAGGATGGTGTTCAGTGCAAGTACAGGCTTGTCCAATTGATCTGTTTCTCCTAAAAACTGCTTCCCCATTTTTCTCCTTGCCATTCCTTTTCTAGCACACTCTGTAGTTTGGAAAATGACGATTTTAAATATATACAAGACTCCCTTTCTCCTAAAATGAGACAGTGAATACAGAACAGAAAGGTTTGTCGGTGTCATCATTAGATACACAGCATTATCAGCACTTTCCTGCCAGATAAGGGAAACCTATCCTCTGCTGCATTGCAGAGCAATTCAAGACGCTCCTTTCCCTAACAGTTGCACACAGTATCTCCTTCCAACTGAGGAAAAATTCCAACAGCAATGAACAATCTGAAACCATGGTGAGAAGTACTTGAAAATTCACCTTTGATGAGGGTACTGTTGTGGAGCCCGAAGGTGATGCATCTCTTGATGTTTTCAGTGACTGAACTGAAGTCCTCTCTTTACCTACAATTAAGAAAAAAATAACGACTGTAAAATTATGTTAAAGATGTATGTTGCAAATATACTTACTGGCTTAGAAAAATTGCAGTGAAATTAACTTAAGTCAGACATGAAATCTATACTCTCCATCATCTGATAAATACTGAAAACACTTTCTTCTCTTTACAAAGAGAGAAGAGACACAGCTATATTATTTCACTTATTTAGGAAAAACCATTGTCTTTTTTCTTAACATTAACCAAAAGGGCGTATCAATATGATTTGGCAAGATGATGTGGTTTTACTTTTTAATATTCCTATAATAATATAAACAGGTGAAACATTAGACACCAGTCAATCATTCCAGGAAAGCAGGCAGTGAAGGAACTGGTTTAGCAGGCCACAGTATGTTGAAAAGCCCTGCCATGGGAAACAGTCCTGTTTTGTACCAACCACAGGCTCTTTGTATTGCCAGTGTTTTTCTTGTAAGACTTAAAATCGGCAAAATGACAATTCAAATGCACTGTGCTAATCACAGGTGCTAATCACAGTCTGTGCACAGCCTTGCCACAGAGCAGTTGCAGGCAGCCCACAGCAGCAGAACTGGTTGCAGGGTAAACTACTACTTTTCGACCTGTGGTCCAGGGATTACATCTACAGGATCTGCAAAAGGTAAATAAGAAAAGAAAATACGGGTTGTCAGTAGGTCTCAATTAACTAGACCATTCCCACTCACTGGTAAATGGCTGACTGTTCACAAACGGAAAACAATACAGACTTACCTGGGTTTCCATTAAATTTGTATCAATACAATTAAGAAATGGATGAATTAAAAAGTCTATCAAATACTTATGAAAATTGGGATATAAATTATTTTAGTAGAACCATAAATAAATACGGCTTCAATTTAATGAGGCGAAGCAATAAAGAGCAAACATGGCATCTCACTCCTAATAGCTGAGCTATTTTCTTTTTTCACTCAACACCATAAAATAAGACTGCATCGCGTTGTGTATTTTAAAATACCACCACCTACACAAAAAATGTAAGGAAAAGTCTATGCAAAATGCAAACTTTTAACAATAGGAAATGTTTAAGAGGTATTTGAAAAGTTGGTCTTCTACTCTTTCCCCACATTTCCATACACTACGTATAGTGTAGACTTAATACAGAGCAAAGATCAAACATCTGCTCATCTCTGCACATTGTTAGAGGCACGTGAGTTACTGGTATGACATTGAAGGACTAATAATCCATGCAGAAGTCTTCACAGCTACTGATGGGTCTTTCGAAAATGCTACTGAAAAAAGCTGGGGAAGTTCCTCTGGCAAAAGCAAACATTGCAAATTGCACTCCAATTCTTGATTTGAAGATGATGGTAAACGAAGAGGATACTTAAATAAGGCTGCTTGCTATGTTTTTAAGAATTCCTAGTAGCCATAAAACAAAAGGTGAATTATGAATTACCTTTAACTAAAAAAGCTCTTTAACAATGAAAAGAAATAGCAAAAAGAAAACGCTGTGAAAAATTTACAGTTCCAATAAACACAAAGTATATGCAAAAATCAAAACCATGGAGACAGAAATAATCATGTCTTTAATCTGACACACTCCCCAAAGCACAGAACCTCTCCCTTGACACCACCAAGCAACACAGACGTTTTGCTCCTGTGATACCTGCTTTTCAGCCCCATGGATGAGCTACCTTCTTTAAAATTTACAGACTACTCCAATTCTGCCTCCTACGTGCCGCCTCCACCACACTGGATTCTTTTAAGATTATCTCAATTGAGTGGATTATACGCATCTGCTTGAATAGATGAAATAAGCTGATACAAGCGACAGTAAATTATTCAAAGTTAAGCAGATAGAGAAACCACCATTTAATTTGGAGACATTATTAGGAGGCCATTTCTTCTGAATGCCTGTGGCTCTTTTGAACCCACAAGCCCTATCTACACAATTGAACATGACGCTTTCCAAGCGCCACTACTTGCCTCCTTGCATCTCCTCAGCACACCACGCTCTACGGACCCCTTACGGACTGGCCCGCTGAAAGAACACCACTTTGCTTCTCTCCATGCACTCTCGCCATGGCTGAACGCCTGTCCCATCCCATGAGCCCTTTCCCTCCCTTCACCAGGCTTCTTTGTGTGCCCCCCAGTTTTCTTTGGTCAAATCCTGCGTTTATCCTAATTTATAAAGTGCTGGAGAGCATGGGATATTCCTCCTTCAGTGGAAGTCATCAAGCCAAACCGATTCAGACAGCACGATTTTAAACAGTATTATGATATTTAAAAAGACACCGTATTATAAGTTCCACAGGAAATAGTATATACTTTGCATGTTGTAAATCCATTTAAGTACAGACTAAAATGTACTGCTGACATATGAGATATGTCTCACTTTATAGTTCTTTTAAATACGTAATACATGAACTTACCTAAGACAAATCATATTCAAACACAATTCTAAAAGTATTATTTAAGCCATTTATACCTTGTGAATAGGCCATTTTAATTCAGTCATCTAGAGAAACAGTTCAGTAGCACTATTTTCCAGGGAACAGGCAGCTATAAAGAAATAGTGCAGTGTACAAGCCATGTGGTCTCTTAAAACTGATTTAAAGATGATGTGGAGAAGTGTTTAACCATGCAACTAGAAAAAAATCCCCAAAGCCACAGACATAAAGGCAACACTCCTCTCTTGACCAGCATCTTTTCTGGTTTGTGAAGATGTCTGCTTCTACTTTGCTACTTCCATTACTGTTTGAGTAATTCTGCCAACATACTACAAACGTGAAAGAAGTCCGCTCAAAATTTTAGGAAAACCCTGAAACGATCCAAAATTGTATATGATTTCTCCCAAGAATTTTTTCCTGTTCCTGGTAATTATGATCTGCACATCTACAACATTTCTACAAATTTAGTTGAATATTGTATTTTTTCTCTTCCTCTCCTACACTTACAGGAATTCACGGTCACTAAGTATTGCTACAAAATGTTAAAAGAATTGCAATAATGAGCTAGAAAGATAATTTGTATTCCACAAGGAGTGAAATGATTCCTCTTTATTTAAACAATGTTAACTAAACTCCACAATATCTTTTTTGGCAAGAAGTGCTACCTAATGGTTCAGCTTGCCACTCTGGAAACACACAATATGCCTATCAGTGAATAAAAAAATATGTAATTAATTTTTTAAGATCTGCCAAAATGAACAGTAGATTTGTATAGTTCACTAGAAAGCATTTGCATAAGGGAAAATCAAACCGGATTTATTTACATAAGCTGTACAAACAGCAGTGGCTAAAATTGTAGTATACTAAAAAAAGCAATTTTGCCCTTTTTCAAGTTATTTAAATAGGAAAACCTTAAATATTTTCAAAACAGATGATTCATTAGATTTCTGGGAAAGATTAAGAGCCAAGCTTTTAAAAGGCAGAACATACACAGTATAGGCTTAACTGAGATACGTTTCACATTTCTTTAAGAAAAGTAAGATTTGAGAGAATCTGACGATGAGATGAAATTGCTAAAAACCAACCAGCTTCAAAACCCTAATAATACAGTTGTAAGAACATTTTCAGAAAATGTAAAGAGTAGCAGTATGTAATTTCTCCAATTTTTTTAATCCCTCTTTTCCCCTGGTTGCAGGAAGAAGAGTCTTCATCTGCTATAGATGACAGTGAAGTTTCTTCTAAGGGAATCCAATGAAGCACATAAAGAAGTAGCAGGAGCAGCTGATGCTAAAAGGAAAATAACGTATGATACCAGAAAAAGCTGTGCAGCTGAAACTCCTACAGTCAGGCTAGAGTTGCTACTGAAATAACACCTACAATCTCCCACGTGAAATGCATAAGGGAACAGAGAGTACAATGAAACAACCAAAGACCAGCCAACACATAATCGGTACAAAATGTCTAGTTTTCTCATTGTAAAAGACAGCACGTAAAGAAAAAGGACTTATACAGCGAGCTGCAGTTTCACCTCACTAACCAGTGCTCATCATTAATCCAGCATTACCTTGCTGAGAAGAAATATTTCTTTTATGTAAAGATGACATACTTCTGCTATGCTGGGACTGGTGGAAAGGATAGGCTTTGCTTCTTTCAGGAGAGTAGCTCCTGCTGCTGACACTAGAGCCAGATCTGCTGTGTGGAGAATCCCTTCGGCTCCCTGGCGATTCCCTGAAGAAAGGAGAGTCCCTCTTATGAGGGGATCGCTCTCTCATATAATGAGAAGGATAGAAGCTTTTTCTTCTGAAGCCATCTCTGACCTCCCTTTGAAGACAACAGAAAAATAAAAGTTACTTGTTTATCCTTCCAACGTTTGTGGAACAGCACTAGATAATACAATGGCAAGATTTAATGTTTGGTAAATACAAACATGTCAGCTGTCATCTGCAGAGCACGTCTGAAATCTTCAGCATTGTTAGAGTACTAAGCAATGAATGAAAAACAAGTAGGAAAGTATAACAAAAATGTATATGTATGTACTTTTTTCAGATTTCATTCAGTTACATCGCCAGAAGCTAATTCCTTTTTACTTCTCAATAATACAGCAAAATGTAAGAGAAAGAGACATTCAAGAAATTGGACTCTCACATTTCATTTCTTCAGGTTCACTCTGCACTCCACCTGAAAATCAAGCCTTAATTTACAATAGATAAAATGCATATACAAATATTGCTCACACTATTTGGCTGTTTGTCAACTCTGTTTTTCTCTTATCCTTATTTTCAGGGGACCATGTGCCTCATTTGATTTCGTACATCTTGTTATGGGAAATATCACTGAGGGATTTCAGTTTATATCCAGCAAGGACAAAAAAAAGAAAACTGCAGAATATCTATCCTCATGCCTATGCATCCACCCAAGGTCAAACACTGAATGAAAACAGGAAGATTTATGCCTCCTAAAAAGCCTACGTCTTTCACAATACACAATATTAATTTTGAACTTTACTGTAAAATGTCACAGACACACTCAGTATTACATGAAACCCAACCGATTTGAAACCATATTCTAGTAAACACCAAAACTTTCTACTAAATTTATATATTGTTACTCCAGACCATACCCCAAATGACCTGGTTACCTGCAAATTATATTAATATACATATATATGTAAAGGTCAAAGAAACAGTATCCAATTTAACTTTTCCTAAAGAATCTCAAAGCTAACAAACATAACAAGTAAACACCTACTGAATCTAGACTTGTGACATTTGCCTTGGTCGGAAGACACACTGCTAAAAGAAGCAAGTACTTCTCAGCTCCTCCACAGTATTCCTAAGTAAAAATAAAGACTGCATAGCATTTATAGTAAGCCGGAATGTACCTTATTTCACTGTTTTTCTCTCCTATTCCTCATCATAGTCCAATATTTTAAATAAGGGAATGTCTCACAGAGACCAGCAAAGATTTGGTGGTCTCATTTAGCACAATGTAGCTATAGCTAATTTTATGTTGGTGGATAAAAGAAAAAAAGCCCTCTAGTGTACAATTCCTACAGCATGTTACAGGCCCACATTTGTGGCGGGTAACAAAGGACTTCAGTGTGCAAAAGGTGTTTTGGACTACTGTAACGACACAGGTAGCACCACAGTAATACAAACCCTATTACACCGATGTGTTTTATGCAGTGCTGAGTTATTTTTTGCACAGAAAGCATATCTGCACAACTGGCTCTGCTTCGGAGCGTGAACATCCCACAAGCAACACTGAGGTTATCCTGCGACAGAAAAGTCATGGGGGCAGGGGCATAGCCAGTAGAAATACAGACAATCCTTCAGCTTATTTCTCCGGTTCTAGATGGGATAAAGTATCAGGACAAAACAAATCTTTATTTTGAAAATTTTCATATGAAACTAAAGTATGAATCAATAGCTCTCAGCCACCCTGTTTTTTCAGTAAAACGTCAGCAAAGCAAAGACAGGTTTTACAGTTAAATAATTATTTCACTGCTAACAGACCACAGGCCTTTTATAGGTATCTTATCTTACAGAAAAGCATATTTTGCATATCTGCATACCAAAACTGATACAAGACAACATTACACGGATTTATATCTAACAGGTGTGCTAAAAATCAATATTTATTTCCTTCCTAAACACCTTTTCTTCTTCTTCTGTTTACTGCGACACTTTCTTCTCCCCAAGCGAGCCAGCAAAAGAAACAATTAAGGAATTGTTAAATAGTACTCTATTTAATAGCCTCTATAGAGTAGCCATTGTATAGATACTTACATCAAAGAATGAATCAGCCCAGAATACACAGAAGGATAATCCTCCTGCTTTCTTCAAAGGCCTAAGAGCAATATGCCCACACTACTCTTTAGGAAACGTGTAGATGAACAGGAGACTTTCCAGTAGGAGATAACGGAAATTACCGGACACTGAGAAAACCCGTTTAACGAAGAAACGCTCAAACCTCTTTATCCACTTCAGTTCAGGAAAATAAAATCTCAAGAAGCCAGCTGAGTTCTCAAACCTATGAGATATAGCTGAAAATAGGGAACTAACGCTTTATCTACATTACATGTAGACTTAAAGTGAAAATTCAGACTTTAAGAATAATAGAAAGATTAGCTCAACACTAAACTAGTTTGCCTAGTTCAGTGGGGGTTTTAAAATTTATTAAAGAACATATTGATCAAATATTTATCAGGAATGAGTTAGGTACAGTATGCTTTTTCTTCAGTTTCCTTCTAATCTCTCTCTTTAAATAATCTTATTTATCTTTAAAGCATAAGCTTTCTGGCAGAGCAGTACACCACTTGTATGCCCAAAGCACGTTTTTATTAGCAAGTTATTAAACCCTAGTATACAGAGGAGTTTATTATGGAAATGTTTACAGAGCCCCAGCTACTGCACACATATAATAAATGCTCTAGTACGCAGCAAAGCCTTTAGAAAATATCATTGAAACACGCTTTTAAACAGGAAAACATTTAAAAGCCTCATTCTACAATAAGATTACACACAAAAAAGTAGAATCTCACTTTCATTTTTTAAATTTTCGTTTTATCACTCCATGTTAATTCTTAACTGGACCCTATCTCATACTGAACACCCAAGCCATTAATTATATTAAATCTGTTTTGGAGAGCATAGCAACAGCACAGCATTTCTGACGTTTTCCATCAGTGTAACAAACTACACTGAACAGAACAAAATAAGCATTGTTTTACCTTTTTTTCCCCCCCCTTAAATACTTAAGCTAACATACACCTGCAATTTGGTAATGAAGGCCCCAATTCAGCAACGCAGTTAAGCACATGCTTCAGATTCCAACACATATTCAAAAGGTTTATTGAGCAGGGACAATATTTAATAGAGATGCAAAATGTTGTGCTCAGCTGTAACTTTAAAATAGAACTAATGCCCTTAATAACAAATACAGGATAAATCCCTTTTATATAGAATCCCTCTTATCTTTATACTTCGTAGTCACATCTCACTTAGTCCTGAAAGCAGACGCTAGTTCTCTCAGCAGCACTGAGCAAATACAGGAAGTATTTGCCTCTTTAACCTCCACGAAACTTAACCATTAAGTTCTCACTAAAGCTGATAATCTTGGATGAGCTCATGACGTTTTATAAGTAAACAGCCATACCCTGATATACCATCCGCCAAGGGCAGCTGAGAGAAGAGCACAAGCCTGAGAGCTATTTCAGTTATTTCAGTAAACCATCAGTTCCAGTTTCTTGGAGGATAAACCACAAATACTGAATAGGTACGGCTTTCTGCATAGCAGGAGACCAAGGGAATACAACACAAGGGAGATTTTCTGTTGCCAAAGGATCAGAGACACCACCTTTCCTAAGCTACCACAACCACACCAAGTACTCCTGGTCTCATCCCTCCCTGCCATTTGAAGCCCAGCAAACCATTCAGCAGCAATGTTCTGGGAAACTGAGGGCTCCAGGAAGCCTTCTCGTTTACAAAAGGGAGTGGTAGAGCTTAAGCTATGCAAAACAAAGACTAACATAAACTGCAGTGTCAGTTTTATCATTTAAGAGTACATAAAGGCAAACTTCAATCACTAGCTAGCTGTGAAATGCCTGGAATGGAGGTGTACTTGGGTACATGAAAGCACATCACATGCAACACAGGGAAAAGTTTTGTTTGTAAGAGGAATCTCAGTTCGCTACTGGGCAACTGTGCACAATACCTCATGCTCACTATTCTCTTGGACTTCTACATCCCAATACAGACATCCATCTTTTTCAATTAAAACATTCATCTAGGATGCGGTCCAGCCATAGAGGACACATCTCACACTTCTGACGCTGCACTGAAGAGACTGGCAACTCCACAGTGTATCACTATGCAGCAGAAACTGTAGGTTTTTATCAGTAACTCACAGGTGAATGCAATCTATTGACTAGATAAAAAGTCAGAGAAGTTTATGTGACCCTTATTGTTATTGTCAAAGGGGTCAGATATACCGTTTATAGGCTCGGGCTTGATTACTACCCTTGCCTAAAAGTAGCTCACACAATTTTAAGAATAAATTGAGGAAATTAGACAGCAGGCTTCAGTATAAAAAGACAAAACAGACAAGATTTGAACCATGCCTTTTAACTCAATACACTTGGTATGTCTCATAACACATAGGCAAGCGGAAGGGGGAGGAAGAGTGAAACAAAAAAACCCTCTTGCCTTCTTTGTCATGATGCTGCAGAGGCTAATAGAGCTACCAACGTGATTCAGATGATGTGGAAACGTTTAATAAAATACACTACACCCCTGACCTCTAAGTTTCTCAGAAGATTTGCTGTGTTAAACATCCAAAAAGCAAACACGAAGAGTCAAAACCACCTCTACTTTTAACATCTTCACAGTAAATGTAGGTGGTGGAAGATTCCAGCCACCATCCTCTCTCCCAGAACTCCTTCCCTTTCTTTCCAAAGCACGCAGTACATGTTTGTGCAACAAACCAACAACCTACTTCAGTTCTGCTTTAGAGACTTACTATTATTTCTTCTAATTGTCCAAAGATCTTTATGATGATTTATCACAAGCTAAAACAATACAGTGAATTGCACCATTGTAGATACAAGCAATTGCATCTGGTTCCGTCAGCTTTCATTTGAACATTTGAAATTATGACAGATTTCTTATGACAACTGGTTTTCAACATTTTATGACTAAGCAAGAAACTGCAGTACTTGTAAGTGATACTTGCATTTGCTTTAAATGAAACTAACATAATTAGGTCTAGTCAATGTAATCTTATTAACAGCTTTTTGCATGAAGGCAAAAGGAAATAGGCATTGCAAAACTGGCAAATTTCATGTAGAGAAGGATAACTAGACTTACCAAATCTACAACAAAAAAATTAAAAATATATAAATGCTTCACAATTCTTATGTTGCATGTGGTGCTACTGAAGTAATCCTATGCAAACACCAAAAGTCCACACTGACGTCACCTGCCTACCCCATGAAAAGCTACTAAACACATCTCCCACCAAGCTCGGACATCATGACAGATCAGGGACAAGACAGCTTGAATATTATAGCAACATTAGAGACAAATGCCCCTATGTTCTTTTAACTGAATAGTGAAGCTATGCACTTCAACTGAAACTGGCAATGAGATTACACTCCTCTTTACCCTTAGTACGGAGTACCCTCTTTTCTACTGTCATCAACAATGTATTTATTAAGCTTGCTGGAAGATAAGGCCACACAATAAAAGTATATTTAAACTCAAACTCTTTTTCTATTATCTGCCAGACAGAAACTATGGTCAAGCATACAGATAAGGACAGAGGAACAAGAAATAAATAAAGAGCTGGAGTCCACAAAACCAGATTTAAGTTCCAAAGAGTTAAGACCAAACAGCTTTATAAAACTGTATGCAGAATAAAGACAAAATATGTTAGTTAGACCAATCAAGAGCAAATTAGACAAAATAATTGCATTCAAATGCATGTGATCTTGGCTTCTCTTTTTTTTTTTTCTTTGAAAATGAGGGCTTTGTAAGGCCCTGCAATTTCTCTACAACAGAAAATAAATCATAGGTCTAAAGTTCCAGAGTTTGCTTAAAGTGATGGAGCAAGTTACAATTTCTATTAACAGCTACAACAATTACTTCAGCACAGAATTTCACTGATAAAAATATTTACTGATAGACACTACTGTTGGGCCAGATTTCATATTCTCGACTTTCTGAGCAGCATACTGTCCCAGAACAGTCAAGCAGCTCAGATGAAGTAGCTCAAGCAATAAACTTCTCAATATAGTAGCAACTGAATCAATTCCTAGGCAGATTTAATTCAAAATGGAAACCATTCAAATCTTATATCTCAATATACAAGCTTAAAATTGGAAGGAAGACAGGAAACAAAGTACAGTATCTTCACATACTCTTATTTTTTTCCTGATACCGTAACAGACCAGAGGAACTGGGTATCATTATTGCTTCTAGAGCAAGTTCTAGTGGGACAAACCTTCCTATGTAGGCATTTGCACATTTACTGCCTTCCTGCCGCGGGCACAGAGGGCAGCAGATGGGAAAGAACCTTAAAAAGTTTCCCTGTGGTACCAAAGAGCATGGGGTTGATGGGATGGGAGATGGAAAAAATGCCCAAGTACTACCCAAAGCAAGCACAATGGTATTGAGAACAAGCATTTGTGGACAGCAATGTACTATGAAACACAAGTGAGCAGTTCTAAGAAAATTTTTAAATAATTTTATTTTTTTAAAGATCTTCTAAAACAGTGTGGAAAATGACGTATGATCATACGTCAGATAAATATATGTGCTGTTTAGAGACACACAACTTTATATTGCCAAATTTCGAGACAAAAGAAAGTTTTGGGAGAGTTTGGGTTCAGGTTGGCTTTTTTGTGGGTTTGGTAGGGTTCTTTATTTATTGTGTTTGCTGTTGTTTTGGGTTTTTTTTGTTTGTTTGGGGGGTTATTTCGGGGGGGGGGGTGGTGTTTGTTTTGTTTTTTTACTTCACAGTCCATGCTTGCCAAGCAATTCAACCTAGGCACACATTTGTCTAATACACACACCAAGTACCTGAAAGAAAGAAGGAAATATTTTTGCACTATATTTTTAGGGGCATAAGTGAATTTTATGTTCAGCAAGCTATTAATCTTTTTCCCAAAGGCTATCTTTAAAATTCTGAAATAGAAGAACCCAGAAATCATGAAATACCTGCTAACGGAGCTCTTAAGGCTTCTTACCGGTATTTTGCAGAATGCCATTCGTTCATTGATACTTAACAGAAAGCAACAAGTAGTGTACTGTAGTAGCATTTACTGATTTGATCAACTCTTGTGCTTAACTTTCTAACACTATCAATAAAAAGCTGCAAAAGGAAAGAGCGAGTTGTGGAACAGGTTTGTAAGCAGTAATACCTTATGTCAGTAATACTGACACACAATACCCTTATTATATTTAGTTTTCTTCTCCTTCCAAATCCCTTAATGAGATCTATAAATCAGAAAAACACTCCATTTTTCTCCCTATCAGAAAAACGCTCCAGAAATTGCTATGTTTTTATTCTTAAATTAAAGTGAAATTTGAAGCAATTATGTCAAGTAGGTTTCATTTGCTTATGCCTCAGTTTTGTAACAGTGGTATGGACGTCTGCATAGCAAATGTAAATAAAAGTTCGCAAACTACCTCTGCTTTTGGATTTCTCAAGATAAAAGAAATTATACGAAGAAAAAAACCTATTGTACTTAATGGGCTTTTTCTTTATTTGATCTCATTCCTTCCTGTCAAGTATGTAGTTTGTTCAAAATCAGAAAGCCCCGAGTTAAGACAGACATTTCTGCTTATAAATTATTCTGCCACGTAGCTTCATCTTTTCTTTTTTCCAGTTTGCTTTTTCCTTTCACTTTGATTACAGTTTACAATGACTATAATACACATTACCATCTCTTGCCTCTTGTCCCTCCGCCCCCCTTTTTTTAGGCCATTTCCTATATATTACAACTAGCACTTACTAGAACATATTTAATAAAGCAACAAGCCATGCTATTTGGGTAAATTCCTTATTAAAAATCCTTTTGGAACCAGTGCACGCCTTCAGTTATCTCAGTGATTTAGTAGCAGTTAACTTCAGAGCGTAGTTCCACAACAAGTCATATCGATTTAAACCGGTGCTGCTACAGTTCCAATCTTCTCAACCTTACTTGACTCTGTATTCCCACTCCATGCCTAACCTGGCATTGGTGTTTTCTCTCAGGCAACTGGTAGATAATTATTTAATTGATTGTGGTGGGTTACAAACACCTGAAGCAGTACCAGGGAGAGGTAAGGACTGGAATGGCACCAGCTTAGATGGTTTAAACTGCTGTAGAAAGATCAGTCTCCTTATTGCATTCATGACTTTTATTTATTTATATATAAATAAAATAGGACCCCTGGCCTGGTCATTGCAGGGGGGTTGGACTAGATGACCTTTAAAGGTCCCTTCCAACGCAAACCATTCTACAATTCTATAAATCGGCACACTAAAGAACCTCTTCCATTCTACTTCCAAATTGCATAAACAAGCTCTCAAACATAATTTCCAAAAATAATTAGGCATACTAGACTAGGTAAGGTACGACTTCATTTAACATAACGCAACTGTTAAAAGTTAGGTTTCAGAATAGAAAGACATTTAAGACCTTAAGACAGTTGGCTGTCACAACACTGTTGCATGTCATGGTGTCAATATTCAGTTCCACTTACTCACAACTCCACAACTCACAAACTAATACTACAAAGCTTCATATACAAGGGAAAGAACCTTGTATGGTTATGCAAATATATATCATAAATAAATATCAAGACTAACATCAAGAATAATTTGTTAGCATGCAAAAATAGCATCCCCTTTTAAAAATAATACTAATGGCATGAGATCATGGAATTGGTTTACTGATGAACTTTTCCTCAAATGTAGATCATAACACACTCAAATGCAGCAGCAGGTGGAAACGGCTTATCAAAAAAAATCTTCTCTTTGCAGCAAAATGCTTAAAAAAAGGATGCCTATACCGTCAATAGCACCAAACTTTTTCCTTTCCTCTACCAAAATCTAGAGCACATCTCATTTTGTCAATTACGGGGGGTGGGGTGGGGGGAAGCAACTTGCATTCGCGTAAAGAAACAACAAATAAGCGCAGCTGATCCTAGTATTCCCACCATCTCTCAATGGGAATTAAATTCCCTGAAATGTTTAGTATATTCAAAACATAACAAACAAGTCCTTGGAACTGAACGGATGAAGCGTTTATCTTCCTAAGGGAAATTATGTACAAGTCCTGTGCGACAATACTCCCCATCCTGAGAAAGCCATGACTACATTCATTAAGCAAACTCATCGGCTGGTCGTGGAGATGATTTAGTGAGATGCCATCTTAACAGTAGCTGTCTGGACTCGAAGGGAGACTCCCTTCTCTTTCCCTCCCCACTGTCTCTCAGTACCTAGCTGTTTTTCAACATATTTGTTAGGAAACCTTTCCAGAATAATCAAGCGTTATCCATGGGAGTTTGCCTCATCATTTCCCAATACAGCATTAACTTGCTAGTTTGATACCATCTACCACCTGATTATAACACTAGCTATACAACTGGACTAGACGAGCTTGCTTTCTGAAGTCTTCTTTAAAGTGAGGTGTTAGCCAAGATCTTCCAGCGTACAGGTATATAATCTTATCTTAGCATCTTGCCCTATCACACATTGTAAACAGAGGATGGCCTTACAGTTTATTAGCATTATGTAAACATCATTGATAAGAAGAAAATAATAATTTTCCCAAAATGTTACTTAGTTTTATGCAACAAATCAATGTTATTACAAAATTTAACCGAGTTTGCACACACTACTGAGTTTTTCCTTACACGTATATCATAACATACTAATAGCTCTAGTAAACAGTTCTCATACCCCCTCTTAACCACTTTAATTTCATATCACAATTTACAGCCTTACAAACACCACAGGTGGGGAAAACAGTCGTACACACAAAAAGCCATAGATCCTTAAAACATAACATAGCCTTGGATCAAAAGAAGGTGAATGAACACAATGGCAGTCGAGAACCGCCATGAGGAGAATTAGGCTTTTTGCTACCAAATTTGGTGTGTTTACTGTAATTGTCAAATAAATACTTAAAAGGCTATTACTACCTAACTGTTCTTCATTCAACAATAATTCAGGCTGGGTTTTTAAGAGTATCAAAACATTCTTAGAGAAGGTTATAACAACCTGCCTTTAGTCCAAAGAATACTTTGTCAATCCTTTAGAGCCACAACACAGAGACTATATTTAAATATAACTAAAATATTTCAGAAGGTCAAAGTAGAAAAAATACCACACACGGAGCATCTGACTGACATCACCTATTTGTAATTACGTGTTTCGAAAACAATCTTACCCAGTTTTCTCTAATGGCTCTTCACTGGAGTTAAAACCAAGATTTAGAACCCTTCTAAGTTTTATAGAAAAAGTAAGCTCTACTGCATGACACTGTATATTTACAAGCTCAGCAGGAAAAAAAAAATTAAAAAAAATTCAGGTAGTGGGAAGTTCTGCTAATTTGACAATTCCCACATAGGAGAAACTTTGAAATGTTTTGATTAGAAAAACAAAGCTTTCATGACATCATTCTGAAAGGAAATAGAACAGCCAGACTCCTCTGTCACCAACAGTCAAAGGAGTCTCCCATCAACAAGGGGAAAAAAAAAAAATAAAAATCACAGCTCAGACTCCCGTGGGAGGTTCCAGGGTCCTGGCTGAATGGTAGGAATAATGCAACTGACCTCAGAAGCTCATGAGGAGAAAAGATTAAGAGAAAAAGAAATTAAATGATCAATACAGCATATATTATGACTTTAAACTCCCTCCTGTCAACATCAGATGGAAATCGCATAAGCAATTAAATCAGTTCTGCAATATCCCCTAAAAGGAATAAAATTTTCAGTAAGCAACTTTTGAAAGCAAACATGTTTTTTAGAATTGGAATGATAAATTCTGCAAAGAAATAAAAGAAAACAGATCTTCAATAAAGATCATGGTCAATAGTTATGCAAATAAAAATATTTAAAAACTAAAAGCAATCACTCAACAACTACAACTCACTGCTGTGAAAGCAACGTTCACCTTACAGAATAACCTCCCCATTAGCTGAAACATGCAAAAAAAATCCAGTTGAATATAAAAGGAATGTTTACCTCCTCCCCATATTTTTACATTGTAAGGTGGAGACAAAAAAATTCTACAATTGAAACCCTGTCTGCCAGTCTCTCCTTTTCTCCCCATTCTTGCAAGTGACAAACATTTCAGAATTTGAGTGACAGCAGTCTTGCTTACAAAGCAGGTCCCACCGACGAAAGCAACAGCAGAAACTTCAGTTTGCATTAGTATTTTCAGTAAGAAAACAGCCAGTGTTCACATACATAATTTTAAGTCTCTGGGTTCTAAGTTAAATGGAGGAAAGAGGTTCATCACAGCAACAAACCCAAGCTTGTCTGAACTAAAACTTTTTTGCTTTCAATTGCATTGACTTGCAATAGTGAACAGTTCGGAATGGTTCTTAATTACACATAGCCTTCAGTACAGGGCTGTTTTAAAACGCAAAGTGATACCTGCATGAGAAGATTCCAGTTCCTAAAATTCATTCCAAACAAAAACCCGTGGACCAAAGGAACCCAAAGCACTAGTAATACAATTAGACATATAAAATTTTGACCAAGTAAGAAAAATCAAAAAATCATAAATCTCAGTTTGCAAACAAATTGGTTGTTCCAAGCACAAAAGAGCCAAAGAGGCAGTAGAGCAGAAAACAGCCCTCAAAGAAAATGCAGCAGCTACTGAATCAATAAGACTGCTGCATAAGGTACAAAGTGTAATATGAAGTCATTAAATATTTAGTGTAAACCAAAATCTACTTTTAAGTTATCTATTACCTATTATCTTGTTCCAAGAAGTTTGAACTCCCCCCCCCCCCCCCCAAATATCTTAAGCCAAGGTAAACTAATTTAGCTAGCAGCCTAATACAATGGGTCTTCTGAACTAAAGATTTCAACAGACAAGTCCTTGCCTGGAGTTGTAGACAGGTATAACGAATCTACCACAATGACCTATTATAAGGAAACTGTAATTTCGTTTATGAATAAACAAGTTACTCTAGTAGTTCGTGTGAATACCTGAGAGATTCAATGTTCTGGCAGAGCTTTTATTTATTTATTTATTAAAAGAAAAAGGCATGTGCTAATGAATATGATTAGAACTCTGCTTATCAATTTCTGTCAAAAGCAAGACCATTTTCTTTGGGTGACTGCCATATTTATTTCCCTCCACACATGTTTTTTAATAAAGAATGAGGTTCTTGTATAGTGTCCCTTAAGACCTGTCAAATATTGCAACAGAACAGCAGACTTATGTACATTTTTAGCACCATCTCATAAATCACTTTGGCTAAGTTTCTCTCCTATAAGCAAGACAAAGATCAGTTTACATTACAAGAAAACTTAAATCCAAAGCCTAAAGACCTCCCACAATACACCATTTTAAACGAGTATAAAATATTTAACCAGGTTCACTGTTTCATTCACTAAAGAATACATCAGGGAGGGGAAAACCAAGAAACAAGCTACCCCCAGTAATTCAAAGGTGATTGCACAGTGCTAATGTAAAGATAACTGCCTTGGCCTATGACACATCTGAACCCTCAATATTAAATCCTGCTTTGTTGAGAGAAGAGTCAGTGACCCTTAACTTCTATCTGGAGACTCTCTCATTAATGGTTTTGGGTTAAAATAACCATTCTTGCCAAAGAACAATTTTCTTCTTAACGCGCAATCTTCAGACCACTCCTCTAGAGTATCCTGTCATCACATACTGCTCTGCAAGGGGTGAATCAAAAAATGGAAGGTACTTCAAGCAGAGCTCAGAAAGCCACGATTGCTGAGCTTCTATCCCCTACTTTGCTACCAATTTTGTCCATAGCCTTCAGTAAACACAATCCCACTGTGAAGGTTTATGAATCTACAAAAATTGAGGTATATTATGCTTTACTGCCCTAAAGAGGTAACTGTAAGTTTAATGTTCAGAAAGCCACGTAAAATTTTCAGAGGAAAGGCAATGTGCCATCGATTTAGAAGTTTTCCAAAACAAAACATAGAACTGAATGATGAATCTTAATTGTTCATACACCACTGACCGTTTAAAATTAACTTTCAGCATTTTGCCAGATAATTTTCCTTCATTTCTAGCATCAAATTTACTTTATTATTTCTATTTATTACAAAATATTTCCTGTGCACTCCACAGATAAACAGATCTGTTTTATATACACAAATGCATTAGCATTAAAGACTGGACTAAGAGTACTTCCTAATTTCACACAGGACATGGAAAAAACCCCACAACAACCATTAAACAAAAGAATACACGTAGTAGCAGCAAGTTTCCTTCATTAACAAAGGAAAACATATTAATGTCAACAACTTGAGAAGAGATATTACAAGTGTCCTATGTGAGCCACTTCTCAGGAGTCTCTATTATGTGAACAAACATTACTACTGATGCAGAGTACTTTGTCTACAAATATGGCAATTCTAATTTTACAAAAATCTGGGCCTCGGATAATTTTAAGGATCAAATTTAATGCATGTATAGCTGGGATTTACAAGTGCGTCATTTTGTAATTTCTCTTTGAAGATGAGCCTTACCCATCTTAAGTTGCCAAGTTTCGCATATTTCACATCTTATGAACTCAGTTTGGCTGAAAAAAAAAAGAATGAAGTAATGCTCCGTGCACTCAAAAGGATTAAAATTTGGCATGACTAAAGTGAACAGCAGCTAACAATCTTCTAAAGTATTTCACACTGAAAAGCTCATCTGACTTCATAAAAAAGAACTTGTATGCAAAATCCATTGCTATGAGGCGCATACAGAAGTACTGCAAAACTGGAGTTCTTCAACATACAGCAATAGTTCCCTGCAACTTTTCAAAAAATCTGACGTGAATAATATAATTCAAGTGCTTTGAATAAATGAGTTTGATATATCACTAAAGACAAGTAATAACACAGCCCCAGAAGCAATCAACATCAGTAAAAGATAAATGTACAAAGAAGTCATGTGTTATTTGATCTCTACTCCTCTCATAATTTCTAACTTTCACAATTCTCATAGCATCAGCAACCAAGACATTAAAACTGTCATCACGTGTGCAGAAAATTCTCTGCTCTCCAAACTAAGAGATTCTGCTTTGATGCACAATTCTTTTCATATGCCAACGAGGCTTGAACCAAGAGGCACTTCAAACCAAGCTATGATTGTAGGGTTACACAATTCACATAAGTTCCTGGAGTTCAGAAATTCAGCAAGAATCCCTTAGGTCAGAATAAGAGAAAAAGGGCTGGGAACTAATTTTGAAGTCTATGCACATCCTCTGAATTACTTCATTTTTTACATATAAAAAAATGATACTGCAATAACGAAGTCATGGTCAGAATGACAGCTGTTCACTCAGCATAGTATAAAACAGGGCTAACAACTCTCAATTCTTGAGTGGTCCAGGAAAGAGCAGAAAGATCAGTAATGCTCCGCTTAATTGTAGACTACTGGCAAATGACAGCTGCTTGGAAATTGGAGCATAAGTCCATAAGAAGAAAGAAGGCAAGAAAAAAAGACAGCTAAGCAAAGTGCTAGAACCTCAACAATCCTCCTGTCATGCATGGAGAATTGCTGCTGGTCAGTGGACGCATCACAGCTCAAGCCACAGCTATGCGACCGCTAAGTAAGCAAGCACTTCCTATTTTTAAGGAAAAGGCAAGAAGCTTAAAAAAAAAAATCCACAAAAGAAATAACAACAGCAAAAAAACCCAAACAACACTCAAAAAACCCCTAACAGATGGCTTCTTCAACATGGGAAACTTTTACCCCCCAAAATTCTGCATCATTTAAGGATTTTTGATATTCCAGGTAAGCAGCTACTTTTACTTTGGGAGAATCTCAAGTAATGTTTTTCAGCACTCCAAAAAAAGATAGGGGGAAGAAAAATGGAAAGGAGAGAGCAGAAACTACTTTTTGACAGCTAAGTTGCCAAAAATCAAAGCAGGAAAATGTGAATGATTAAAGCTTAAAAGGAAATGCTAAACATAATATTGACAATGACTTCTTACAGCACATTTTTAGCTGCTGAGTTATTTTTAAAAATACTCAAGAATACGGATTATTTATGTCAATAAAAGAGCTGTTCTTTTTAGAATTTATAGTCACTGTACTGACTACAAAAACCCATTAGCTTTACCAGTCTCCCGAGTGTCTTTAGCTTCACAAATCTAACTTTGTACTATGTTTTAGCCATGTTCCATGCAGTTTTTTTAAGAAGTACTTCTGGTTAAAGTAATCTTAAATCTCCCTCTATTACCTCAAAGAAAAAAAAAATAATTTATATGTACTCCAGAACAACTTACCCAAAATAACTTCCACCACACCAAAGAGAAAGAATTTTGCATATAATCATTTTTTAATCTCATGGGTTTTAGTGCAAATGTGTTTGAAATGGTAAGTAATTAGCATTTTCACCACAGGAGACAACATATACTAAGTACTGTACTTTGATTTCCTCTGTTGAGATCCACTACATAGCTCAATAGTGAGCAATATGCAAAAAACAGTTAAGTTTATTACCAAGCATGAAATGCTACAAGTGTTTAGCAGTCTGATCACAGGAATTTATATCCCAGGTTATTTACTATTCCTGTGCTCTTTTTGTACAATCAGACTTCTGACATGCTAATACATATTTGTATAATAAATCAGGAGGGCTTCATTCAATCACAAATACATTCCCATACCCTCAACTGAACCAAATATCTTTATGAATTTCTTCCGTAGTGTTATTGTAGTTGTGTAACAGTTACATACTCTGAAATACATAATAAAGACTCCGATGGGACTATCACCTACCACGCAAAGCATTTTTAAAGCCTTCAACAAAACAAGTTGACATTTTATCCTCACAGTTTAAATGGAAGAAATCAGGATGCATTTAGGACAACATTTTTGACCACTGGGTGCCACTCTTGTTCTGTGTAAAATACACTGCCTGGCACTAACTCATTCTTCTCAGTCTTTTTTTGGTTTTTACAGCTTTAATCAACTCTGATTCCTCTAAACCGGAAGGAAAAGATGCAAGAATCTTTACACAAGTTTCTATAGAACACTTACTACTTTTCAAAACCTTTACTATTGTTTTTAGTCCCAATAATGCAGTTTTGAGAGAAGTCTAGTGCACATAGACCATTATGGTATATGAAGGATTTTTTTTATGGTGAAGTTACATAGTAATCTAGTTATGCTATGTCTAAACCATCACATTCAAAGCCATGGATATCTACTGCAACTGCGTAGCCCTGTAGCACTGTATTGCCATTGCTACTATCAGCTTCATATTGAGTTTGCAAGGCCTTAAGACAGAGGCTTTTGCACAAGCTTGTCAGGCTTGCTCTGAGCTTTTCTTGACCCGCCTGAAGTTTCTTTTTTTAACTTGGTGCAGTTTTAACAGCAATTTTTCTAACTGACCAGGTTTCTGTAGCTAACGTGGTTTACTTTTGTTGATCTTTGTATGGTACAACCACAGTTTTATATAGACAGCAGTGACAAGGAGTTATTCTATGTAGAATGAGATATTTATGACTAACATCATAATGCAGTATATAGAAACACTGGCCTGGTATAAAAGCAGACACCTTGAGAAATGGAAACACAGAATGCGGCATATAAAAGTACAGCCATGAGATTACATTCTTAGATTAGACTGTTTATATTTCAGTTATACTAACAATTAATTCTTGTCTGAATATTTACTGTGAGTTTCATCCTTGTCCAAAAACTTTGAGTGTAACACTATCCTGTGCACTTTATTTATCATATCGAATAATCCCATATCAAACATCATTGCAGGCATATGTACATTACTGCCCTACTGCTTAATACTATTCCTTACATCTCACAGATGGGAACTTGAGGTACAGACTAAGAAGTGCTTGCAGAAATGAATATAATGTATGATGGAAATACCAATTCATCAGTCCAGCTGAGAAAACAGGGAGGTCAGAACAAGGCTACGCTAAACTTCACAATCCCATTATCCACCCCAGCAGCCTTTAAAATGGCACAGGTATCCTTCCACTGTATTGCGGCCCTAAGGTATTTGCTTCTGTGACTGCAGTATTAGACCAAAGAATTCTCTGAAGTCATGTAAAAAGTATGACTGATCAAGGAAATGCACTAAATTACTTACAGTCCCAGGCCAACATCCCAAAGACGCTATCATTATGCCTCCTATCCTTACTAAACAGATGCTAAAATAGAGACTTTCATGTCATACCATTTATTTAATTTGTACTTCAAACAATACAACCAGAAACCACTTTTGCACTGTCGTCTTTTACTTCAACAGATGTCCTTTCCCACATCCCTGTCATTTCATTGCTCTGCTCTACAGACTGTTTTGATAAGAAAGAAAAATGCTCTAAAGAGTTCCAGCCGATGCCTGGCACTACTGTAAGTTCTTATAAAATACCTGTACTCAGGCTGCCGACTTATAGGATGATCATCCCTTGGCCATCTGTATCCTGATTCATCCTGCAAAACATACGTGCAAAACAATTGTGTGACGTGTATCTCAACACCAGAGGCGATGTACAGTTAGTTGCCAAATGGTACTTACTTACTGCAAAACGAAAGCATTTAATGAGCTAAAATAAACTACTAAACATTCATAGCAAAGTTCCTCTCAGTTTACTCACTCTACCCCATTCCTCTTATTTTCTTCCTCTATTAATACAAAAGAGAGCAACTTTGAGATGTTGTACAGAACACAAAACCTGCAAAAATTTCCAAACTATATACATGGGCCCTGACTTAAAAAAAAGAAAATTTTCCTCATTGAAATGTAAATTATCATCACTAGCTTGAAATTACAAAATTTCAAACAACTGGGTTGGAGGAAGCAGCAGAAATGACCTTTCAAAGGGAGCATAAATTTTGTACTTAAGCGCAGCTACTGGGAAAAAAAATGCGTTCAACACCATGACAGAATTTAAATAAAGAACAACTGTGTGAATTAAAAGGATAGACAGAAAACATTCAACAAGCTGTGTGTGCAAGGACTTGTTAAACAGAAAGATTTTGCAGTCATTCTTCTATTCATACAGAGGACTTCTGGCCACTTTTGTTTTCACAGTTCAGACTGAGATTTCCACAGAGCTGGACAAGGGCCCTTGTCTACGTCAATAGAGTAGCTAGGAACCATACGAAGCAGCAAACACGTATTACCATATAATCACAAGTCTTAGAAGCACAGTAACTGCAAAAAAGCAGCAAGTATGAAAAACTAGATGCTTTTTCTATTCATTCTGTTTCCGCTCATGAGAACTGCAATGTTCTGTCTGAAATAATACTTTAACTGTTCAGTATTCAAGAATTAATAAGATAAACATCATAAAAACGTGAGAAGAATCACCTTACGTACACCTCGGTGTGGAGGGCCACTTCTTCGGTCATGGGCAAAACTGCGACCCTCTTCATAGTCTCTGTACTCAGCGTGACCGTAATCATCATACCGACTGTAATTCCCATCCCCAGGTCTTTCGAGCAGCGGTGGTTTCTTGGGCACAATGTTTACTACCCTATGGTAATCATCCTAAACCACAAAAAAACCAAAATCATATGGCTTTTAACAGCTGGAAATCTGTAGTGAATACACAAAAGTAAAAAAAAACCAAAAAACAAACAACCCAAGTTATTTCTAAATATGGGACTATAAGAATCTTAAAGCTGAAACAGCATATGGGAACAACAAACATTAACAATCATGCCAGTCTGATGGTGGAATAACTTATTAAATCTAACTGGACACCATTCATATGCAATCCTTAGGCATCACAAGTTTTATTATTGGGGGACGTTTGTCAACATGGTTTAAGTTTCCTTTGAAAGCTTAAAGCAGTAGCATCAGCTACTTTTTTCTTTTTAAGCATTAGCTACATATATTTCCCAAAGACTTTTACATTAACTTAAGAATTCAATACAGAAAGTTACATCTGTAAGCCTGTAAAACAGAGAGCCCATTTGAAAATACTAACAATTCTCTTAAAGTCAATAACATCCTCCACACTATGGAGATTATAGCGAAGACAGTCCTTGCTTCAAAATCTGAATAGATAAACACCTTCTCATTACAATGCAGCAGATGAGGATTCAGCTGACAGAGACAGTTTTAACACCCTCAGGTTTTCTTTTACTACTACTTTCAGATAGCATTTTGCTAGGATGCAAAATTAATTTATTGTATTTCCTTCAAATAAAATGTCATACACCATTTGCCAGTTAAGGAAATCCTTTGTTTATTAATCGCAAATTGCACAGTTGCAAGAGATACAAATTCAGTTTTCTAGAACCATGTTTTCTAGAACCATTATAAGCCAGCTGAAAATAAAAAGCAAATGAAAGCATGAATGCAAGATCTTGTATTTTAAGCCTTCATCCTTTACCAAGATATATTTCCTATGGGCCTTAAAAACACAAGCTATAAATGCAGAGACTTGAGTGAGCATGTGCAATTTGGAAGTGGGGGGAAAGATAATTTTTTTAATAGTAATAGAAGTCACAACATAATGCAGCAATACTTTTTGTAGAAAAATACATTAAATTCACAAACTGTTAAATATTACCATGCAAAAAAAAAAGTTAGTTCTGATTTCAGAGACCACCCAACAAATTCACTAGAGGGCAACCCAAAGCCAACCTACAGCCACACTGATGCAAAGTAGAGACTACATACATATTCATACACAGCCACAATGTTTCATCTACCCGCACCTCGTTAAACATCCTCCACATTTTTTTGCTGGGTGTTTTTTTTTTTTTCCAGTTTAGTGTCTTACAAAGAAGATGTACTCTGAAGCTAAAATCAAACTGCTCAGGGCTTTATCCTCATCCGGAAGTGCCCATCCCATAACTATACCGACATACAGAAGGACAGTTACCTGAAAGCTCAAGGTGTACCCACTTACAGTTAATTGTGCCAAGCCCTTGCAACTTTATGTTGTTTAGCAGGATCTGAAAGCACGTATTTCTACTATAATCTATACTAGACATATAATTAGCACATGATTTAGATTAGGATAAGTCTCTTGCTCTCCCAAACGAGATACTTCATTCTGTATCACTGGCATGTCTCAGCTCCAACATATTAACCTGTCAGCAAATGCTATGCGTGTTCATAGATTGAATAAATTAATTCGATTTTAATTGTCTAGTCAAAATTAAGTCAGTAAAAGACCTGTAAAGGTGGACACAGACACAATGACAAAGGCTTACATGGAGAGAAACTGCTTGCCAACTATCTTGAATCAGCAGAGCTGTATGAGGAGCTTCATATCCTTCTTTCAGTAAGGCAGAGAGACACCAAATCTTGGTTTGCCCAACTACTGGGGGTGGTGTTTTGGATAGTACTGATTGTGATAGATGAGTGTATTCTGCTAGTCCCTTCATCCCCAGCTCCAAACACATGTAATATAAAGCTAGCATTGAACTATCTACTTAGTTCTTGCATCAAAACAAGTGCATCACATCTTTTAAATTTTAAAGCAAATTTTCATAATGCATATGCCATGCATTGTTCCATGGACAGTTTGAAAGACTAAAAGAATTTAGGAATGCCACTGTTGCAATGGTTAAATTAAATTAGCCGTGTGTTAGCCAAGTCAAAAGTTGATTAAAAATATACATCTGTGAAAATACATTCTGCCTTTCCTGGTGTCCTATTTCTGGTAAATATTTTGGAGAAACAGCTGACTAAATACCCTGTGCAAACTTATCTGATTTTCAGTTCCTGAAAATGCAGAAATTTTGTTGTTACCTGTAGAGAGAGTTAAAAATGTCACAGAGCAGACAAATACTAATACAGTACTCAGTAGAGAAGAGTACCTAACCAGTTACCAACATACCAACACTGGTACGCTTCCAAAACAAGCCGAAAATAGGGTAGAGGGAACCCAGAAAGTACACTCAATCAGCTGTGCTGTTATTCCGATATTTAAAAGCCTTAACAGAAAAGCCAAATAACAGACACATGTACATGAAATTTTATTTTACTAAATGTATGCATTACCGAATGTACGAATGCATATGTAAATAAACAGATTGAAAAGTATTCTTAAAGTTCTATTTAAGGTGTAATAGCTCAAAAGACAAAGCTACAACCTGTTTTTGTCCTTCTTTAGAGACTTCAGACAAAAGAGAAAAAAATAAAAATAATTTTACCCAACTCTTTGGCACAGAGTTTTTCTAAAAGCTTTCTAAAATTATTCTACAGCAGAGTAAGCATAGCTTCTGTGTTTGCTTTTACAAGCATAACATACAGTCTCCATGTCTATAAAGTAGATTTCCGTTGACACTCTTCTTGAAAGCATTTCGCTTACAAGGCTACAAAACCCAATTTCTTTAGCAAAGATGTATTTTCAACATTTGTTATAAACACTTCCTTCTATACTTTACACATCATAAAAAAACCCTGCATCGCTGACAAGAACAATACTGAAAGTAGTCATTTTACTGCCTCAAGTCACTTCAAAGATGTATTAACATTAAAAAAAAGCCTATACAACATAGTATGGCCTTTGGTTCTCCAGAAGTTATTAAGAATCCTGTGCTTAATAACACAAAGAACTACACCAAAAAAAAAAAAATCAATTTATCAAAATACAAATATTCTAAAACATTTTCAACAGATTTGAAAAAAAATACAAAACTTAGTTTTGTAGTCATCCTATTATCTCTGTGCAGATCCATTTGCTAGATTGTTGTCTTAAATGAACCAGAAAAGAATGGAACTTGGGGTATACTAGGAACTTAAATATGTACATAAAACCAGCCCTTATAGTACAAGACATGGTATAAAGGTATATTATAATGGTATAATGCTAACGAAACATACTATACACTTACGTCAGGATGAATCCTTGGAGGGAGACGTTCTCTTGGAACTCTTTCATAGTCATACCGCCCTTCAGACCACATTTCATCTCTTCGATAGGCCACTAAACACAATAAAAATCCAATTAGCCAAAACCACACTCATTATGAATAGACGAAAGGATAGTGAGCATAGAAATAAAGGTTCCCAGACTTCTCCCAATATAACATATTATGCACAAGCCCTGTACATACTTTTTTTAATTAGCCCTTTAAAATTAAGTCTATCTAGCTATAGAATGTAATTAATGAACTTTAAGCAAAAATAACTCACAGTATGTGCAAGAACAACTTAAAAAATGGAAATCAGTGCTGTATAATCAGTACAATTACAGGACTTCCAGCTACTATAAACAGCACTATTGAAATAAATGCACATTGCAAATACCAGCTGTACATATAAATTCATACACATATAACTTAGAGCAACTTTGATATTGTTCTGCTAAAAATAGCAGACTTTTTTTTAAAAAAAGAGTTCAACTCCCATTTATTAGACTGAAAAATTTCTACTTTTCTATATAATATAAAAACTTTGATTGAATTATTTCATCATCTCAATCACTGGAAAGCAGTTAAAACACAACACATCATTCAGTTAGCACAAAGCTACATGTTTTGAATACATGAATGAAATGCAATCTTAACATGTAGATTTCTCCTGGTTCATATTGGGAGCTAGCAGAACAACAACAACAAAAAAAATCTTCTTTCCAGGAAAAGGTCAACATTAAATTCAAAGTCAAAATTAGTAATTAAATACAGGCGGAAACAAACCATCACTACAAGAGATTCCAGTCATGCTATGTTAGACAGCACAAACTTGAGGAGTTGAAACCTTTCTGATTATTATAAAGGTGACAAGTTGTATACTATATATATCATTGAAAATAGATAAGAAATTGCTAGAATTACATTCTTCAAAGTTGTCCTTCACAATGGTAGTTCTAGCTATTAAAAATATTCAATAAGAAAAAAAAAATGCAGGACTTATTCAGGAGAAATACATAACATTATCTACTTTCACAAAATAAAAACACTTAACTGGAAATAGACTTATGAGGCTATATAAAAATAGTGATTATTACAGATGTTAAGAATCAACATGACAAAAGGGTTTATTAACTATAAACAGGTAGCACTAAGTCAGACATGTACTTCTGGGAAAAACAACCAATGCTTGCATCTTACTTTTCTGCCAGTTTTAGCAACTCTGCTTCTGAAGACCCATTCAATTACCTAAAAAAAAAAACTGGTTAGCAAAAAAAATGTATAAATATTCGTAAGTATATTTTTTTCTGTTAAGTAATACAGACATTTAAAATCTAAATCTTTCAACCGCATATCCCCCATGACCTATCTGAACTAGTACAGAATTACTACTGAACTACTACTACACTCATTTAGGAAAGAATATGAGTGACTGAGATGAATTCACAATATCAAAAAACTTCCCATGACAAATTATTAACACTTTCCTAATAGATTCCATTTATCATCTTTTACTCACTATCTCAAGTCTCAGTTTTTCTTTCACTTGTTAGCAAAGGCTTTTGGAAACTACTGTAAATGCTTTCTTAAAAAAGCTCAGAAAAGCATTTAATATATTCACTTATATTTATTTAACTGCCTTTCAATATCATTAAGTACAGAAAAATAAGACTCAGTTGCACATGATAAGCTAATGAAAAGTTTCATTTAACAAAATGCTTTTCCTTTGGTAATAGATATTAAATCCTGATGAAGCAGCTCTTTCCTCAACTATACTAAGCCTTGATGTTCAGAGATTTTGACCCTAGCACTGGTACAAATAAACCAGAATATCTTCTTAAAACTTTGTTCCATTTTATAACAGACTTGACCTTAAGTTCATTCCATAACCAAGACACAGGACTAGTCTGATGTAGACACAGGTTATAAATCAAAAGCTGATTAAACCAACAGAGTTTGGTTGGTGCTGGTTTTGGTATGGGTAAGAGCTAGAGGGTTTGCTGTGCCTGCCCTTGCCAGTGCGCTCTGCGTAGCAGTTACCAATTCTGAAACCACTGCTCATATTGCTGTGTTTGTTTTTCAGGCGTATCCATCAGAAGCACCTTCCTGGCGCTTTCACAGTACCTGCCTCAAACTTTTCTTCATTCTCTACTTCAGGGACTTTTGCTAAAGCCTTAAAAATTCATACCAGGGGCTATACGTGCATTAACTGTTCTTAGGCCGACCCTGTGCCCTCTCCTTCCCATGTCACCAGGAGGATGCTCTATCTGCTCTGACACTGTCCTCGCAGTCCTCTCTTCTTTGTATCTAGAACAGCACCCGAATACTCCTGTGTTTTACATGTACTGGGAGGGACAAAATTAGCTGAGGCAAGACAAAATCATTCCACTGAAACAGCATCACGCGCTCTTTTCTCAAAACACTTTGCCCCTGGTCCCTGAAGCCCAGCCCTTGCCCCACGGTAGACCATTCCTTCTGTCCATACCTGCTTACGGATGGTGAGTGCCTGAGCCTCCTGGGGTGCCTGCTCCCACCCCTGCTCATCCACAGCCCACCCACCCCTCACATCCACATAGACTTTGGTACCCGATGGCGAGCCTCACTCAGCTTTTGGACCAACAGCAAGTATCAGAAGCTGGGTTCAGACAAGGTTTTCAAGTGGTTTGGTTTTTTCTTGCATTTTAACAAATACAGTAGTGTCCGTGCCCTGCTGTCCACAGCAGTTACTGAAATTGTTAACTAAACACAATGTCCAAAAAGCAGCACATTTCAAACACATGCCACTGAAGCTAGGTGAAAACTTTCACATTATGCTGCCCTATCAGTCAAGCCACCTCCAACGTCCCCACACACATCACTGACAGCAGGCACTGACATTCATGTATGTGCTCTGCTATATGGTCAGGCAGCAAGGCTGATAAAAACCACTCCCAGCTGCATCACTGTTGATGGACCTCACTGAAACTAGCAAGAAACATCACCAGTATTTTGGCAAAACAAAAACACAAGCTGGAAAAAAGGTAGAGATATACTATCACAAAAGCCAACAAACGGAAGAAAAAAAATATTACACAATTACGTCAGACAAGAAGTAAGTATGAAGGTGGAAAAAAATACCTCAGAATATTTTGTATTTAGAGGAATGAAATGAAGACAATTAATCAAATAGAATCAATCATCAAGTACATTCCTAAAAATGCTGGTAAGCAAAAATGTAGGAGACCAATTCTGTAAGACTAAACAGACAAATTTTAGCTGAGACCAATGAGATAAAGCAAGGATGCATTTGAAAATACCAGAAGAAAAAAAAAAAAAAAAGTGTTTGAAGGGAGGAAAATGCATTTCCCAGCATCCTGAGCACATTTCATCTGTTTCTACAGAAAAAAAATAATCTCCATTTCTTAAATGACGTGACCTAACACAGCTTTAATAACAGCCATGAAGAGACTAAACTCTTTAGATCAATATCAGAAGATTTCATTAACAAGGATTCAAGAGATCAAACCTCAAGTTTACTACGCTACATTTAGATCCATCTGTTCTCTCAGTACAAAGTTGTTCTAAAACAAAGACTGAAAAAACCCCACCTATTTTTGTTTCACACCTTACACCATTGTCACTCACATTGACTGTTTTCTATTAGGAAATACAGCAAAGGTTGTTGATATTTCTGTAATATAATATATATTACACAGTTACTTGTGATATTAATTTAAACAATCTCTTCCTATTTTTGATCAGAGGCAACTGTTTTCCCTACAGCGAGGTCTTTATTTTCTCAAATAGAGACACTCCAGCATACACAGAAGTCATTCTATTAACGCAGCGCAAGCTGCTCCACTGTGGCCAGGTGCCAAGAATGGCTTTGCTCCGATTATCACAGCACCATGTCTTGCTCTACGCTAGTATAACTGATGTAATGTAATAAGAGTTTCTTCATCAAACAGACTACATGGGTCACTTACACTTCAGAATTTTTTTTGTACAACTGGGTTTTCTTTATCTATCACTAATTTTTTATTCTTTTTTGCTTTCTAAATAATATATGGTAAAAAAAGCTGACATATTTGCAAAAGCACTCCAGTATTCTGCAAGTTTTTGTACACAGTTCTTTTCTGCCTGCACTTATTTGTGCCATTAACTTTCATCACAGCTGAAAATATCTACCTCTCCAGGATCCGTAATTGTGCAGTGTGTGCTATCAACCTTCTGCAGAATCTACTTTTTTGTTTCAAAAACATACAGCTTTCTAACCCAGATGGCTACATCTTGCTGTATGTGAACAAAGCATAAAACCAATGCTGTGCTGTAAATGCAGAGGCAGGCAGCTGCAATAACTCTTGCTACTGCCGTACATCTGGTTTTATACTGTTACTTTGACAAACAGCAGAGACTGACAAATGTGGGCCAGTTGTCTCTCCTCCGCTTCGGAAAGCTCTCAAAAAAAAGCTTAGACACTTTTATATGAGTAAGACCTAGAGAATTGTAACTTATTAGAAATATCATGGCAAATTTTACAACAGTTGCTGCTTTGAGGACATTAAAGATAGAAAACACTGCTTTTCCTTCTAACAACTAGAATCTGTATTGGATAGTGCTTCAAAGGTATTCCAGTATCTCTTGCCTAGACAGGAGGCAAGACAGATAAAACTGAGTTTGGGAATAAAAAAGTAACTTTCTCCTCCTCCCCCCATACTTGGGACAGGCAGAAAACACTGAATAGATATAGTCCTTTATCGTTAAGATGAAAAAGCAGAAGTCCAAGAGCAGAAGGAAAAATCTACCGTGAGAGTACATAAAATACTGTGAGGGAGCCAGTGAGAAAAAACAGGGCTACAAAGAGAATCCATCTCTTCCTAATAACAAATACTAGGCTATAAGATTTTCAAAAGCAATTAGAAACATGACTGCAACAAGTCTAGGCATATTCAGTCTAGATACCAAACAATCTGAAGGAAAAGGCTTTCTTCAATCTTTCCTCATCTGTTCACAATAATTTTGACTTAAAATAAGACAAAGAAAAAAAAAAAAGAAAAAGAAAAATGCACTGACCAGAAAAGTCACATTAACTCTCACCTCAAAAAGGAAAAAAGTCAGAAATGTGTAAACTAAATAAAAGTATTAAAAGCAGCAGCATTATGATGAGGATTTACAATCCCACTGGTTCAGTTTTCTCATGACATCATTCTAATATATCAGTGTGAGCAAGAGAAATGGAGGTAATTCATCAGGGGTTATTTTAATACAGTGACTGATGTGTTAGAGCTTATCTTTGCCTGAACACCTGCAGTTACCAATGCCCCGTCCTTCATCGGTGTCAATGCTACAAAAAGAACGTTCTGCCAGGCCGCAACGGGGCTGCTCTGCTTGCAGCCTCAACGCAAACAACTGTATGGATCAACCCCCCGCACCATGCCTTTCCATCTCACAGCACAAACATTTTGACAACAAAATACATCAGCTCACCACACTGTTGTCTTAACAGGTCAAAACTTTCAACATTTACACTTGAAAGTACCAACCAACTCGGAATGTTTCAGCCAGGGAAAACAAATGTATCAACCCTACCCATTGCCTGCATATATTCCCTGGGTTCCCACATCTTGTTGTGTATTTCTGACATTTTTTATTCCCTTGAAGTCCCAGACACCTCAGATAAAGAATTATTATAAGACTATCCATGAAAACCTCTAAGGCATAGTAAAGAGCCTACTGAAGGAGTGTGAGTGAGAACAAAGAGCCATGAAGAGCAGACTTAAAGCGTTTAAATACTAATAAAGACTTTAAATATATTACAGGACACCCTATTGCCAGGCTAAAGTGTAAAGATTTATTCTACTACTTTCAAGGAAATCAGCTGACACACTAATGTGTGTTATTTATGTGTATTTATCCCTCTAGAAACATAAAGATAGTGATGCTACACCATCATACCCACAAGACACCTCACTGGAAGTGTTTACAATGGAGTTCCTAAACCCTCAAACACTCATTGCTAGTTATTAAAGTTTAAAATAACTCTTAGAAGTATGCAGAAGTAGTAATATCCTTCTCTTCAAAGGAAAAAAAAAAAAAAAGCAAATTAAACTGAGAATCAAAGTCTTCTGTTACGCACGGCTTTTAAAAAGGACTAAAAGACAAGGTTTATAAAAGCCACCCTCGGTGCTGACAAAGCAGCCGCCCGCCCGGAGGAGTCTACCCTTCCTTCCTTCCCTCCCTCCTGCCCCGCCGCTTCCCTTCATCCCAACTTCCGAGCAACCCGGGGCCGCCAGGTATCCTGCCCCACGCCACGGGCTCCCCGCGAGGGGGGGATGCGGGGCCCCCGCTCCTAAAGTCCCCCCCCCCGGGGGGTCCCTCTTCCGGGACGGGCCTCACAAACGCCTCAGACGCCGCCCAAGCAACGCGAGGCGCACTGGGGAGGGGGGGCGGGCCCCTTCCCGCGCCCCGCTACGCCGACTCGCCTCACAGGGCCGCCACCGCCGGAGCCCGCGGGCCGCGCCATCGGCTCCGACACGACGAAGCGTCGCGTTCGCTCCACGGAAGAGGGACAGGAGACAACCGGCTCCGCGCCAGCCCCCGCGGGCACAGACCGCCGCCAGCCTCCACCACTCACCTGCCGCCCGCTGCCGCGGCGGGGCAGGCGGCTCCCCTACCTGGCGCCGCTCCGCTCCACGCCTCCACCCGCCGCTTCCGGCGCTCCCCAGACGTTGCCGGAAGCACCCGCCTTCCTTCCGCCATCCCCACCGCCTATTGGGCGGGGGCCGGGCTGGGTGCCGCGCGTCGGCGGAAGAGCGCCGCCGTGCCGGGAGGGAAGTTGGAGTGGAGGCGGTGCGGAAGGGGTGTCCCGTGTCCCCTGCCCATCCCTGCCCCTCGCCTGCTGTCGCGTCGCACCATGGGCGCCCGGGCGGGCTGAGCCCCGCCGTGACCGGGTAGGCCGGGGCGGCTGGGTAGGCCGCGTCCCCTTGAGGGGAGCAGGCCTGGGAGCAGGCGGGTGGGTCAGCCCCGGCCCGGCCTGTCCCCGCCGAGGTTGGGTGGCGGCCAGGGCGAGGGCACCGCAGGTGGAAGGAGCGGTTGTTTACAGCCCGGGGGGGGAGGGGGGGGCTGTTCGCCTCGCTTCTGGCTTCTGCGGCTGTCGGGAGGGGCTTCTGAGCCGGGGAAGCGGCGGTGCGGCCGCGCTGAGGCAGAGGAACCCCCGGGGGATGTTAGTGACAGCGAAAGGCTTTAGTACAACGTGTGGAAGCTACTGAGGAGCCGGTGGGTCCGTTGCCTTAGTATTGTTTTGCAGCTGCTGAGCTCTGAAATGGAATTGCTTGTCTCTGCAGGGGCTTTGGGGGGGAAGGGGCGTCACTGAGGGAGTTACCTGGATGAAGTTTTGCGTGAGACTAGATTGGACCAAGCAGCTCTTCTCACATCTTGACTATACTGGAAATCCCTTTAGAAAGAACCTGTTGTTAAAGCTCGCACTGTAGTTCCTGAAAGTGGCCTGGTTGCCCAGTCTTATCGTCCCAGAGTTTTTGTACTTAGGTTAGTACGTAAGAGTAGTTTGATTCAAACCATGGATCCTATTCATGTACCTCTTTAGCTTGGGCAGGTTGAAAGACTCTTGTACTCCTTCTGCTGATAGCATCAACTTTATTTACCAAATTCTGATCCTGTTTAATATTTGCCTTGTATTATATAAGTGACTATGTAGAGATAAACCCGATTATGCTCTGATAGCTTATAATGTGCCCCTTGTGTAGGACAGAATTGTAACAAGGAGTTAATACCTTTCTCTGGGACCAAGGAGAACATGGGTTCAGTTTCCTCCTTTACCACAGACATTTGATGATAAGCTTGAGCTGAGCTCCTGCCACAACTAATGGTTTGTTGATTTGGGTCTAAACTCTGTTGATACTCTTAAATCAAAAATAAAATACAGTGTTTTAAGGATAGAAGAACATAAGTGAGTTGGCCTGAGTGTGTATGTGTCTTGAGTAACTTACCCACAAATCATTTATACATATTTTAATTGATTAAAACACAAATCTGACCTTGCTGCTGTGGACTTAAAACACAAACACAAATGTTTGTGCTTATGCTTAAATGTTGATATTAAGTCATGAAAATATCAGTAAATTCAGACTCCGCTTGATGCTTCAGAGGCACCTGAACTGTTTTGGTGGTGTCCTTATGTGTTCTGGGACAGAGTAGAAAAGCCAATTATTGAAATTAATCATTGTCTTCTCTTACCATGTTCTCAACGTGAGTGATAGCTGCTGCATTAAGCATATTGGACTCAAGCAAAACATACCTGTGTACCCAATATATCTTGCAAGAAACTTATTCATTACTGACAGATGACTGTTGTTGAAGAATGGCTTCTTTTAGTTTGAGTTGTTGGAAAAGACAAAAAAGACTGAATTCAAGAAGTCATAGTAATGAGGGACAACTCCATCCTGAAAGTTAATATATGAAAATGATAAATGAAGAAGGCATTAATAGAGAGGCTATTACATTAATGGGAGTTGTGCCCAACCCCATGGAGATAATATACCGGCTTCCAGCTGATGCTTTAAAGTAAGGCACCAGGTAATACCTTGAAGATCAGGGAAGCCCCATAAAAGCATTCAGTATAAAACAGAAATGTTTCAGTTTGTTAGGGAGATCTAGCAGGATATGGAAGCCAGGTTGTGCGTGCCTAAAGGGGGCCTTCCCGTGCCTAAAGGGGGCCTACAGGAAAGATGGGGAGGGACTCTTTATCAGGGAGTGGAGCAATAGGATGAGGGGTAACAAATTTAAAGAAGGGAGATTTAGATTAGATATCAGGAAGAAATTCTTTACTGTGAGGGTGGTGAGACACTGGAACAAGTTGCCCCGGGAGGTTATGGATGCCCCATCTGTGGAAGTGTTCAAGACCAGGCTGGATGGAGCTTTGAGCAACCTGGTCTGGTGGGAGGTGTCCCTGCCCATGGCAGGGGGGTTGGAACTAGATGATCTTTAAGGTCCCTTCCAACCCAAACCATTCTGTAATTCTATGACTCTCAGGTGAGTCCCCTGCAAGTAGAAAGCTCAGATGTTTTGGGGGTGTTCTTTTGTTGTGTTGTTTTGGGTTTTTTTGTTAGCTTGTGAAGTGAAAACTGACAAAGACTGGTGATCAAGGAGAAAGAATGTGATGGAAACATTAAACTTGTATTGGACGGTTCTATGAAGTTAGAAAGTTCCTGAAGTGAAAGGATTCTCAGTCTTGTAATGATGGGCCTTCAGATGAGATGTCTCATCTAGAGAGTTAGCTTAAGGCTGGAATTGGCTTTTTTTTTTACCATGCTCCCCCCCCACACCCCAGCTAGAAAACATCAGACCAACAAATGTGAAACTGATATGGCAAGGTTGGCATCCATAAATGAAGGCAGGGGAAGCTATTGTTTATATGGTGTTAGCACTTGGTTTCCCCACAGGGGCTTCGTGGTCATTTAAAAAAAAATAAAAAAGACTAACGTATTGGTTATAACAGAATTAAAATTGACACATTGATGTTTTGTTAAGGTTTATCGGGGTGGGAAGAATTGTGCCAGTAGTTGGATCTAAAATTGCATTTATACCACTGTATGCACAACAGATTACCAGAAATCTGCATTTTAACATGCTCAAGCTATTTGAGAGATTGTTTTTTGTAGAATATTATTTTTGAATATTCTGCAGAAGACTTAGTAAGGACCACTAAGCTTTTAAGTAGATAGATGAATGTCCCAAATGTTGTCATTGTGGAAACCTGTCAGTGTATCTGCTGGCTTAAATAAGAGATATATCATCCATCCCAATGACCCCTTGGTATTTAGAAGAGCAAGTCCTCCTGCAGATCTGGGGAAATACTCTTTCCTGGAGTGGTAAATTTGAACCTTTGCCATCTTGAACGTGAGCATGGCAATACCTTTACAATTACTGTACTTCCTCTCATATTAAAATTGTGCCTATCCAGCGAGTCAGACATTAGTAAGAAATCCTGGCATAATAATCCTAAACAGTACAAATTGCTAAGAATATTTGGACAGTCAGGGCAGCAAGACTGTTTCACTTAGATTTGTCCAGGGCACTAGAAACAAAGCTCAATCCCAGCTGTCCGGCAGCCAGCACTCCAGGATGCAACTCTTTAAGCTTGCTTCTGGAAAAAGTAGCGTACAGCTGAAAATGGCAGTTCTGTAGCTTGCATTCATTAATAATTTCCTATTGACTGAGCTATTAGGTCTGTAGTAATCTTCACAGGACATATCACCCTCTCTTTGGCTGCTTGTACTGTGGTGTTGCAGAATACAGAAGTTGACTGCTCTCCAGTCATGCCGACCTCGCTGTCATCTGTTCATTAATATGGGGGCTGCTTGGTCTACTGTTACAAGGTGCTCTCTCTTCTCGTGTCTTTCAGGCAGAGTTAAATTGCTATCTACAGCCACATGAGGTTCACCTCGGCTGTTTTCTCCTCCACTGTTGCAATATATTAGCAGCACTAAGGTAGCTCTTACCAAATCCTTTGTATCCACCGTACATCTGGATAACTGCACTTCGGGCCATCTATTCACGTGGCACGTTGCCAAGTCAGTCTGGTTAGGCTTGTCAAGGATACTAATGCCAAGCAGCGAGGAATTTGGGATAATGAATCCCGTCTGCGTAACACCAGATGCAACGTGTGGCCTTTATTGCAAATTTATTCTGTTTTCATTTGCCTAACCTTTATGTTGCCATTTCTGCTCATGCCAAAAAACACAGTCTCTGAACATGGAAGAACTCTAAATTCAATCACTTGGAAACTGCCACTCAAATGAATTGTGATACAATAAGCATGTCAGGAAGGAGAAGCAAAACACTTGGATAATCAGCATCTACTGGGAATGTCAGGTCTTCAGATGACTGAATCATGAAATGCCAGAAAATAACCACAGCCAAATTAGCGTGTGATATTAGTTACTTTGTTGGCACTTGGCCAGGCAGTCTGCTCAAACTCACTACCCGAAAACTCCCCGAAGAAACTGCTGGGTACTACGATGGATGTTGATTTCTAATACTTAGTTTCTTTCATCCCTTCATCAGCTTTTGTCTCCTTTTTTAAAATGAGTTGCTCTTGCTGTAGAAATGGCTTGATCATCAGTTAGGAATCGGCTAGAAGTGCCAAGAAGCGGAAATAAGGCTGTGTGAAACTGGATAAGTAGGTAGTAATTGGACTGTGTAGGGAATGGTTTTGCTGTACTGTTTGGTGTGCCCTCTCATAAGGGTTGTGCTATATTCTGATCTTAAGTTCTACTCACTTAGCTTTTCGACCAAGCCATGGTTACAGAATTGATTGTAGGGAAGAATTGTTTTCCATAGACTTTAGCATCACTTAAAATTTTGGGAAATGTCCAAACGTGAGCAAAGCCATCAGCTGTTCTTTTTCAAGTTAGCTCAGTTACTCTTTACAGAATCACAGAATCATAGGGTTGGAAGGGACCTCTGGAGATCATCTAGTCCAACCCCCTGCCAGAGCAGGCTCACCTAGAGCAGGTTGCACAGGAACACGTCCAGGCAGGTTTTGAATGTCTCCAGAGACGGAGACTCCACCACCTCTCTGGGCAGCCTGTTCCGGTGTTCTGCCACCCTCAAAGTAAAGAAGTTCCTCCTTATGTTTAGGTGGAACTTTCTATGGTCAAGTTTGTGCCCGTTACCTCTTGTCTTGTCGCCGGGCACCACTGAAAAGAGCCTGACCCCATCCTCCTGACACCCACCCTTTAAGCATTTATAAGTGTTGATAAGGTCCCTCCTCAGCTGTCTTTTTTCCAGACTGAAGAGACCCAAAGTATCCCCTAGTATTACTTAGTATTGGATGATGTGTATGCAGTTGTAACAAGGCTTTTGGATCGATTAATTGTTTCTAGGCTTATTCTTGTCCACTTTGTTTCAAGGGCTTAAAAGAAATCGGAAATTAAAATGGCTTTGAGATCTCCCTGGTTTCTGACAGTATAAGAGATGCCTAATCAAGGGGAGGAGAGGGAGCACCTCTACGGAAGATGCCGTCTATGATCAGCTCTGGAAGCTGCAGTTCCAGAGCAGTGTAGAAGTCTGAGCAATAGATACAAGAGGAAATACTTGCTGCTTTAGCAGCTGAGATAGGTTTTTAAAGCAAATTCAAATTTAAACCCCCCCAACTGAATGTGGCTTATTCTGTGTTGAATGCAGCTGAACTTAAATTTGTGTAAAGAATCAGAACATGAAGCTACTTGAACAAAGGTCATTAATTTCACATATTGGCCAGAATATTTGATAAATGGTGGTTACTTGTTTCCTTCTGGATTTAAACCTTTCTTTACTGCACAAATCATCAGAGGCTTCTTTTAAGTAGACTAACTTGACTTTTTTTTTTTTATGACTTGTAAGTCAATTGTCTTGCATACAGCAAAAATATGCTTTGGATCCAGGGTAGAGGGAAGGAATGTATGTCTTCTATAGCACATGAAGGCAAACACTAATCTCATGTAAAATGATGAAAGGGAAATGAAAGCTAAGCTTTCCTGCAACTTTATCATGACTGTCTAGGCTAGGTTTGAAAAGCATCTTTTAAAGTCTTGCAAGTGTTTTATAATTGATTGCTTCGTTGAATGGAGTTGTAACTCTTCTTTTTTTTCTCCTCTCATCAGAAAAATGAGTGGTGGGTTGGCACCAAGCAAAAGTACGGTGTATGTGTCCAATTTACCCTTTGCTTTGACAAACAACGATCTATACAGGGTAAGTTTTTAAGCGCTGCATTGTGCAGATTAAACTTGTTGACAACAATTTTGAGTGTAAATACAATAGTGATATATGTCTCTTACTTAGGAAAGTTTGTCTTGATAAATGTATTACTAATGAAATGCAATTGTCTACTGTTAAATCTTTTTATTTTGTTTTATATTTCAGATATTTTCAAAGTATGGCAAAGTTGTCAAGTAAGTGACCTGATATGTTCTGCTATTTTTGTAGCTTTCATTTTAAATATTTGATGTCTTTGCTTCACTTGAAAGTCTTGTGTTTTTTATAATTTAAGTATGAATGTGGAACTATATTGAAGTTCTGTTCATTTTTAATAAAGTATAAATTTAATTTAACAACTGGAAGTTCTTGCAGTTACACACACAGTGTAAGAACATTTGTGCTGGGGATAGGTTTTGCTAACCACTTCTTAAGAGCAAGTAGAATGTTGTTATATACCAATGGTCTTTTCTCTCAAATAGTTAATATTCTTCTAGTAAGCCCTTCCCCCGAACACTGCCTGGGACACAAGTGGATAAGTGTAAAACTGGAAGCTTCTACTTCTGTGAACTAAGTGTCACAATTCCCACAATTGCTATATGCAATTGTTATTGTGACTGATTAGTATTACATTTAAGATTAGACGTAAGGGTATACAGTAACACCTTTTAATATGTGGGGTGTTCACGAGCTATACTTGTGAATACCTGTCTCTATGTTTAAATGTTAGAAATAAATGCCACAGTAAGGAACTTGCTGTTTTGTTTGGTTTCTTTATTTTTTTAGCTGGTCATAATAACAAGACTCAAGACTTCTGTTTTCAGCCCTACACTAGCAAATATCCACTCTAACTTTTGTAGCTGCTGTAATAATCGGTAGGATACAGAGCAAAATTCAGAGGTTTTGAAGTCTCAGGAGTATGTTTCAGGTGACAGCAGGAAAAGCCAAATTACAACTTTGGAAAAACGTATTTTTGAAATTGACTGAGAGGAAAACCCTTATGTAGGGCTCTGGCAGACATGCAGTGACCAATACAACTGGGCACCTACAGTCTATTGTTTCCAGGGTGGGGTGTCTGACCTGTTTTAGTCGATTGCTGAACTACCCATTTAGAAAAGTCCTGAGCAAAGGTTGTAGTAACACTGATGTTTAATATCCGTTGAGGGGCCTGTTCTCCATAAATTTGACATTTCAGACCTCCTTGGTATCCTTTGGTAATGTTCCTGTACTCTGTATGTTTTGGGGTAGGGGTGTCCTACTGTCTGGGCTTTTGAACTTGTTTGATAGGAGGATGAGAATCGCATGAAGTATTGGCTGTAGGATGCATTGCTTATTTTAAAGGTGTCATAGCAGTATTTTTTTTCCTTTATTAATAGTTTTTGGTGGTTTATTTATATTTTTTTTGACTGTCATAGACAACAGAGATGGTGTTTCCAAGTGCCTATGCAGAAGAAATCCTGCACTGCATCCTGTGTGAAAGTAGCTAATTTAGAACTTGCAATTTTGTCTGCGTAGTTACTGTTGTCCCCCACCTATATATTGTTTTGCAAAAAATTCACTTACTGATACCTAATTTTCCCTTACACTTTGTCTAGTCACTGCCAGAAGTTAAACCAAATGCAGAGTCACAGAATACACAGAATGTGTAAAATACTACCATGATTTATTTTTTTTTTTTCCCCTGTTTGCCCCTTTGCAAGCTGACCTGACTATAGACAGTGCAGATACTGTGGGATTCTACTGGTATTCCCATTTTGCTGTGAAACTGAGGCTAACAAGGATCAGTTATCCTAGTTGTAACTAGTTATTAATTCCCAAGAAAAATTGTTTCAAATATTAGCTTGATTTCTGTAGAGTCTTTGTTCAGGGACTTTAAAACACTTTGCAGAAAGCTTTGCAATGTCATCTAGGTCAGATTTAACTTAATTAAATAAGCTTTAATAGACTTCTTTTTTGAAGTGTGTCTTGACTCAGCAAAATCATGCTGACTTTTCTTCCATAGTGCATTTCTCACCCCAATATATCCTGACGATTATGATTTCAGCTCAGTTTGTTCAGTGAGAAATCAGACTTTCTAGGGCTCCAAGAAGTAGCTGACTTTTCAAAGATTTGTCACACTTGTTTCTTTTTATGCTTCTGTTATTAACCGGTATGTTCAATATCCCAATTAGAAGCCTGACATTCATATTAGGTTTCTGTCAACTCTTGGAAGAGTAACTTGGCAAAAGAATTAATGGAATTGTTATGAAGTCAGTTTTATTGATGCTTCAACTCAATGCATTCAGTTGGGTGTGTCCTTATCTGAGAGGCTTTGGCAGAAAAACTGTTCTAATCTCTTATCTTTCTGTGCATGTATTTGGGGAAAAGTTGAGCTTTCTTTACAGAGCTTTTATTTTATACACTTTTCACTATGTAGGTTTTCTGTTACTTATACAGGTTCTCTGGTAGGCCTTCTGCATTGAAGTGGGGTTTGTTTGGATTATTTTTGGAAAAATGTCCTATTCTTGCAATTTTGGCTTCCCTTAAGGATGAACCTTGTTCTGCCTGTGGTGAGCACAGCAAGTAGCTTATTCCCTGTTTTTTAACATGTGCATTTATTTTCATGTACATGCAGACGAGCATCCTGTTTCCCACTGTTTTCTTATTTTAGGGCTAAATACAATTGACGTTAAGATTGAAGGAATTGAGGTTGTGTGGGCTTCCTTTGCCTCTTTTCATTCTTTTTCTTTGTCTGTTGTTTTTATTGGGTCTAAACCTTTCTTGAATTTCTTGATATGCTACTGGAGCTGTTGATTCCAATATTAGACTGAAGATTTAACTTTGTATGTCATGTAAAATAACATGTGTATCCATAACCTGTTTGGATTCCAGTTGGAAATATTTGTCGAACAGTACTGCATATACTTATTGTTTCCTGTCTTGAAGCTATTTAGCTGCTTAGTCCTACAGAAACATAGAATTCTCTGTTTGGATGCGATTCAATACACTCTTTTTCCGCAATGATAGCAGTGGTCAAGATTACTCCTGAATTTTAATTTCACCTGCAGTATCTGCAGTTCCCTCCAGTTATGTTGTCTGTAAATCTGAAGAGCATTTTATCTGTTCTTCGAGTCATCCAAGGGAATAAAGAATGATACTGAACCCAGAAAGACCCCATATATTTCTTAAAATCATCTCTGCTCTACCTATAAGCACGTGGCCTGGTTAGCTGTTCCTTTGAATTTCTGTTTAATGAGCCTTTCCATTGTTAAATAGACTTTGTTTCCTTTTTGCTGTATAACTAAGGTAAGATCCCACTGAGACCTTTAAGGAAAAAACGTCTCTGAAGCAATTTTAGTGTATCAATAATGTGGTTATGTGTTTTCAGAGTTACTATTATGAAAGACAAAGACACCAGGAAGAGCAAAGGAGTTGCCTTTATTTTGTTTTTGGATAAAGAATCTGCACAAAACTGTTCTCGAGCACTTAATAACAAACAGGTAAATTGTGTAAAGTTGTTGTGGTAGGAGGGTTGGGTTTACAGCCCCAAAATATTTACCTTTTTTTCCAATTTGCTGTAGTTGTTTGGAAGAGTAATAAAAGCAAGTATTGCCATTGATAATGGAAGAGCAGCAGAATTCATTCGCAGGCGTAACTACTTTGATAAGTCTAAGTGTTACGAATGTGGGGTGAGTAAAACTAAAAAGGAACTACTATATTCCGGCTTGTTTGTCCAGTTTGGCCATTGCTAATCCTGCCTGTGGTGTTAAAATGTTTTTTTCTGTTGATAGTATCAACTTGCATAGCAGCTGTACCATTTTCAAGAATCATAATACCCCTTTTGTCTTTTATTTGGGATTTTGGGGTTGGGGGGAAAACATATGCTTGTAATGGCTGCTTAACAGGCTGATGAGCAGAGCCAAGTATCAGTATAAAGTTGTAGGAGAAAGAAAACCTCCTAATACTTGCTTCAAAATACCTGCTTTTGCTATATCATTGGAAGATCATGATATAGTTGGTGGTAAAATAAATATTGGAAACAACTGGTTTTACACAGAACAAGCGTGTGTTAAATTTTAGGCAATTCCTCACTTCTCCTTAATATATTAACATAGGAGATTACGATTTGGATAGTATTTAACATCAAATGTGAACTTGATTTGTATGCATAACACTTTTGAGACTGAAAATGTTGACTCACTCCTATTTATTACACTGTTAATGCTTAGGTGTATATCTTGTCTTGAGTATAAACTGTGCTGTAGTGTATTCAGCTATTGCAGCAGCCAAAGAAAATATACTTTGCTTATAGCTTGTTCTCAATTTGCAGTTAAACATGCATATCACCACTAATCTCTTCGTTTCCATGGTGAGCTTATAGAGAAGAGTTTGTCTTCTGTGTGCTAATTCAGCATTCCATTTATCTTACTAATTGCTTCCATTTTTTTCCCTGTGAACTGTCTTACATTAACTTTCCTCATGATATGTTTCAACATGTAGTTGTTTGTAACGGTTTCTGTTAAGCAATATTTCTTTTTCTCCAAGGAAGCAGGACACTTAAGTTATGCTTGTCCTAAAAATATGCTAGGAGAGCGGGAGCCACCAAAAAAAAAAGAAAAGAAGAAGAGAAAGAAAATAGTTGAGCCAGAAGAAATGTATGTGTATTTATTTACACGTTAATACTTTTTTAGGCAACTTTTTCATAATGAACACTTAAAATAAACATGTATGTATTTTTCTCTCTCTGCACAATGAAGTGAGGAGGAAGAAGAAAGTGAAGAGGAAGGAGAAGACCCTGCTCTAGATAGCCTCAGCCAAGCCATAGCTTTTCAGGTACAAAATGGAAGCACTGTGTGTTTGTTATTTATTATTACTTAAATACAACTTTACTTCCTTTTTTCAGCTGCTTTTCAAAAACTCTTAAGATAAACCTGTAGGTCTGTCCATTCTGTAGCATTGGGGCCCTCTTGCCTGATAGTAGTTCATGACTATAATTGGTTTCATCCTGTTGCAGGCATGTTCAGTTTTTGGATTTTTGTGTTTTGGTTTGGTTTTTCTTAGAGTTTCACTGTTGCTGTGGCTTTGCATTGCAATTCTCCCTCTCCTTCAAGCTCCTTTGTTGCTTAGTTTCGTCATCTCTGCTGTGATGCTCCATTAGGTTTTTGGTCCACAAATCCCTTTTAAGTCTGTTAACCGAGCAGCCAGAAAAATAGTCATGTATAAGTGATCAACTACATCCTGTGCCCTCACTCACTAGAGTATCCTCAAACAACATCTGTTTCTGGATGGCACTTCCTTTGCCTAATACAGTCCGTCACGGTCTCTAATAGAACTTTTCTCTCAAAACATAGTTAATGCATTTTTTGTTGTGTAGATAGATAGTCTGAGAGCTATGTTACTATCTTCTTTAATATGTCTTTACAGGCTTTTGCTTCACTACACAGAGCAAGCCTGAACTGATGTTCAAATTTCATGGCTCCCTAGTTCTTAGCTTTTCTCTGTGCGCCCCTATTCCCCCAAAAAAACCTCTGAGTTTCTATGATAACTTTGTCCTGAATATGACTGTAATGAGTGCAAGACTTTTACATCATGTGGTCCAAAATAATGACACAAATATGCACAGTTATCCACACACACATTCAGAAAGCTCCATGATTGGAAGTAAAACCTATAAATGTAAACAAGTCAGGAAACATTCCTATTTTTCGCACCACCCAAAGATTTTAACTGGGATAGCATGCTTCCCAGTAAAAATAGGAAGCATTTATTTAAACTTTTAATTGAATAACCTTTATATCCCTGAAGACGTTCATTCCCTGAATGAATGACTGCAGAAGACAGCAGATAGAGACTTGTTAGCGGAACAAAGCTGATTCAATAATGTCCATTAGAAACACGATGCATTCTTTGCTTCAGATCTCAGCTGCTCTTTAGTTCTATAAGTTTTCCATGTGCAAAGTTCCTCTCTTTGAAAACAGAGGGTGATCCATGGGGCCTGCATTCGTGCTGAAGACTTACTGTTTGCATGCAAGAAATACTTTCAGAAATGTTTTCTAGTGCATTCATTGCACAATTTGTGAGGAAATGGAGATACACCCTTTGAATTTGTGAACTTATGAAATAACTCAATGCATATTAATAATTAGCATTATTATTTATAATGCATCTCGATTTTTCTTAATCCTAGCTAATACTTTTCCTTCTTTCGTTGTAGCAAGCCAAAATTGAGGAAGAGCAACAAAGATGGACGCAGACTGCAGGGGAATCTTCAATTTCAGATGATTCAAAACGTCCACGGATAAAGAAAAGTGCTTATTTCAGCGATGAGGAAGAACTTAGTGATTGAACTAATATTGGTTTATACGCATATGTAATATATATAGTGTACATTTTGTAAAGTGCTACAAAGTTATCTGTAATACAGGTTTGCCTTGGTGTTGAAGACACTTCTTGAAAATCATGTTGTAGTTCTACTCTGCCCCTCAAACCTCCCATTTTTTGATACTTACCTCTCAAAACTTCACCCTTCAAGGCAGTTTCTTAAGAGAATGATGTGTTTCTATGCTAAAATCCAGAAAAATATCTGGGAAAATGCTTCATGTGGTTAGTATCTAGACCCAAACCCTGGGAGTGAAATCTTTCATAAGAGAATTTCCTAAGATTTTTTTTCCTAAGAGGAGTTCCTCTTGGGATCACTGTTAGCACCACTGAGGCTTTATACGTTGGTCTGTTTATTGCCTGTTGGAAGCAGTGCTTTAGTAGTATTTTAGGTGTATATGAATCTTGCACTAGCTCCTCTGCATAGGGTTGAATTTCAGCCTTAAGCATTGTACTAGTCTTTTAACTCTTCATGCAGTAATATAATAAATTACTGTCACATAAGCTTTGTCCGTGAAATCATTTTGGACTAAACGATACATCTGTGTGCTTTCCAAAAGGATATTAAGATGTTGATCTTCTGTCTTATGCACAGTTTTAGTAACTTGCTGTAGCCTTTATAGTATCATATAGCCTATATACAATATAGGTTTCATAGGAGATGCAAGTTAAAAGTGATGTGGTGGTTAGTTCAATCTTGAAATCTTATACTTAATATATTTTAATATATTTTATATGTTTATTATATAAATTTCTTTAATATATAGATTATTTAATATAAAATATATACTTAATATATTTTAAAGAGTGATAGTTCTGTTGCTCTTGCATTAAAATTGAGAATGCCCGTATGTTTTAAAAATAGGAATGTGCATATATTTTAATATGCTCTAATCTGATTTTGAAAGTCCCTTGCTGTGATAAGGGCTTATACTGTGCTATTTCTCCTAACTGCAGTTCTCCTAACATGGTAATTATGGTTATCCAGAGGTTTTTAAATATACTTGTATCTAACGTGGATCACAGTCCTATTTTCTCAGGCATCTGAACCTACTGGCAAAATCCAGAGGGCACAGAGTTTCCTATGTGCTTAAAAATCAGCATTCGTGTGTACTTGGAACTGTCATGGTCTCTAAGCAAAGTGTGTTGGTGCCTATTTTGCACCTAAAGCTGTTCAGATATTTTAAATAGAGTCTCCATCCTTAAATCTCTGTAGGGTTCCAGTCATGTCTTCCTGAAAAGCCTCGTAGACGCATTAGGAGAAAAGTGATCACTCCCAAAACCACAGACATATAGTGATGGTGGTAACCTTTTATATTGGCCACTTTGTGTAGTCAAACTTTTCATTTTTAGGAGGCACAATATAAAACGCATTCACACTTGGGAGAAGAGACCAGCTGGCCTCTGTTTCTATTTTCAGCTCTTCCTATTGCTCATGAGGACTTGGTTTCCTTCCAAATATAGGAAATGTAAATCCAAATATACCATTACATATTCTTAATTAATATCAATTTACATTCAAACATATGACTGGGTGCCAAGAAAAGACACACGTGCACCCCCTCTAAGCTAATATAAAGCAGTCACAGTCAGAAGGTCATTCTGGAGTCTTCTGTTGCTACTTTCACAAGAATTCAGAAACAAGAATAAGGTAATAAAGTGAAAGTTTTCTGTACAAACTACTCAAGCCACAGAATGGGGAGAAATACTGGGCTTTATACATAGGAAGGTCTTGGACTCAGTAATCCAAAGAATGTTTTTAAGACTTTCTTTGTGACTTTCTGCTGAAAGCACTATATATTCAGCTTGGTTAAATCTGAAGCTTCCTTTACTGAATTTTGGGAACATCTCTTGATACTGAATACCCAAGTGCTAAAGTCCCAGGTGTAGCTTAGTGTTAATAAGTGCAAATCACCGAACATCATGTGTGTAACAATAAAGACTGAGGAATTCTAAACTCTGCTGAGGAAGAAAATCTTGCTGCCAGCATGCTTCTCTGCAAATGTTAGGTTAGGGCTCAATAGCAGTAAAAAAAAAAAAAAAAAAAAAAAAAGACCCCCACCAAACAATCAAAATGAAAAAAAGAAATGGAGAGCAAAACAAAGGAACAAGCAAAAATATTATGCCACTACTTAAATCAGGGTTTGTCATCTTCTCCAATACCATGTTCAATGCTTTTTTTAAAAAAAGAGAAAATTAAAATGCAACAGATGACCAGTCTGACATTGTCTGTGACTTTGATTTGGGAATGTTAGACAGCTTGTAAGAATTAAGATTTCAGTGAAGTGAGCAGGCAGCAAGTTTCAAACTTTTATTTCATTACACCATGTAATGTAGTAGTGGAACTCCCTGCTATGAGATTTTTTTTTAGGGTCATAGGGTCAAAAGGATTAGACTTATATGTGGAACGTGGTAGTTATTTAAAATTGATAGTTTAAATATAGTCTCCACTCAGAAATATCCTAAATTACTGACTACCTTTAGCTGTAAAATACACAGGGATATTAACAGTCTAGGAATGTTTTATTCTTATATGCTTTACTGTTTCATATTTGCTACTGGTGTCTTGTCAGAAAGAATAAAAACAAACCTAACCTTTGTTCTGACCTAATATAGTACTTTTTCAAGAGTTCCAGTAGCTGAAGCATGTTGATATATCTTTCTACCCTGCTGCTTCTGCCTCACTGCTTTCCCCGGAGGATTTGCTTTTGTCAGCATGAAGCAGTAGCTCAGTCCAGACTATTACAACTGACGCGGTGGTGTTCCTCCATGCTCTTTTGTTCCGAGCATAAAGTCACTTGAGGCAGATGACATTGGAAAAGAAACAGATAAAAATGAGCCTGCTTCTGTGCAGAATTGGCATCTAGAACTCCTTACCTTAAATCATCTTCCTTTAACAATTGTCTTAACTCTGAACTTCTATTGATTAGCAGTGCTTAGGGTTTTTTTGGCTTAGAGTCAGGGTAGAGAAGAAAGTACCTAGTGCCTAAAACAGGACCTAGAGGGACCTTGGAGGAGTAGGATTTTTGCACTTTGGTTTCCTGAATCATTTTAGGTTTCTATTCTTTGTTGGCAAGATAATGAAGCATCTCTAGATGCAGAATTCATAAGACTAATATTAGATAACCATTAAGTTAGCAGGTATGAGTACCTGTTCTGCATGCGTAAATCCAAAAGTATTGTCTGCAGCACCAGACCAAAGGCCAAAACTTGTCAACTAAATTCCTTTTTGATCTTTGAACGCCAAGGCATTTGCTCCTCTGTTCGTGCCCAACCTCTCCTGCACTAAGCAGCGCGGCTGCAGGTTTCCATCTGAGTGCAATCAGTGCTGAGAAGCTAGGTGGAGTGTTAACTAGGCTCCTAATTTAGCTCAGGCCAATAGGGTGCAATTAGCTTTCAAAACTTGAGCAACAAAGAGCTGCTTTTGTCAGAGTCTGGTATCTTAAAGCACCAGCTCAGGAAGCAGAGAACAGCTTTGGTGGCTGCACGGCTCTGGGCCAGACAGATGAGGCTTATATAGCCATGTTATCAAAAGAGAGAAGAATAAAAACCGCCTTGTAGAACACCTTCCTGTTATTGTTAGAAAAACCACAGGGGTTTGTGGGTGGGGATTTTTGTGTTGGTTAGGGGGGTTTTTTTAGTACTTTGAGGACCTAGCTTAGGCTAGCAAGCTGAATGCTAGTTTTAGAGTATATATAATGTGGCATTAAATTACATTAAGTGGCAGACATTTTTATTTTTTTTTAAATAATGTCAAAAACTAAGCTTTTTCTGCAAACTTCCACTTATTAGATTTTATCTTTTGTAATTTCAAAACAGCTTGAAAATTGTCAAAATAATGCTTTCTGGGTCATGGGACCTCTTGTCTATTGAAATGGCTAATCGAGTAGTGTCTCAAAAGATGACGACTTTTATCTGTCCTTGGGGAGGAAGGGGCTATGGAAGGGGGATAAGGATGATTAGCTTAACTGATTATAAATGGTATTACTCACCCTGTGCCTGTGCAGCACTTGTTAAACCATTGCAGCTATGAGACACTGGAGTAAATTTAGTCCATGTTTAGCAGGCTCCCACCGTGTTCTTGGCATATTCAGGTTACTACTCTCAGCAGAGCAATAGAAGGGGCTGTAAATATAAAGAACTATGTGTAGCGAAATAGGTGATGTCTGGAACAAATTGTAAACACTTTATCTTTGGCTTCTGGGTCACCGTGCTCTCTGGGATAGCCCTTTTTTAATCTGCAGAAATGACTTATTGTAGCATGGGAAGGTGAGCTGTGTGTGCTGTTTGGGCTGTAGTCTTCTGAGGCACAAAATATCAAACTGCTTTGAAAAACTAGATGTAAAACGTAGTATTTATATTAAGGTCTACTATGAACATTTAGAAGTAACTGGTATAGAGACCGCTTTATTTCCAGTTTCTAGTCTATTTGGCATCTGAAGTGTCAGTATGGTATCATATACCATAATTGCACCATTGCACATCTATAAAAATATTTCAAATAACACTCTTCTAGATGCGTTATCTTAAAATGGCTGGTATTGGATAGCTGACTGCTTCTTTTTAGTACAGATTACAGAACTGTTTTTAGGTGTCCTTAAAACATTCATACCAAAGTGCTTTGTTTATTTTACAGATCTTAACAGGGTGAGGTTTTTTCTGTAGCTGTTGATGGCAATATTAAAAATTACTACGCTGTTCCTTCTTTAGAGAAGAAGGTGTAAAGTGAAGGGTTTAGTCACTCTCCACGTAGATGACCTTGTTTCTTGTATCTATCCTGCTGTCTGTAAAAAGTGTCCTACAAGGGATAAGCTGAGGAGATTCTGTATGTAAAAGAAAGCAATATTTTTTAAGTTGAAGAATTGTACCTGTTTGTGAAATAATGTTTTGTCTGTGCCAGGCTAACCCTGACCCTGCTGTGCATTTAGACAAGACGAGATGTGTGCTTATACAAGTATTTAATGGATGTGATAGGTAACACAGCAAGTAAAGACTTACAGAAACTGTGTCAGTAAAATGTGATAAAAGCGCGTGTGAAAAATCTAACCAACCCAGCGAGGCAATGTAGGTCACAGTGGCTTGAAGAAATACCACAGTTACTAATACGAGAACTTTCCTGTCTGATTAATATGATGCTCCAGAGAATCAAATGCAAGTCTGAGATTGTGAGTCCATCAAAGGCAAGAGCCAGAAGCCTACGTTAAAGATGATCTGATCCATGAAAATTCAGTTTTGTCAATATGCAGTTAAAGAAAATTAGAAGGCATCCAAATTTAGATGCTGCATCAAATCTGGTGCAGTACAGCAAAAACTGTCACTTGGTTGCAGGAGTAAAGGTGCATTATTGTGACTGCCTATGTGGTGGCAGAGGACGTAGACGCGTTCTGCCCAATGAACAGATGTGGCTATGGAAGAAGGAGAGACCCAAAATGGAACCAAGAGGGATATTAAGGACTGTGTGGGCGTGTTGTGGAGTTCCAAGGCACTGAATTGTATTTTTAGCGTGAATGGGATAGAACGGCTTGTACTATGTTACGCATAATTGAAGCATGAGCCTTATATCTGAAAAATTACGAACCTTTTGGTAGTACAAGTTTGTACTTACGTGCAAATGTTCAAGGAAAAGAAGAGGAACTAAAGGAGGTTATGGTTCCACAAAGGACCTCACTCGGGATGCCCTTGATGTGTGAATTTGATTAGGTGGCAAAGAGCCATCTGCCCGTGAAGCCTGGAGCCATGAGGGTGCATATAAAATGAAATGACTTAGTAGCATATGGCAGTTAGGAGAGATGAGAACATGCAGTACTTGGACGTGATGGTTTTGAGTTCATGAACCATGTATCTGGAATGAGTGATTGTAGTCCTTGAAATTATGTTCTTTCGAAGAAAGTTTTGGAAAACTCAACAGCTAGATTTATTTTCATCTGCTGGAGCATAACGTTTTTAAGAAGTGTTTTTACCGTGGGAGGCTTTCACAGGAAAAGCTTAGCAGAGGAAACTCAGTTAATTAAAATCTGGAACACAGTTCTGCAGCAAGGGTGGATTCTCTGCGAGTCCCATGCCTGTGGCATCCCAGAGAATGCAGGGCCCCAGGGCATTATTCATGTTCATATTTAATTTAGCTGAAGCTGCTGGAGAATGTCCAGAATCCTCTCCATTTGCTGCACAATTTAGGTCGAGCCCATGATGGAGTTCTTAAGCTCAGGACAAAGTAAGCCCTTGCAAAACTTTTGCCTTTTTTTCACTCTTCTGTTATTTGTGCTATATCGCACACGTTGTACGCCTGCTAAATATTAAAAGAGTACAAGCTACAATACGTTATTATTACTCCTGCCAATGTACTGCAAATTTGGTGTGATGTTCTTCCTTAGGATTTCATATGAGTGCTGTCATTACTTAAACCTTTGGAACGGCAAACTGGTTGATGGGAAGGCACTGGGCTCCCTTGATCGGAATGTGGTAGGAGCACCACACACGGATTGCTCTGCTCCTTTGAGGGCAGGGCAGTCCGTAATTCTTATAAGAGCATTCTCTGGATGCAACTTCCCTGCTCCTAGAGGCTGGGAGCCAGAGGAGGAGGGACGGAGGCAAGCAGGGTGGAGAAATGGGTAGGCCAAATGTCCGTCCAGAATGACTGTATATTAATTATGCTAAATATTTTCGGGTTTCTTTCTACAGATTCCCCTCTTAGCGGTACTTTAGATCAGAATTTATGAGGATTAAATTTATATGGCAGTCTGAAGTACATAGGTGTAAATTCTAACTGCAGAGATTTGATTTCAGTCGTGGGATTGTTTGAGAAGTGTAACAAAAGGACCGCATGGATTATATTAGTGTAAATGGGACTCACTACCTCGTCACGTTAAGTTATCTTCATGCTTTAACTGGCTTCTCCTGGGGAACAATGACACCTGTCTGTTAGTAGAACTATTTGTTGTAAACTATTTTTTTATATGGGTGTTATATTTAAATAGATTCTGACGTGAGAGACTTGAATGCAGACAGCACGGTGGCTCTGTGTAAAATAAGAGGATGTATGATGCTTGGGAGGAGAGGAAGGAGAGCTTCAGAAGTAGAAAAAAAGAAAAGGAAAATTGGCAGGTGAGACTAAGAATACTGGTAGAGCAGAGACCAGCATCAGAATAAGGGTCAAAAGGGAGCAAAAAAGGTCAACTAAAAACCAACACACAATCATCTGTAACATTAATTCCCTTCTATTTAAAGAAGGCTTTTATAGGAAGTGAGTGATTTTGCATATTGCAGCGCAAGGGGGTTTTTTTCACGTTCAACTCTGAACTTGGTTATCTGATTTTCTCAGGTGCTAAACTTCACAGCAGTATGGCAAAGGTGGGTGCAGCTCAGCTTTCTTTGAAAAAATAAAGCCACAAATTACTTCCCAATCTATCCTTTGTGTCACAGGTTATTGTTCAAGAGCTGTTTAGCCAATAAACAACTTCTAAGACCTAATGTTGTTTCCGAAAACCACTGTCTCAAACTCACTTCCCTGCTCTCCCGTCCCTCCTTCCCCCATGGGGTTGTTGTTGTTCAGAGCTTGCTCCAGTTTTTCCAGCTGCCTGGATGACAGAGGCCTCCCATCTCTATTCACTTCACTATTGATATGATTTATTCTGAGGGGTTTTATCTCGTTCATAACTTGCTGGTTTTTTTCTTCTGCCTGTGATGTCTCAGATGGAGAGATTTCTGTTCTGTATTTTTTATGTGTTGATATCCAGTCTGCAGACCAGCTTCAGACTGTCTCGTAACTATACTTTACCTGGAAGATGCTTTTTTTTTTAAAAAAAAACAACACTGCTTTCCAGCTATGCCATTCATTTAGTTATTCTGTACAATTTATTTTCCACTTTTATTGTCGTCGACTAGATTTAATATCTAAAAATAAAGGCCTAGGTTTACAACTGAAGGAGGCTTTAATCATTCGGGTTCTTTCTCCTTCAGTAAACTGCTAATAATGTGAGGGGTTTGGTTATCTTCTGTCCCATTTAGCCCATCTATTTTTAAATTTTTAATTAACCAGAAAAATATAACATGTTTAAAAATGGACACAACCCTAGCAAGCTGAAGTGAGCAACTAATAATAAAAGTTCAGCCTATGTTTTGTTCTAAAATTGCTTGTATTAATAATGCATAAGGAACAAGAAATTAATTCCAAAATTTGCTGCCTGGAAACTTTCCTCTGCCATCTCGGTTTCTCTCTCTTCTTCCAATATAATTGTTGCAGTTCCTTGACATATTATGAATGAGTTAAATTGAATTCACTGGGATGATTAAAATATATATGGTCATCATTAACTGCATTATAGCAAAACCAGCAATGAATCACACAGGCTAATGTATGCTGCCATGTTTGATGACAGATGTATCAGAGTTAGGCTTCGGCTGATGAGAGAGGCCAACAAACTGTATTTCAGATGTCTAGACATATTCCTTTGGAGAATTCTCAAGTATGAGTTCCATGCACGCCTCCAGTCTGACTGATAAGTGCATTATTCATTGATAACTGGTTTTAAAAGATGTATTTTGTGCCACAGTATTATGATAGGCAGTATTTTTTGCTGTTGCTATCTTAAAAGGTTTATTAGCTGTTCCTTTTTTTTTTCCCTTCTTTCTTCTTTTCCCCCTCCTTTTCAAGGGTTTAAGAGTTCACTGTGGAAATCTGCTGATGTTTGGCAGAAAATACTCACTTTAGAATCATATCTTTATTTCTAAAATAGAAAACAGTGTGGCGGGGGATCTCTGTAATAATATGATTTCAAAGCTTAGGCTTGTTCTGTTCATTTATTATGTGTTAATTCATTTAGAAATAAAAATCAGTTGATTGTCCCATTTAATAAGAATAAACCAACCAGCCAATGGTTATTCCACATTTTGATTGATATTTCTATAGTTCCGTAGTCAGGTTGTTCCCAAATGTTCGTATTTCTTACTAGTACCACTAAAACTGCATTTCAACTCACAGAATCACAGGAGGGAACCGAGAGGCTCGGAGGAGCCGCCGTAGGCTGCTATCATCATTTACGTGGCATGAATAGTTTGCTAAGAAACGGGAAAGTCATATGAAGTAAAGCAGCCACCTTGCTGAGGAGAAATCCCACACGACTGATCATTCGCTCTTACTGGTTTCCCAACCTGTTTTTCTCATCCAGAGGCAGTGGGTCGCGTTTCACTTAGTAAAAGTACTATTGATCCTGCTGAGTTTCAAATGGCGTCGCAACAGAACTGAAGCAGTAAGAGATGAGGACTCGGAGCTCACGGGGAGCAGTCAAAAGCAGAAAAGGCAGTTCCTCAAAATAGCTGTGATGAAAGCATTATCGCAAAGTGGAATAAAATGGGTGAAATAAGAGCCCAACTTAACTAAACCATGAGCTCTTCAACAGCATTAAAACAGAAGAAGAAAAGGGAAGCTGAGTCAGTTGGCGAAGTGTAATTAGCACAAGGATGCATAGGCAAAATCAAAAGATCAGCCAAATCAAGTGACAAACAGTAAGGAGCGTTGTTTGAATAACAAGAAAAGAGGAGTATGTTCATAGGAGGGGTAAAACCAGGGAGCGAGTTGATCCACCCTTCAGCAAGGAGGAGTCCTCAGGGCAGCAGCTGGAAAGGCAGAGGGGTTTCAGCCCTGGTGGAATCAGCCCTCGCTAATAAAGTCAACTCTCGTGCTAGCAACCATCTATCCGAGCGCAAGCTGCAGCTGGGAAAGAAAGGGGTCGGGGATGCTTAGGGTAGTTAGATTTTGTTAAAATGTCTGGGCCTACCAAAGTACCTAGATACCCTAGGCAATTTTAGGAGTTGTTTTTGAGAATTTGCATTTACAAGTATCCACGCAGATTCTGGTTTTAAAAAATGGGAGCTGAGGAATTTTAGACTCATGGTTAAAAAAAATCCTGGAAGAAAATTATCAAGCAAAGGAGAGAGAAGTAAAAATCGATATGGACTGTAATCAATCTGATGCCTTTCTGTACAAGGGTACAGATTTTACATGTAAAAGAGAGGTGGTAGATACTGTTTATCTTGACTTCATTAAGATTTGAGATATTGTGACATAGTAACAACATGGTCCAAATGCTACTACTGTAACCTGAGTGAAAATTTTTGGGGAAAACTGCTCTCAGTAGTTCACAGACAAACTGATGAGATGTACTGGGTAGGGTTCTGCAGAGATCTGTCACAAACGCGATACTGCTCAATACTCTCTTTAAAACCTTGGATGGTGGAATGGAAAATATGTTTGTGAAACTTGTGAATAACGAGCATCACGTAGGACACCAGCTGTCTTGGCTTTTCATCTGATACTGCTGAATGTTGAATGGGTATAAGAATAGCTCTTCCTTTCCTGGCCGTTCCTGAGCTAATCAGTTACCTCTGATGACCTCTGCAAGCACCTTCTGCTCAGGTCTTGCTTCTCCCCATGGTTCTTTCGCGCTGGCATGGGCTTCAGCCCTCTGCTCATCACAGCGACTTCACCAGCCAAACTGACCTGTGCTCAAGGCTTACGTGTCTTTGTCCTATGGGGACAGTGGCAAGATGATCGGTAACTAAGCACATCTCCGAGGCAGAATATTTTAATAAAAGCTTTCTGGAAAAAATTGGAACTGAAACCCTGAATCTGGTTTCTCACACCTGAGCATTTTTTCCCGGCTGATCTAAGTTTTCGGTAGATCCTGTATCTCTTTCCCAGAGAATGGTAGGTCTTGTATAATGTTTGGTTCACAGACACTTTGCTATTTCAGGAAGAGATCGTTTAAAACTGTGTGGGGTGGGTTTTTTTGTTTTGGGGAGGGGGGCTGTTTGTTTGGGGGGTTGTATTTTGGGGTTTTTTATCTTCAAAGTCCCTGTCTAACAGAACAAGACTCTCTTTTCCTTGGAGGCAAGTGATAAGATCTTCAAAGCTAATAACTGTCCTCTGTCTTTCAAGGCTATGTTGAAGCCTGGGGCCGCAGACTGTATTTCCCACAGCCCCCACCAAGCTCCATTATGCCTCTAGCTGTGATGCTCCTCTAAATATCAATAACCTCCCATCACTAGCAAGGTCAAATACCACATTTATAAAATACTTCAATGTTCTTAGATTGAGGGCAACCCTATCTTTGCCTGGGTTTATACTCCTTTACATCAGGAGGCTGGTGCTCTGGTGAAGTGGTAGGGGGAGACATCCATTGCCAATGTAGTAAACGCCAAAGCTGAAATACAAATTTTCAGGGCTCGTTTGAGCTCAGCCCCTTCAGTCTGTCAGCATGGAGTTTATCAGCATGTGGGGGAAAGAATGAGAAACACTCTTGAGCACAAATAAGTGACAAAACTGAAAAAGGGGCTCTTAAAATGTGTTCTTGCGCTTCAAGACTTTTTGTTAATTGGAAAGACGGCCTTGTGTGGGATGATCATTTTAAGAGGAGGCAACAGCAAGCAATTTCGATTAGACACCAAGAGACAGTAAACCAGGGGATGGTGTTGGTCATGTTCATTACATTTCTTATCTAATTGTGTGATACTATCAAGCCCTACTTACTGGAAACCCAGCCACTCTCATTATGTATAGAATCATGGTGCTAAATAACAATGTGGTTACCTGAGAAGAGTCAACGCTTTAGCAATTTTGCAGCCTTCCCCGTATGTTTGCAGGGCAATAAGATGAAAATGTACAGGTCCTGCTTTGATAGATCACAGCTTATAATTATAGTCACGTTGCATGGGAACGTGGGCACACTGCTGGCTGGATTAGAGAAACAGACAGACAAGATCGAAGCCTCCCTGGGTTTTTTTTTTTCCCTCTCCGAGTATGCTAACATGTGCCTATATCAGGAATTTTGATGAGAATGTTTTCATACTTTTTCTCCTTTCTTCATTTTTATAGCTCCGAAGGTTTTGGTGGTTCTGCTTTGTTTCACTTATAATAAAGTCTTCTTTTGCTTTACCTTTGTTTATTTCCACTGTATTCATTTGACTGTACTGTATTTCTTTTCTCCCTTCACCACAATCTGAGCTCTCCACCCCCTCCAAGGCTGTCTCCACCTCCCTCCCTGGAGGCAGGCCCTGTCATTATCACCTCTCCTTCACTCCTCTCTTCCCTGACATAAGCGAGAAGCTCGATGACACACAGTTTCCTGCTTAAGAGGAGGCTGTTCATCGCCAGCTTTTACTTATTTAATAACCCCCTTTCACAACGGTGCTTTACAGTTTATTGCAGAAGATACAGGAAAGAAAATTGAACAGTGGTTTACAGAGCGGCCAGGTAGACCTGTGGGTCCACCTGCCATCCCTGGGTCCTGCTCTGTATTAGCCGATGTGATAGTGCCGTAGGCTGAAGGGCTGCGGGTCATGGCCCAGCAAAGCACTGAGCCTGACTTTTGAACACCTTGCACCCGATCAAAATATTCATAGACTCATAGAATAATTGACGTTGGAAAAAACCTTTAAGATCATCGAGTCCAACCATCAACTTAACACTGCCAAAACCATCACTAACCCATGTCCCTCAGCACCACATCTACCCGTCTTTTAAATACCTCCAGGGATGGTGACTCAACCACTTCCCTGGACAGCCTGTTCCAATGTTTGACAACCCTTTCAGTGAAGAAATTTTTCCTAATATCCAGTCTAAACCTCCCCTGGCGCAACTTGAGGCCATTTCCTCTTGTCCTATCACTTGTTACTTGAGACAAGAGACTGACTCCCACCTGGCTACAACCTCCTTTCAGGTAGTTGTAGAGAGCAATAAGGTCTCCCCTCAGCCTCCTCTTCTCCAGGCTAAACGTGCCCAGCTCCCTCAGCCACTCCTCATAAGACTTATTCTCTAGACTCTTCACCAGTTTCATGGCTCTTCTTTGGACACACTGCAGCATGTCTTTCTTGTACTGAGGGGCCCGAAACTGAACACAGTATTGCAGCTACATGATACAAAATGCTGATGGGGTATAAAGTCACTCCAAAAGGTGAAGTGTTTCCAAAAGGAGTGAGTGTTTGCTGACAGGTCTTACGACAGATCACATATTTTCTTTTGTTGCTAGGGTTTTACTGCACCTCCCATATCTATCCTCAAGTCTTTTCTTGGTCAGTTCTTTGCCTACTTATAACTGTTTTGCCCAAGAGCAAAGGTGAATCCTCGAAGCACCCATTCTCAGCCCTGTCCTTCCTTTCCCTGCAGGTACTGCAGCTGGGTCTCTACAGCCTTTACTTTGGACCTGGCCTTACACTAGAGGTCTCCACTGCTATAGTAGCCAGCAGTGGCACTGTCACTCATCAAAGGCTGTAGAAATGTCATTTGTTTTTAGTGTGTGTTTTCATTTTATTGGCTGTGATCCAATGTGGATCTGGAAAGAGACCTGCTGAGGAGCTGGAAAGGAGCTGCCGGGCAGCTGTCCCTCTCCGGCAAAATGGGCAGGGATAAGGAATATGGTGCCATTGTCTCATGTGTTCTGAAGGAGAGGCATCAAAAGGACTTAGACCAGCGAAGGATCTAATCAAGGCTCTGAAGTGGGCCTATAAAAAGTCTAAGAACACTAATATATGGTCCAGCGCTGGGGGATGTCTTGTTTGTAGCAGAATGAACTTGGCTGCAGTTGACGTGGGAGCGGGGCTGCAGTTCCTGAGTGCAGCAGGAGTTTGGTGGCACAGCCCCAGCCTCCCTTCTGTAGGAGCCACTTCACCTCCTCGGAAGAAGGGCATCCATCTACAGTGATCGGGGTATTGTGAGAGCAGCGACAGGAGGGACAGGGGATATACATGACTTCCTCAGTTCCCAGGTACCCTTGAAAAGGTACCCGACTAAAAGGGGGGCAAAATGAGGGACAACCCCATTTATGGGTGCTTTCCTTCCTTTTCATGGCAAGTCTTATCTTCTGGGCTCACTGCCAAGCAGCAGGGTTTTCCAGCAGGGTTATCCAGTCTTCTCAGTTATCCTGCACCCCAACCTTTCCGCAGCAGAGATGCTCCCTTCTCTGTACCGTCCCACCTCAGAAGCTTTGATCAAGACCGTGTCGCATCCCCATCCCTCTGTGGTTGGGCAACTACTTCTGAGCACTTAGTTCTTGCTTGCTCTCTCTGTCTCAAAACCTTTCCTAATCAACAGGCATAGACACAATTTTTAAAGTGATGGCAGACACATTCACACATCTCACGCAAACCCAGAGCTGTTTATTACCACCAGAAAGCGTTTTGGCAATGGACGGACATAGAACCAACCCAGCTGTCCACCCTTTGCCAGCTTTCAATGATCCTGTGTATTTGACTGAAGTGATACCAGAAATTAGATGATTGGGTTTTGGTGAAAACTAGGCAGACTGAGGCACCTTTGTGACCAAGATGTTTTCTTGCGAATTACTTCTTTTATTTATGTGTTTACTCCCACCCAGAACATAGTTTAGTTACCTAATAGGTTTGATTATTTAAGTTTAGGCTTAGGTCTGATTATTAACTCAAAAGTAAGAACTGCACAGTTTACTTCTTACAGAGCTACCAAGCTCCTTACAGAGCTACCAGTTCCTTTTAATTTCACAGTAGGAAACATTTTATTTTCCAAATATTGACCTCAGTTTAGAATCAGCCAGGCCTTTTCAAGATACTAAGTGAGTACACCCAGACAAAGCAGATAGATAGATAGAATAATTGCCCACAGGAAGATCAGGGCAATCGAGGCAAAAATGCTGCCTCCCAGGTCATGTTGCTCTTCTCCCTAACCTCCTAGGAGAGAGCGAGAGAGATGAAGAGATACTGCAATTTCGCCCACATATCCTGCTCCACACCTGATATTACCCATGACAACAAAAAATACCAGGGGGAAAACGCTGAATATGCACTTCTAAGAGACGGATGCCCTGGAGCAACAGAAACACAAAGCAGCTCCCACAGGAGAAGAGTAGGATTAACGATCTTGATTGTTTTATAATGGCCGCTGGTATGTTTTTCCTGTTATGAGGCAAAAAAGCTATTTGCTACACAAAAAAAAAATATGTAGAGCTTACCTGGTGCTAAAAGGCAAGGGCGTGAAGTATAAATAACTTAGAAAGTGAGAGAATGAGTATGGAAAGAGTCCTGCATGGATTCATCCAGGCATGTGTTTGTGATAGTTTAAGAGAAAAAAAAAATTTAGTTTGAAGGAATTTTTACATGTATCTCGTTTCTGAAGTGCATAAGCTGTGACTCCAGCTTCAGAGAGGGGCAAGCCAACGAAAGCCAGACTGAAAAAGCCCAAAGAAGTGGGACGTAGCTTATGTTGCTTATAATATTGTATTTTCCCCAGTAGAGAGATTGTGGTCAACGTGTTCCTCTCTGAGAGTGGTCCCCGCTGCACTTAATCTGGTACAACTGTGGGCTGCCACCAAAGATGGCAGTCTTTCTGTCTTCATGTCCCCACGCCCACGTGTGTCCCTGTTCTCTTCCTTGCATCACATCGAGGGATTATGCAACTTCAGGGTGAATCAGTTCCCCTGATCCAACAGAAAATAAACAGGTTTTTGGTGGGGTAGTTTGCTTTGGGCTGACTCAAGAGAAATGAGCTGGAGGTGGATGGGAGAAGGATGAAGAAGAAACTGGTGAGTGTGTGGGGCAGTGACCTCTCTACCTCCATCAGCTTTAGCCAGGGCAACGTTTCTGACTGCAGCCTTAGGCAGCTTCAAAACTGGAAAAGCACACAGGGAGAGCCGTTCTCTGTCAATATGCTGCTGGACCAACAGCAAAGATCTGGGGGAGGAGGAGGTGGCAATAAATGTGATGGAAAAGACAGAATTCTGAGGGGTTTGAATGCTAAAGCATATGGGGTATTTGGAGAATGGGAAACCACCATCTCAGCTCATTTTGGAGAAGAGAAGGAGCCGGACTCATGCATCTTCCATAACCTAGTGACTGAGGAGATTTTTTTACTGAGGAAGTTAAAATCTCACTTAGCTTCAACCAAGAAATACTATTTGTGTTCTCATTTGGTGTTGTTCAGATATTTGCTGCTGATCACAACCTAGCAGATGATGTGCTGTGAAAGGTGGAGGCAGCATAAAACGCCTTGCTGAATAATTGATCACCACCCCTCCAGGCTACGTCCATGGATGAATGCATATGCCAGTTAGGATGACTGTGTCCCCAGTTAATGCTCTTAATTGACAAACACTTGATCTGAATTAAAATAGTATCTTTAAAGATGTCTTATTTATGTCAGAAGGGTTTTCATATTTTACAATTTTTCTTTTTTTGTGTGTTTTTCTGATTAAATGCAGTCACCTTTTGGCCTTTTTATTGCATGGACATTTAGAAATTAATGTATTTTTAAAAAACAGTGTTGTAAATCTTGATCACACCAAATCAATAGGAAACCTCCTGTTCACCTTCCTGCTGTACTTTTTCATCCAATGTGTGTTGCTACCAACATGTTATAATTCCCCTGTTTTCTTAATAGGAGTTAGGGGGCCAAATAAAAGCCAATATATCAGGTCCCTGTATCTGATCCACAAAGGCAACACAAAGCAGTAAAGGGCCAGAGGGCTGGACAACAGGGTTGCTGAACTCAGTAAATGGCAGAGATTTCCCACCTTTAAGGCCATTCTACAGATTTCTTGGCCCTTCACAAGAATCACAGGAGGATAAGAAATTTTACCCCAAAATAGCCCTGATTCCTAAGCATCTAAAATTTTTAACGTTACTGGTGTTGTGCACGTATTGTATTCTGCAGTTTACTTCAGACTCCGGAAGGAGGAAAGAAAAAAAAAAAGGAAAATTATAAAAAAAGCTGAAGGAATTAAGAGAGATGGAAAAAAGGCAGCATTAGTACCAAATGGTGCTACTGTGCCAGTGCTGTCCTCTCAGCTCTCTGCTTCATCCCAGCTTCCTCAGTGTTCCTTCTCCTGAAATGCATGGAGTCTGGCTCTTAGAGGCCCTAGGCCATTCTCTTGTCTGTTTGCCTTTGGGAGGATTAATGGTTTTTTGGAGGCAGCTGCCTGGATTTTCTCCCCATGTGACTGTTCACACGGTCGCATCCAGACACGGTCATACTTGGTTTACATTTGCTGTGATAAGCTGATTTACTATTTCCTATATACATGGTTCAACATGATGTTGTAAGTCCAAAGTTAACACGAATTATAAAGGAGATAAAATCAAACTTCATCATTAATAATTTTATTTTTCAGTCTTTTTCAGGGCATTTTTACTCTTCTTTCAGGTGAGAACCTGGTCCAAAGTATGTACAGGTGTGTCTATGCACATCATGCATACTGTATGGAACCCTCTACATTACAGGAATATTAATTGGGATATGAGGTCCAAGGTGAAGCTTTTGAACGTTAGGAAGTGGCAAGTTTAAGATCCCCTTATTGCTCCTTTTTCATCTGTATTCTGCACTGAACCAGACAGAGATCCCATGGAGGAACACTACGTGCTGATACTGCATAATGCACTTTGCGCAGGGCACCAAGTTGAGGTCGTACAGTCAGCTGGCATCTTCTGACTTTTGGGTAGCTGACTTTGCTACCCACAGAACTTTCTTCTTAAGTAGCTTCCTTGCTTCTTTTTTACGAAAAACCTCAAGTTTATTTTAAAGAAGAAAATACAGCTGTGTCACGTGTGTCCTAGGCTATGGGCAGATGCCCTTTCCCAGATCCAGCTGTGCCGGGCTGAAGAGTTATCCTCCCTGCAGTTCGTAGTGACTCACCCCTTTCCCCAGGAAAAGGTCCTGTGCCCTGGTACCCGCTGGCTGAGTCCGCCATCCCCCTCCAAGGTTGGAATGAAACCACTCCGGGTTAAACAGGGGGAGTAGGAGGCTTCACTCATGTGCCTCATTCGGACTGAAATGGTTAGCGGAAAGTCATGGGTCCCAGGGTGGGCCTAAGGAATGGTACCCCAGACCTGGTGCCTCCCGCCAGACGAAGGTCTGAGCGTGCCAGCGCGCTGTTTGCACGGAGACATTTGCAGAGTCGTCTTCTGCCTACACCTGAGCAGGCCAAACAGGAGAAGGACATTTGGTGTTTTTTATAGTTTTGTTCTCTGCTAAAGCTGCAGAGGTGTTTGTGTGACAGAGGAAAGGCATTTCCCCTGGAAAATATCACAAACTTTATATAAACCGTGCAACTTCTCAAATAAAGAGAATGATTGTTCAAGGCAAGAAAGGACAAAGCCCTGAGCAACCCAGCCTGACTTCAAAGCTGACCCTGCTTTGAGCAGGAGATTGGACTAGAAACCTCCTGAGATCCCTTCCAACCTGAATTACCCTGTGATCCTTTGATTCTTTAAAGTGAAAAATAACAAGCTACAGGTTTGCTGTTGCTAGTGCTACAAACCGGGGAGGGTTCCCATTACAGCTGAGACAATGAGATGCCTGGCTGTCCCCAGAAGGATGGTTTCATAGAATCATAGAATGGTTCAGGTTAGAAGGGACTTCTAGTTCCACCCCCCTGCCATGGGCAGGGACACCTCCCACCAGACCAAGCTGCTCAAAGCCCCATCCAGCCTGGTCTTGAACACCTCCAGGGATGGGGCATCCACAGCTTCTCTGGGCAACCTGTTCCAGTGCCTCACCACCCTCACAGTAAAGAATTTCTTCCAGGTATCTAATCTAAATCTACCCTCTTCCAGTTTAAAACTGTTACCCCTCATTCTATTGCTCCACTCCCTGATAAAGAGTCCCTCCCCATCTTTCCTGTAGGCCCCCTTTAGGCACTGGAAGGCCGCTGTAAGGTCTCCCTGGAGCCCAACTCCCTCAGCCTGTCCTCACAGGAGAGATGCTCCAGCTCTTTTATCATCTTTGTGGCCCTCCACTGGACCCGTTCCAACAGGTCCGTGTCCTTCTTGTGTTGAGGACTCCAGAGCTGGATGCAGTACTCCAGGTGGGGCCTCACTCTGCCGGTCTTTCTGCTTTCTTGTTGCTGCTCACACAGCCCCACAGTTTGTCGGATCCCCTGGCTGAGCTGGCAGAGAGCTAGTTTAGTGAGCTGACCTGGCTCACCCATGGGTCAGACAGTGCCAGAGGGAAGAAAATGGGAAAAGGTGGGGCCACATGGCCAGGATTAACCCTGGGAAAGCAGGGCCTGAGCTGCTCACGTCAGCAAGCTGCGAGATAGTACAGTTTTATTCTTGTAAACGTGAACGTGTCTAGTCACTGTCTGGGTCAGTTCTCCCACTGTCGTGTTTAATTATTTAATATAGGGCCTGATCGGTCAGGACCGCAACCCCAGATGCGGGCTGGTCTCTGTGCCTCCCTCTTGCAATGCATGTTTAGACCGTGAGTGCCAGGAAACAAGTCCTGTATCTGTGAAGTACCACTTACACGTCTGCTGTTAAATAAGTGATCATCTACAAAGAGCTTTTTGCTTCCCAGTAAGCCGCCTGTTTGGTGGCTTTTCTGTCTTTTGATCGTAGGTCAGATTCATGTCCTTTTTGACGTTAGGACAATTTCTTTTTTGAGTGATTGTCGGTGCAGCCTTATTGCTCGGGTTACCTATTTTTCCATTGCTGCCTTGTGATGTGTACAATGAAGCCCGGCTCGCCGCAGCCGCGGAAAGAACGGTCCAGCTCTCTCCTCCTCGCCTCTGGTTACAGGCTCCCGCTGCTCCCAATCAAACAGCCGTGGGCTGAGCCGGACTTGCTCACAGATCGGAGCAGAGAAAACCAACTCTGCAGAAAACCCAGCAGAGCGGTTGCTATCAGCCTGGCAAGCTGATGCAGCCCCCCCGTGCCCTGCTCTGCCCCAACAGCAGCCGAGGCGGGGGGAGGCCGGGATGCAGCCCTGGGCAGAGAAGGGGAGCGCTCCCCCGGGGGTGCAGCCTACAATTAGCGTGTATAAAGTGATGGTGAAGCCGCAAGCTCAGTCATCTTTTGCTCTTCAGAAGCATTCAAGTTTTTCTTCAGGTGATTTTTACGCTGGGAGTTCCAGGAGAAATTCCCTGTGAGGCTGCAGAATCAGTAAAAGGCACCCAACCGTATTTTTTTTCCTTTTCCTCAAACGAATGTAGCAGAAAAGAATGATTGTGTAAAAATTATTATTTCTTCTGCCATAGAACAAGGGCAAGCTGGAGAATATTTCGTACTTCATGAGTTAAATATTTACAACAGTAAAGCAAAGTGGTGGTTTTCTTTTTAGCTTTCGGCAACAAATGCAAAACTGCGATGATTAGCTTTACATGAAGTCAGTGTGAAAGAACAACAGTATTTTTAAGAAGCTGACAGTGGCTTATCTCACAGCTGGCACCTATTAATACAGTGAGTAATTTCTGCAAACCCAGATAGGCTCCAAAATTAACACTATCCATTAAGAAAGACCATGGAGTGCTATAATTATGTCAGAATACTTTGGCTGGCAATAAACAAATCATTCTTAATGTCGTATTCACATCCATTAACACAGGTTTCTAACCGGCAAAGCTGTAAATTTATTCATTTTTAATACAACTTAATCCATAAATAGTTTAGCATCATCACGAAAAATAACAATTTTTCTATTATTTCCACATCAGCAATTTTTGTGGGAACTAGCCAGTTTGACATCACACTTTTTTCCAGTAACGTTCCCATGTTAATGTGTGCTTTCACCCAGCCTTCTCCGGCTGCTCAGAAGTGACACAATTACTTCAGACTCAGCAGCGCAGCAATAAATTACAAATTGTCCTCTAGCTTGTTTTTGCACACCCACGGAAAAATTCTTCCCTGCGGTTGCTCTCAAAAGACTTGAGATTCCATCTGCTTATTTTATTTCCCAGGTGGAAAAGAAAGGGGAAAAAAAAGCCCAAACAAGATAAAACTGAAGAGTCTGCGTCCATTTAAACCTGTTCAAAATCCAGAGTGAATGCTTGGATTTAAGCAGAGTCACTGAAGATTTACAGTGACAGACAGACAAGAACTCAAAACCTTAGTCCAAGGCTGAGTTAGGAACACATGTAAACAACCTGGAAGCAGGTTTAAACAAGAAAGCACTTGTGCCCGTTGTTTATTTCTGTGTAAACACATAATGCTATCTTGAAATAAAGTCTGCAAGTCAATTCAGGCAGTAAATTTGACCCTCTTAACTACCAAAAGAGGGTTCCTCAGCTGGGACACTGGAGGAGTATTGAATACTAAGCTCCAGTGCTCAGCTGCTTGTTAAGCGGGAAGCCAGGCTGGAGTAAAGGAGAATATTGCCATGATTCTGGGGATTTAGGTGTTGCAAGGGCAGCCTCGGAAAAGAAAAAAAAAAAAAAAAAAGCTCGAAGAACTTATCGAACTTAGCTCATTTGCTGAAAGCACCAAGAGGCTACTACAACTGCAAGTTACTGGACACATAAAAGCTGGTAGCAATAACTTTTTCTGAAAACATAATTTAATCTTTCTATGGGGACCTTAATGCAAGCATTTGCGGAGGTTACTGGTCTCCTGGAGTAACGTATCTGAGCTTTCCAGATGAATAATGTTGGGTTTTTTTTTTTCCAATACAGCAATGCAGTTATCCTAATACTGCTGAAAAACTTGGTGTATCACTAGTTTTTACAAATGCTGTGACTCTTCCCATCTCTATTTGATTTCAAACACAAAGAAAGTGACCATGTAGTCACATTTGCCTGTGCAAAACATTTCATGTGCAGTAGAAAAAAAAAGAAAAAGCAAACAGCTATTGCATAGTTGTTATCCTCTGTATAACGTTCAGTTGCCTCTTAAAATAAATGTGCATGTAATAAAGCAGATTAGTAGCTGATATTTTTTCCAAGAAAATAAAAAAAAACCACTCTGATGACTTACTTTTGTATATGACATTTCTTGACTTTTGGAAGACTCCTGGTATCAGGATATGACCCCTCTTCCTCGCCAATTAAAAATGAAATAAACCAGCAGACAGTAAAAGAAAAAATTCTCCCAGACCATCTTCTGGAACTGACTGTCTCTTTCTTTTTAACTCCCTGGCTTTCCCACCGTCCAGGTACAGCTGCAGCACACTCATATGATCACTGATGTTCCTGCTGTTCAGCTTTATATGGGTAACGTTAGCCTTACAATACTTCCCATCTTTGATAGCACTGGAAACAGACATTTCAAGGTTGCTTCTGAACTTGGAGGTTTTGTATAGCAACACCATTCATCGGCACATCTAAGACACTATGATTGGACCGGCCAGAAATAATTCTTCCAAGCTTTTTACTGAGGACTTCAAACTGAAGTGGCAGCATGCTGTGAGAGATCATCCTGACCATGCCTACTACGCCAACCCTTTCTACACCCTCTGAACATCAGAGAAAGCTTATATAATCTGTAATATCATCACTGTAGGTGATTTTTTGTTGTTGTTGTTGCATTTCCAGAGCTTGAATATACTGTAAGGAACACAGAGTACTGACGTGTTTGCGGTATGTGTCTTCTTCTAGAGATCTGAGTCAGTGGTTCAATACTCAAAACTTCTTTGCTTTGTACACATCAAAGTTCAAGATCCTTTCAAGTGGATTGTAGAATGCATCACCGAGGACATGGATTTCATAGGATGCATCACCTATGCATTGGATATAGCACCTTTTGTGACAATTTACAGATAAAATGTTTCAATTCATTTTTAGCTTAAAAATTAAAACAAAAACCCAAAACCCCAGCCACTTTGGAAATTTGCCACTTGCCAGTCTTTTATCCCACATCTCTGTGCAATAATGCGAAAACATCGCAGCATTCAAACTTTCTGTAGAGTCAAAGCTCCTGAAATCTCCCGTGCAGGCTTCAGCTGGAGGACATACATGGACAGTGTGTTATTAACGACTGGTATAGAAACTGCTGTAGGCGATAAGCAGGTGCAGATCTATACCTCGACGTATAACACTGGAGATAACAAAGCCAAGCATCATCCTTCCTCACTCCCTGATTTGCATGATTCGGTTTAATTGGGCAAAATCAGTCGGGGACACCGGCCTCATCTGTTAGTAGCTCTCCCTGACAGCGCGCACAATTACCGCCCAGTCCCCAGTGTCACTCTTGTAAAGGATCTCTGTGCCTGACTGCTAGTCAATTAATGATCAGGCTTATGAGGTCTCTTTGGCTGGTGTTAGTTCCCCCAGTCACACAAAGCAGCTGTAGACCTGGCCTGGCTTATGGCTATATTTTGTTTGCTTTGCGTTGCCATGTAGCAGCACAAAGCAACTAGTGCCTACTGATGAATCTGTCTCTAAACTTCAGATAACGTTTTCAGCTGAGCCAAGATTCCTCTATGTATCTCTAATTTGTGGCAGGTATCACGCTACCATTCTTGTGTCTTCTTATTGGGTTTCTTCCTGAGTTTTCTTGTTAAATGTTTGTATGCAAAAACCTTTTAAAGGAATTCTCAGACAAAGATCAACATTAAATTGGAGTCGATGCTGAGAATGTGTATCAATTTATCTGAAAGTACTCCCAGAAAAGATATTAACTGCATCTAGTGATGGCTACTCACGTCAAAATCTAGATCCTTTTTTCACAGGTTTGGTCATATCTGCAACTGATGAACTGAAAATCAGGTCCTGAATGGACACTACCAAAGAGACTAAAAGTAAATACATATTCTTGCACAGACGTCTGCTAGCTATTTTACTGTTGTAAGTTGATATCTCAAATGTAAGAATGCTTTGAATTATAAATTAAATGGTCTGTTTTATTTCTATATATTTTATCCTTTGATCCATGGATTACAACACTTGTTAAGAGAGACAAATCTGCTGTACATCTAGGCACAGAGAGAAAAAACTCTTAGATTGCATTAGTCTTTTTTATTGGTGTTGATAAAGCAGGCAGTTTGCTGTCAGTTACAAAGCATTTAGTTTACCTAACCTATGTTCAGATGACCAATTAGTCATGCATATCAAGGTAATCTGATGATTGAAGAGTTCTGTATGTCCATCCCGTGTCCCAGACAAGCCAACTAAAAAATCCCAGTGGTTGGTCCATTACCAGCATGATAAATTGAACTTCAAACTACGTCGTATTACTCTTTGAAGCTGTATCATCGTTTGACTGCTACAGCGTCTAAAATGAAAATTGGAAGGATGATACTTACTATGGTACCTAACCAATTCTATAGCTTCAAAGATAATAGATTAAGTAGATTTGTTTTGGAAGATTAGCCTATCAAAAATGCTAGCATTAATGAAAATAATGCCCTTCTACCCTATCATAGGCTTTCTTCCAGGTCTAGTCTGCCTGCCTTCTTCCTCATATCTAAGAAAAAGGTTTCAAACATCAAGAATTCCATATTCCAAATGCCATTTAAATCATTCATTATCAATGCTATTTTGAAGGCTTGGTTTTGAAGCATTCCACATTTTCCCTGCCTTGTAAGAGAGTTACAATGTCCTTTATTCTTTTAGACTAATCCAAAGAGCTCGCTCGATATACTTGAGCGTTCTGCTCTGTCAGAATGATATCTTATCCTGGCAAATGTCCAGCTGGTATTTCATTTACATTTAAACAATAGAAACCATGATGATTTTGAACTCCCTTCACTCAGTTCTCATCACACAAACCCAAGTTTGTACCCCACCGCAAATACACAACCTTCCCACAACACTGTTTGAAATTAAGGGGTAGTTAGCTTTTGGACATGCCATCAAATTATAAACTGTAATCTATCTTAAAGCTACAAGTTGAATAAGGCTCAGTTTGGCAGACCAGAGAGATTATGATTCATGCTTTAATTTTATCTGTCAGGTGCTCTTGCAGTGCTATTCTGGCTAACATCCCAGGCAAACTCCTAAGCAGACAGAACGCAGCTCTTAGAATATGTGCACTTTTTAGACTTTGAAGCTCTACGACCTCTCTTGCATTTGACCTCCTGAGGTTACCAAAGGAACACAAAGTCAATCAATCATTTCCCACCGCTGTCGTCTTGAGGTGTTTTTTTTCCCTATGTCTGCTATACAGTTTGTTATCTTCTACTTTTGATTACACAGAGACAGATTCTTATCTGGAGTTAAGTGTACAGGTCAAACAGCTTGCATAAAGGCATGCTGGTTATCCCAAGCAGAGTATCTAGCTCATTTTACTGCACATTAATGGGAGATGTGGTTAAAGAGTTTCTGCTACGTCTCCCTTCTTAACTGCGAAACAGCTTTTTTTTCAACAAATAAATCCAATTATAGGATTTCTTTTTCTTTCCAAGAATTGAACTACAGATAGAACTACAGAACTTATTTGAAATCTTCTTACATGTGCAGCTAACAAATATTCTGTTGTTACTATGTAAGCTAGGAACTCACATTATTAATTACTTTATCTGCTTAAGTACTTCCCCAAGGATAAGGGAAATGGTAAAGCCTTTACTGTATGTTCTACTAGTGTCATAAAAAAGACATTCAACACTTCATTCTTAGCATTATTTATCAATGTTTATATGAAAAGGGTAGCAGTTAAATAGACTTAGTGAGGACAAATTTGGATATTAAAGTTGTCTAGAATGCTACAGAATTTGCAATTAATTAAAAATAGAAGCTTCTAGATAGTCTTTTCATAAATCCAGTCTTCAGGAAAATGTAATTCTTCTCCGAACCATCTAATTTAATAGAGCATGTATAAAGATCTTTATTCTTCTGGGAGAGGTATATTAAGGGACTGCATGCCCTTATGTATTTTGCGAGTGGTAACTAACAAACTGAGGCAGAGATCTGTGGGTACGTTTGAAAGCATAAATCAGAAGCTGTCACGCAAAGCTGACTTAAAGCTTGTGCTTACACTGCCTTGATCCCAGGGTGTCTTTGAAGATTTCTTTGTGCGGCTGCACGAGAGCATCCTGAGGGTTAGTCAAACGTACCTGATGGCTACAGATGATGATAACTGCAATTCAGAATTAAGTAGCAAAATTTGTCATTTTTTCAAACTCCCTCGTGTGTAACTGCGTTTCCTTTTCCTTTTTAGCAGGCAGAGAGCGGCAGTTTAGCTCGAGAGCAGCGCTTTTGCATCCGCGGTGTGCTTTGGCAGCGTTAGCCCTGCAGCCTCCCCGGTTGTTTGCAGGCGAGACCCCGGTGAGACCCTGCGGTGCAGCTGCTTCGTAAAGAAGTCGCCTGACCTCAATGTTTAGCTTCCAGTGATGGTGTTTCTCATGACCATCTTGATAACGGCAATATTTTTTCCCAGGGCGCTATTTTTTTTTAAGGTTTAAATCATTGTAAAAATAGCAGCCCTGCAAGATTAGACAGCCTTTTATTTGATCAGTTCTTCTTGAAGCCTGAACAATTTGGAGAGCCTTCTACTTGAGCAATTACCTAGCAGGAGGAATCAACACCGATCCATGTTGACTGACAGGTTCCTCTGGGAGATTCCGGCTTCTCCCAGCCCCAGACCACCTGTCAGTGCGACGGGCTCGCAACAGACAGTGCTCTGAACCTACAGGCAAAGCCTGAGGGTACACTCCATGTTAATTAGAGGACTTCGTTACTCTTTCTCTCTCTCATTTATATATTTAGCTGTTCTGAAAAAAAAAAAAAGCAGCACTGTAAAGAGCTCCTACCAAACATTTTGTCTCTGCAGCTACACAAGTCCAGCCAAAAGGACGGGGAGAGAGACGGAGGGCTGGTAAGAGGCAGTGCCTGGTTATTCAGGGATGCTGGCACTGCAATAACCTGAGCACAGCAGCAGGGAAATGGTCCTCTCCTCAGGGGAGAGGCTTCCTCGCCTGGCCTTGATTCTGAACCCACAGGGTGATGTGTTCTATTAGCTGGATCAGATCCCTGTGCTTTTTTTGTTCCTTTTTGTTGTTTAGGTGCTATATTTTATATTCATTTCATTAAAAGGAGAAAAAAAAAGGGGGGGAAATGGAAAGCATAACACTGGGGCTGGAGGCGGAGGATACTGACATGGATTATGTCACGAAGGATACAATCTGTTGCCAAACTGAGACAAAGCCAGTGATTCCAAGCCAAAAAAAAATTGTGAGATCTCTTACCAGCACTCCTGCATGCTGCACCTTTATTAAATCCATCTTTCTCTCCCTTACCTAGAATAGCGTGGAAATTGGGAAAAGGGGACACGAGAGGTTTCTCATGGAGATTTCTTACCTCAGAGTATTGAAAATGTAGTGAGCTGATGGTAGAATACCCTTTAAGACAAATTTGCAAATGTTTTGAATATTTATGTACCCATGTCTCTGTGTGTGTGTGTATGTGTGTATATATAGCTATGAGCAGTGAAATATACTTTTTATCATACACAGAGAAGGCATTCTTCTTAAGGACTCATCATCTTTGTGTGGTTTTTTTCTGACAGAAGGTTGGTTTGTTCATTCCCTACTCCTACTACATCTGAAAAAAAAGCAGTACATCTGCAATATCCTTTTTTTTTCCTCCTGATGCCACGGTGCTACACATTCACCCTTTCCCCTTCGTTCGTCAGAGATAATGCCTGTAAGTCAAATTCTGATCTCAAAGCAAATCTGGAGGAATTTATAAAAGAGATTTGCAGTGAGGGGAAAAAAAAAAAAGAATGGCACTTTTGATCCAAAGGTGGCTTATGGCACTTGTGAATCCAGCTGCTGCAGTAGGTGTTTGCGTGCTGACTGACACGGCGTTGGAGCACTGAACTGAAGCTGGAACTTGCTTAGGGGCTTTAGTTCCAGTATTTCATTTTTTGCTCTGACAGCTTTTAAAAAATGCCATGTAGGACCAGGAAGCTATGTGACTTTCAGCCATATCCCCTAATCAGATTCAGAATGCTTTAAATATTGCTGTAAAGTGTGAAATCTCCTCTGGGCTGCTGTTCCTCCTTTGGCACTGTTTCCACTGGAAGCCTGCCACCTGCACGACACAAAAATAGGAAACTCAACCTCTGGCCAGATTTTAATGCTTTAAAACAACTCCTAAAAGAGAGAGCATCAGTGAAGGTGAAAAGCAAGCAAGAGAAGAGGGAAACATGACAGAAACTGGAGGATGAAGCGGGCAGAATGAGCAGTACAAAAGACCAACTAGAAAGATACATCTCAGATGTAAAGAGAAGGAGGAAAAGAAAAGAGGAAGCAGGGTGAAGGAACACATCCAGAGAAACAAGAAAAGGGAAAGAAAAGCAACAAGGAAGACGTCAATAGCAGAGAGGGAAAGAGGGAGCAAAGTAGGAGGGATAAAGGCAGATGATGAAATTGAGGAGCAGACCTGAGCAGATAGCATTGAGAGTGGGATTTTTTTTTCTCTCCTGTAGCCCCGAGGGAGCTTGGCTTGCTAATCAAGGTACGTATGTGCTCACCCCTGTAACCAGCTAGATTTTATGCTGATGTCAGCAAGAGCTGGCAGCTGAAGACAGAGATTGTTTCTGTTTAAAGGAGCCTCTGCAATGCATACCCATTCGTCCTCGGGGGACTCTGGCTTTGCCTGAATGAATCCCCCTTGGCAGAGGATGTACTGGATGCTACCTCCATTCACCTTGACGGGAGCAGCCAGGGAAAGATTTAGCCCCAAATTTAAATAGTTGCTAATGGCAGCTTCCCTCCTGTTCCTTTAACCCCAGAGATCCAAATTCCCGGAAACCAGTGAGCCCTGCCTCCCTCTGCTCCCTTTATAGATGCTTCAAAGCAAGACCCCAGCTTTGCCACTTTGAACCATTTGCCCTGGAGAAGCCAATCTTTCACCATTTGGTAGGAGGGAAACTTCCAGTGGCTCCTCAAGTCCAGACACAGGGTGTGTGAACACCTTTCCAGCGTCTGAAGCCATTGCCTGGCATACCTTCAATCAAGCATTCACAGGCAGTTTTTAGCAGACCTCTCCTGGGGGAGGTGTGATAGAAGAATTAAGTACCAGTATTATTTATTAACATTCTTTAGTGACCTACCCAAAATGAATTATCATCTTCAGTCTAAAAGACTGTCATCTGTGCCACTGTGCCTGGGAATCTCAGCAAAAGGACCAGAAATATTTAATGAGTGTTGAGAATGTTCTTTTATTCCTGGCAGTGATCCTTCACACCTCAGATTACCTCCGAGAAAGGCTGAATGGGAAAAGTAGGGAAGCTTCTACTTTAAGAGTTTTCTGTGATGAAGCAGAGGATGTACAGAGACTTTAGAGTTGAACATTTGTCATCTTTTAAATTCACTGCAAAATCTGCAAGGATAAAGGCTGGGCCGAAACCAGGAGAGCGAATGAGAAGTAGGCAGTAACTGAAATGATTATTCGATAATTACCAAGCGTCTGAAATTTAGTGGTTTGGTAATTTCATTCCAGTCCATAGAGGCCAAATATAAAAAATGACCACTGTGCTCAAATTTTTTTTTGATCCTACACACAAAACTACTGCTGCTGCACTATAACCTGTGAGTGTTCTGTGTACAATCCTCTGTCTTACGTGTTTGGAGCCAAATTCGCACAAACATACAGTCAAATTACGGCCCAAGAAAGACTCCTGGATTTATTCACCGTTGTGTTACTCCAGGTTCACGGCAGCATATCTCTGCTGATGTCAGGGACATTCTACCTGTGTGAAACCTGAAGGATACGATGGTGAACCAATCTCATGAATGCAGTAGTTCCCTAAAAAGTATATAACATGTTTAGGTGAGGCTTGTACACTCAAGTTAAGTGCAAACTCTCTGATGTTATGATGTACCAGCTTTTTCAGTGGTGCCCAGTGACAGGACAAGAGGTAACGGGTACAGACTTGAGCATAGGAAGTTCCACCTAAACATAAGGAGGAACTTCTTTACTTTGAGGGTTGCAGAGCACTGGCACAGGCTGCCCAGAGAGGTGGTGGAGTTTCCGTCTCTGGAGACATTCAAAACCCGCCTGGACACGTTCCCGTACAACCTGCTCTAGGTGACCCTGCGCTGGCAGGGGGTTGGACTAGATGATCTCCAGAGGTCCCTTCCAACCCCTACCATTCTCTGATTCTGTGTGATTCTGTAGTCTAGGTGTGATCCCTCTCTGCCCCAGCCCTTTCTAAAGCAGAGTTTCACTCTCCAGCCTCCACACACCAAAAAGAGCAGCGTGGATGGCGAGGAGCCGCCGATACTTTTTTGATAGCTTGGGCTGACCCCGAGGCCGAGCAAACACATGCTGGAGGGGCAGTTCTCACTGTCACCGCTCATACTGCCTTTATTATAGGGTCTGCAAGTGTCTTTCACTCTTCAAAAGCTCTGTGCAGTAGCATATAGAAGCCCAGACAGGATTCGGGCCTCATTACACCACACATGTTAAAAAACCTCACCAGACAAATTCCCATGAATTGACTTAATTGTGTTGATTTTATTAAATCAGTGCAACCCAAGCAAAACAGATACACTGTGCTAGAATAACCTGCATTTGTTCCAGTGCAATTTTATACTTAAGTAGTTTTCCTTTTTATAAATAGGTATTAAAAGGTGGTTTATCTACAATGTAATGATAATAGTCTTTATGGAGAGTTTTTTACACTCAAGCAGTGACAAAGTGCTTACTTAATTGCTCAAGATGCTGGTAATGCAGCAACTGGCATAGGTTTGATGTGTGCAACAATGGTTCAAGTATTGACTAAATGGCAAGTCTTCACATGGATTTACAAAGCAACAGCCTATTGTTAAATAACCTCATATGTGAACACTTTTTTTCAGGAACAACTGTAATTTTCTCTGCAGCAAGAATTTTCACACAAAAAGATCCTTAGAAATTGCTACCATCCCCTTTCTCATCCTCTTTAATATGAATAAACTTTTAACTGGGAAGTCATGCATGCCAGAACATTTATACTGTAAGATATTGAAAATATTATTAGATCTTTAACTTCCACAAAGCTATCAGCATATCATCTTCAATACCATAATCATTCTGTGAGCATTTCCCTAGTACAATGCCATAAAAAAGTCAATTTTAAGATAAGAGACCAAACACTAGCTAGAGAGTGACTGCTTGATGTACAAAGAGACAATTGTATTGCCTAGCCCTTGTGTCTTAAAGATGTGTTTACTTTAGCTCAATTAAAATAGGGTGCAAATAACTATTCCAGAATAATTGTACTTCTAGAGGAAATCAAACTTAAGACTAGGGGAATTCAAAATGAAGGTTCATTCATCCCCTTTCTTTCTCTGAAACATTTTTTTAAATTTTGCTGTTTTTTAAATGTAGCAAATACTGCTAATACTGATGCCATCAATTTTGTTATTCAAACTATCTAGATCATGTGCCATACAAATATTTAACAGACAGATGAGTTTTCTGGGTTCACATGGGTATCACTGGATAACAAAATGTCTGGCTATGGAATTCTTAATTTTGTCAGTTTGTAGCAAAGTCCTCCTAAATCTCTCCATTAAGCATTTGGCTATTATGCATAGGCTTTCCTGCATTGCTGCTAGAAGATGCTTTCCACCACCGTTTCAGTTGCAGAGGTGACATGGGATAGCTCAGTGCTTTCACTGGTGCTCTCTTGTGCTCCTATCTGAGGGCACAATAAGGTGTGAGGAAAACGGCCTTTTTTTCCTCTCCAGTGTTACTTAAGACTGAAACGCATCCTTGCACAGACCCCTAGGTAGCACCATGTGACGGGCACCACGACCCATACACCTGAACTTTTAAATGCACCATCCCAATCACCTTTCAGCTCCCAAAATAGGGATTAGTTGGGAGTTCAGTGGGAAAAAGTCCCAATGCTGCTGGGAAAACATCACGATCTTTAAGCGCAGTGGTTTGGGTGATGGCCATACAGCAGAAGGTCTGGAACACAACAACCAGAAAGATTACTCGGCTGTTAGGGATAACATTTGTGGCTGGCAGTTGCAATTCCCCCTGCTGATTAGAAACAGTTCTCTCCAAAAGCGGTTCCTGGGGGATTACAACATATCCCAGCGTTTTGTAACCATCAGTGGAAGTTCTGTTTTGTTTCTCACAATTGGTATGGAAAAAGAAGTAAGCTGCGACAGAGGAAAGGTCAAGAGAAAGAGGTTGTTTCAAAATAATTGCTTTCTGAAAGTGGAGAAAGAATATATTTATTTATACAGCAGAGAGAGCGCACTGTGGAAAAGGGCACATGAGGGACAGGTTTCTCCACTGCTTCCTGTCCAGAGATTTCTACGTAGCGTGAGGTTCAAGCACAAGTGAGTCACCTCATGTAATTCTGTAAGTTTAAAGAGTAGAAGTCCAGTTCTGGACTACTGGTGCAAAGCTCTCTTTATAGTCAATGGAGAGAAACGGCCCCTGCAGGACAGAAAATCATATGCCTGTCTTAGCATTGGATCAACCACCTTCAGCAGGAGCTTGTTCCTCCCCACTGGGGGTTGGGTCTGGGCACCTCCTTCATGTAGATGTCTAACTAAATACCAGCAAACCCAGGTCAGCTGTCTCTGCCTGGCATGGCCTATACTCAGATGTGCAATCCATACATTTTATCCGTCATTTACAGAGGCTCTATGAGAAGCATAAGAGGAGAAGAAAAAGAAATTGCAATAGAGGAAGAAAGGAAAAGGCAAGGCAAATATGGAAAAAAAAACCAGGAGGCAGGGAAAATTACAATGCTAGAAGCAGGATGTGACTGCAGAAGGAAATTAGGATAAATGGCCAATCACAAGTAGGAAATACTACACAGGCTTCAAATTGCTGGTGTACAAGATTGCTAGAGAGACACAGAAAACTGTGAATCTTTTAAAAGTATTAGTGCTTTTACATAAATGTAACATCCCAGCTAATGAGTCTTTCATTGCTTCCCTAAGACAACACCAAGCACTTTACCTACATTTTCCTTTTCTTTCTCATACCCCAGAATTTCTATCTGAAATTCTTTTTGACAACCTTGCCTTCAGAGTCAGAAAGTTTCTCCTTTGTTCACTTGTTTAATTTTCAAAGAAGTCTACATCTTCAGTTATGCTTTTTCACACCCTTGTGTAAAGCTCCCCTTGTGCATATTTCTTTCTGGAAATCCCACCATTTCTTGACAAAGACAGCGCAGCAAAAATAGCTGTGACCACTACAATGCTGACCGGTATCATCTCACTGTCTGCTTGCACTCTGCCATCTACCTGCCTCTAACCGCCGCCTTTTGTTACGGACCTGGGACATGTGCTCTTTGTTCTGTTTGCACAGCATCTTGCAAAATGGCATCCTGGCCTGTGACCGGGGCTCCGGTGCACTGAGATGATACAGGTAATAAAACACCGGCGTTTTGCTTCACGTTGCTATGCTGTATGTGAACCACGGTGTAGCTGTAAGCGTTTAAGCACAAAAGCACATGAGTACTGGGTAACACCGCTCCCCCCTGGTTCTCTAGGGGTACCCATCATCTTCTCCACCCGCCTCAGGACAACGGGCTGGTTTAGAACAAGGTTTTCCTCATGTTTAGTTACCCCCACCCGTTTCTTACTGTAAAGCAAGGCCTGGAGCACTTTCTTTGGGAGAGAGAACAAGGCAATCTAGACGCTATACAAGCCATACCCCGTTACACAGAAAAGCCAGGGGAGAGCCGTGCAGGCCGCTTTAAATCGCTGCATCTTCCGCTCAGCCCGTTTTGCCCAGCACCCCCTCACCCTTCCAGCCCCTCTGCCGCTTCCCCGGCTCCAACATCACCCCGCCGGCTCCCCGCGGCCTTCCCTCGGCCGCGGCCTCCGAGAGACGGGTCCCAGAGAGCCGCGAGGCAGCTCCTCCCCGCCAGGCCCGGCGCAACCCCCACCTCCCCCGGCCGCTCAGCCTACCCCGGCGGGGGGAAGGCCGCCGTGTCCCCCCCGCTCCGGGGCGGCTCGTCCCCGCTCCCCGGTGGGACAATGGCCGCGGGGCTCCCACAGGCCAAACCTCCGCCGGGGCCGCCCCTCGCCGCCGGCCCCCTCCCTCCCTTCCTTCCTTCCCCCGCCCCCAGCAGCCCCCGCGGCGCCCCGGCCCCGCCGCCGCCAGCGCCGCCGCCGCCCGGCTCGCAGCGCCCGAGCCGCCGCCGGCGGTTGCGAACCTGCCGCCGTGCGCGGCCCGCCGGGCGCCGCGGCCTGCGGGCGGCCGCTGGTTGGCGGCGGGGGGACACGTGAGGGAGGAGGGGGCAGCGGCGGCGGCAGGAGTTTCCCCGACAGCTGGAGGTTGCGGCGGCGGCTCCTCCTCCCCGGGTCCCCGTTAGAGCCCAGAGAGACCCCCCGCGCTCCTCCTTATTGACAAACACACAAAGGGCCGCGCCGGGGCCGCGTCTGGAGCCGGCATGGGAGACAAGAAGAGCCCGACCAGGTAGGGGCAGGCGGCGGCGGCGCCTCCTCCTTCTCCTTTCCCCGGGCCCTCTCGGGTGCGCGGAGCCGGCGGCGATGGCGGCCGCCGGGGGGGGGTGGTGGGGGATGGAGGGGAGGCGGTGGCGTGAGGGCGTTCGCGCCCGGTGTTGCCCCTTGTGTGTCTCCCCCGCAGGCCGAAGCGGCAGCCGAAACCCTCCTCGGACGAGGGCTACTGGGACTGCAGCGTCTGCACCTTCCGCAACAGCGCCGAGGCCTTCAAGTGCATGATGTGCGACGTGAGGAAGGGCACCTCCACACGGTGGGTCGCCCGGCGGCGGCTGAGGGAAGGCGGCGGGGGTGGGGGGAAGGAGCCGTTGGGCGGCCTCCCGCCGCCCCGGGGTGTGAGGGAAGGCGGCTGTGACAGGAATCGGGTCACGTTTCCCCCGGGAGCCCCTGGCCGGGGGGGTGTGGGGGTGTCCCCTGGAGCGATTCCTGTCACAGCCGCCTTCCCTCACCACATCGGGGCGGCGGGAGGCCGCCCAACGGGTCCCCGGCTTGGGGCACGTCTACTTGGGGCTCCCCGGTAGACGTGCCCCAAGCTGGGGAGCGATGTGTGTGTGCTGCTAATTTTTCTTTTAAACTCATTTTTTTTTTTCCTACGAGTTTAACTTTACCTCATAAATACCACCCCCCCCCTTTTCTTTTTAAAATATTATTATTATGTTTTCCTAATTTGCTTTTCGTCACAGAGCATCGCCGTGCAGGTTTCTGGGGGCTGTAGAGGGCGGCTAATTCCTCCCCTGGCCGTTTAGGGGAGGAATTTGTTGATGAGCTGAATGGTGTGGAAGTGCCACCCTGCGCATCCGTGACTTCCCAGGAGGACCTTGTCTCTCCTGCGCCCAGCGGAAAGCTTGCGGTGGATTACCTGGTTCCTGCCTCTGCCGGGTTTTTTTTTCAGTATCGTGGCCTAAATGTACGTGCTTGGGAGATGGAGGCTTTTTATAGAACCAACAGGAGTGCACTTGTAGCCGCGGCATGCTAACCAAAGAGAATATTGCTGAAGCATCCTTTGTTATGGTTGTCATACCTATGGGTTAGTCCCCTCAGCAAGAGAAGTTTTGAAGTGGTGATAAAAGTTGCAGTCCTATCAAAAGCAGCAATTACATTTGAGATATCCACCAAAGCAGTGCTGAATGTGACTTGCAACAAATGTTACATGCGTGAAATCCGAAGTGCAAGGTTGGGTCCAATTACTTGACAAAAAAGATTTCATCTTTATTTCTACAGTTTATTTCCTAGACTTCTGAAAATCAGAATGAATGTTGAAAAGACTTCTTATTCAGTTTTGAATACTAGTTGATTTATATATATTTTTTTTTATCTATTTATTTATTTATTTATTTATTTTTACCCAAAAAAATCAGTGACGTAAATGCGCATAGAGGAATTGTATCTGTCACATATAGTGTGACTTCCAGTTATAAGAATGGGATTGTGTTTATATCACAGATAGATGCGTACACATTGGTAACGTTGAGCAAAATAAGACTGCTGAAATAATGAATGCAAAAATCTTTAAAACAGCGTGAGTAAAGCCCCTTTAACCTCCAGTCAGTTTGATAAGCAAAGTCAGTTGAAAATTATGTTTTGCTGCACAGGAAACTCAGTTGGATAAAAGCACTAAACTTTAAAAAAAAAAAGTATGAAAAAAAAAAATAGTCTTGAGAAACCAGTATTATTATTGCCTTCTTTTTTTCCCTGCTTGAATATTTCATAATTTCTTAATATTTTAGCAACAAAATGTCTTTTTTCGTGGTGGTTTTTTTTTGTTTCCTCTTTCTCCCCTGCAGTGATCTAGTATGCAGAGCTTTAGTTGATACATTGATTTTTGTTTCTCTGTTTAAACTCAGAAACAGTGTGTAGCTCAGTAGGTTTATGGGTTTCTTTTTCCCATGAGGTTTAAATGGGCTGCATTTTCACATGTTTGCAAAGTCCAGGATTTACACATGGTATGAGATAATCACAGGTTGAGGTTTTAGGCCAGGCCGTTTTGGGCCCCAATTCTGAAATTAGGTTTGAGCTAGTAAGTAGACTTTTGTGTCTATGGAGAGAATCATTAGGGTGCCAAAGAGACACAAAAGGCCATTTGGGTGGATTTTTTTTTTTTTTTTTAAAGGAGCTGGAGTCCAAAAGACCAAAGTGGGGCCTTGTTAAAACATTTGCTGGTGCTGCCTATACAACAGCATGTTTTTCATCAGTGTTCATCAGAATAATGATACTATGGTGTTTCAATGACATTCTGAATGCATTATTTATTTATTTATTTATTAGTCTTCCATTTTGAAGCTTCATGTTGGATTACGTTGATGCCTCATCACGGTTCTTAGCATGTAATGCTTAGCTAAAATTTGTACTGCGTTATTTAACTGATGAGAGTTTTGTCTACAAGACACTGTAAAGCACTGGTTTTTTTAGTTCAGAGAAATGTGCTTCTTTGTGGTGAATGGTTTAATGTCTGCTTCTGCATGTTAAAATTCACTAAATGCAACCAGATTTGCAGATGGAAAAACAGGCAATCATAGTCAAGAAGGCCACTGGAAATTAGGTGCAAAGTTGATTAAAACAGTTGTATTTTTTTTTATACTAATCATGTATAATTAACTTTACAGATATATTTTCAGGTGTGGGGTAGGGGTTGTGGATGTTTTCACTGTTGAATAATTTCTTCTGTCTGAAAGAATTATCTTTTATGCCAGAGGCTAGACATGGATTATGATCTTTAACAACTGGTGAAATTGTTAAGATTAGTGGAAGTAATTCTTACGTCTTCTTGATTATATTTTAATATGCTTATAGACTGAATTTTCAAAGCATATTGTATCATGGAGTTAAGTTAACTTTGTCCATGGCAGTATCACCGTGAATGGTGGGCTATGCTTGGGTGGTGGATGCCCAAGAGAAATCCTGAACGCTGCTGGAAGTGCTGTAGCTGATTCCCAAGGTAGCACTCTTCTCTTTGGGTTAGTATTAAAGCAGTGCCCCAGTGTGGTACCAGTTAGATGTACCATGAGTCAGAAGTAAAACTAAGCTCCTATCTGCCAGTTGGAAATCCCTGTACCTTTTACTGTAGAACCGTTGCCAGACTTCAATTTGGTTAACGTTGCTGAGGATCTAAATTCCCCCTGTAGACATGGCTTTCTTATTTACTTTCTAACCTAAATTGTTCTGTATTGTTGCTTGGGTACTGAGAAATTACTATGTTCCTCTTGATAGGAGACTGTACTGAATATAGTAATTTTCTATATGTGACCTTTAAAACATTTTTAAATCTTTCTAGATGAAAGATGTTGTATAAATGTAAGGAACCTAGAGCTGTAATAATCATTCCTTACTTGGACAAATCTGCTGAAGTTCATTAGATGCATAAGTAAGAAATGCTGAATAGAACCCTAATGTACTGTGTTATAGAGGGTACTGGTAACGAACTCTATATTTAGGTTGCCTAATAGTTTCCATTATAAAGAATTTGTATGATCTCTTTGAGAAGCTCTATTGTTTGCAAAAGCCATTGAAGTTTGGCAAGAGGAAGAGTCCTTAGGCTAAATAAGTGGTTTGATTTCCTTGCCCCATGAAATTGTTTTAAGTTTTGCTGAGACGTAAACACTTGAAAATCATCTTTCCCCCTCTGTCACTCATGTTGTATGGAAATGTAAAGTAATTGCTAGAACACTGAAAAAACCCAGGCTGGCATCATTGTAAAAGGAACAGTGGCAATTATAATAATATTGAAAACCCAGAACAGAATTGGTTGGCTCCTGGGGAGGTTATAGTCGGGTTGCTGAATTTGGTCTGACTCACAATTACTGCTTTGCCAAAAGACAGTTGCCTCCATGGGCGCGCTACCATTTCTTTTCTTTCTTTCCTTCTGCTCTTCATGGTACTGTCGGAATCAGCAGTACACACACCAATACTAGTTGACCTTCAATAATTGGGATGGATCCTTGGGCAGACCTTGTTGCAGCATGTATTTCCTCACCGTTTGTCTGTCCTTCAGTAGGTGTTTGGTTTGGTGTTTTTTTCCTTGCCAACTAACACAGTTAGTCGGTGTAGTTTAGACGTGTTGTAAAGCTGCAGTTTCAGAGTCACAGTCTTGCTGGGAAGAAATACGTAAGAGGACTGGCATTCTCTATAAAGGGATGCACATTTGCTACTCTCTTCTGTCTTCTAGGAGGCTGCATTACTGCTCCATCACTTCTCTGCTCCATCTTCCCCAGATCATATTAATGCTCTTGTTATTTGGTTGGTGACGGCATCCAGATTTGAAATTACCTGTCGCTTTGCTTTTCTTAATGTGGTTTTTATGCATGCATATTGTAGTCTGGTCTCTAGTTGCAGGATCCCATTCTTTTTCCCATGCTATGACAAACCACTTCTCCATTTGGTGCGAAGGATGAGCATCCAGGGGAGTGTAGTGAGAGCTACAGGAGGAACTGCAAATCCAGCTTTTTAAACTTAATGCTTGGTGTGATACTCTGCTGTGTAAATAAAAGGGAAAAAAGGGGGGCAGGGGTACGTGATCAATTTCCCCTTTCCAGAGTACAGAGCATTCTGTGATTTTTCACATTAGGAAAGAAGGGCAGAATTCCAAAGGATATTTTCACTAATAATATTCTCTTAGCTAATAATAGGAGAAGGATTGTGGTACAAAGATGTAACTACTTCATGCTTGTTATGGTTTTATTTTTTAGAACTACTTTTATTGCTTTCTTTGAATTCAGTAAAAACTTAATCTTACCTATGAATCTGTGAGACTTAGACTATTCAAGCCTAAATTATTTTTTTTTTTTTCAGGGGGGGAAGAAGGAGGGAAAATAAGGAGGTAAAACTAGTACAAGTGACTTCTATGAAGTTATTGTTTGTTTGGTTGGGTTTTTTTTTAGATATTTGTCTCTGATACACATGTTGGCGAGCTGCTATGTACAGTATCATTTACATAAAATAGCCCCTGACATTTGTAGGCAGAGTGAGAAAGTCATCTCAAGTCAGGATTAATTTCTGTGGATTTGGGATGTATACCTCTGAACATCCTGTACTGCTGAAGTAGAGACATATATAACCAGCTGAATGGGGGCATGGCTTCTGTGTCCTATGCTCTATTGATCTCCATTACTGAATCATTCCTTTTCTCCCAGCCTAAGGTATGAAAAGCCAATTTTAAATCATACCAGATTGAAGAGTCTGAGGTATAAGGAACCGGGAAGCCATCTTCCTGTGTTTACTTGATATTTGGTCTGTGCTCCTTGATTGTGACTGAGAGTGTGGCCATTCAATATGTGCATGTATTTTATAAGCATGTCTGACAATCTCCTAAATATGAGATACAGGTCTCTACTTGAAGCTGTCATGAGTTTGTTTTATGCTTTGAGAGGCATAAATAAAATGTTTAATTTTTTAACTTGGATATCAAGGTCATTTCTCTTCAGAAAATATGTGCAATTTGTTTAGTCATGTACCATCTGGATGTTTATAAGCACAAATCAGTTACATTTAACCAAATCTGCTATTTGTATTTCTGTTGAAATGCAGTACTGCTCAGGACAGAGAGAGTTGGTACTTATCTTGTATATCTGGTTTAACATGTCTGGTTTACAACTGCTTGTTAAGGACTCTCTCTTCTGCTTTCCAGTATGCAGCCTCTGTGTGCGCACATGCGCATGTGTGTGTCAGGGGGAAGGTTGTGAAGGAGAAAAAGAGGAAGAACGGCCTGTCATGCTGATTTTACAAACACATGACTGAATCAAGCTTAACAGACTGAAGAGCTGTTCATAACTTGTGGTAGTTTGGAGAAGGCAATATTTGCAGGAATGAAGTGAGTGGAAAAGTCATATATAATCCATATTTTATCAAGCTCTCTGTGACAAATTTTATGCTTTAGCTTAAATATTAAATTATGAAGAGGAGCATGAATAAATAGTTCTCTTCTGCTCTGTAGATAGCCATTAGGTAACCTAGTCATTCTGGACTTGTTTTAAAAGAGTTTTTAAAAGTAACCTCTGGAATTATTTAGGAATTTATTTAGGAATTATTTTCCCTGAAAAATATCGTGAAACTTAAGAATTTTGCACGTGTCAAGTTAAATGAGGTTTTGTTTTTCCATATAAAACAAGGAAGTAATTTTTATTGCTTGGGGCAGCTCTGTTGAATGCTGTTGATAGGTGTAGCTTCTGTAGGCAATAGAGAATGCAATGGTCAGCCAATCAAGACAAGATAAAGATTATATTTCAGAAAGACTACATAAGTAGTTGGGTTTGTTTTGTTTTTTTTTTTGCAGGGGGGGTGGGGTGGGTGGGTGTTGTTTGGTTGGTTTTTTTGTCCTGTTTTTAACCTGACAGATATTATAATCCATTACTCTAAGCAGCTCATGAAAAAATGTGCTTTTTTGTTTTAAGCATGTGCTTGGTATTTTTGGTTTGATGTTTATTTGGGTGTTTTTCTGTAACTCTTTGCTGATGTCTGTTATAGCTTGGGCTTTTTTTTTTTTTTCCTTTCTCTTTTTTAATGAGGTCTTCCCAGAACAAAATGAACCGCATTTCATTCGATACTGGGCTAAGACCCAGTAGGGCCTGTTTGATCTAACTTCGATAGCTGATTTAAACCTAGCTTAGTTTTTCTTTTTGCATCATATTGAAAATAGTAGTTATATCAGCAGTCATCTTTGGCCAGAAATTTAGGTAGTTGTCATTGTGACTTGGCCTTCTATTTGTATATACCTTATGTAGTCAAAGAAACAAACATGGAGCAGAAAGAAACCTATTGCTTTCTATAAACTTTCTCTCTTCCCCTCCTGTGATAACTAATGATGTCTGAGCTGCTGAACAGGAAGAAAAACTTCTTACCCTTCTCTTTCCAAGATCTCGAATCTGATCATGGATTTAGGAGATTTGCTCTCTAGAAGGCCAACTTTGTTAATGGGCACTGCAAGGGTCAGAGGTAGGTTCTGCCAGTTAAAAATGCCTTGTTTAACTGAATTGTAGCAAATCCACGCAAAATAGCTTGGCGTTTGTTTTCCACAATTACTAAAGTAGTAAAAGCTTTGAATACATTTGGGTTCATTACAGGGATGGTTCTACGAAGGCTAATGTGTCTCATTTGGCTTATCCGTGTTGCCCTAGGAACTCAGGATGGAATAGGTCTTCCAGTGGGTTAGACCCTCTCTGTATTGAAAGAGGATCAGTAAACCTGAGTAACTTCTAATATCATCTTTGTCCTGACAAGTTTCCAGTGAAGGAGACTCTAAGTCCTTTAGACAGTTTATTTATAGTGCTTTTTGCCCTTGATGTTTTTCGAGATATCCAGCCTTTCTGGTTGGTAAGATAAGTTGGTTTATACTCCCCTATCCTCAGTGAATTGCCCACTATATTTGTAGTTCTTTGGTTATTGGATTATGGTTTCCATGTTCACCCATTTTCTCTCTCTAAGTCTTTTTTACAGAAACAAAACTGCATCATCCCTTTCTTATATGTGACAGTTTTCTTTGGTTTATGTCATGATTCTTTATTCTTTACCCTTCAGTTGACACTCCTGTTTCTTACAGTAGTAGCCCAGAATGAGGACAGACCTTCATCTGAGTCACTTCTAGTGTAAGGTGTAGTGGGACTGTGCCTTTCCAGAATCCTGCTAAATTATGATATATGATGTTGGTACTTCCCAGAATGAGGATTTTTCTTTTGTTCAATAGTATCCTGATGTTGGCTTCTCTGTGCCTTGCGATCTACTTGATCCAGTACAGTCTGGTGTCCTTTTGTGTCCCATTGTTACTTAAGTAGGATTTTTCTTTATGCAGTCATGGGGCCTGTGGTGCTTTATGCTGTCTTTCTTGGATTTCATCGTTTTGATTTTTGAGTCGTCTTAACTCAGGATGGTCTTTGCAGATAGCTCTCACCGCCTTTCAGCTTGGTGCTGTTTGCTTGTTCTATTCCTTATTCCTTTGTCGAAAGCATGATTAAAAATATTAAATAGTATACCTGTAGAACCTCACTATAAATGCTATCATACATCTACAGCCGGTGGTTGAGAACTTTAAAAAACAAACAAGCAAACAAACTGACCCTAATTTTGAACTTCATTCCACACAACTTTGTCCCAGTCATAGTCTAGCTTGAGTGGGAGAATGTATTTTTTTTATTGTGTCCCAAGTCTTGTATTGCTTTTCTCCTAGTCACTAGGACAATTAGCCCATTAAAGAGAGAAACTAGACTCTGTCAAGCCAATTGGCTTTATCCTTTAATGCTCCCAATTGTTAAATAATTTTGTTCTAGTATCTTGCTGAAACTTGAGTCAGGCTGAGTCATCTACTACTTCCTGCATTTTTATTTACCCATCTTGTGATTTCTCTTTTACTTTTCTTTTTTCTTTTTCTCTTCTGCAGTACTTGATGACTTCTTCCATCTTCCTGTAGTTCTCTAAACAATTTGTTTCCAAGGGTGAATTTCATTAGATGCTCTTAACTGCCAAATATAACATTCAGTAGCCCAGTCTGTTTTTTATTCTAACTTGTACTCGTATCCCCTTGTTTAATTTGGTTGTATGGAATTAAACTTTTGTGTGGAGACTGAAGCAAAGAAGCCTTTATGCCATCTGGTATTTGCTTTCTTTCTATGTCTGATAACGGATATACTTCTTTCTTTCTGTTTCCATGATTAAGTGCTTTCCTTTGGGGCATAAGTAGTACATGTTTCAATGTGTTTAGGGTTTTTTTTCTTCTTTTTTTTTTCTTCTTTCTGTAGTAGAAATGTCATCTTTGTTTTTAGTGCCACCAGTAGTATTGTTGCTCACTGAATCTTTTCTAGGGAAAAGGATTAGCTCTCCTGGTCTAAAAGCTACTGGGATTTGAATAAACACCTACAATAAGATTGAGTATGTTAAAAGAGAAGTCTAGCTGGGAAGAAGAAAGCTCTTGTATCACCTGTAAAGTGATGAGAAGTTGCATTTTCTTCCCTGTGACTTTTTATAACAATTTTTCCTTTACTGTTGTGACAGCCCACTATGCCTGTTCCTGTTTAAAACTTGATACAAGTATCTGTACTTTTCATCTTGAAAATCAGGTTAGGACAGTATGCTTTGCAGAAAATTTTCTCAGAGTATCAAATGATGCCTTGTCTTGTTGGATGATGCAGTCAGCTACAAAATACTTTCAAAGTAGGCTAGTGGAACAAAATATTAAGTGTTCATTTTTTATGCTTTCATGCAGTAGCTTACCCTGGTTTAAGTAGGACAGAGAGATCCTGAGGATTGTCTGTTCTCTCTGAAGTGCATTCCACTGGTATGTGGTACGTTGATGTAGAGCAGGCTTGAACTTGGAGAGTTCAGCTGCAGAATGTTGTTGGTAGGCTTTTGGCTGGCAAACCTTCCATCAGAAGTCAGATTGAAAAGCACAAGATACGACCTTGACATCTGCTACAAGTTTTTTCTTGTTTTCTTAGGAGTTGGGGGGTGGTAAGGAAATTAATGATTGAAAAAAAAAAAAAATAAAATTCCCATTCTAGTTTACTGGAAGTTTGGGACTTATCTTTAAACATTTCCATAATGCCTGAATATACTTTATCTGAACTGCACAGTTCAAATGACAGTAGGAAAAAATGTGTGAATGAGTGGGGGTTTTAAAATTTACTTTAAAAATAGAGTTCCTAAATCGAAAAGCTGAAAAAAGTTGGTTTGACGCATTCAGTGAAAGGAAAGTTGTTCCTTACAGATAACACTGAATTCTGTGATTAGGGTCATAAGCTAGAAGTTCTGTAATTGACTAAGAAGGGAAAAATAAAAGGTGAGGGCTGATGATTATGTGGCATCCTTTTCTATTAATACACATTTTCTCTGGAGAGCATTATGGAGACTTGATTTTTTAGGGAAAGAGTGTAGTCTTTTCCCCTACTCAAGGTGGACGTCTTTGTGGGGCCGGCTCTGAATGGAGGAAGTTTCTGGAATGCTGCAACCTTCTGGGAAGATCACACCTGCAGTGTAGAACAAATAAGATGGGTCAGAAGCAAGCTCCTTCCTGTTTGGTTGCAAAACTAGCTGTGCCAAGCGTTCACCCTGTTTTGTGCAACAATACCTGTGCTCCTGCATCAGTATGAACCTCATGTTTTGCGTGTGTTTTTTTGCATAGGTGCAAGAAGCATCCCAGCTTCTACAGGAAGGGGACAGAGGAGCAGCCTGGAGGATCCAATCCTTTGTGGGATTGGAAGTTGGGAGAGGTCACTTCCCCATGAATCCCAAGGATCTAGGGGTCTAAAAGACTGTAACCACTGCCTTCTCTGCAGACTCCCAAATACTGCCTCTTCAGGGGATGTTGTTAAGGAAATTGAGCTTCCTGACCCCTGCTCATGTGTAGCACATTGTCATCTAGGAAACATAAATTTGTTGATAGCCATATGTTTCTCAAATAGGATATTTTCAATATAGCTGTTATGCTGCGCGTCAGTGAACCATAGTTTGTGGCATATGAGGAAGAATTTCTAACAACAGTGTGTCAGAGGTTGAAGCCTTAAAACTGGTTGTTGGAAAAATAACATTTGATGGCTGCTTTAAAAACTATCCGTGGAGATGAATTTGGGCTTCCTAAAGGTCCTGATAAGAATATTTCTTCTTAGGGCAGGCTGTTGTGCAGTGTACCAGTTGTCTTCAGGAGACTTGCTGGCCTCATCTGTTAAATGTCATTTGGAAAATAGGGCATTCCCTTTAAGGGAATGATTAAATAGGGACACTGCCTCAAGGGGTAGTTTTCTGCACATTTATACAGTGACTGATAAAACCATATGGGTCTTGTAAGTCTATTCTATTTGAATCAGCTTTTATTGAAAGACAGAATTGCTAGAAATGCACTGAATGGGTGAATTCCAAATAAGTGATTCACGCTGTAAAACAGCTAGGAATATGAAAGCACTGGAAATCAGAGCTGAGTGAAAGTTAGAATTCAAATATACATAGGATGTGTAAAAATTGCATTGTTACTCTGCAATATGCATATGGACTATGTTATGTTTTCCCATACAGACCACTAGCTCCATTGTTTGCACTGTCATAATTATTCAGTTGTATTATTTGCAGAGGCAGTGTAATATACTGTTGACACTCTAGGATATGACAGAAGTGATGGTGATGAGAAAAAATAATTTTGGATAACAACGTAAATTATCAATGCTGAAGATGCATTTATTTAATCATGAACTGCTTCAGTGTAGAAATAAAGACTAGTTTCTCACAAGATGGCTTTGTGTGGTGATTAGCAGGAGCATATTCATGTGACACGGCAAGCTAAACGTAGTTTAATCTGATAGTTTTTATTCTATGAATAGCTTAATAGAGTACTGATGACTGAGGGAGGGTGAGCTGATCTGTGTCAGAATCTAAAGACTGCTTCTCCTGCTAGTGATTTAATTTAATTGCTAGCAGCTATTGTACTTGTATAACAAGATCTGGTAATAGGAAATGTTTTTTTGCTTTTCATAATGTGACTTTAACTGCTAAAAATCAGGAGTGGCCTTGTAACGTGAACTGCCAGCTTCTGTGTAGACCACAGTTCTCAAGATCTAATTGGCCACAATGTTTGCAATACTACTTGGTATACACAGTGTTTCTGATGATTTCCCGTTTGCTTTAAATAATGTCACTGATGTACTTATGCAGAAATCAATCTTTTTTTTTTTTTTTTTCTTTTTCTTCCTTTGGTATTAGGAGGTAAGTCGTGGTTTGGTTGTGCTTGATCTCAAAAATCAGTGATGGTAATGGAGCAAATGTTTGTGCTGGGTTTTTAGTGAAGTTGACAAAGCAGTTTCCTTTGTTCTGGAATATTGTTTCCTTGGCATTCTGGCAGAACCTAGAAGCTCTTGTTGCACAAGGTGCTGCACAAAGCTTGTGGAGTAGATGTGATAGTCCATTTAAAGATAAATGTGATTAAAAAAAGTAAATTTAGCTTATGTATCGAATCTAGACAAAATAAAATGTTGTTAGTTGAAAAATTGCCTGATGGAAGAAATCAAGTCTCAAAACATATGTAGCTACTAATCTGCAAATATGTGGAAGGATGTATTAAAAGCTGGTGTGTGTTTTCTGTATAGAAATGCATGACAATTCTCTCTAATTATTTGGGAATGGGTGTTTTGCATTTGACAAAAATAGTCCTCCTGTTGAACTTTGAAAAATACTTCATGCTTTAAGTGTTTACTGCTAAACTAGCACTTGAAAAATTCATTGTCTTCTTGAGGCACAAGGAAAGATCAGTAAAAAGATAGGGAAATTGACAGGGTAAAGATAGGGAATTTTTTTCTTTGCTTTTGTACAGCCAGATTGCACTAATTTACACTTCGGTGATACGGATTTGTGCAGAAACTGGAATGAATGGCCTAAAATGTAAGACCTGAACTTTTGCCTTCTCACTTGAAGTTTATTAAGATTCTGTCATTCACTATGTGTCAAACTGACTGTTGACTGTCTACATTATTACATGAGGACAGTTACTGCAATGATTTAAATCACGCATGTGTGTCTTGGTTCTATTGATTTCTCTATATATTATAAATAATTTAAGTAAAAATTTCCTGAATCTTTGGAAATTATTCACCTGTGCATTTGTAAGATATGATAACAAGATTATGATGCTAAATTTAATTTGGTCCCATTTATTTTATTTAAAGCTGTCAACACCATTGCAATGTCTGTATAAATATAGGACTCGGCCCTCCAAAGTTTTTCATGGATTCCTAGTCTTAAAAAAAAAAAAAAAATCTCTTTGAAGTTAAGCTCTTTGTAGGCAGAGGTCAGGTCAAAACGAGGAAGACTGGGGAAGCTGTGATACGTTTAATTTTTCCCTCTGCTTAGGTGAAGTTGCTTACATTTGCTATTATTAAAACGAGTTTCGGGGTGGGGGGGAGACTCTGGGGCATAGATGCAAAAATCACTAGCTTTATTGTAACCTGTTTTGCAGAAAGACTTTTGAAAAAGAGAAAAAACATGCCCGAGGAAGTGGAAATGTTAATTACTTGATATTTGTAAAGTAACTCATTATCAGTGTATGGGGTGTGTGGGGGGCTATAATTGTGTTAAAAAGAATTAATGGGGGAACTTTATTTGCTTCTTAGTATCTTCTACTTCAAAGTACTGTATTACTTGTTACAGAAACTGAATTTTGAAAAAAAAAATTGTATTTCATTCTGGAGCCATTTAGACCTTCTGGCGTCTAAATCTACATCATCAGTCCATCATGAAAAAGTCACATTCCAAAGCTGCTGGTTGTAACCTGTCCTGTGATATGCAGGGTAAAAAATCTGCCTAAGCTCTATTACAAAGTTACAGTTAGAACTTTGCATAATGAATGTATTTTTGAAAACATGCAGGAAGAATACTGTACTATAATATTGCTACAATATTTAACTATAGCTGTACCCTGTAAAAGTTACTGAAATAAATGCCATAAGAATCGCTCAAAACATTTCATACCTAAGTGAAGATATTCTCCTAATAATCTCTGTTACAGATGTAGTCTTTCGCTTACAAAATCTTCTACCTAAAGCCACCTTTTCAAATCCTTCTTTTTGTCTATTTCTTTAAAAAGCTATTTACTGTAAAATCACACATCTTTCCGCTGACTCCCTGTATGCATTTACTTGCTTTGGAGATTAGGAACAACTTTTTATTTTTAAATTAATTGCTCTAGTTACTGTGTTAAGGTATATTTGAGAATGTGGACCTTAGTAGTTAGAGAAATGAGGACATGAGTTGAAGGAGATTTGAGCAGGGACTAGCAAGAATATGATGATTAAGTAGAAAGTATGCAAAGATAAGCTTTTCTTGAGATTTCAGTAATGACTGTGAACGAGAAGAATGGAGATTAGAGTATTACTATGGATATCAGATTTCTATTAGCTTCTTGAGACATTAATATTTAGGATAGACCTGAGTGGAAAAGGATCCTCAAATAAATTATGAGATATTTAAAGCCTGTACATTTGTATTGGGAAATGGTCCGGTCTAGTAATGAAAGAACAGAGTGGGGTGTGAATGATTTGACTTTGTTCTCAGTAAGATTTTAATGCATTTAATTGTATCCTGTTTAGACTTTTAAAAGACGTGTATGATATAAACATCAGCAAAACAAGATTTTTATTAGGGTTTGGTTAAACCTAATCTTATTTCTTCCAATAGTTTTGTTTAGTTCACAATGACGTATTGTTAATTGAGTTACTTAAAGTGGAAAAAACAATACATTTGAGTTTTCTTTCTTCCTCAAGGAGATTAATTATTTAAGAAAAAACTAACAAGTACTTACTGTAATATTAGCTTTACAGGAGTTTGTCTTTTTGGTTTTAGTGACAGTTCCAAGAAGTGTTGAGCAGGGTGGTCCGTAGGCTTATTAGATGCATGGCTCTGTAGAATGAGCATGTGTGGTTTTTCTTGGTGAGACGATAGACCAGGTCTTGTACTGTCTTGCAAATGCTTTCTGAAAACTCTTAGTGGAAGTGTTTTAAACTGTGTCAATTGTTTTTTATGTAGTTTTGCAGAATTTTAGGCTAGCCAATATATGAGAGTCTTTAACAGCTTTGTGAAATTATCCAGTCAAGTGATATTTATGAAAGGATAGTTACAAAATTATTTGATTAGGTATCTAAGGGTAAGATTTGATATGATTTAGATGAAGAGACAGTCATAATCATCATGAGGTTGGCTTTGTGTTGTCTGGAGATGAGGAATATATGATAAGATGTAAAAATAAAGAAGCAACAGTGTGATACAGAATATTGAGTAACACAACAGTGTGCATTTCTATGTACAAATACCTGAAATACAGCCCTGTATTCAAGATGCAGTACTAAAATTATGCTATGAATTTTCCAAGAATGTATTGACTTGTCTGAAGTAAAATACATGTTTGCTGCTAGCAAATGGGTTCCACACTTTAAAAAATGGTCATTGGAAATGGCCCCCATCCTGTTATTTTCTGCATAAAGGCTGCAGCTATAAGGAGGAGATGACTAAATTTAATTAATTCCAAGGTCTGTCCTCCTTTATCAGGGCTTACTCTTATTTTCAATGGCAATGCACTACAAAATACAGACAACTAAAGATTTTCAGTCTACCTCCTGTCACAAGAATTAAATTTACTACCAAATTCTAAAAAAATTGAAGGTTGGAAAAGTGCAGGCATGTTAACAAGGCATTTCTGAAATCCTCGCTAGATGAGGAAATAGCAAAAGCTGGTGGTGGAGAAGTACTATTGAAAAAATACTGAGTATCTTAACGAAGTCTGCTCAGTCCGACAGCTCAGAAACACAGAAGCCCCACAGTAGCAGATGGAAAGGAGATAGGCAAGTCTGCAGGGCACTAGAGAAAGAGAGAGGGGAATACCATTTTTTTCATTTGATGTAAATCTATGGTAATTTAACCTCTAGGTGAATAAAATACACACAACTTCTGTAGGTTTGCTATGAAGTGAGAAAGTTTAAAATTTGGTGCAGAGTAAGCTTAGAAGAGTTTGATAGCAGCTTCTAAAAGCTTGCATTTCAAAAGAAGACGGACTCCCCAAAAAGAGGTAAATTGGAGGGAGGACAACAAGCTACAATTAATGTAGAAATTAATTGTCATGGTAACGGTGTTTTTATAACATGATATATATTACTGTAAGTTATACGTTGTTTTCAGATATCCAACAATTTGATCAGTCTTGCAGGCAGTGTAAATGTAGATTTGATGTGTCTGAACCTTTTAGCATTGTTGAATACCTTGAAAATCAGATGTTTAACATATTGGGGATAGCATAGAAGAGTGTATCACTTTGGGCAAAACTAACAAGATTTTAAGTGTGAATACTGGTGGATATCATGGGTTCCTGAAAAACATAGGAAGGGTGATTTATCTTTGAAGTATCATATAATTACTTGATTAGCAGGTCAACCTTTGGGGAAGGTGCTAGTTTTGAGTTTGAGAAGGATGTCTTAAATGCTTTCCTTGCATTTGGCAGCAACTTTGAAAAGTGTTTTGAAATTTTAATGCTGTTTGAATTGTTACAATAGCATAACATTTCCTGTGCCTCACCTTGTTGTCAGAACTACCTGCAGGAAGGTTCCATAGTAAAGTTGTTTTTTGTCCAAGGTAACTGAGCATTTGCAGTGGCTTAAGATTGCACGTAGTTAGCCATGATACTTTATTTATATTTCTATAGATCCATGGGACACATTTTATATGGAAGTCAGGGGACAACAGAGCTGTCAAACGAAGAAGCAAGCAGAGTAATTGTAGGTAAATGAAAGAAAAAATTCTGTAATTAAAGTAAGGATGGGTGCTTGAACAAAAATGTCTAACTTTCAAAATAGAAACAAGATGAATTTCAGCATAACTTAAAGGAGAAGTTGCATGAGCTTGTATATAGGGTAAGATGGAAGGAAAAATCAAAGGGGTATTGTATTAATTAGACAAAAAGCAGAGGCATTGTCATGATGATACTGTAGTATCATATTTCTTTGTGACTGTCAGAAATGCGTGACTTTGGGAAGGTTGCTTTTTAAGCAGTTGTCCTTCATAAGTAGTAAACAAAGAAGAAGGTGGGATACAGGAAATCTTGCAATGGTTTGCAGACTTGACTGTCTCTGGTGCCTAGTGATTAGTTCTACGTGGTTTTTCCTGGAAGCTGACTGAGCTTGTTCTGTTATGCTTTGCCTGAAGATACTTAATTTGGAACATCTGACTTTGATTTTAGAGTTTCTACTACCTTAGTCAGAAGTGTGACAAGCATATATATTCTGGGTTTAGTCCATAGTGCAGCACCATACCCTGCGTTTATAATGCAGCTTTTGGAATAAACTCCAAGCCTTTCCCAAGAAGACATCATAAAAAAACCTGTGTGTGGAGTTTGTAAAGGCCAAAGCATTTTTTTTTTTTTTTTGGTACTGATCCTATTCTTTAGCAATCAGCTTCACAAGTTTGACAAAAGATGACTTGTATAAATGGATTAGTTACTGCTTGTAAGGCCTTTTGGCAATAGTGAGTTTGGTAATTTTTGAAAAACACCAGAGACTGAAATTCAGGGCACTGATTGACTAGATTACTGGTTTCAAACGAATGAGTTGTGCCATGCCTTGCTGGTGGGACAGAACAGATTGCAGAAGTATCAATGAAGCTGGTCTTCAAAAATATGCTGGACTCATTACTTGAGTGCTGTGCAGTGAGGGCCTTAAAGCAATGTGAAGTAGAGTAGAAGATTGGGAACTTCCATTAACTTGAAAGCATTTTTTCAGTCCTCCTGAATCACATAAAAGTGAAGTATACTTTGTATTTAAAGAATGATGCGGATTTTTCATTTTTGAGGAAAGTATTCCATGACAAGGGCAAGACAAAATCAGTGAGGTTTCTGTTTCAGATATTTCTAACCTCTCTTTCTTGAGGGATGAATCTGCTGTCTTGAACAAAAGGTCAGTGTCTCCCTGCAGGGAAGAGAAGTTCAGATAAATGGTGCTTCTTAAGGATTAGGGGTGCCTTTGAATAAAACCTCTTTAAGTCTCTGAAACCTGTGGGTTGTTTTGTTTGGTTTGTTTTTTGTTTTTTTTTTTTTTAAGAAGTGATGATCTTTTACAGTGGAGGAAAGGAAAAAAATTGTGTGCAAAGTTGAAATCATCGAATGTATGGGATATGGTGTAGAGACTCTACATAAAAGCAGGTGAAGAATTTTGAAGAAATGCCATAGGCTTATTTGCTTAGGAGCTGGACTTTTCTGGGAATGAACATATGATAGGAGATAAGATATTGCTGATCAACCTGAAAGCTCAAACTGTTCTGATAAATAAATGATTCCTGGTATACTATAGTTACCTGTTCTGTTTGATAGTGTGAATGTCTTATCTGTTTCATTGAATCCTTCTGTCATTCAAAGGGTAGTATCTGGAAGAAAAACTTGAGTCCCTGAACCAAAAATAGATCAATACCACATTGGACAGCTATGACGTAGCATCCTTCTGTAGGAATAGTGTTTCACAGGCAATTTCTTCCTGATTTCTAGGATGGGGCAAGATGTGTATAATTTCATAGGAAATCAGGGAATAAGATGAATTTGGAAACAGAATTGTATCGGCTCATTGATAGGTAAGTAAAACTGGACTAGAACATTGCTCTAGTTATTGGAGGAAAAGTGTGGCAAATAAAGTCACTAGAGCTCAATAGCTGACATAAATATCTGGCTTAACATGTAGTATTCTAAAAGTCTTTAGGTATGCTGCATGTGGCACTTGCTTTACAAAATATATAATTTGCCACTCCAGGCAGGATAAGCCTCCAGCAAGGGTTTTTTGTCTGAATTTGAAGCCAGGAGGTGGATGGACTTGAGAAGAAGGAAGGGAAAGAAAGGATCGTGTTTGAATGAAAGATCTGATTGGCAGATACTATTCTGGATCCAGGTCATCTGTTGAAGAGCATCTTTCAGCCTGATTGAAAGCTGAGGTGACAGCATTTCCTTAATTTAGATCCATTCTGTTAAGACTGGGAAATTGCAATTTTAGTACTTTATCTGTAGGAAAATACACAAAGCAGAGGAGATTTAGCTTCAAGGAAAAGTGTGCCTTTGAGTATGTCTCCTATTCTTCAGAATATCTGAACTCTGTCATCTATAACGTGCAGTTTACAATACACTTTTCCCGCAACAGGCTGAAAAGGTGTATGTATTCAACACTGAGATTTAATTATACCATTTAGCTTTCTGTATAGAAAAGCATAAGATATGGTCTGAGATCTATGGATACTGGGAGGATATAGACACTGGTTCTGTGTGGACCAGTCCAAGTCCAGCATGGCTCACGCTGAATCAAAGCTAAGGTGTTGGCTGCTCTGTTGGACTGTTGATGTCTCTGTGCTGTGCTTCTCAGCACTCATCTTTGCTTGGCTGCACTGTGCCGCTTGGCAGTCTCACTTGGTTGGCTCTGTGTGTTCAGGATATGCAGCACCAAATGGATTCATCTTCCTTGAACCCTGCACACAGGGGTGCATCATGCTGACGCAGGACTCACTTGAGATGTAGGTAGATTTGGGGCTGGTTCATGGAAAAACCGTCACAGTTGTCCACATTATGCTCTTTGTTTCCAGACTGTAGCAGATGGACCTTAGAGCTGGTTTGACAGATAAGTGGCTCAGGTCTGTCAGAATTTGAGCTTATGATCTGAGTAGTGCAGGAGACATTAGATTGCTCTATGGACTCATGATGGCTGTAGAAGCAGCGCTGTGCAAGTGTAGTTGTGCTCTGTATAAATTAAATTCAGCCAGACCCCAAGCTGCCTCTGCATTAAGCCAGTTCAGTTGTCTGCATGTTAGATGCACAACTTGGGCAACTGAGAATTTACTGTACTTCTGCTGCATATGTTGATTATTAGTATTGTACAAAGATTTTTGTTTGTTTATTCCTGTTTTCAAAATGGCCCCACTTTGTTGTAATGAGACCAAGTTATTCACCATATCAAATTGGTCAAAATTCTTTTTATGTATATTGTTGGTGAATACCAGGTGAGAGAAACTAAGGAAGCATGCACTACTGTGAGATGTTCAAAATGACTTTTGAGCAGGAAGGTATTGTGTTGAGCTCTGGGAGAGGGAAATGACTTGGGGCAAAAGTTCCAGATATCATTTGGTCTAGTGCACTGCGTTGTATTCTTGAATGAGTATTTTTCATCTCTATGCATGTAAATTGCTATGTTATAAGGCTTTTTTTTTTTTTTTTAAGAATGCCAACAACGAAAACTAGTCCATTCTCAGTATTAAATATTTGTTCCCTTTGAGAGTATCAGTGTTGAATGAGTTTCTGCACACAAAACCTAAATAGACAAGTCTCTGCAGCCTCTGTAAATATACCCTCTAAACCAGCAGCTAGATCAAATCCTGTAAGATAAAATGTAGTCACATCCTCTAACAACAAGAATAGAGTTAAAATGATGGCATCCTTGTTGTTTAGCATTAATGGGAATTGTAGCAAAGACAAAAAATGTATCCTTGAGTGTTTATATGAGTTTCTGTTGGCTTTTTTAAAAACCAAAAATGTTAGTTTTCCATATTTTTTTAAAGGAGATTATGAAGGGTGTGAGTATTGATATGCAGAACCTTGAAAGCAATATTGGAATTAGATAATTAATAAAACTATAAAGGATCAGGTTGGAAAAAAAATGTAGGTAAAAGTATGGCTGATGTAAACTTAGAGGAAAAATAACACTGGCTGAAAAGGAAAACTAAGTGATAGAGAAGGAGAGACATAATATTTGGAGCTGTGATGTTTCGTGGTCTCTTAGAAGCTCAATGAATCAGTCTGTTGGTACAGCTGCAGTGCTTAGGGCCTAAACCATAAAGTTCGCCTCTGTTGGAAAGAATTGATAGCTCCTATCTTTTGTAACAGTGTATGCCTCTCTTGATTAGTGTTCCACTTAAAATGACTAAAGTGAAATTATTAGATAAAAATGCAAAGTTTTGAGGCTGACTAAGCAACATGTATCATATTTATGAACGTTTCTGCCTGTAGTTCTGGATTGTTCAGTTGTAAAGTCACTCCCAGTGGTAGAGGCAAAAATGCTTGTAATCATCATGAAGAAGTTTATAGAATTTCTTTCTAAACGCCAGTTAGCTCAGATGCTCTTGGATATGCTCAAAAAGCAAATTACCGTAAATATATTGATGAAATAAAAGGTGGTGTTAACATTGTCTGTCTCTACTTAATCTGTAGCAGCCTATTACAAGAAATCTTTAACTAACTGGTTTTGAAAACCTGTAATTTAAAATGTCATATTTTGGCAAATCATCAAAATCAATTTCCTGTTACAGGAATAGTTTTTCTTACATTTATCTTTTCTGTGAGAAAGCCTTCTCTGTATGAATTCCTTCATGCTTGAATGACATGATTCAGCTACCGCTAAATCATGAACAATTCTATCAGGTTAAAGCTTCATGAGTGGTAAAGTTATCTGCTGAAGCCTGCATGGCTTGCAAAGTGCTTGGTTGCAGTTCAGTAGCCCCTTTTGAGTACCTGGGGAAAAAAAAAAATTGAACGCTTGGAAGACACTCTTGAGTGCTGAGAGATGTGAATTTATTTTTTTTCCTCAATTTTTTAAATATAAAAACGTTGAATGCCTCATTTAAGAAATCTCGAAGTGACAAAGCAGGTAATAAATTTCAGAACATAGATATAACTGATAGACAGCTATAGAAATAATTGAGAACAAAAAGATGGATGTTTAATTGGGAAGAATGAAATAACTGAGTGGAATTCCTTGTCACAGAAAAACCACATAGAACCTCTTGATTAATTTTTAGTGTGTCTTCCCAAATATGATTTTCTCTGTGTTTTTTTGGTCTTAACTGACTTCTGTTCCGTGTAGTGAAGATCTTTTTGTCAGTCTCATTTGTTTTATGGTACTAGAAAAAGAAGTTACAAACCTAGGACTTAGTTCTAAACTTAATTTCCCATCAGTACTCTGATAGAAATTATCCATTTTGCCCTCAGGAACTGAAATTGTTGGAAATTGAGAACTCCTAATATAGTTGGCTAAGAATTCTTTTTTTCCCGCTCTATCCCTTTTTAACAAATTTCCATGATCGTGGTGTTGTCCACGGCCCTAGGCAATAATTAATTCTGTGTCGAGAAGTTCACTGCTGTCTTACTTTATAAGTAACATGTCAGATTATTCTCTCAGGTCACTATGTAGTAATGACGGGATTGTCACTTGTCCGTCACTAGGAATATGAACTCCCTGTATCTCATGAAGCGATCTTCAATTCCAGACAGATGATCAGTTTTGTTTATATATATAGTCAGAGGTGTTTTCCACCTGAAATAATAAGCTTGTGCATCAATTACACCTCGGTTCTTCTTGCTATTATGACAAATGGTTGAAACAGTTCTGAGGCAAGTTTTCTTAAAAATGTCCTAATATAATCCATTGAGTCACTTCAGTGTTTTTTGGACTCTACTGTGTGTTTTCCAAGGTCTCAGTATGAATGCTCTCCTGAAAAGCATGTAGTCATACATTTGCCAGTTGATACAAGCTGGGAAGTGTTCGCTAATTGCTGATCTTCATCTCTCCATGAGTTAGCATGAGTCCATGAGTCCAGTTTTTACCCCAAAGTTGTATCGTGTTGACATTTTTAATAGTCTTTATTTTTAGTCTTTAATTCATTAAGAATTTGCTGTGAAGACTCATGAAGTATCAGCTGTTTTATATTAACTGCCTTTCCCACACTTCATCGATCCTTGTAACTTGGCTTTCACTCTGTAACATGGACTATTGCAATCATTACTGAAAATATAACTTGCTAATGGGAGCTGCCTTGATTTTCTGCTTTTGTTATTTTACTTGTCACTTCACCTAAGCAAGAAGTGCCAGTAGTGTGATCCTGTGGGTTGGGATAAATAAATATGCGTAAGAGCTGATAGATTCTATTGCTTTAATAACGGCTTTATATTTTCAGAGTATCACGGTGCATATAATTTGTGCTTTTTCTGTTTAAAAAGCCCCAACAGCATAACCCAACTAACAAAACCCAAGAGCTTGGCAGGGTAAACATTCTTTTGGAGAAGAAATTTGCATCCTCAAAGTCGTAATAGAATCAGAGAACCTTCCTCTTTATATGTCATGATTTGAAACTTCTTAATTCCAAAATCTCAAAATAAAGAAATACCCTTGCATTGGAAAGAGTGAAATGTTTTATTTCACGTCAGAATCCTTGTATTCCAATATAAAATAAAATTAAAGTGATGCAATTTCAAAATAATATTTCACAAAATGTGAAAATAATAAACTGTTGAAATTCTTTTGCCTGCTGTGCCTCTTCTCATCCCGATTTTTAGTTTGGATCAACTGATGGAATGTGGTCGGAAGTTTCTGTGGCCAGCTTTTAAAATGTATATATGTTCTGACAGCTATATTCTACTGTTATTAATGCAGTGTATTTTTTTCCAGTGAACAACTTGGTAGATACACAACAGGATTTGTCATTGCTTTCAATTAACCTGTTTGAGCTGAAAACACTTAAGTTTTACTCCATAAGGCCAGCAGTGGCTTTAACTCTGATACCTAAATGGTCAGCTTTTTCCCTTTTGTGATATACATTGTATACTTCAGTATTGCAGTACACTCAGAACAGACCCCTTCATCATTTGAGGGCGCTGGGATTGGGTGGTGAAGTATTCCCTCTGGAAGCTTCATTCTTCTGGAGTTCACTCCGTGTGAGTCTCTGACTGGACATGGCAACTGGGAGAAGAGAGGACATGGCAGTCTTGTCTCTAAATCCTTAAGAAAAAAAAAAATCTCATGTTGATAATGTCGATAATGCAAGTAAGTGAAACAAAAGGCTGTAACGGGTTTAAATTTGATATGCTATTTTAATGAAGTATTAGCAGCAAGATAAGTTTTAGCAGGACTTCTTTTTATAGTGGTTGTTGTTGTTAATAACTGAAGTAAAGAGAGTTTGAGAGTTGTTGTAAAGTCTAAGCATTATGCGTGTCTATATATATGTGCACACAGGAAACCTCGACCTGTCTCTCAGCTGGTTGCACAACAGGTTCCTCAGCAATTCGTGCCCCCTACACAATCAAAGAAAGAGAAAAAAGACAAAGTAGAAAAGGAAAAAAGTGAAAAGGAAACAACAAGCAAAAAGAACAGTCATAAGAAAACCAGGTAAAAATTTTAGAAACTTCTGTGGTATTGGTAAAACATAATTTAAAAAAGAAAATAAGAAAACGTTCTGTGATTTTTACTGCTTTATAAGTGGAGTGGCTAACTCTTTCAACAACAAGGCTAAATATTTGTGTGTGAAGTTTTATTGGTTTAGGATGCCTATTAAATGTGAAGAAAACCTGCAGTTTGTAATTTTGACCAGAAGATGGAGACCAGCTGAATACAGAGAGAAAGACTTGGGTATTTTTGTTAAGGGTTACAGATATATTTCTCACACCATACAAAACTATAGATAGGCAAACGGATGATACTAATCTCTGGAAAAGAGAGGGGACAGGAGTAACTAGTTTTCATGCAAAATAATAACGAGAGAGAGAACCAATACCAGTCTGCAGAAGAGTGGGAAAGTAACATGGTTATTGCCATCCTTGCAGAACTGCAACAACCTTTGCAGGGCTGGACTAGGGTATAAATTAATGTGACAGGATAAGGTATGTGTATTACCTAGCAATAAAAATCTCTATGCTACATCTGGGATGCTGAAGGAAACCTTGGACTCTTAGAACTGAGAACATGAAATATTACAGGACAGACAAGTAGTTGTAAAAGCCTTGATCTTTCTGTAAGACCAGGTGGAAGGAAGGCGCAAACTGCAAAACTAAAGCAGCAAGTTTAACCCCTAAATCATCGCAGTCTAGCAAAAAGTTATTGTGGCAAGAATGCTGTGCAAAAAGCCCAGAATATACAAGACGTAGTCTAATCAAACGTGGGAGGAACTATTGATATTTGTTTTTTGCTTCTCTTGTGCCTGGAGTAAGATTGTGAGGATCAGAACCAGGGAGCGACTGAGTCAAGAGATAACAGTTGTTAAGAAAGTCATGGTTAGGATTAAGGACACTGAGATGTTTCTTCGTTTTCTTTTTTTCTAGTACTCAAATTTATTAGCTTACCTCATGCAGCTGAAGTACTTCAGTTATGAAGCATTTGACGTTAAAGGGGGTTGGAACTAGATGATCTTTAAGGTTCCTTCCAACTCTAACCATTGTACGATTCTATGAACATAGTGAGTTTTAATTAAGCTAATTAAATATTTATAAATTGAAATATTGATGGTTGAATTGCAATAGTACATTAAAAATGCAAAAGCGAGGTAGGGAAAAAGGGAGAACGTTTTAAAAATAAATAAAATAAAAGTGTTGGACTGAAATACCTGTATGGAGATTTGCATTAAGAATTGCTATTTGAAATAACCAGGCTACTTTTTTTTTTTTTTTTAAATGCTTCAAACAGTTCAATTTTTCACAGGATTGAGTCACTGGGTCGGGAAGCAAGTTAAGAATGCTTGATTAATTTAAGCAGACTTCTTCAGTCCTCTGGGAAAAGGATATCCTTTTCTCTCTGCCTGAAAACTTGTATATTATTGCTGGAAACGATCATAAAAATCTGCATACGCACTCAATATGATTAATAAGCTCCAGGCACAGCACTTACGCGGGTTGATAATGCTGAATTTTTCTCTTCATTCCTATGTTACAAAGCAGCAGATTTTCAGTTTTCTCTTAAATTCTTCAGTCACGCTCCTTTAGCCTCAGGGGAACGAGATGTCAAAGCCTATCTCTATTCTAGCAGAGGAAAGGCATGAGGTGTTTCAGCTGAAGTGACTGGGAAGCAATTCCCAATTCTACTTCAAACAAAGTCAGATGATAGGGTAAAGGTTAGGGCTTTGCTGTTAGCGCACCTGCTAACATGTGATGTCATATTAATTTATTTTATTGCAGCTGAGCTAGTGAAAGCTGGGGAGTCAGTTAAATGCATAAAGCTCTGCTTTTCATAGTCGATTGTATAAATTCGGCTGTCTGGTGACAGTTTTTCATGGTAGTCAAAGGAAACTAGTAAATAGAAAGTACTTCACGCTTGTCACTAGGAAAAATATGATGGCAGAATATAAGTCAAAGTATTCTTCTCTGGTCTGAATGTTGTGAAAATCAAGCAGTTGAAAAATTAGATGAAGAGACTTACCCTCTCAACACTGTGTGTAATACTTGGCTCTGTGCGTAATTTAAATCCCAGCATATGCCAGGAATACCAGAGGTATACTGCGAACACAAAGTCCAATTCAAATAGCGTACTAGTAGTCCTAGTGAGGTTTGGAAATGAAGTAATACCTACTGCAAGTTAATGCTGTCTGTGCTGTTAAATTCAAAAGACAGACACCAGTATCTTCGTTATGGAATATCATTCTCTACTTAAAATTGTTGCTTAAGGCTGCTGCAGAGATGGGTGCTTCTCTGGATCAAATTCATAACTTTCTATAGCCACAGTAAAGAAAGACTTAATTTTTAAAAGTAAAGATCTTCACATGTGCGACACATCCATATTCCTGAGGTTACACTATTCATAAGGTTAACTTTTAAATAATCTTAGGAGAAGGTAATGTGTTATGTTGAGCTACTCTAGCGTAAAACATACTAGCAAACACTCTACCATAAATATTTGCAGTATGTTGTTTTCCTGTGTATTACACGTTGCACATAGCAGTCTTATGTACACACGTATGTTCTCCGGAGATCCTAAAAAGTAGGAGGAAGACAATAAGATGGTGTGTGTGCTTTTAATATGATTATTTGCTTTATTTAGGCCAAGGTTGAAAAATGTGGATCGAAGTAGCGCTCAGCATTTGGAAGTTACCGTTGGAGATCTGACAGTCATAATTACAGACTTTAAGGAGAAAACTAAGTCACCACCTGCTTCCAGTGCTGCTTCTGCAGATCAACACAGTCAGAGCGGTTCTAGCTCTGACAACACAGAGAGGGGAATGTCCAGGTCATCCTCACCCAGAGGAGAAGCGTCATCACTGAATGGGGAATCTCATTAAAGTTTATTTCCTCCGGTTTCTTTAGTCTCTTCTCTTCAAAACATGCAAATACATAACTTCTGTCACCCGTTACCACATTTTCATGACAGATTATCCATGCACAATTGGTATGTTGACTGGAACTTAATTTATGCAGTTTTAAAAAAAGAAAAAAGTGCAGTGGTAGAAACAATAATTTAAATGCAATCTACAAATGCTTACAAAGCATTTTCCGACCAACTTTTTAATCTTCATGTGTAAAGGTGCCATGAAAATGTGGTTTGAATGTTCATTATGCAGTGTTATTGGTAAGTCCATTTTCACTTTTAGTTTAGTGAATTCTAACACAACTCTTGGAGTCTCTACTATTGGCATGTACTGAATTTAAATTTTTATAACATAGTTCAAGCTGCCTAAATATGTATTATTTGAGAATTGTGAAACATAGTTATATGTATGCAAGTCAGAGATCAACTTAATCAACTATTGCTGCAACAGAATTTTCATAATAATTATCTTCTTAAAAACACCTGCTGGTACTTGGTGTGGTTAAATAGGAAAAATGTTATTAAATAAAACATTTGTATGAATTTTTGCCAATGTTTGACACATTTTACTAGATTACTGTTACTGAATTATGTTTTACCAATATTTTTTCACACTTAAAACACTTATTGTAATGTTTACAAGCAAAATAGAAAATACATTTTAAGCATTGATTGGTTAACCTTACAATTCAGGTAAAGTACTACATTGTCACTGTACACTGGTATTCTATGTTGTGTAACAAATATGGAACCTCAGACGACTATGCATTTGGCAAAACCTAACATTTGGAGATATGAAAATTTGGAAAAGCTTTAAAAATTACAGAAGTGCAGTTCTCATTTCTGCTTAGTGCTGTTTCCTTGCCCCAGATTCATCTAGTGTCATATAGCCACTTATCATTTCATTACAGGAATATCAGATGTTGCACAAGAATAAGGAAATAACAGTACTACTAATTTTTTGTTCCTGAATCAATTTCTTTAATTTTGATTTGGCTATTAGAATATATTATGTCATAAATCATATCAAAAAAGCTAGTACCCTACTTTATGGCATAAACTGTCAACATTTATGCACTTAGCAATATACTGATACAGAGCAGAACTATTTACAATCCCATCTGGTATTGTGTAAAATTACCAATAAAATATTTTTGTGAATACAGATTTTGCATTTTTGTTTACAACCAATAAGTGTTTTGATGCACACATACAATCCATGTATAGATTTTAAATTATAGATTCAGGTTCAGTACAAAAGTCCATTTAGCTCTTTTTAGTGAGGTAGTCCACTTACACTCTTGCGATTCTTTTCTCTTTCATTCAAAAGAAATATATTTTTAAGCCCATGTAAAAGTTGGATGGACCTTCCTGGTAGTGAATCCAGCCCCAAATTATTACCAACATATGATAGGTCTTCTTAACAGCTAAAGCAATGGATTTTTGTAGCCCCTGACAATTGTGATGTTTGGTGGTTTCTTGTAGTAATGTATTTTTTCTGTTTTTAATGCAGTACTTCTACAGGCACAATGGTACTGTTCTATTTTGTAAGATGCTAGTTGTGAAATACAGTTAGTTGCATAAAATGAAAGTCTGATGTGATATCTGAAACCATACATACCTCATTCCTTGGTGTTGCTGTTTAAACTTTTTAGGCATCAAATGTTAATTATAGGCTATTTCAGATGGGTAACTACTGACCTGTTTATTATGTATTCTACTTTATCTTACTAAATAGGATGTCTGTTCATTGCCGTTACCTGGCCAAATCTTACTATCTGTAAAACAATGCATTTTAAGGTTCTTAAATGTTTTTGGGGCTGGGCTGGTGTTCAGAATAACATACACTAGTTTTTAAAAGAGAAATACATGCTTCTCAACTTTATTTTTTTATATTTTATTTTTAGGTGGGACTATTTGCAGAATATACTGATGTAATGGATTACAAGAGAGCCGAAACTGTTTAAAGTAAGCAGTTTAATGATAGCAAATCTCATCGCAAGATGTTTTATGAAATGTGTTTCTAATTTAAAATGTAATGAATGCCAACACATTTCAGAATTCCTTGCAAACAAATAATAATCTATTACCAGTAGCTCACTAAATGGGAAACGTATTTTCATTTAACTTTATGTGAATAAAACACCCAGCACTGCCAACAAGAGGTCTCTTTGTATCTTCAGAAATAAGTAGTGATTTGGTTTGAAAGGAAGGGAGGATGGAGTGGATTTTACTATGATTCAACTGTCTCTAGAGAATAATCTCAAAAATGTGGTACAAGTATGGTTATAATCAAAAGGAATGCAGAAAAGTCTCACTGTTCTTTGTGGAATAAGACATAGAAAAGCAATTTCTAACCACAGATACAACAAAAATCAGCTAGGATCTAAAAACTGAGCTGTGGTGGTTTTAGCTGAACTATTATGTTGCCAGTGTTTACATTGCAATGATGCCTGTTTTGGCATTAAACAAAGTTAAGAATTTTTGCCTGTTTGTTATTAAAGGGATGTGACAATACTGACAGCAGAGTAGACAAATTCTAAGTAGAATATTGGATTTGACTCTGTTCATGATGTTATAATTTAAATGAACTTCACTTTCATAATTTCTAAATAATTTTGGCTTGTAGTAATCCTAAGTCCTTTTTCTAACTGTAAATATATTTAAAAGCATCTTTACTCCCATTTATAAAGAGTGAAAATTTAATGTTGTAATGTGTTTTGATTAGCTATTTTTCTCTGTGACTGCTTTCAGCATAAGAACTGTTATTTGGTAAATTCTATATATGCACCAGTCTTCAACAGCCATAGATCCTGGGTTGTTCATGAAACGGTGACCCGACAAAGACAAGCGTAATAGTGTTCCATATAAATGAGTTCCTTTATGTGCTGATTGATTGTCTGGTTTCAGAAAGGAAAAGGGGGGAGAAATGTGGAAAAATGAAGTATAATTAGTTCATTGATAAAGACTACAATAACTCAGTCTCTTATTTTCCTAAATTTGCCAATAATTATAGGTGGTATAAGGAAAAGAACAAATATACAGCTGTAGACTATGATCCTCTTTTTTTTAAACCTGAAATTAAGTATGTATATTGGAAATCAAAACGGTTGTTCTACTTAGTAGCAGGATAAATTATGCCATATAAAATCTTGATTCTAACAGATGTGTTAGTAAAAATAAAATAAATAAAACCATAAAAATTATTGATATTAAAAGTCTTGAAATTAAGACTACGACTGAATTTTTAACCTATTACGTGTTTCTCTAGATATTTGATGGTTTGGGGCATAGATTGTAAAATCTAAAATTTTTTTTAGATTTTATAATTTGTGCGCTTTACTTTTTTTTTTTTTTTAATATTATGGATAGCACGTTTTTAGGTAGCCATGTAAGATAGAATACTTTTTATAATTTGTTTTCACCAGTTCACTGTAGTGTTCAGGCAGGTCTTCTAAACTTGACACAAATGTATGACTCTGCCTCTGAAATTCTTTAATTTTTCTCTCTCCTGGCTCAAAAGCCTGACACTTTCCCACATTATGCTAATTGATTATACTTTGTCATACAGGATGGATTTGGCACGGAGCAGTCTATTCTGTATTTCTTATATACATGCAGGGTTCTGTATCTGCTTGGTTTTTCCTGTCACATGCCTTTATTTCATTCTGCTCCCTACTACGGAGTCTGGGTGTGCTTCCTTTCAAATATCAGAAACTATATGGAAATAGAAATGCAATTAAATTTAACTTCTCCAAAGGCAACAGCAAGTGCTATACTTGTAGTAAATTTTGCCTGTGCTTACTCAGGAATAGGATAGGTAAGATAAAAAGTTAATGCTGGTTTTGGCTATGATAATTTGCAAATGCATACTTCTGTGAATGTTAAGATTTGGGTGTGCTGGAAACACTGTTTGAGCTTTCAAAGGTTTTTCTTACCTGAAATTATCCCCCGACTTATGTCAAAGCAGACTCAATTTGAAAGGGTGTAACACCACAAACTAGCAAAAGCTGTACACTAAAATCAGTCAAACTGAGGAAGGTCAGTTGGTTTTCTTTTGTACTGTCAACGTTTTAACAAGAGGAGAAACTTTCTCCTCTTGTTAAACTTAAGGGGTTTGCCTAAGACAACATCAGATACTGAGCTTAGTTTGACATCTAAAGAAGAACCCACATTTTAATAAGAATTAACAGGATTTAACTACCAAATTAAAATTGGAGAAGTACTCCACAAGTTAATTACAAATCAATGTGTTAAAGAAATTATTGTAACTTCCTGTCTAGATGGATATGAATGGAGTAAATGGAGCAACAGCAGTGGATAGCTGTACACTTGCTAGTAAATGGTATTATCCAACAGCAAGTGATGTTTAAGTAACTTTCCTAAGACATTACACAAGACGACTGTGATATGTGTGTGAACAAGGCCTAGGAGTCCCGGTGTCCCCCCTGCCCGCCCCTGCCTAAACTATGCCATTGGATTCAAGCACCGAAGGAAAAGGCAGCGAACAAAAATTCATTTCAGATCGTAGAGTCTTAGTAATGCAGGAGCTGCTTACAGCTTCTGTTTGACTGTATTGGTGAAAATTAATTAAAATGAACCACCACTGTATATTTAATCCCTCAGAAGATGTTTTCGGTCCGAATCGTGCCCCTTTTATTATGGAAAACAGATAAAAATCACATGAAAGAACTTGCTCTGTCCACTGACAGGGGATTTTAAGAGAAGGCATTTTGAGGTGCACAGGAAGTTTTAGCTGTACTTTTAAGGAGTTAAACATGGAAGATGAAGGGCAAAAGCATATTCCATAGCTCAAATGACTATTAATAAAAAAGATCACAAGAGATTGCTGTACCATTGGGGCATTGTAAAAGACAAGATGGTAACGCTCTCTAATCATTCCTTGTGCCATATGTTTATAAAGAAAATTACTACCTGAAAAAATATTGTTCCTGTAACAATAATTTAAAGAATAGTCCCAAAATGTTAATTATTTTGGGGAAAGTATGGCATATCTTGACAGAGGTAGGGATACCTGAGCAAAAAGCCCTTCAGGACTAAATTTTCAGGACCTACGCAGCATGGAAAAGTGTAATCTTTAATTACGCTGTTGTCTGTGTATAAATATTGATCTTACTCAAAGTGCTTGCAAAGTGAACAAGCTCCCTTAAACATTAAGATTTTAAGAAATGTAGCTTTAGACCAATGGAGCTGTAACTTACAATGGAGTTCTTGAGAAGACAACTGAGGGAAAAAGACTTAATCTGTTTTTTGATAACCTGCTAATCATGTGCTCATGATTTTCCTTTTCTGTATGAAGACGCAAAAGTATACAGAAGAAGGAAATATATGTAACCAGGGCTAATGGAATTTGGCTCTTTACCCCCTTCCCAAGCTCGCTAGATTCTACAAATTCTGTTTGTTCAAAGGCAGTTGCGGGTACTGTGTCACTAGAAAAGGATGGAGTTGTTCAGTCACTTAGCATCTGCTAGTTAAGGCGAGTTGTCAGGCCCATTCTACTTTCTGAATACCCACTTTGGGAATACAGAGATCTAATTTGCTATTTATATGCATCTAATATATAACTACCATCCATGAATAATCTATTTCAAGCTGATCCTTCTTTGCACAGAATAAATCCACATGCTTCAATGCCAAGCCCAGTTCCTGCCTGCACAGGTCTCTGAGCAAGGAAATCTGCCATCTGACTGATCATCTCTTACTGTAACAGCCTTCAGCTATGAATTAATCTCAGCAAGGGAAATCTCTTAAGATTACGTGTATTTGTTGAGTATTGCTACTCCCACCTCTGAAGGAAACACATTTTGATTCCTCCTTCTCTCTTTTCCGCCTTTTTTTTTTAAAAAAAAATTACATCTCTAGTATAAGTGGATGCAGTGAGTTTGAAATAATTTATTGTGCCTGCTTTTGCAAGTGGGGAATTTGACTGCTATTCCTGGTTCTTCAACTATATCTTGGCTTCTGTAAGACCAACAACAGTTTGTGGAGCTTAGAGGTCATCTATCAGTTTTGTCACCATTGTCCTTGTTTCTATATAATTGACTTACTGAACGGATTCTTGCTGAGCAAACTTATTTACACCAGTCCTGTACCATTCCAGCATTCTGGCTGCGGTAGCTGGCATTCTGGGATGACAGCTATTACTGGCAGATGCCGGCTATTACTGGTCTTCATATCTGCATTTCTGCAAATGGTCTGATTCTATTGCTGGGAGGCTTCCAAACATGGAAAAATAAGCAAAATGCTTTCCAACTGATGGAGGTGTAATGTTGCCAAGTAACTCGCAGTACCTGGAGGCTTTTTGAAAGGTGCAAGAAAACACTTTTGGTGCCAGCTGGAGAAAGAGATCTGAGGAGCATGCACAGATAGCGAGCGCTTTCTCAGTTTTCCCACAGAAATTCTGAGTAGCTTCTGTTTCTAAAATGTCAAGCACCTTCAAAAACTGTCAGTCCAACAAAAAGACAGAGGATAAGGGGGTAAAAGAACAAAGAAAATATTTTTTCTGAATAATACCTAGAAAAGCCACTATACAATGGCTTCTTTGTGTGTTTAGTATTCCTTTCTCTGTGTACTGTATTGGAAATAGGCAGCATCCCACACTTGAAGGTGTGTGTTGCTTTATAATTCTTGATATGTCTTGGTTCAGTGACTTTTAGCCTAAAGATAGATGTAGTTTTTTGTGAGTTTCATAGTAAATATCATTAACGTTTCTCTCTTGGGTACAGGTCATTTATTGAAAGGGCAGTAGTTTTGATTAAAGAGCTAGTCAGAAACAAAGTAGATTCCTCTTGTCCATTTAGACACTACCCAATTTTAAAGATCCTGATTCCTGGACTACTAGAAAGAGGGTAACTTTATGTTGAAAGGCTAATAAGAACCAGACTGGAACGGATGTGGCTTCTGAAGAGTTTTGTGGCCAGTAGTTCGTATGGCTGTTTTCAGTGATTATTCCACACCTTAGCCCATTAATCTTGAAGCGTTGGTAGAGCATCCTCACAGACAAATCACAACTACCAACAGCACCGTCAGATGCTCTTAAAATTTACTAAGTGCCTTATACAGAGCATCACTGAGGCAACGGTTCGATTGAAAGGAAGTTGGATAAAAGATTTACTCCTCTGGATGGAGTCACAGGTTATCAGTTGTAACCAAGGTGATGTTCCTGGTTATAACACGCTAGAATCTTATATTTTATTGCTGATACAAGTACCTAATAAGAAACAGTCCAGAAATTACTGTGGCTTTCAGTTTATAAAACATACATGCTTTGGAGGAGACTTTTTCTTCTAGTCGGCTGTGATAGCCTACTGGAATATCACAGAAGCAAATAAAACTTCAGAGTATTTCTGGATGCTTTCACACTTCTTGGTTTCTCAATCAAGGACAGTATTACCTTTCTTGGGAAGAGATACGTAAGTTGGTTTTATTCGTAGGGTTTTATGTTTATCCAACAGTAACTTTTAAGGATTTTATTGTCAGAAAAAGGGCTTGTTATTTTGAAAATAAAAATCTTACCTGCCAGGTGTCTTCCCCAAAATGAGTAAGTGCCTTTTCTGTTCTGACTCTTAGAAGTATTTACTTTGCCAGATTGAATCTGAATGTCCTGGATAAACCAACTATTAAGTACTGAGTGTTACCAATGGCTTTGGAAATCCTTTCACTGAGAGAACAAGAGACAGAATGTAAGCCACTTGAATTATTTTGAGACCTGACATTATCAGAAGTTTTATAACTGCTATGAGTAGTATACTTCTAAGAACAATGTAACTTTTCAGGAACTTGATATTGATAGGAAATAAATATTTATTGAAAGAAGTATATTAAATAAATATTTATTTACCAGTTTAAGTAAGAGAAAATGTTACACCGTGGGGGCAACAGTCTTGCTGTTAGCAGTCCTGACGACTTAATGGAAAGTAAAAGGGAGGCCCTGAACTCTGGCTGTAAAAGAATGCATGGTATTTGAGGAGAGATTGGGACTGTGAATCTTAGGTCCACGTTCTAATGAAGTAATTCTTCCTACCTAAGTTTTTACCAATTCTCAAGCAGAAAAGCAAGCGTGAGGTATCAGTAAGAGGCCCTCTGGTTTTATTGGTGCTGCTTCCTATCTCTAGAGGATTTTTTTTTATTTTTTTTCAAACTTTGCTCAGGACTGGTACAGCTGAAAGTATATTTTCCCTTCATTCTTAAGCCTGGACTTTGAATGGAGTTTCTCTGAGACACTTTTGTAGTGAAATCGTATTCCCTACAAACATTGAAGAGAAAAATAAACATCTCCGTGAACAAAAGATTGTGTGTGGTTGTAATTTTTTAATATATGCAATTTTGTTATAAAAATTCTAAAGGTACTCTAAAAAACCCGTAACCAGTATATTGGCCTACACTTAAAAGGTCTCATAGTAGCAGTCAGAAAATACAGTTTGCTTCATGACATGCTACAAATTTTCTGTCTGATAAACTATATTCAATTCCAATTAAGCACTCCTTTAAAGAAAGATGACAATACATTGCATTTAGCCAAGTGTATAGTAGTAACTCATTAGGACACTGCCTTAAACTGAGCTCTTCCTGACCTCAATTCAAAGACATTATTAAGCAATTTAATCACAGTGCAAAGGTATTTTTTCCAGAATAAATGCCACACAATTAACGATAATGGAATTGTTTTAAAATTATCAACTCTAGTTATTTCACATTGTTTGATAAACATACAGTTGATTTCAGATGAACGTAAATAAAGGTGTTTGAAGCCCAGAATAGTGACGTGTATTGAAATGCTTTCTCCAGGAATAAATTAATACTTCTTGCCTGTGAAGAATCGACAAGAAAGTATTTTTGGTGAAAACTGTTGTTGGTGTACTATATTCAATCTTGACTGGCAGTGGTGATGCTTAGGGTGTTTTATGATAAATGAAATGGTAAATAAAATTATTAAATTGTTCAGAACCATTCTCTGAATGTGTTATTTGTACTGGCTAGGAAAAAGTGCAAGAACTTGAGTGATTTGGGCATAAACAGCAGACTTAGGGAATTTGATCTCAAAATGCCAACAGGCCTCTGCTAATTTACTGGCACAGGTGATTCATTACTCCTTTTGGCTATGATGTAAGTTGAGTTACTCCTGAGAGTACTGCTTCCGAGGCAAGAAACTTGCATCTGTGCAAGTTTCCATGCTTGCAAATTAAAGTAACAACTGAGGTAAGAAGCTTGAGAAGAAGGCTTAGTCTAAGGCTTCATCTCATTGTATATGCAACTATTTTTTGTCACTAAGGCAGGTTCTAAAAAATGGTCTATGTGGGTTGTCTCAGGTGTTATCTTCAAGTTACATGCAGTTCCAGTGTTCAGTTCTCTCTGAATTGTTTGTGTTGCTTTGCAGTGTGAGGCTGAAATCCTACAAGGCATTCTTGAAAGAAGCTGGTTCCCTTGCAAAGACAAGAGTTCCCCAGCTGTGTAGAAGGTGGCTGAAGTGTTGGCCATGAGTACGTAACTCATCCTCTCTCCAAGGTGGCAATGTGTGAGCCTCAAACATCCTTGGGCACAGAATGCTTTTAATGCCACCCTGTAAGTGTTGGGCATACATCCCAAAGTGCAGGCAGCAAGTGGTAGCAAACTGTTGACATAACTATCAGGCTTGGTACTAGCAGAAACACTGACTTGTACAAGACTAAATTGGCATCAGAGACCAGAATGGGACTATTGTCACTAATTAAGGGAGTCTACTTTAGTCTACTTACTCATCTATTTTAGAAGAACAGAAGGAATTCAAGAGAGGAGAGCAAGCTGTAAAGCCCTTCTATCACCCTTCTGTTGATTTCTTTCCTCTGCTGACTGTTTGGTAAGTCTGCTACACAATTATGGGTCTGAAGATCAAAACAAATTTCTGAAATTCCACACAAATATTTTGGCAGCCATGGGAGATCACAGCATTCCACTATGTGCCTGGTGCCTGGAGATAGTTTAGGACAGTGTCCAATTTTATTTTACCCTTTCTTTACCTGAAAGAAAATAAAAGTGAAAAAAAAAATATCTAAAGTTACAGATAAAGGACGGGTGAAGGAAAGCTGAGTCATGTATTAGTGCCATCATGAAACAGCAGCACTGGGAGGTATCTTAGATGTTTCAGGCTTTAAGTTCCATGCAACACAATATCCCAACTACTCACCAACTCTGCGGCCACTTGGGCAATGAAATAGTTTGAGAACACAATTTAATGACAAATCAGATAAATCAGTATAATGTCTGCACACCAGGGAGTGGCACAGGACTGCAAGCTGAGCTGACTGATCACCATAACTACCTCTGTGACCTTCAGATGTGATTAAGACTCGCCTGAATATGAGGACACTGGGTACCTAAGCCTGTTAGGTACCTTGGGCATTTGTCTGTTATGTGGCCGTTCTGTTCAGTTTTTAAAGGGGCAGTCAGTACTAAAGAAAGTATTAATGCCTTACCTCTTCTTCCTGATAATTCAAGCACTAAATGCTTTAAACAGCTACCGCTTCTGACTGCTCTAATCTAATTTTTGAATTAGTAATTATGGAAATAAAGCAACCCCTAGAGAAAAGGATGTGGAGAGATGAACGTTAGGGCTTCCTTTCTGTATCCTTGACGTGTCTCTACATTGGTTTACAACGTTAAACCCTACTTGAGGAGGATCAGGGAGTGACCACAGGGTACAGATAAACAAAATAAAAAGGTAAAATAGCTAGAAGTTGATAAAGTAAATCAACTCTTTGCCTGGTTTGACTGACTGACTGCTTTCCAAAGCCTCTCCTTACTGAATGACAGTCTGTCATCTTTTCCGTTCCAGGCTATGCTAGTGTTTTGAAATAGGGGCAACTGGCTCCCTGGCTCGCTGCCTGCAGTGCATCATCTGGCTCTGGCTTGCACTGCTGAATGGCTCTCACAGCCCCTGACAACGCTCCTAAACCTCTGTTTCCTCTTGTAAGGGCAGCTGGCAGTTGTCGCCTAACATTTTGGGGTTTTCATTTTAGCTGTTTGCTAGATGCAGTTTCACTCTCCTAGCCATGCAGCCTTTTTGCACTTGGAAACAATAAATACAGAATATGTATAAAATTTTAAATCAAATATGAAAAAATAAACTAAAAAAAAAAGCAGTAGCTTTCAGTCTGTGGTCTGAGGGTCTCATGAGCTAATGCATTCCTTGTAAGAGTCTTCACAAAAGTGACTGGGATGAGCATACTTATTACGAGGAGCATTAAATTCACTGCGTAGAGTCTGCACTGTTACCGTGAAGTGGAAAAGGTAGAAAATACCTTACAGGATTAGTTTCAGATTAGTTAATGTCCTTCATCTTAAAAATCAAACTTTCAAGCCATAATGCAAAGTCGCTACTGTGTATGATTACTGTTAGTAAATATTTATTCTATTCAAAGAAAAAAATTATGTTGTATTGTAGAAACTTAAGAGACCCTGACCTGGGTGTCAAGAGGACTCAGAGCAGACAACAGCAGGACAAGACAAGGACTTTTATACCTGAGTATAGTTATATATGAACAAACAAACAAACAAAAAGCCAGGCCTGTTTGCTTTATTTCTGTATTTTTGTACATGGTACATATTTGCGTAAAGTTGTTTTCACTCCTTCCAGGAGTACTTTAAACACAAATAGCTGTGCCAAACACGGTCCTTGGAGAGTTTTACATGAGGCCAAGAAACAGAAGCCCAACACTGAGAACCCCTTTGGACTGACATTGTGGAGCTCCATATTTAGAAATCTTTACAGAGAAAAATAAAAAGGAAAAGATTTTGATGCAAAAATACAGAAAAAGAGATAAAAAGAAAATTCTCTTTGTGCTTCTAAAAAGTATTCTTTTTGCTTTTTTAATGTAGTAAAGCACTAAAAATTGTGCAAGTCTACATATATAGATGCCTATTTATTTATTTAGGACACAGAAGTTGAACTTTCTTGAACAATAGAAATATTTTGACTCTCTACTGTTTAATAATTGTTCCCAGAGGATCCATTAAATAAATCTTGAAGTAAATTGTACTATTGATGAAGAAATAATTCAAATTAGAAAAAAACAGGAATTTTGCAAAGCATCACACCACTTCCTGAACTACTGAGAATGCAACTTATTGACTGCTGTTGTCCTTGGGTGTGTATATTGCTGATGTATTGTTTCCTCGGGTGTGTATATTGCTGATACCAAGAGTAATTGCAAAATATTGTAAGCTCTTGCTTATAGTCTAAATGGATTAAACGCACACTACAGTGCAAAACAATGAGAGCTAAAAGGGGAAAAAATGGGGGAAGGCAATAATATTTTGGTCATCGATAAAAATCGGTTTTGAGAATTTTCATCAACAGTTCTAACATTGGGGGCTGGTGTAGGGTGATTTGAAGAGTAGATGCCGTAAGAGTAGAAAGCAGCTGTAACAAACTAAATGCTTGTCTTAAAAATGAATTGGAAGGAATGAAAAATGATGTCTGGCAGCAACAGAAAAGGGACGTTGCACCAAGAAGTCTGACGATACCATATGCACAACACATGGTAGCAGAGCAGTCTCCCCTGCTTCCCCAGCCTTGCCATCTATCATAGCAAAGTGTTGACACCCCAGGTTGTACGAAAGGGCACGAGAACATCAAAGAAAGTGTCTTTGCCTTTGAAAAAGCCTTAAGTGGCCTGCACACGGGGGCAACATTGACACAAATCTGTCAGCGCAAAATCTTATTGCTTTGCCAACTTAACTAATGGCTTAACTTCCTGAAAGAACAAAACCAGAAGGAATCATACAAACACATCTGATTGGGACTGGGGCTTTTAATTAGCAGAAAGCTGAAGTGGAAATTGATTTCCCTCTTTGTTCTCTCTGTTGCATCAGATAATCCCCTTCCATAAATGTGAGTAATTTTTTTTTTTTATCTGAGTCATCTCTTGATTTAATGAGTTGTTGTACTTTGGTTTCATTTTCTGGCATACAGTAACTGCATTTATGACCCTTGAACACACTTGCAGAAGTATAAAATGCTGATTCTCTTAAATAATCAGTTGTCCCAGCTACTTATTTAACATCTGCAGTTCACTAAGGTTACTGTTTTCTGGATTTCAGCTATTTTCTGGACATAGTAAATAGAACTGAATCCTAAAGATACAAAAGTTACCATGACTAAGTAACTAATTTTCAGCCAAGACAAAGATTTCAAGATTTAAAATTGGTAATAAATGGAGAGAGCCTTGCATCTAATTGTACCTCTTTGTGTTTTAAGTTTACTAAAGACTAGCAAACCTTATAGCATAAAATGTTGTATATTGATCATTAACTGTTTAGGGTGAGTAATAAAGATACATAATTATTTCTCTTTAAAGAATTTTAAAAGCTGAATTAGCTAATTGCATACTGTCCAATAGTGTTTTTTCCTCAGTGATAGGACCTAGGTATGACATTTCAGTCACTTTTGCTTATCTTTGTTATTCACAAGGCCAAGTTTCTAGTGAGAAGCATTTTATCTTTTATCAGACCAACTGATAGTTAGATTAAGTGGACAGATTTTGCAGTCTGAAAAAAGGCTCATGTGTGTGTAAGTTTATCTGTTGTTTTTTTTTTCTCCCCAGTAGCATCAGATATCTTAACAAAAGATACTAACTTTCTCTCTGACCTTGCCTCAGTCATATTTTTAGATCATTGCAGGTACATTCTCACTCCAGGCATTATTGAACAGCGCTGAAAGAAGAGAACCCTGTAAATTCCTATTTGGGAAATGGTATGATTGATAATAATAATAATAATAAAAAAAATTCTCCCTATGTCATCTCTCTTTAGCACTCCTGATTTCTTCTTTTCTCATCTAAGAATATACTTTCTTCTTCTAAAGCATGAAAGCATTACTGCTGCCCAGCTGCCACATTCATTCGTGGTCCCTCTACAACACCCTTCAGACCTCGTTTGCCCTGACTGGAACAATCTTCAATACAAAAGACAAGCGTCACACCTCAGTAGGGACTAACTGGTCTGCGCTTTTATGCTCCCTGTCAGAAAATACCAGAAAATACAAAAATGTCTCTCCACTCCGACTCTCATATTGCTATGTTACTTATTCCCTGCCATATGGACTTGATAGTGTACGTCAGGAGCTGTGAAATGGGACAGTGAGCAAATCCATGACACAGGTCTGCAGGCAGATAGGCAACGAGAGCAATAAACCGGGTTCTGAATGCAAACACAAGTTCAGGAAAGCTGGCAGGATGGCGGGTTCATCCGTTGTGGCAGAAAGCATGGAGGGACGGGAAACAGAGGGGCAGGAAGCCCAGCTAAGACTTGGAGTGGCATTTTCGGCGCTGTTTCTTTCAGTGGTGCGTGCCAGTGATGATCATGCCAGTGATGCGTGCACGTGGATCTCGCTAACATAAATTTCCCTTACCTCATTAAGCAAATCCTTTCTAGAGAGTCCTTTTTACAAATCTCCCCCATTTTATCTATGAATCATCCCATCATCACCCTGCCATCATTGGCCCTGAATTCATTGCTCCTTATCCTCTTTAGTTCCTTACTTGTCTTGGATTCTACTACTTCTTATCTCAGTCCAAATTTCCCTGCTTGTATCTCTTAGTAATCATCTTGGGATGTGCACTGCAAACGTAGCTGAGTATCCAGTATTTCGGAGGGCCACCTTTTTTCCCTCACTTCTACTTTTGTTTTGAGGAAGAGCCGATGAACGATTTTGGCAGGACAATTTTGTCATTACTTCTCTTCCAGCCACTAGAGTTGCCAGCTGGCGTTGTGCTTTCCCCCTTCTTTTAAACACAGCCAAGAGCAGCAGTAAGCTACGGCTCAGGTTTTATGGGCATTCACATATGACATATACCCTCAGGCCCCAGAATCTACGATAGAACTATTTTTTTAAGCTCTATTGTAAATCCTGTTGGCGTTTCTCTTAAAATGCAGGGGCCTGAATTCATGTGATTAAGTGGGGATGTCACCGCTTGTTTTAAAAAAGAGAAAAGTCTGTAGGGAAAAAAAGTCCAGCCTGTAGAGAAAATGCGAGCCAAATGCACCGTAAGGATGAAAAAGCAAGCAGAATTATTTAAAAAAATGGTTTTTTTAAACCAATGTCAGGAGCTGAGGGAGAAGCACTGATTGATGGCTTTAAAACACTTGCCTTGGCAACAGCGGGGTAGGCTGTTAGGCTTTTGCTCAGCAGACCCGGATGGGGAGAGGGGATGCGATACTGTACTGGATTCAGCTGAAACACAACCAGCATTCCCCCTGTCTAGCAAGACCCACACCTATTCCTTCTTCTCCCCAGTGCCCAGACCTACTTCTTGTTCTCCAGAAGCATGACTTGGTGAGCCAAGAGAACCCTCACTTTGCTACTGACCACAAACGAATCCTTCAGGCACGTTTCACCAAGCTTCTCCGGCTCCCCGGGCCAGGGTGGGCCAAGGCCGGAGGAGGGAAGGGGACTGGAGTCCACAGCAAGTGGCACACTCAGGTTGCGTCTCCACAAGGAGAAAGGACACCAGTGTAACCCCAGCTGCCTAACAAATGTGAGGGAATATCCTTGTGAAGAAGAGACAGTTATAAGCTTTTACACAAGGAAGTCGAAGATGCCACAACAGAAACCTTGAGTAAGGGGACTCAAGGTTTCTGGGGACTTTTCAGGGGACTTTAACCTCACTTCTACCCTTAACAAAGATGGGAGCCCATGCGCTGAGCCTGTGGACTTCTAGTTTGTAAAGACTGGTCAGTGCCTCTGCCTGGGACATTTCTTCTCTCAACTTCTTCCCAGGGACGCATTTTCCAGAGGTCTGAGCAGGTAGCGAGACCAGGCTGACCCCGGTGGAGGCAAGCAGCTTCTCCGGGGCCCTTCTGTCATGGATGGAGTGACACACTTCACTCATAGAGAGAAGCGGCGATACATTTATTGATATAAAACAGGGATTTAACAAAGTTTGATAGTAAATGTGATAGTAAATGTGACAGTGTTTTAACAAGATTCAATGGCGAGGCACACTTGGTTAATTACTGCATAGATGACAGGGTCAGAGCTGTCAGGGAGACCCTCCCATTGAGTCAAGAGGTTCAGAAAGGACGCCCTTGCTTTCTAAACTTCTCAGAGAGGAGTCTAGGTTTGGATGGGTCTAATCCTAGTCCCAGATTTGGTCATTTATAGAATCATAGAATAGTTTAGGGTGGAAGAGACCTTAAAGATCATCTAGTTCTGACCCCTCTGCCATGGGCAGGGACACCTCCCACTCGACCAGGCTGCTCAAAGCCCCATCCAGCCTGGCCTTGAACACTTCCAGGGACAGGACATCCACAACTTCTCTGGGCAACCTGTTCCAGTGCCTCACCACCCTCACAGTAAAGAACTTCTTCCTGATATTCAATCTAAATCTCCCCTCTACTAGTTTGAAGCCATTACCCCTTGTCCTATCACTACATGCCCTTGTGAAAAGTCCCTCTCCAGCTTTCTTGAAGGCCCCTTTCAGATACTGGAAGCCTGCTATTAGGTCTTCCTAGAGCCTACCCTTCACCAGGCTGAACAACCCCAACTCTCTTAGCCCGTCTTCATAGGAGAGGTGTCCCATCCCTCTGATCATTTTTTTGGCCTTCCTCTGGACCCACTCCAGCAGGTCCCTGTCCTTCTTATGCTGAGGACTCCAAAACTGGACGCACTACTCCAGGCGGGGTCTCACAAGAGCAGAGTAGAGGGGCAGAATCATGTCCCTTGACCTGCTGTCCACGCTTCTTTAGATGCAGCACAGGATATGGTTGGCCTTCTGGGCTGCAAGTGCGCATTGCCAGCTCATGTTGAGCTTCTTACCCCCTAACACACCCAAGTCCTTTTCCTTGGAGCTGCTCTCAATCCATTCTCTGCCCAGCCTCTATTTGTGCTTCGGATTGCCGTGACCCTGGTGCACTTGGCCTAGTTGAACTTCATGAGGTTTGCACTGGCTTATCATGCCACTTACTGAGGATCCGTTGTGGCGAGGAATCTCTGAATCTCGAGAGGTAACCTTGAGCAGGCGTCCCTGCTCAAAGGGAGATCCTGGCCAGTAGCCCGCTGCCATGCAGGAGAGCTCGTAGGGCTCTTGTGCTGTTCAGTATTTGTGGGGATCAGATGACTGACCTGTAGTCAGATTTGCATATCAACCATGGCACTGTGGTGAGGCGGGCGCATTGCTCAAGGTAGCCCTTGGCTATTGGGGCTACAGGATTGGGGCAGAGTGGCTCGAAAGCAGCCTGGCAGAAAAGGACCTGGGGGTGTTGGTTGACAGCCGGCTGAATATGAGCCAGCAGTGTGCCCAGGTGGCCAAGAAGGCCAACAGCATCCTAGCCTGTATCAGGAACAGTGTGGTGAGCCGGACTGGGGAAGTGATCATCCCCCTGTACTCGGCCCTGGTGAGGCCCCACCTCGAGTACTGCGTTCAGTTTTGGGCCCCTCGCTACAAGAGGGACATTGAGGTGTTGGAGCGTGTCCAGAGAAGGGCTACAAAGCTGGTGAGGGGTCTGGAGGACAAACCTTATGAAGAACGACTGAGGGAGCTGGGGTTGTTTAGCCTGGAGAAGAGGAGGCTGAGGGGAGACCTTATCACCCTCTACAACTACCTGAAAGGAGGTTGTAGAGAGATGGGGGCTGACCTCTTCTCCCTGGTGACAAGTGATAGGACGAGAGGAAACAGGCTCAAGTTACGTCAGGGGAGGTTTAGATTGGATATTAGGAAACATTTTTTCACTGAAAGGGTTATTAAACATTGGAATAGGCTGCCCAGGGAGGTGGTGGATTCACCATCCCTGGAGGTGTTTAAAAAAAGGGTAGACGGGGCACTTAGGGACATGGTTTAGAAGTGGCTTTTGTCAGGGTAGGTTAAAGGTTGGACTGGATGATCTTAAAGGTCCCTTCCAACCTCAGCAATTCTATGATTCTATGATTCTATTGTGTCCTTATTGGTCTCCCTGAAACCACATTGAGGCCCGGATGGAGCCATCACGACCAGATGTACCCATTGTGACCACCACGGGCAGTCATCGCTTGGGCCGGGCTATGAGATGAAGGTCAGGTTGGTGGTGGAGCACACTGTCACACCTCCCCGGGGAACTGGGACCGGGACCGGGACCAGCCCCAGCCGGCGTCCCCCGGGCTCCCTGCCTACCGTCCCCCGGGCTGGCTGGCTGGCTGCCCGCCCGGCCGGCCTCCCCCGGCCTGCCTCCCCCGGCCTATTTGCAGCCGTGAAAGGAGAATTTCCAGCATTTTTTCACGTTCCGGGCACTGAAAGGGCGATTTGTAGCCGCCCCGCCGCTGTCTCCCCGCCCCTGAGGCCCGCCCCGCCGCCGGCACCTGCCTCCCCCGGCCCGCCTCAGGGCTCGCCCCGCCCCCCCCCCGCCCGACCCCGCCCCTCGCATGCCGGGGCTCGCGCTGCCGCCGCCGCCCCGTCCGTTAGTGCTCGCGCTGCCGGTTGGGCCCCGGCCGCCGCCTGGCGCCGCTGCCGGGGCCAGGGCGGGAGGATGCGGCGGTTCGCGCGGGTGGCGCTGCTGTGCTTGGGCTGCGGCCTCTGCTCGCTGCTCTACGGCTTCAGCCAGCTGGCCCTCTCCCTGGAGCAGCAGCCCGGCGGCGGCCGGGAGCGGCAGGCCCCAGATCCCGGCGCCCGGCAGCAGGCAGGCGGCGGCCGGGCGGGCGCTAGGAGCGCGGGCCGAGGCGAGGCGGGGGCCGGCAGGTACGAGGCCGCGGGGGCCGGGGCAGGGCCTCAAGGCGGGGGGAGGCGGGCGGTGGTTCCCCCCACCCCGCATTCCTGCGGGGAGGGCCGGGAGCGCGCTGGCCGCTCTCCCGCGGGCGGAGCGGGGCCCGGAGCCCGCCCTCGCCCCCCGCGGCGGCCGCGGTCGCCCCCGGATGGTGGGTGCCGGGGCCGGGGCGAGGCGGCCGGTGGGAAGGCGGTTTTGGGGGTCGGGGGGAGCGGCGGTGTCGCGGCGCGCTCACTCCCGCGGGCCGGTTGCTGGGGAACAGAGGTTGAAAAAGCCTTAAAAACAAACAAAGGAAACTTTAAAAAAAGTGGGTGTTGCGGGGCAGCCGGTGGCCGGAGCCGGTCCCCGCCGCGGGAGAGGCTGCGCTGCCCGCAGGCTGGGGCGGTGTCGGGACGTGGCGGGGGGGGGACCGGGCTGCTGCCTGGGGAACGGGGCTCTGTGGTACGGGCGTCCCGTCCCAAAATCAGCCAGGCTGCTTCTTAATTGCAACCCGGGTAGATGAAGCGAGGAGGGCGCGTTTACTTCTTTCAGGCTAAGGAACTTTCAGGGTGTTACTCGGTTCTGAAACTCCGTAACTTTATGGTTATCAAATCTAACTTTATTCAAGCCAAAATGCTTATTATGGGATACTTTGGTAAAGACAGTCTTCTCACAGGGAACTGCGAGTTTAGGTCTGCAGTTAAAAGTGGTGTAAATCTGGGCGGCTCGCACTCTGCATTGGCTGCATATTTATGTTGCCTGCCTCCTGCCAGCAGAAGCTTTTAATTGGCCAAGTGGTGAGTGATATTATGGGATGAAAAAATGCTAGTTTTCCTCTAGATTAGTTTCATGGTCCCGTTCACCTGTGTTTACCAGAACTCTAATGTCAGGAAAAAAAGTAGTGACAAGAAATCTGTTACTAAAGCAGGAGGAGAAATCAGGACCAGGCCTTTCAGGGCCAGCCAACCTCCAACTCGCCTTAGATTCCACAGCAGTTTAAAGCAACGTAAGTTTGATGTTTAGTGACTATCCCTCCTTCCCAGTGCTGCACACGCTCTGGCACCCCCCCACCTTACACTGCTTGTGCTCCTCTGATCACACAAGTTGATCTCGCACGATGACCTGCCTAAAAACTACCTCGGTTTTGGGCCAGCTCAGCACTCCGAATTGCCTCATTGTGTAATTACAAAAGTGTTGGTGCTTGTGCAAAGGAGTTATGGAGGATGGCACGATGACAAGCTCTGACTTAATCATCTTAAAACATCATGAAACAGCATTCTGAGTTGCTAGGGGCGGAGTCAGCTGAAATGTGAAACCCAGTTTTTGACTGGTTTAACTACTTCAGAGAATGTTTTTTCTCATGCTTGTGCTTTAGTTCGGATTAATACAGATTAGGACTTGAAAAAATGTGAGGATGCTTGTTTTTCACTTCTAGTTCATGATTAAAAACTCCTGAGAAGTTGAAATCTTCTAGTTCTAAAGAACATGGTAACTGGAATAAAAGTTAACTTTAACAGTTTTATGTAAGATTTCATTGGTTTAATATATCAGTTTTAAATAGAAATGTGAGGAAAAAAATTATGTATGATACTTCTTTACTAAAGACAATATGCACTTTACATGAAGAAAACTTTAGTTGAGTAAAAGATGATAATGTAAATAATTTGTATTAGTAAACATTGAAATTACTTTCAGGTGCATCATGCTCCTGGTTAGCAAAAGAAGAACCAAGTTTATTTTAAAAGCTGTATTTTTTTCTTTTTTAGTGTTTGTACTAAAGTGTAGTTTTAAAATCAACTGGTGGGGGAGAACCCCAACAAGGTGCAAGAGGCTTCTTGCTTGCTGCACTGAGGTGAAATGGGATATAAATCTGCCCTGTGTTGCAATGTGGAAAAGCTTTACAAACTGAGAAAGTTATTTTTCCAAAGGTCTTAACTGCTGCAAATAATTCATGTGCATACAGTTTCATGGGAGCATATCTCCTTGCAAAATCCGTGTCCGTTGACACTTGTGTGGCACTTCTTTACCTATAAACTACTGTCAAATTGGAGGCTCAGGATGAATGTCATCCTCTTGTAAATTACTAAAGTTTTATATGCTGTTTGTGCAAAGAACGTATGCAAAAATCATGTGTGTCAGTCCCTTAGAACAGTCCCTAAAAGGCTTTTGTTTAGGGAAAAAAGCTGGCAGTTAAGAAATGCCCTACTGAATGTTCCTTTAGACGTATGTTTCAATTATTCTCAAGTATTAAATCATGTTGCATTATTTTGTGTAATTGATACATACATCTTGGTGAGTGTATTGGTGTTTTCCAGTTTTTATGCTTCAGCTGTTTCTTTAGTGGAGACTGAGCATGACAGCCACATGGCTGTTTTATGCCTGCTTCTATCTATCTTGTGATCATGTAGTATCCTACAGCGTTCATAACCTTATAGAGTAAACTGTGTTCAGATAACCTTCTAATCCTTTTTGAAGTTTAACATTTCGTATGCATTGATAGTAACTTTCAGTAATGGTTTGCTTCAGCTGTTTTAATGGGTAGCTTTAAAATACAGTTTGGCAAAGCAAATGTAGCTGCCATCTGAAGGCATTTACGCACTCAGCAGTGATTTCCTCTTCTCTTTAGCCAAGAAGCTTCTTCCTTGCCTGGATAATCTAGTTTAGTATATGATATAAGGGCAGACAGAGCTCAATCATACTTGTGTGATGGGGGGAGGGAAGGGGGGAAGTTGGAGATTTTTGGTAGTTTTCAGAAGCATATGAATGTGAAAACTGCAAGCTTTGGATAAAGCTTAAGTATACCACACCTGGAGGAATTTTGCAATAGTGATGATGCTTTTAAATAGAAAATCTTTAATTAAAAAGGAAGTACCATATTGAAACTAGAATTACAGGTTGAGGCAAGATTCTCCAATAAACATAATAATTTAGGGCAGCTTGTTGGGTAATCACTTTGCTAAGGAGTTGTTTGTTTCAAAGGCTACAGTAGCCTGAGGAACAAGGTGACTAGAAACTAAAGGCTTGCATCTTGAAACTTGATATAAATAGCTGAAAAACATTTCAAGAATTTATTAGCTAAATCTTAAGGTTGAGTTCTAGCTGTGAAGAAAGATTAATGTTGAAGGTAAATTGTCCTCCTGATTATTCATTCCAGAGGCAGGTAGTAATGAATAGTCAGTACTGTCACATATGAGCTAAATGAACAATAGATCTGAACTTGAAAAAAAGAAAATATTGACATGTCTACTTCCAGAAGATACAAAATCAGTCAAAAGCCAGTATATATAGTCAGTCTTTTTTCCTTTGCTAGTATGATTTATGGATGAGTAAGAAGTCTGTGAAAAAATGTAAAAAAAACCCAGAGTGAATAAATGCATATTTGCTGTGTGTATGTCATTTAATAGTACTATAATCTACTGTCTGGGGGGTAGCCTTTCAAGTCAGTCTTTCTCCACATGCTTTCAGACCAGTTAATTAGCAGACTGTGCGTATGAGAAGTGAATCTTCAGTTAATTTTCTCAATATTGCCACTTCAATTATAGTGGCAGATATCAGGCAAGTCAAGTTTTAACGATAATGCAGATAGTGTTCATCTTTCTATTCAGGTCCAAAAAAGTGCTGTCCTAATAACAAGTTTGAGAAGTAGAGCATGAATCAGTCTGTCCTCAGTTCTGTGAATTCATTGAGGCCAATGAATTTGACCCTATTAAAATTAAGCATTTTTCCATTATGTTGTAGTTCATCATTTTCATGCAGCCAGCCATACTGTTTTGTTATATGTGACACTGGTATCTGACTGATATCTGTCTCTTGCTCTTGAACTATCCTGGCAAAGGGAGAGAGTTCAGTGGATTTATAGTGCATGGAAAAGTGTAGGAAGTACACCCTCAAGCTTAGATGGCAGAGGAGGGTTGTTGTGATAGGTAGTTCATTCTTTCCTTGCACTGTACACAGCTGTTTCTGTCTGTGTCAGAACTTAATCAGCAGTTTCACAAGAATGCTTCTCGGCTACTCTCATGCCTTAAATAATTGGTCTAGAAACTGTTTGCACATTTCAAAAGATGAGTAAAACTTTTTAAAGGATGCAATATTGAACAATTTGAAGTTGAAACTTCATTTAAAAATAAATATGCTGATTTTGTCAAGCAGTTAAGTTGACTAGCAAATGTTATTTTACATGGAAATATAAATTAATGAAACATGAAGATTTTTTACAGTTAAAATGCTTGTCCCATGTCAGATGTTTAACATTACATCTGCTGTCTCCTATCTAATAAAGCCATTGCTTCTCTGACAAAAAATTTGTGATGCTGCTGCGAGTGTTCAGGAAAAGCTATTCAGAAGAACCAGAAATTCTCAGTGCATTTGGGAGTTTAACTGAGCATCTTTTTATCTTCCTAAATTTTTACTCCTGTGATTAGGAGCAGGAAGGAACTGAAGAGTGCATCCTTCCTGTTTTGCCACATGTTGTGGGTTGTGCTGTAAGGAGAGAGACTAGTCTGGCTCTGTTAGTTGATTCTTGCAGTTGGTTAGACTTAGGTTGTCAGTGCAGTACTGACAGGCAGGCAATAGCCGAGCCTCAAGCTAGTTGACTGCAACCCTCACCATTTGGACATACTGCTGAATTTCCTGTGAAGTTACAGTAGTATAAAAGATGCTATGTGGACTGAAAAGTGTACTTGAACTTGAAAGCTATGATCTCCATTAACAGTAAGTCCACCAGTGCGCTTAACAAAAGGACTTTTCTTTTTTTTTTTTTTTTTTTTTTACAACTGATTGTTGGGGGATTCCTTATTGTTAAAACTTGACTTGCCTGAGCACAGGGCCTCAGTCTTTGTGAATGTGACTTGTACATTGCTATGTATTTTGCACACAAATTTAAAATTGTCCTTTAATTCTGAAAATAATTCTTCTTTTCAGGTCACAATATAGGCACTTTTGCTATGTCTGCAAGACTAAAGTTTTTACTATCCAGTTGCGTTGAAGCTAAATTACCTGGTAAATGTAATTATTAAATGGCTGGTTGCCTAAGGGAGAGATACCTTGAACTGGCAAACAGACCTTTGAGAATGCTCGTCTCTATGATTTTTAAAACTTTCTATTTCTTTGTTTTTTTTTATTTTTGACAGTGGTTGGTGTTAGTAGTTTTCCAACCCGGTAGTGTTATGGAGGCTGCTGCAGCTCCATGTCCCTGGGTGTCCAGCCAGTAGCAAAGCTAAGCATTTATTCCCAATGGACACACATGCCCACAGTGCATATGTATGTGGCTGGCCACAGAGAAAACAGCGCTTGCACAACCACAGACAAGACGAGCGGCCTGATCCTGTTCCCTTGTCTGGCTGGTGAAAGACTTTTCGTGAAAAATATATGAAAGTATACAGCGTGGATCCTTTCAGTAACTGGCCTTAGACGCTTAGTCTGTCCATGGCTCCTGATCCTCTGGTCTCCCCTGTTGCTGGCCTGGGCCTGCAAGCCCACAAGGCTTGCAGCCCCACTTCAGTTGCTGGTACTCAGACCATCTTAGACATGCACACACGTGCACAGATGGATCCTTCCAGCCTTGCATCCTTCCAGCCTGTGTGGCAGCTGGCCACAGGATTGCCTCATGCAAATGGGTCTTTTGGCTAGCACGTCCAGACCTATGGACTTAACATTAGCCAAACCTCAAACCCCAGGGGCATCTCTGGTGGCTGGCTTTGACCTCTGGCCCCTCCAGCAGCCGTCCCGCAGACCCTAGTCTCTTGTGGCTAGGATAAGAGGGAGGTTCTTTCAGTAGTTCAGACCCTCTGGTCTCTGCAGAGTTTGTCCCAGCCTTACGGCCTCTCTGATACCTGGCTCCCAAGTGACTTGCTCTGCTTGCAAGCTAGTCTGGCTTGATACTTGCTAGTGATAATGTGCACCAATGTGCACACCCACACAGTGTGTGCACACACATATCTCCGGTTTCTGGCACTGCAGGCTCATGGGCCTCTATGATCTGTGGCCACCTTTTCATTTGCTGGCACTTGGACCTCTGTGCATACATTTGCACACAGAATGGAGTCCCCCTTCACTCAGGAAAATAGAAACTGAGTTTAATAAGGAGATTGGTGATCTGGCACACAACATGGCCAGTCATACTGACTGGTAATCTATTTACATGTGACTGGACCCTCTTATCATGTCTCCGTTTTCACATTCTCATTCCTCACCAGTCCGCCTTGATCCCACAGTGAGCTCCACGCCCCTGCAGGCAGTAGCCCCTGTAGTCAGTCAGTAAGGTGATCTGGAGAACCTCTCCTGTTGTCTCATCTGGTGGATCTTCTGCCTGGCCCATGAGCAGACAGCTGTTCTGCATTGGGGCTGGGTCAGGGTGCTCCATGTCCCTGGGTTAGATTGCTGCTGTGTTTCCTTCACCTGACATTATTTTCTGCTTTCTATTTATGGAGACTGGCCTTTAATCACATAACCTATAATAGTTGTGAGCAAAATACCCCTCCCTAATGTTGAAGGTGACTATTCCTGTCTGACTAGTAACCTCACTCAGGTAATAATGACTGTGCCTGTTTGATGAACAGATACAGTGCATCTCCCTAGCTTTGTAAAGCACTTGTGGCACTTAGTTGTAGTCTAAGCTTTTCTCAAGTTTTATTTCAAGTAAAAAAAGAAAGTATCTTAATGAGTGGCATTTTGAATGGTGTAATTTTGAATAATAAGAAACAAATAATGTCCAATGATTTCAGTCTCTTAAACCTTTGTATGCAAAAGCTTTATGGATATATGGTGGCATATGGTCAGTTGAGAGAGACTTCTTTTGGCAAGAAAAAAGTCTTAGTCTAATACTAGGTAAATTACATACGTATGTATCCTAGTAACATTTTTGTTTCAGACATGAAATTTATGAATCAAATCTGTGGCTGACAACCTTGTCATCATGCTAAATGGGATGTTGGAAAGGCTAATGTGTCAGAGAGATTACTTAGGCATGAATTCAAGCTTGCCTTTTGCCTTGGTAGTCTGGATGGGATAGTAGCTCAAGGCAGCTAAGAGAAACACAGCTCTTGACAGCTGGAAGAGGAATCCCCTGTAATAATAATAATGAGATAATAATATTCCAAACCAGAAAACTGTTTTAGAGAGATAGCTTATTAATTTATCCTAAAAGTAATGGAAGACAGTTACTTCAAAAACGTACACAGTGGATATTGTAAAGATTGTTCTTCAGATAAGCTCAAGGTCTTAGAAACTTCAAAAGCCACAAAGGCTAACGTAAGAAAGAATCTGGCAGAGAGAACTTGTGGTTTTATGGCATTTAGTTCCCCCAGAGGAGTGCAGATATCCCAGTCACAATCTACATTATCCTTTTTTTTTTGTACCTGAATATTTATTTGTGGAAACCATTCCTAAGTCATGAGACAGAATTACTTGACTAATTCTTGCAAACACACGTATCTACAGGATACGAGGATTTCCTGCAATCTTTACCAAAGAACTGCTCCACCCGACCAACACTTAATGAGGCTTTGTGAAAACAAGGTGTGTTTGTCAGGTCACTTTTCTCAAATGTTGAAAAAAGAAGAAATTTTACAGGTTGCCATTTAATCTATTAAATCTGGGATTTGCAAAACGTTGGCCTTTCCAGATATCTGATAACCCTACCAAGATGATGCTGATTAATTTCAAACTTGCAAAGCCAACTTCAAGTAGAGTTCTGAGCCGTAGTCCTTAAATACCTTTTCATCATCAAGCTTTTGTGTGGCTTTTCTTTTTGCACGTCTTTCATTCACAGATACCAACTTTCAAAGGAGGATAAATACTATTCACATTGCATCACCAGGGCAGGAAGAGGGAACACAGGAAGTCACTCAAGAGTTTACCCCTTGCTTTGCAATATTCTATTTGCTGATTTAAGATTTTAAGTCTTGATGTTGATTTCCTTACCAGAACCTTTGAAAATATACTTCTGTTGCACTTCTTAAGTATTTCCTATATTACTGTTGCATAAAATGTAGTGGTGGACTAGTAGAACCTGTTTTTTTAGTTGTTAGTGTAGCACAAGTCAATAAATTATTAGTCTTGTCATTAGCATGGAGAAGGAAAACTTGCCAGATGTGGTGGTTATTTCTGTATTGCATTAACCTTTTGTTATGAAACAATGGAATTTGCTGGTGCTGAAAAGCCCTGTTTTTTGTTAAAAATCAGCCTTGCAGGTGGATGAATAGGGATGGTGTTTAAATGGACAATGTAACTTTGAAAGCGAAATGTTCTAATCGTTCCTCTGCTTCAAGTAGACAAAGGCATTGCAAAGATGGAGTTCTTCCCAGCAATAAGTGTTGCCATTCACTTTATTACCTATGGACTTACATTAAGCCAAGAACATAGAATGATCCTCAAAAATCCCAGCCCCTCTGTTTTTCTCAGTCTGAAAATATATGGAGAGGAAAGGCTCAAGGGTGGGGACCATTCTTCCTTATAAAGAATCCTGCTGGTTAGCACCTAGTACCTTCTCTTTTGTATTATCCAAGTTCCATTATATACCCAGTGTTCTGCCAGGTAATTAACTATTCAAGTTATGTTTGAGTTAGAAAGTGTAATCCATTTAACTTTGCCATAAAATCAGTAACATTTATATAGGCTATTTTTGTCTTATCCTGTTAGGTGTAAGAATTTGTCTGTATCTTTCTGGAATTCCTATTGGATGCTGCCCTCTGATGTTTGTGGAATGAACTGCTTTTGGGAAGCTGCTTTTAGGTAGGATCTATTATTAAATAGTACTTTATTATTTGATTGCAGACAGGTGTAGCTGATGAGTATTTTTTGCTATTTAGCAAGGTGAAAAAGCAAAATATTTTGATTACTTCACATGCATTTCACCTGCTTATATTATGGTTGCCTTTAGCTGGGCTTTCTCCTGTTCTATGACGATTTTAAAATTATAGACTCAAATGTTATTACAAAGTGTAGAGTTTTTTCAGTTACGTTGCTTCATTAAATAGAGACTTGCTAACATTGGTATAAAGTTTAACTGAATATAGTCTGAAAAGTTACTGATTAATTAATTATTTTTGATAAATAAAACTTGCTGCACGGTAATGCCTATAATGCAACTTGTAATAAAAACTGGCAGATATGCTTAGTAGTTAAGCTTGAATGTTTTTTTTATTCAAGTTACATGTTTTATAGAATTTGAGGTGGATACTTCATCCAAAAGCACTGAAACAGTGTTTAGAATGTGCTTTAAAATACAGTACATTAAAGCATAGACTGTGTCCTTGAAGTCGCATCTTTAACAATAAGTTTAAATGTTTTGATGTGGTAGTTCAGATGCTTTAGGCTGTCTGATTATGGAAGTAGCTTGAAAAGAAATGGAAGTAGCCTTAGGCTACTTGCCAGATACGTTCTCTAACCTACATAGTTCTCTTCAGTATACAACTAAGGTTGTAATTTAATTTTTCTTATATTTAAAATTTTACTGATCATCCTCTGATATGGTCATCTCTTAATCTGAAACTTGAATATTTCTAGGGAAGCAAAGGAAAAAAAATAAAGTTTAGCTTCACAATACACTTCATATATTTTTGGAAATTATGCTTGCGGGAAAGATTTTTGATCTGTCCCATATTCCCCTCTGCTTTTTTGCTGTCAGTGCCTTTTAAGCTCGTCAGTTGCCAAGGAGTTAACTTGAAGAGATGGCTTAGATTGATTCTTAGTCTGTTAGTGAACCAAATCTGTAATTTGAGACTGCTGCATCTTTCTCCCTGCTCCTGGTAGCTGATGTGTCATCCTCTTCTGGCACAGGGATTCATCTGACTTTCCCTTTGGCAGATCTAGCTGTCTGAATGGACTCAATTCACTTTTTTTCCTTAAAGGTTAGCTTTTGGAAGTTCAGCTTTATGAAGTTTATCCCAGGGGGGTAAACCAAATGTCAGTGCTGTTGTGGTGGGGGGCACTGGTGCTTAGCCTATGTTTAGTGGAGGGGCAGGATGTGGTTGTAAGCTCCGTTTACCCATGGACGTTTGAGCCAGTCTAATGGTAGTGTAGTGCTGACAGAGGGTCTCACAGTCTTCTGACCCCATTGCCTGTGATGGTGTCCATGAACTCTCCACAATATGATGTAATGCACTGAAATAGCAGAAAACTTCCTCTCTGGATTTTCTGCCAGGCTTAAGGCAAGTGGGAACTTGGAACCAGAAGTAGAGAAACCCCATGCAGTTCCTTCGTGCATAATTTAAGCTCTAACTGGTATTATTCTATTAAGAATGCTGTATGTGGCTGTGAAGACGAGTCTGTTAAGTACGCATTGATAATGGCATTACTGGGCGAAAGTGCAGTTTCTTTCACGGTGAAACAATTGTCATGGTGAACCCCTAATACTTGCGAAATTTCTTGTTTATACATTTTGAAACTAGAAGAAAAAGGCTCCTTAAATGCGTAAAGGGAATGTGGTATTCCGATTAATAATTTCCTATTGAGCTTGATTATTTCATCAGTATGCTACTATAAATTAATCCTTGTATGTTGTGCTGACTCTGGTGCTTGTTGAATTCCTCAGTGAGCTTCTTTAACTTCAGAGGGGGCGTCCTTGTCTCCCCCAAACTTTATGTATTTCTTGCTGTGTTCAGTTGGTTACAGAGAGGTGCAGTGAGTTTGTGTAAGAGAAGAGGTGGGGAAGATGGCAGAGAGGAGGAGAAAGTGCACCCTCTTTGGATAGCAGCAAGCAATTACAGCGGCTCAGCATCTGAACCTGCTTCCAAAGCCTTATTTCCTTGTATGTGCTGGAGTAACAGGAAAAGATAGTTGCAGTTTGGTTTCAGCTTTGGATATGAGTTATAATTTTATTTAACTCTCTCTCAAAAAAAAAAAAAGGTGCATTGTACTAGGGACACTGAGAAGTTGAAGGATTTAAACCTTTGATCTCATCTTATGCTTTGAACGTGATGCTTAGTAGTTGTTCTGAAGTCTGCAAGTCAGATTTTTTGGAGGAAGAGGAATGGACTTAGTCCCATGCAAATTTATTAACCACAGGAAATGAAGTCTAGCATTCTTGTTTTCTGAGATTGTATGTGTAGGGCTACTTCAATATTCTTCATGAAAATAAATGCTCTTGAAAGCTTTTTATGTAAAAAAGCAACATTGTGATTCTAAATTGGGTATCTTTTGAAATAGAAAGTAGTGAGACTTCTATCGTAGTGTCTTATTCCGAATAATTTGATCCCAGGTTGACTAAGCCTTTGTGTTCTTGGTAAGTGCAGTTGTTGTAATGAGGTGGGGAATGAAGCTGGACTCTGAAGAGACTGGGATAGCGAGAGGAATGTGAGAAAAACCCAGGAGCTACATATCTAATTGAAGTCTTAGCATAGCTAACTCCTCTGCCTATAGATGGGCCAACAAAATAACAGGCATTCCAGTGGGTTTGCTTTTAGTAGAATTGTCAGTCTGGTCATTGAACTGCACTAATGCTTATCTTGAGTCTTCTATTTGGCCTGGTTTAATGAATAAAACAAAAGAACAACAGTATTTATCCGGATCATAAATCAGTTTTTGAATGGATATTCTGGTGTTCTTTTCTTGCTGTTTCAATAAACTAAACATATGAGTTTGTTCAGAGGAGCAGATAATATAGCCGAAGTTTTTTTGTGAATAGTAGATTAATAAAATTTATTTCAATGTTAGAATGTCTCCTTTTTCTTTACCAGTGAAGTTTTCCAAACATTGGAAGTTACTCCTCCAGCTTTTGGATTTTTAAGTCTTTTCTTTGAAAAAACTTAGCTTGTTTTCTATCTGTTTCTAACTTGAAATTCCAGTTGGCTTTTTTTTTCCTCCTGAGTATCAGAATCACAGGGATTTGTTTATCCATGAGAGGAAGAAAGGCATTTTTGAAATGCAGCTTGCTACGTCATTTCCTCTGAGTAGCTGTAAGTGTATAAAGCATGAAGTGACAACTAATGTTCTGTGGATTTGTAAGACTCAAGTTAGCATAACAGAAGTGTTGGAGACACATAGAGGAATGTGGAAACTTTTTAGGAGAGAGGTGTTTTATATAGACTTCAGTATGACTCATGTGATAGCTAATTCAACATCATTCGAAATTGATGAGCTCTATTCTGGTAATGGATAATAAGAAACTTGTCTCTTCAAGTAAATTGGTGGAAGATCTCTATCCTGTGCTGTTGTAGGAAGGATTTTTGAGCTATTCTGCCCCCATATTTTTTATCACCATTCTGATATCAGTATTATCGAGACAGAATGTCTTGTGTTGTGCTTTTGGTACAGAATATTTTTTGTTAGCTTTCACAGTGATAGAGGAAGCATGAGATTTTACTGCTATATTTACATACAGTGGTATAGATTTTATCAAAAATTTAAAAAATGTTGCTAAAGATAACATGAGGCTCAGGTTTCATGTGATCTAGATGATGTGTTTCTTTTCTGGTACATCTTTCAAGGTGCCCAGTGTCATCTAGCTGGTATGGCTGCTTATGACCTCTTGAGACTGATTAGGAAGAAATTCGTAGGGATCATTACTGTGGCTATCTGACCTGCCTGACTTCAGTTGTTGGATGTTTCTTCTAAGTGGGTTTTAACTTGTGTTTCCTATTAAAGAATTAAATGGCACTATTTTTTTTTTATTATGTTGAGGTCCTGGTGGTGTGGATATATTGAGATAAATTGTGATAGTCCTGAAAAACAGGACTTCGCCTCTAAATTAGTTAGTTCCTTGGAGGGTAGGGCTTTTATAGCAGATTTTAAAATGACTAATATATTGTAACTTCATACCTAACCTACTAATTGAGTTTGTAGTTGAATAGATGACATTTGGTCATCATATGCACTGGTATCATTAGCATACTTTTACAAGATAAGCTCTGATTATGAACTATTTTTTAATTCAGTGTCATAGTAGAAAGTTAAAAAGCTGAGTAAAAACTAGAATTTTCATCACTTTCAAATCCAGATAAATTATTCCCACATTTATAAGAAATAGAATCAAGGCAGATAGAGAAAGTAACAGTTGTGTTTGAATCAGTATCAGCTTTGCCTTCTCACTCTGCCTATTTGCTTTTCTTTTGCTGATGACAGAAGGCTGCTGGGTTAATCTCCTTAACGATCGATTGATTTAGATCAAACACTAAGTATTAAAATAAAAAAGGATGCGATAAGTAAGCATGTATTTACATATCTACCATTTGTTTTTCTGAGGCATATCATGGTGCCAGGTTTGAAATAATACAGGTTGATTGTATGAAAATATTTTCCCTGCCTGTTCTATGCTAATTGTCAGACAACTTGTATGGGTAAAATATTTGCACTGATAATGTAGTTAGCTTTTTATACTGAAGAAGAAAACACATTTGCAAGAGGCTTCTGTTTGTTCTTTTTGTAAGTGTAAACAACTTTAACAACGCTGAAGCTGGAAACCTAGTCCATTTGGTTATAATATCAAAGAAAGTTAGTTTAATGATGTTGTGGAAGGACTGAAAGACTTTATTAAGTAACCTTGTTTAGGAAGCTGAATGTTGCATGCTTTGTGTGCATTACAGACCATATAGAGAAAAGATCAAAGGCTGTAGCTCTGTCAGAACCAGGGTAGGAAAACTTGTTTTGACGTAGAATAATTTTTAAATGTTTTTCTTGTAACCTACAAAATAATTCTTACATCCTTGTATTATTACCACTATGTAATATAGTGGTGACTGTACATTAAAACTAGCAGTGCAAGTTAGGATGATGGCAATTTTCTCAGAAAATGACAAATATTTTTACATTGTTCAAAACTCATGCAATTATATTAAAAATGGCAAATCCCCAATGGGCCAGAGGAGTTTAAATTTGACAGGACTAATGAGGTGAATTAATTGTCTCAGTTATTCATACCACTTTGCTCTCAGTACCTGGATGCTAATCTTTCCTTCCTTGGCTTCACCAGCTGTGTTAAGTGAACAGGAGAGGACAGCTTGATTGCCAGTGAAGTAGGGCAGGGAACTTCCTGGTGATCCGTAGGCATGTTCTTAGTAGTACATCAATGGATGGGAAAAAGGAGCTCTGGTGCGCAAAGTCTGTGACACAGAATTGAAGCTGACTGTGGTTCTTTTGTGGCTTTCTGTAGTAAGTGCCACTATACTTGAATGTGCTTTAAAAACAGGAGAAAAATAAAATTGCCCTCAGTCACATTGACAGGTCTTTGAGCGGTACCCAGGTCACATTAGATGCTGCAACACTGCCGCTGCTCTGGAAGATTTGGAGCTTGGAAGGCGGCAGTGTGTGCGTATAGCAGAAGAAGCTGTTGTACTGTGACCTCAGTAAAGCAGGCTAGGATTGGGACAGGCTTAATGATCACAAATTAGATGGAACTGTATACAGGATTCCTTATGTCTGCCTGGGTGTTCTTGAGGGTTTGGTACCCTCACCTGTGCTCTTAATGTGTTACGATGCAAGAATAAGGAGAACCCTACCTTAAATGTATGCAGGAGACCCCCCCCACTGTGGTACATTTTGTCAAGTCTAGAGGGCAGAGCTAAGATCTTCACTGGTGAGTATTTTAGCAAGATGCCATTTGGTGTTTGGGTTTCTTCCAAGAAGTTCAACTGGGATGCAGTGAAGGCTCTAGAAGAGTACAACCCATCAAAACATACCTCTGTAGCTTACTAGCAAATTATTACTCATAATTTTAAATGACCTAGAAATGCTAATATAATATACAGTGTGTCATGATATACATGTTTAAACATGAGGCAGTGTCTCGATAGACAGGCTCTGGAAAATCTTGTTTCTTGAATCATTGCGGATTCATTGAGTATATCCAGCTCAGTTCCTCTGTTGGAGGTTATTAACCCCACAGCAGAAGTAATCAGTACAGAATGAAGGTCTGCACTTGAATACAGGAATACTTCAGGGCAAGGCTTGTACCTGGCCTTACACTGCTGCTGAGCAGCATGTTTTAAAGTATATGTTTTTGTTCTCTCAGTGTGAAAGTGGATTGTTTTTTAATGTGTTTTCTAAACTCATGGGAGTATGCATGGTGCTCTTGTTCAAGGGATTGATTTCATTTATTTGTAATTTTATGTGTAATTAGTATCCACGCACAAATTGAGTTCTCTTATTTGTCCCTAAACACTCAAATCCTGTCATGGCTTCTTGTTCAGTATCTTCTGTTGGACTACAGGTGCATTCTTTGCTCTTCCATTTTAATTACCAGAGGGTTTTTTACCTCCTGCAGGAGCTAGGACTCCCATGTTTTGGAGATTTTTTTTCTTTAGAAATTAGGCTTTCAAGTTTTCCTTATTAGTCTTATCTAAAAGCCTTACTATAAAATACACTGTTTGTATTTCGCTCTATTCTTGCTTTTCACAGCTTCTCCACTAAGTACCAAAACATCAGGCTACTTGTAATTAGAAAAGTGAGTATAAAAATCTGCATTTTTATTTTTTCCACGTTGCCTCTGAACATTTTTTTGAAAGTATCTACTCGCTTTTGAAAGTGTCTTAACACTTTCAAACCCTGGATTTGAAGTTCAGTAAGGGTTATTGCTCCGATTCCAGGGCTGTGATACTCTGATACCAAGCTTGCACGCATTCAGACAAGTTACAGGTCTTGTAAAATACATTTTATTTTACTCATGCTCAACTCGGCTACTGAACTGCTAAAAAACATCTATATTGCTGAAAAAGTTTGTGTCATTAAGTCATACCAGACCCAGGGCTGTCTAAATGAACAAGGTTTTCCTTCCACCATCTTCTGGTGAGGTAGTTGCATGACTAACTGCAGTGGAGAGCAATGGAGGGAAGATGTGGAAAAGGGTTACAAGAGGATGGAAAATTCAGGAAGTAGAGAAGAGAGAGGTTGGGAGCAGATAATTTTGAAAGGCCTGAAACCCAAATGGTATCGTTGCTAAAATACTCACCAGCTCCATGAAGGACCAAAGTCAATGTAGACATAATACTGAAGAAGGGAGCGAGATGAGAGTCACAGTGTAGATAACTGGCTCTATGCATGGCAGCATGTTAATATTGAAGGTGAGACTGCTCAAGCTGATAAGCTCAGCTGGACAATTTAAACTTTATGCTGCTTCTAGTGGTGGGAGGAAGAAGTGATGAAAGGTGCTGGCAGCGGAGGATTAGCTCAAGAGGTATAAGTAGGTATATTAGCTCAAGAGGTATAAGCCCCTGGATGAAGATGGGTCAATGATTTCCCACTGCAAGTGGGGAGCGATGTGAGTATACAGAGAAGAGCAACACTGAGGCCTGGTTATTAAAAAGGAGGCTGTGATTGCCAGTGGTCTCTATGCAGGGAAGTCAAATGCAGCTTACAGTCACTGAAGGATGTCTCTTCACAGAGCCTGGAGTAAGGACCACGATTCTGGAGTCTCATAACTTCTCCTACCTAGTGTGTCTTATCCGTCCCCTTCTTAGCAGATAGTCCCCAGAGGGAACGGTGGCCAGTTCTTTCCGATAGCTTCTTGCTCCATCTGCTTCAGGGATAAAGCTTTCTGTTGTGCACTTAAGGATTTGAGTCCAGCTGTTCCCCATATCGTGCAAGCTGAAATTCAGTTGTTACTAGTTTTTTCTAAATACTTTTTTAAAAATTTTTTTTAAGCACAGATTTAAAAAAAATTGAACTCATGAAGTCAGAAACTCATAGAACAGAGATTGTGTGAACAAAGTGACTAAAAGCATTATAATATCAGTCTGGTTTTTCATGTGTGGCTTGAAGTGTTCTTTTATTCATGGATGTCTCTAAATGTAGAAATAATACAGTCTTTGAATCTTAATGCATTTTAGAGTTGCTTTGGCGTAATTTTTATCATAGTTTATTCATGGAAAGCTGTGTGCTACGGCTTTCCGTATGGTTCAGGAACTTGGCTTTCAGCTATGCAGTTTGTGTAGGTTTTGCTGTTATTTATCACATGACCTTGCAATATCACTGTAGGCTCTCATGACTTCAGGGCTTAATTATTGTAATTCCCTTTTCAGTGGATTAGTGATGAGTCTAATCTCCTGCTTGCAGCTTGTTCAGACGGCAGCAGTGCACTTATTTGTGGGTTTCGGCTACCCTCATCATATTCAGCTTGCTTTGTTTTTTTTACATTAGCTACTTACTACATGGTGTAATGTTAAATTAGCTTTATGTATAAAGGTTTAATGGGCATGCCTTGGTTACACTTTAAGATTGCATTTTACTCCCCTCCCCCCATTAAGCTGAACTGATTTTTCAGCTTTTGCTGCAAGATTTATAAAAGGTTTCAGTCTGTGGATTAAATCATCTGAATATAGATGTCTGCATATAGGTATCTACGTCAAGTAGGTCTTAAGCAGTCATTAAAATTGAAAGAGCATAGAGAATGATCCAGGTGACCAGTCATTAAGTTGCTGAGAAGTAAATGGCCGGTGTTAATTGAGAAGCACTTAGGTATCCTAGATGTCTCCTTAGGACTAGATGATGTTTGAGACACCCTGTCCTTTTGGACTGGCACCTGGAGGTCAGGCGGGATATTCTAGAGCATGTTAAATGTCATGTTATACGTACGTTAAAAAATTGAATTAAGCCCTAGGTATTTACTTTGAAATAAGGTGAATCGCTGTCTGTGTTCCATGTCCTGCTCGCTAGATCTCCATTGGCTTTAGTGAGACTTTGGACACAATCTCATATGTCAGCATCTTCACTTAGGTGTCCTATTTTGCATCTGAACCCTACCTATGAGGTTTTTCCCTTATGATTTTTAATAACGCCCCAAACCTTGACTTAAGACTGACTGCATGTTCTAATTAGGATTTTATTAATCTTAAATCCCTGGGATGCTGGAGTTTTTTAGTTCAGGGCATTAAACTCTCCCAAAATTCCGAATATCTTTTTAAATATAGCCATTGTTTATGGCATCAAACTTCAGCAGTCTTACAGTGATATCTTTGCTTGTATTTTGCTCATGAAACTCAAAATAATGTGTGTTGCTCTTCTGTGCCTTAAAGAAAAAAAGGCATATTTGCATAGTATCTTTTGTCAATTTAAAGGAAAACATATGCACCTAAATATGTTTTAGTTACATAAATTGGGTGGAGATTATGTGCTAAGAGTCGTGTCTGTTAATTTCTGTTTTGAAATGTCTCTCTCTTTGGCAAGTTTCTAAGAATGGGTGGTATGTTTGCCAAGCGTTTTTCTACTGTAACTAGTTTGGGAAAGTCTTTTCCAATTTCAGAATTGTTTTTTGGTCTGCGTTACTTGGAATTAAACTTGTAATTTATACCTTCAGATACTCTTAGTTGTGTTAGCCGCCCCCCCCCAGTCTGTGCAAATAGCTCAAGCACGGAATATTGTTTTGAAGATTGTCTTTGAGTTGACATATATTTAAAACCCATGAAAGCTTTTCTGACTAATTAAAAATATGAAATCCAGGAGAACATGGTTCTAGGTTTAGTATGCCCACTGTGTTTGCTACCAAGCTAATGGTATTTATCTGAGAATAATTTTAGCTTATGGTATTAAAATGATGAAATTACTTTTAAATGCACCCTGTATAATGCATACCAGGCACTTCTCACTGTAACTGTGAGAGGACTGTCTTCAGGGTGGAATGAAGTCCCAGTCCCCACACCTTGCGGTGATTTAGCCCCAAGGACACAGGCAATGCATGTGGTCACCGTACCTGAGGGATTTTCCAGAACCACTGGGAGCACCAGGACATCCCACAGAGCCATTTAAGCTGTTGGTTTGCCCTCCTTCCAAGACAAGTCCTATTCCTGCGGGATGGAAGGAGAGGAGAAATCTTTTTGTGTTTTGCCAGTGCTTAGGAGAAGCCCTGAAACATGGGTTTGATAAAATAACTTAACTGGAGCACAAAATGGACAAAACACCTAGATCACTCAAGAATAACAGAACGTCTTGAAAGTAGGGGTTATCTCACTTTTACTGTTGAGTTTAACTCTGCTATTTATATCATGTTTATCTATCTCTGTACTGAGTCCAGGGAAAGAGGACTCATGCAGAGACTTCATGGCCTGTGTGTCAGCCTTTTGCATTTCAATGTAACTTCATGTGATCTTTCTCTTAATGAAGCAGTTTTGATGGAATTCCTTGCTAGTAATGGATAGTAAGATTACTAAGAAAGTAAATGTTTATTTGTTTAGTTTCTGTATGGCTCTTACATACCTTGTTTCTCCCTCATAGGCTGGGATGGTGGGAGAGAATATGAGAATTGTTCAAGTTAAATGTAAACCTACGTATGAGGTATAATGCTGTAGTTTGTTCTGTTTGAGTTATCCTGGTTTAAATACGATAAAGGATATTTTGTTAAATTACATGTTGCAGTAAATAGTAAGCTTTTCTTTAAGCCTGTGCTAGAAATAATGTCAAATGAAAAAATATTTTTTTTATCAGGTATGATTACATGAAAACACGTCCTTCTGAGAAAATGCATCTTGCAGTGGTTGCCTGTGGTGAAAGACTGGAGGAGACTGTTACTATGTTGAGATCAGCTGTTATTTTCAGCATCAAACCTCTCCAGTTTCATATTTTTGCTGAGGACCAATTGCATGAGAGTTTCAAAGACATAGTAAGTACCCAAATTATTTAATCAATTTGTAGTACAATTTGAGTAATATGTAGCAATTTCTCTGTTTCTTGGGTAGTAGTTGTTGGATATAGTGGCGGAAAGGCAGGGGTCTAAAAATAAGGCAATATGCAAGTCTTTTGTAATGTTGGGTGGAGATTTTTGATTTGTTTTTTTCTTCACTGTGGAAAAAATGCCAGTTGCTGATATCAAAGCTTTTCATAGAGGCAGACCAAAGCTTTCTGATTTGTCACCTTGAATCTGTTAAATGCAAACGTGATATTCTAAACACAAAACAGTTATCTTGCGTGATCTTATTTAAAGTCGGTTTTACAAGAGAGATCTGTCCTTTTTTGTCCCTGTGCTTATGGTGTGAGTCAGCCTTACATTGTCTAACAAAAGTGAAACATCAATCTTTGAAATGGTAGATACGGTTATGTCTAATTTTAGTAAATTCCAGTTAATGAATATAACATTATGACTAGAGTGGCAGTATTAGAAGCTGACTAGTATATAGCTGTGGAGGGCCATACTATTTTTGTAATTAAAATGTCATACTAATTATGACATTGGTATGTTACACATACTGATATATATATATATATACACACACACTAATGTCATGCAAAGAGTAATTGTGGCAAAAATTGGGTAAGGTTATTTTAAACTGAGAAAGACTTTATTGGTATTTCTTCTGTGGAAACTAGTGAAGAAGGGAAAAAGTTTTATTTGATATATTTACTTTTTGTAAATTTATTTTACTTGCTCTTACTTTTGTATATGATCAGATACGACATGTTTTCTTCATAGTGGCCTTCAGGTGCCACTTTTTCTTCAAGTATTTTGAATAGCTGACAGATTCTTGTCGTTACAGAAGCATTTCTGTTATGGAAGAGAGGTGTTGCCATTGTGTTCAATTATCAATTTGAATTGGGGATTAATTTCTTTTTTGTAATAGAATTGAACTGAAGTAATTTTTGTGGTCTTTTCTTTTCACATAGCTTGATGACTTGCCCTATGAAGGAAAAGTTAATTACACATTATATCCAATAACATTTCCAACTGAGAGTGCAGCAGAATGGAAGAAATTGTTTAAACCGTGTGCTTCACAAAGGCTGTTCTTGCCAGTAAGTTATTCTGTAACAAGACAATACAGAAGTCTGTTTTTTGAAGCATCAAGCTGTCCTTGTTAATCTAATTTGTAATTAGTTTTAAATTAAGAACTATTACTACTCCTAAAATCTACTTTTGCGACATCCTAGAAAACCCTCTGAATTTAACCTTCTTCTGTGGCACTAATGAATTATGGAATAAAAGTCCTTTTCTCACTTGCTGCATTTTCACACAGTATCCTCAGAGGTACAGGTCATGTCATCCTCTCAGACGTAAGAAGGATTTATCACACCTTATCTCTTTTAGTTGAAAAGTTTGCTGCATGCGTGAGTCTGAGAAGTGTTAGAGAAAATGAAACAAGAAATGAGCTATTGTGGCCAGAGTGTTTTGTGCAGCCTTTCCATTGCCTATCTAAGACACTGATAGAATCATAGAATGGTTTGGGTTGGAAGGGACCTTAAAGATCATCTTGTTCTAAGCCCCCTGCCCTGGGCAGGGACACCTCCCACCAGACCAAGCTGCTCAAAGGCCCATCCAGCCTGGCCTTGAACACTTCCAGGGATGGGGCATCCGCAGCCTCCCTGGGCAACCTGTTCCAGTGCCTCGCCATCCTCACAGTAAAGAGGATCCTAGTATCTAATCTAAATCTACCCTCTTTCAGTTTAAAACTGTTAACCCCTTGTCCTATTGCTCCACTCCCTGATAAAGAGTCCCTCCCCATCTTTCCTGTAGGTCCCCTTTAGATACTGGAAGGCTGCTATAAGGTCTCCCTGGAGCCTTCTCTTCTCCAGGCTGAAAAACCCCAACTCTCTCAGCCTGTCCTCATAGCAGAGGTGCTCCATCCCTCTGATCATTTTTGTGGCCCTCCTCTGGACCCGCTGCAACGGGTCCATGTCCCTCCTGTGCTGCAGTCATACTTTGGGCTTGGTGAATTACAGCAGTGGCAGCTATCTCCCAAACGCTGTCCCTTCTGGGGCTCCTTTACACGTCTTCCTTGTTTGATTAGATGCATAGGAAAGTAAGGGAAGAGGAGGAAGACAGGAGCTCCTGTTACAGGAATGTTTCACCTGGCCTGCAACCTACTCTTGAGCAGCCCAGGGATATAAAATGTAAACTGAGTGCCTTTGTATTACTATTCTATAGAAAAGCTCGGTTTTGCTCTACAAAAATTCTCGAAATGAGAGAAGAGGGAACAACGACAAAGTTATTGTCTGCAAACTGTCAGTCTGAAGTGAATTTATTTGCATATGACAAATATAGATATGATATATAATAGATTTATTATAAAAATAAATATATTGTAAAATTATTGTATCTTATATATTATAATATATAATAAATATAGTATATTTATTATGTAATGGCACCAACTTCCGTTTTGTGAAGAGAAGCTCAATAAAACTTAATGGTTTGGTTTTAAATTTCTTTCCCTCACAGTTAATCCTCAAAGATGTGGATTCGCTACTGTATGTCGATACTGACATCCTGTTTTTGAGACCTGTTGATGATATTTGGTCTTTTCTGGGAAAGTTCAACTCCACACAAATTGCTGCAATGGCACCAGAACATGAAGAGCCTCGTATCGGGTGGTATAATCGCTTTGCTAGACATCCCTATTATGGAGTAACTGGAATAAATTCTGGAGTCATGTTAATGAATATGACACGTATCAGAAGAAAGTATTTCAAGGTATGTGTGTTGTCTTTATTGCATTTTCTGTGGCTTTACGTATTTTAATTCTAATCCTGTTTCAAATTCATGGGGGACAGTTATTTTTCAAAATATTTTTATTGTAAATGGAATAGTGCTGTAAAAATACGCTGTGTTTAAAATGGTATCCAACTTGGTTTTTTAAATGTCATTCACTGTAAGACTTGGAATTCCTGAATTTCAAGCATGCTTATTTGTTTTAATTTTTCTTAGTTCTGAGAGCTCCTGTGACATGATACAGTCTGCTGTATGTTAGTAGATATTCTGGTATTTTTTTCTTCATTGTAGAGATCCCTGAAAAAAGTTAGTGTATGCTGTAAACTAACTTTAAAAATGTGTGTAGTGGTTTGACCAGGAGGTGGTGCTAAAACATTTAGTAAGTTTTTTTTAACTGTAGTGTTTTCAAATTTTGATCTTTTAAATTGTAACCAAGTGATTATCACCTTAATTATCTTTTGATTTACTTCAAAGTCATAGTTTTTGTAGAAAAATGAGTTTGTGATGAAAGTACTTACTAAAGCACTGCATTCAGCAGCATAAATGGTTATTGCTTCATGGATGGGAAGTTTTTCTTATGTACTTGAAGCACAAGTACAAAAGCAGTGCTATGTGGTTTATGCTAAGGGAAAAAGTACTTCTCTGTTTAAGAGAAGTTCAATTAGCGAAAAATAATCATGCAGTCAAAAAGTATTGGAAGATGCACCCATAAGAGGAGCAGTATAAACTTGAAATAGACATTACTACTTCTCCCCTGTTTCCAATTTAAGAAAGATGTAGTTTTCATCTTAACATTCTTGCTATGTATTTTTGTGATGGCAATACAGAGAATTTAAGAAAAACAGAGAATGGATTATCTTGGTTGTAGTTAAATTAGAAAATTATAGTAGTTATAGTATATAGCCATAATTCCCCCAAGAAGAAAACTTCTGTATATATATCATCAGTGGACTCTTGCATTGTCTACTTTGTTATTTTTTTATTTTTCCCCGATTACAGCATCTGGAAAAATGAAAATATTGAAAAGTATAACAAGAAAAATATGTGACTGAAAACTGCATGTTTCTTAACCTCTGACAATGCATTTCTGTGTAGTGAATTATTTTTAGTGTGTAAACTCTGAGATAAAGTTGGTCTTTTAGTCATACTGTGACAGAATTCTGGTTGGGCTTCTCAGTACAACTTAGATTATCAATTTATTGAAAACTTTATGCATTTTTACTAAAATCGGAGTTAAGATTTTCAAAAGTACACAGGTTATGTAGGATACTAAAACTATTTTTCAAATTAACTGTGGTTTTCTAGAGGACAATATAAAGTCCTTTCTCCTTGACACCTAAAACTGGTGGTTTCTTGAAATTTAAGTCTATATATACAGATTTAAGTAGGTGAAATCATTAATGAATATTTTGAAATTCAAAATGGAATATTGCCATTTTCCCTTGGTACTAGAGGGCTGGAGTATTTTCCAGGTCCTGAAAATGTCTGCTGCGTATTCCTGCTGTGGCCATGTTGTATATTTATTATGCAATGAAACATGTCAGATTGCTAAACCAAACCAGCCTTGGAGGAAGTGATTTTTTTTTTTTTTGTAATTGCTCTTATGATGGGGGTGAATACCTGTGATTTATAAGACCTCAGCTGTAAGGCAAGGCACAAATCCATATGCTTTTCTCATGATCCTGCTGACAAACTTCAGTATATCTAACCTGATGTACAGTTTCTGGCTAAGTGGGCCACTGAACTTCTTTCTGCAGTGAGGAAGATTGTGTGTCATAACTGTTATGGGAAATCAGAACAAAAAAAGAGTCTTGAATTGTGCTGTAAACATTCATCTTAATGCTTTTTCTCAAATTGTTAGTATGTACTGTACTAAGCAGATCTGCTTGATGAGTTGCAGGCTTAGCATTCATAAAATTAAGGGAAAGGAACTGAGGCTGGAGTGAGCTACTCAGTGCTGTGCAAATATACCAAATATTCAGAATTATGAAAGGGGACTTGAGAAAGGGAGGCAGAAACAGAGAAAACCTTCCCAATAGCAAAGCACACGATTCAAAGCCCTTTTTTATGGCTTTAGTTAACAAAAAATTGAAAAAAAAAGCAATTAACCCATTCCTTTACTCCAGTTGTTTTAAATTTTTTAAATTTTCTGCCCTTAATCATTAGTCATCATTCTTTGGCATCCTTCCCAGAGCTATACTGTCACTTCAAACTTAAGCTTCCCCTTCCGTGTCTGGTGCATATATACTTCTGGCCCTTGCTTTCACATGTCTTCTGAACTTCATACTTGTGCAGGAATGCTTGTGTGTGCACTGTGGCTCTTCCTCAAATATTTGAGACTGGTGGTGCACATAAAGAAATATTCTTTCGCTGTTGCTTGATAGTAAGAATTAATAAAGAAATAAGATAGATGGTGTATTCTGTATACGGGGGGTTTTGGTGTTGGATTTTGTCTGTTTTTGATTTTGCATGCAGCTTTTAACATGGTTGCTGAGAACTTTTTTGCATGAAATTCATCTTTTTCCTTCCACTGCTATATCCTTTTCCCCTCCTTGCTTTCATCATTCTGTACATCGTTCCTGGAGTCTTAGTCTAGATTACCTTGAGCAAGAAACACAGATAAAATGTTTGGATGCATGGTGTTTTGACATATGGATTTTCTGGTTCAGCTGAAGCATTTTGAAATGCCCTATTTGGATACTCTTCTTGATTTTTAAAATCTTTCCCCAGTATCTCTCAGGTTCTTGTATAACAAATGCTGAGTATGTAGCTGTGGGCATTCATTCCACCTCATTTTGCTTTTGTCTTTGTATGTTTCTGGCAAGTGTAATGTTTGCTATTTGTTCAAACTTTGAATTTGTAGAGAGAGATACTTTCTCCAGCGTGACTGGTTTGCTAAGACTCTGCGTCAGGCCTTATTGTCAGTGACCAACATACTTACCAGTGGAGACTTTCTGGTATTGGAAGGCTCAGAATTGTTTCTGACCTCATAATTTCTAACCCATGCTGCTGACTTAGTCCTTCCGCCAGTTGGACACACTGGAGAAATGTCCTATAGTATCAGGCTTTGTGGTAACATGCTCAGCCCCGTCAGAATAGTATGAGGATGTCTAACCAGAGATCTACTAGGTTAGTACTGGGACTGGTGCTGTTTAACGTTTTTGTTGGTGACATGGACAGTGGGATTGAGTGCACCCTTAGCAAGTTTGCTGACGACACCAAGCTGTGTGGTGTGGTCAACACGCTCGAGGGAAGGGATGCCATCCAGAGGGACCTTGACAGGCTTGAGAGGTAGGCCTATGTGAACCTCATGAAATTCAACAAGGCCAAGTGCAAGGTCCTGCACATGGGTCGGAGAAATCCCAAGCACAAATACAGGCTGGGCAGAGAATGTATTGAGAGCAGCCCTTAGGAGAAGGACTTGGGGGTGCTGGTGGACAAGAAACTCAACATGAGCCGGCAATGCACACTTGCAGCCCAGAAAACCAACTGCATCCTGGGCCGCATCAAAAGAAGCATGGCCAGCAGGTCGAGGGAGGTGATTCTGCCCCTCTACTTTGCTCTGGTGAGACCCCACCTGGAGTACTGTGTCCAGCTCTGGGGCCCCTAACATAAGGAGGATATGGACCTGCTGGAGTGAGTCCAGAGAAGGGCCACAAAAAAGATCAGAGGGCTGGAGCACCTCTTCTGTAAGGACAGGCAGAGAGAGTTGGAGTTTGTTCATCTTGGAGAAGGGAAGGCTCTGGGGACACCTTATAGCAGCCTTCCAGTACCTAAAGGGGGCCTACAGGAGAGATGTCGATGGACTCTTTTATCAGGGGGCGTAGTGATAGGATGAGGGGTAAGGGGTTTATACTGAAAGAGGGGAGATTCAGATTATATACTAGGAAGAAATTCTTTACTGTGAGGGTGGTGAGACATTGGACCAGGGTGTTCAGAGAAGTTGCGGATGCTCCATCCCTGGAAGTGTTCGAGGCCATGTTGGCTGGGGCTTTTAAAAACCAGGTCTAGAGGAAGGTGTCCCTGCCCATAGCAGGGGGGTTGGAACAAGGTGGTCCTTAAGGTCCCTTCCAACCCACACCATTCTATGACCTGAAACTTAGCAATACTAGTGCTTGGTCATTTTCCTCTCATATCATAGCTAGATAGTTCAGCCTGGGTAGTGATTAAGCAGGAACTGAGTTTCTCTTACCAAATATTGATTATTGAGGTGTTGGCTTAGAGAGCACTCAGCAGGGGTGCCATTTAGTTTATGTTCTCCTAGTGCCTTGAGTGTGGTCCCACAAGCTTGTGGGGCATGACGGGCCCCTAAGATGCACAAGCTTTAGTACAAAAATGCTGCTGTTCTTGGAGACTTGCGGAGACTTTGTTTTCATCTTCAGGTTCCTGGAGTATCTTAAAGGGAGGATTGGTCGATACAAAAAATTGTAAGCCTCACAGCAACACTTCAAAAGGGCTTAGTGTAGTTGAGACTATATGTGGTAGGCCTGAGAGTGTGTTGCTTCCCTTCTTACTGGTAGCAAAGAAGCTACTAGTCTCAAGCCTTTAGAAGAGAAGTAAACCAAATTCAGGGTAGGGTCTCTCCTCGTACCCCTTGCCAGCAACACTGCAGATGATTTTGGACCTTACAGTACTGCCCCATGTCGTGTCCCATTAACTATTCCAGTCAGATCTAGTAGAACTAGAAAATACCTCATTGTCTTATAGGAAGGTCCGAATTTGTTTATATTCATTCAGGAGACTCAACAAATTCCTCAAGGAGTATATAAGTTATGGGAATTTTTGTATCTTTAAAAAGCTGCCTATAGACCTTTGCATATGGCTGTCTAGTGGCCAGAGCACTTGTCTAAACAGTGGAAGTTTTGGATCAGTATCATTATATTCCTCCAATACAATGGATTTAAAACTGTGGATTATTTGTCAGATTCTTTGTCTATTGTAGTTTCTTCAGCCCGAAATTCCAGACTGAGCTGCTTGAGGCCTTTAAGCACCTTCCCTCTGTTGTCACATTGGGTTGTAAGAGTCAGGAGGAATCAGAAGACAAATAAATAAAAAGAACGGGAGGCTTTAGCCAGTGGTTGTAGTGCACACCTGGGTAGCAGAAAACCTGTAGTTCCGTGTATTGCTCCAGGATTAAGTCATCTTTTATCCACTTATTCATTCAAGCGTCAGTCTCCTCAGGACTGTCAGGTCTATTCATTTCAGTCAGACATCTTAGCTACTTGGCTATCTGTGGTGCCTAATGGAAGTTGTCGCTCCTGATCCTACCTACCTTATTTGTCTTGTGTGTTTTGAGACTCCATGTATATATACAGTACAAATATGTGCACTGTATAGATGCATATATATGCACACATTTGTATACATATATATAGATATGCATGTACATATATGTTATTGAATATAGTGTGGTCAAACAGTGCATAATTGCATGTAGGACTAGAATTGGTAATGAAGCTTCTGATGGATGGTGCCTGCCTCTTGTCTTTGCTAAGCAGCAATTAGAAAACGGGAATGTAAAACACACGAGAGTATTTAGAAGATAGAAGAAGTAATAGTGGGTGACTTTTTTTATATTTGTATACATATAGGTACTTTCAAACTCGAAAAGATGTAGAAAATACTGCAGATATGGTGTTTTAGCAAAAAGTCCTAGACCAGTGAGGCTTGTGAATAAAGAACAAAGACTTTTATCAAACTTATTGAGAAACTTAGTTGTTGCGATGCTGGAGATGTGGGCAGTTGTGGAAAGGAATGAACTCTTGAAAATCAAACAAGCCCCAAACAAAATAACTCTGGATAGCGTGTGCAAAGGAGAGGTTCATGAGTATGCTTTAGACAAAAAAAAAAAAAAGAATGTTCAGAGAGTTTCTGTGACTTAAGCCATTATACACTTTTACCATTGAGTATTGCTTAAGGCTATAGTTCCAAGGAGTATGGTAAGCCTGTGCAAAAGCTAATTGCTTCTAAAAGGAAGGTTCCCATCTCTTACCAGCTGCTTTTCTTATTTACTTTGTCCTAGCCTCTGGTGTTTGTTGGTCCCTTCTATGATTCAATTACATTTGGTAACAGTAGAAAAAAGAAATCCTGCTGAATTAATGAAGTAAATCAGCTCACAAAAACATCTAGTGTTAGCACTACACTGTTAATGCAAGAGCAGGATAGAGTCATATACCCAGAAGGAAGAGGGCTTGCTCTCATCTGGCATTTAGGAAATTTCAGTTGGTCAACTGTTTGTGGGACACAGCTGCAGTTTGTTTAGATACTGCTGTATGATTTGACTATTTATCCTCAACTTTATATTTTCTTACTAGAATTAGGAGAAAGGTAATACTAGGTTGCTACAGGATAAATGTGACAGCTCTTTTAAGTCTGACTTCAGCCTTGTCCAGGGAGAAGTCTTCTGTGACAGAAATCAGTAATGCCCAAACTAATTAAAGCACAGCATCTGAAACAAAACAAAAAAAACACGTGTAGGAGAACATCTTAACATCCTTATGTATATTTGGTTCTTACACATTTTCTTCCGTTCAAAAAAACACTAGAATTTTGGGCGTTCGTAAGAGCCTGTCTGTATCAGCTTGATGGTATCACAGAAATTCCCACTACTGTTGGGTTGTTTTGTGGTTTTGGTGTTTGTTTTTTTTTTTTTTTTTCCTTGAACCTCTTTAACCTTCTTTGCAACTTGTTGAATGCTGGAGAGGAGGTTTATATTTTGTAAATACTTATGTTATCATAGAGTTATTTTTCTCGTATTTACATGAGTAAATTTTGAAAAGCAATTCTATCATCAATTTTGATTGAATGTGAGCATTCTACTTCTCAAGCTGCTTGACCTCATTACAAGTTACGGTAGTAGAAGGAGGTTGTATAGCTGTGCAAATAGTTTCTCTTGCTCGGTGATACCTATACTGGTTTTGTTATGCATCGATGTTAATAAATTAATATATCTCTTTTCTATTCATGCAAATGTTGTTGAAATATTACAATTTCCAATTCTTAAATTTGATAGCACTATTTGTCAAGTGGTATTGCTTCTAGACATCTGGCAACATGATATATGCTGTTGTTACCAAAGACAGGCCTCTGCTTTGTTTCTAAAATAGTTGTTTCTTACTAACCTTCTTATTGTGTGAGAAAATAGCTAATTACTGGCTTTCTTACTGTGTAAAAATAGTTAGTCACTGAGTTGATGTTACAGATGGTAATAATGAGGAGACAACCAGAAGAAGTTAATCACTTCAGGGTTCTTGTATATGTCAAGTATGTACTCCTATATCAATTAGGATGGAGTTATGGCTACTTCAAAGAACGTCCTTATTATCTTCAAGAAGTTGGCAAACTTACAGCGGACTTTTACTGTCCTGAGATGACTCGGTACCTTAAAAGGATAATGTGAGAAAGGGTCTCCTTACCCAAAAGACCACTGCAGCAAAATTTGATATGCATGGGCAAAAAGACTATTCAGTCATCCTAATGAATATGTAAGCCTTGGTGAAGTTATGTATTAGGTAGGCAGAATAATGAGAATATTTTGTGTATAAATAATGGGTGAATATCCCCGGTAAGGTGTGCTAGATTTGTGGGTTTTTTCCCCCTAACACCTGACGTCAAATAAAGCAATATCTCCTCTCTAAACTACTTTTGGTTTTGAGGGCTTTTATTTCAGGTAACACTGTTACCTGCTTTCCATCTCCTTGGGATATACTCTAGATTTCATTGCTATTAAAACCATACAAGTTAAATGAAAATTATATGAAACAATGACCTTAAAAATTTAATATTTCTATGGGATGTTCTAAAACTTTATTTACTACTGTGTACTCTCTTATAATTATCCTGGTATCAGTGAGCTAATTTCATTGTGTTTATAATTCTTAGCATTGCATCTAAATTTAAACCTTTGGTCAGTATTATATGGATAGCAGAGGTCAGGTGAGGGAGTAATCTTTACTCTGCATGATTCTGTCCTATTGATTTGGTTTTTGGAAGGTTTTGGTGTTAAGCCTTTGTTTTCTTTTGTTTAATCACATTGCCCTGAGCCTAATGATAGCTCTTGCTAGAGAAGAATTCTCTTGTGCATTTCTTATGGCTGCTTTCATCTAATACTTGCACGCAATCACAGTCATAAATTTTTTAGGACAGAAGGGACTGTAATATGCCGTTTGGCTTCTTACATAATATAAGCTATAGATCTTTTTTGTATTAATTCTCGTCTGAAATCTGATAGTATTTCTTTTTGTAGTCTTCAATTCTGAAAGCCCTTCATGTTTGATGGCTGAAATGATTTGAGGAAAGACTGAAAAATGAACTGCTAATTTCTGCGCTTTCTAGTTTGTCACTGGAAAGTTTGGAGAAAAAAGTATTTGACACTATAATTCTAAAACTGAATATTCTGCTGCTGGCAGTGTTTTCTGTTTCTTAACATGGTGTTTCTGTATACAGATCCCAAACCATACTGGAGTTCTAATTTTATTTTTTTTTTGGCAATTTGGTTAAAAAGAATTAAGGTTAAAAAGAATCCTGTACTTGTTCAGGAATTTTCTCTCTTTGGGACTTACTGTTACTCCACCCTCACTCTCCCAACTGAGGCAGAAGCTATAGAGTGAGCAGCCTTGTTCCTTTTCTGTTCCAGCTGAGCTTAAATGTGGTGTAAAGATAAGAAATTAGCTTTAGAATATGTAACCTATTACACTGCAGATGGTAACCGCTTTGGTAATGTGAAGTTCAGCGTAGGCCAGATTACTCCAAATAGCATCTCCTCCACCAAAACCTTAGAAGAACTCTTCCTCCTTTTCCTTTGAAGTGATTTTGCTAAATCAATAATTTGGGAATTAAGTAACAGCTGTTGGTGTAGAGTCTTACTGCCTTTTGCTAGTGAGAAGTTGTGCCTTTGCTGTGGAAGTTCAAGTTCAGTAACAGAAAAAGTTAGTTCAACTCAATGAAAATTCTTTTGAAAACCTTTAAGGATTTCTATATTTTTGTACACTGCTTTGTAGCCAATATTTTTTAGCTGTATGTGTTTGGAACTATTTAATAATTAATTTTATATTGATCTGTTTTGAATTTTTGAAGTTAACTTTAAAACCTATGCATGTTGTCACTCTGTGATAAAGGCAGAGAAATTGCATGAAGTGTAGTTTAGCGAAGTGTAGCGTGTGTAGTGAAGAGTAGTAGTATAGTGCCCATCTACTTGCATGCATCGCTTCAATGCAGTTTTTATGTTGGATTCTATTGCTGTATAAAGGAACCTTGCTATTTTTTAGAACTCTTGCTTAAGATATTTGAGGGAAATCTTGAAGACAAAAATTTAATGTGGCAGTTAAATAGATGAGATGCATATAATTTCCTTATAAGATAATAATTGAGAAATAAAGCGTATTGAAAATGTCCATAACTGTTTTCCTTAGATGTGCTCATTTGTTTAAAGGAAGAAATCATCTATGCGTTTGAGATTTGTAACTTTGAATAGCAAATTACTGTGATTCTGTAGGGCATTTCCTTCGTTATAGGTATAATTGTTCTGAATGTGTGGGTTTTTTGCTTTGTTTTGCTTAATAGAATGATATGACACCCGTCCGATTACAGTGGGGAGAAATTCTTATGCCGCTGCTGAAGAAGTACAAGTTGAACATAACATGGGGTGATCAGGATCTATTGAACATTATGTTTTTTCATAATCCAGGTAAATCCATGTTGATTCTAAGGCTAGCATGACAAAGTTTATCTTTTCTATGATGTTCAAAAATCGAGGAAAATACTCTTTTAGCAGGCTTTTCAGTGAAAATATTCAAGGGACTTTTCGCTTTCACTTCTTTCATTTTCTGAAAGTGTTTACTTTGAGAGACAGCATTGGGTCTTCCTAGAGTGTAATTAGCTGTTAAGTTTCAAAACAACTGTACGGCAATTTATGAAGCAGTGTTAAGAAAAAAAGATAAGATTAGTGTATTTCCTGAAACAGTTTTGATACTTAATCCAGAGTTCTCATTTTTCTGCACAGAAAGTCTTTATGTCTTTCCATGCCAATGGAATTATCGTCCTGACCACTGCATCTATGGAAGTAATTGTAAGGAAGCTGAAGAAGAAGGTATATTTATTCTTCATGGAAACAGAGGTGTTTACCATGATGATAAACAACCAACTTTTAGGGCTGTCTATGAAGCAATAAAAAATGTAAGTGTTTTCAACATTGTACTTCTGTAAAAAAAAAAAAAAAATACCTTTGCATATAATTATCTACAGTGCTGCAAGTATTTTGTAGGTTTTGTTGATGCTTACCGTGATTGCAGCAAAGTAATTCTTTTCCCTTTTAGGTGATGTTAAGTGTTTCACCAATTTTTCATTTACTGCTTGAATAGAATTCCAGTGTATTCCTCTTGTGATGAGCATCTTTTGAAACATGGTGTTGACTGTGTCTAGGTTAGGATTCTAAAACATTGCCTGTAGTTGTCAGTGTGTATTTAAAAGGCTTTATTCCCATTCCTTTAATAAATCATCTAGTAAACTGTATGAGCATTTGGAGATCACCAGAAGCTTCATTTTTCTGGAGATTTTAAAATGCAGAAAAAAATGTTCTTCACAAAGTTTGTGTTGTATTTCCTGCAACATTTTAACATTTAATTGTAGCTAATTTGGATTGTAGAATATCTTTTTTTATGCTGTGTTTTGACCTTTTCTAGAGAGTCAGTGTGTTAATATGTTGCTGTTCCTTTAAATACTAAGCACAGTGACTTTTCATTCTGCAAATAAGTCATCTAATAAACTATTTATCACTACATCAGTATACTCACTGAAGAGCTGTAAAATTTAGCACTGATGCACATTTTAATGTGGCAGGCTATTGTGTGTGTATAACCTTCAAAAATCAATAGTATATTTTAATGGTGCTTTATTACATGTTGTCATATGGATATAAAAATGAAGAAAAGTACTTTTGGGGGTCTGAGAATACATTGCAGGGAAAGTGAATGTGTTTCCATAAAAATACGCTTTCTTTGTTTCCTTTGAGCATTGTCAAAAACAGAAGGAAAAAGTTCTTTCTTTTTATTTATGATCCCATTTGGTTTATGAATGTGTCAGAGAAAGTATGTAAAACACTGCTGTTTCAGTGGTAATAAGATGAACAAAATTATGTTACTTTGAAATGCTGTTTTAGCTTATCATTTGTTTATAAAAATTATTGCACTGTTGAATTAATGACTGCTTTATTTCATGTCCGTGCTAAACGTAGCATGTATTTGACCATCATTCAGTTTAATGAAACTTCAGTAGTAACACTTTTCATACTGTTGTTTCATTATAATTTGATAAGAATTGTATTCCTTGAAAGTTATATGTCATTCAAGAAAGTTACTGTTCAACAAACAACCAGAAATAATTTTAGATCTGTAAATTTTTAATTTAATAAGGTAATTTTAAATTTCCTCCTTGCTTGTCTGGATATGTTAATTTGCTTACCTTTTTTTTTTTTTAAATCTTGCTTGGTAGGCTTATTTATTTCTGTAAAATAGAGATGTTTTTCAATACTGCATTCAGAAGCTCTCAGAGTTCTTGAAAACATTTAATAAACTTATAGAAAGCAAATACAACGTTCAAAGGTAAAACTCTTTAATAACTCTGAATAATGACTCTTTTCCATATTGGTCTTAAATTTTCTTTTCTTAACCTCTTTCCAGTATTCATTTGGAGACGATCTGGTTCATTCCCTGTTGCAGCCCCTGGAGCTGGAATTACGGAAAACCATGCATACATACTGTGGCAAAGTATACAAAGTGTTCATAAAGCAGCTAACAAAAAGCATAAGAGACTTGTACGCCAGAAGATCAAAGGGAAGGTGATTTTTACTCTAAGCTGTTAAATCAAGAGACTGAATTAACATACTGGTCAAAAGATGCAAAAATTCTAATATGGCTTGAATTGGCTCTTAATGTGCCCAGATAAAAGTTTACTAGCATACATAAAAATGAAGAAAATATACATGTAATGAAGAACGGGAACTTTTTTCTGCAAAGGTGACTTTTTACTCTTTTGAAGTTTAATCACTGCTAATGTTCATCTTGGATCCGATGATTTGGGTATTACTGGCTTCTATGGTCAGTACTTCTAGTCTGCACAATTCAGTTATCCAATGATCAAATGAACAAGGAAGAAATGAAGATGTTTCTATTTGGGAGTGTACCTCATATATTGTCTAAAATTCTGATAAACTGTGAATGTAGCAATAACTGAGTCAGCAGCACTAACCTCACTTTAAAGGTGTGAGCCTTTATGTAAACAAAGTTGTTTACAACTGCAGAAAAAACTGTTTTCAAAGAAATGTGATATAATCATTGACAATCTGTATGTGCCTTTATATGTTCATCTCTTACATGTTGAAGTACTGTTTTGACAATCTTGTTTCGCTCATCTTGGATGTAAACTGCACACTATAAATACGATTTTCTGAGAAATTAATAACTAGTATGTGATACTAGTTTTCTCTGTAGATACAGAGACTTTTTAATATACAGCATTTGTTTCAACATCGTTGAGCCATCATGGCCAAAAGATAGCACAGAGTTGAGGTGTTTTTTAGCAAAAATTCAGTCTGGAGTTGTCTGTCTTACAATAATTCTTTTAAAAATTACATGGTTTTGCAGCTTTATAGGGCATTTTGGAAGTAGAAAAAAAAAAAACCCAACAGTGTAAAGATGTTGCTGTTGTATTTCCTTACTAAGAATAATTACCTAATGATTATTATAGAGTATTTAGTACCGAAAAGTGAAGAGCTGTAATAAGAGTTCTGATGCTTCATCAGACTGTATATTTGATGGGTTTCTTAGAGAATATATCCTGTTACCGTATTTTTTTAATAACATGGCTTTAAAGTAGTTTTGGGGCAGACCCTCAACTACATGAATGCATTACTGTCAGTAGGGTGGTAGTGATTTACAACAGGTAAGGATTAGCATTTCTTTAGTTATCTTAGTAAAAAAAAATGTTGTGTTTATGTAATACAAACTTTTTTTCAGAGAAAAACATGAAGAAAAAGGTTGAGTTCTAGTGTTACAGTAAAATGTTATTTAAACTTGCATGGTATGAAATGTATTTGTAGAGTATATTTGAACTCGGATAACCTGTGTAACTGAGATGAAGTCTTCATAAAGTGAGTTGTTGGATTCCAGAAAAGTTCATGTGTGTTGAACATGGAGGATCCACTCACTGACTTGCACCTTCATCCCAACCCCATTTTAGAAGCTTAATTTCTGTGGCTGTTTCTTTGTCAAAGGCAGGCTGGCTCTGACTCCCACATCCATGTGAGCTGGATGAATGGTTTAGCAATAGAAAAACACACTCCACTGTAAGCAGAGTTTATATTCTGTCCTTAATCTCCCTGCTGGCTCAGGGTGTAAATTTCTGGGATGGAAATTAGAATGCAGTCTGCCTCACATGTATTTACAGTCTGTTTTCCTTGCTACGTAACCATTTGAAGTCTGAAAATCTAGAAATCTGTGTGAAGGTGATTACTGTTATTGACTGATTTTTACAATATGCAATGTGTTATTTTTTTACATAAATACTGATTTTTATATCAATTTGTCGTCAGCTTTTTTTTTACTTGTACTCTGTGTTTGTATTTAAAAATTCTTTTTTTTGGCCTGTTTTTTGTGTTTGTCTTTGCAGAAACTCTCAGTTTTGAATTGATTTTTAGTATGCTGTATGCACGCGAAGATACTGCTAAAAACCCAATGAGCCATTTTAGAAAAAGTGGAATGTGAACATTAGCAGCAACCTTTCCACTTAAATTTCAGGTTTTGTGGGGGATTAGAACAAAAAGGGTTAATATTGAAGCTTATCATAGGATAAAATCTATTTTAAGAGATGTTTACTTAGCATATTGCAAATAGCAGAATATACTGCCTTATCCTATTTTTCTTCTTTAATTTTTATGGATATAGACTTAAACTGCTCACTTCAACTATCCATTCCAATGTAACACTCATGAGCACTTTAGAAAACTTAAAAACCAGCAGGTGCTTAGTAGCTTCCATTAAGTAACTCTCCAAAGTATGTCTGTTTTGAATAAATTTTTTCTTCTGCAATCTCTACGTCTTTAAATTTAGAAAGATGACCTACCTTTAAAGAAATCTGACTTACAAAGAAAACATTTGGAGGCAGTAAGAAGACTGTTAAACCAAGTAGCGTGATAGAAACCAGTTATACTCCCAAACATTTCAATACTTGATTTGTAAGGTTGTATGCGTATAAGTGCAGAAACTTATATCTACCCTATATATATCTATCTATACATTTGAGAAGAATAACTTAAATTCCTACCAAGTTTTGCACAAATAACAGCCAAGTTATTTGCTCAAGTTGCCCAAGTGGGCAAAGCATGAACTGAGAAAGTAAAATTTTAAAAAATTAAACAGTGGTGTGCTGAAACTTAAACCTTAAGGTGCCTTAGAAAAAAGAAAAATGTTGTTTGGTCCCAGTTAATCTCTACAGAGAAACACTTCGAACTTGCTTTCTGTATTTAACTGCCAATCTTAAATAATGCTGGATAATTTTCTATAGAAATGCAGATTGCCTCACAGGTGCTTTGTAGTCCTAGTAGACTACTAGAAGGTGTTACTCAGGTTTAAAAACAGAAGACGTTTGCAGAGGTAATAGTGAATTTTCCACTTCAGGAAGCGAGGAGAAAAATCTCATTTTAAAGTAGTTCTCAAAATATCTCTCCTGTAACCACTTTAGTGGATCTATATAAGAACAGCTTGTCCTCCAAGGTTGTCATAATACTTAAGATTTGTGGTTCTCCCATGCATTTTTAAGCCTTTGTGGGCCTATTAAAATTTTAAGTTTCTTGAAGGAATATTAAGTAATTGGAAATTCTTGTGTTAAAGAAGTTCAGTTGTGTCTCTTCAGTTTTGCAGTTGCTTTATGCGCAGCTGCATTCAGTTCTTTAGAGAGTCCTCGTTTAAACTTATGAATGTGCATCTTCCTGTATATTTGCTAGCAAATTTCTACAAGGCTTCTCTCTTCTCCCCTCGCCCTTTTCCCTGCACTGCTTTTAAAAGGTAATCACTGAGCTCTTCTTTCATTTGAATGCTTATAAAAATTATGGGAGATATTACAGGTCTCTTTGCAGAGACCTGTAATTAAAGGAGGACCTGTAGTCCTACTGTGGTTGGATTTCTTTTTTTATTTTTTTTTTCCCTTCAGATTGCTATTTGAGGATGTTCAGGTAGGAGGAATTTTTGAGCATTTAGTAAAGTCATTATGTTCCTTCAGTGATCATCTGGTAGTTTCTTCCCTGAATCAGTTAATATTATCCCTGTCCTCTCTTATGATGGATGCTTGGCTGCTGTCTGGCTGCTTGATCTATATGATTGCAAGTTCCTTTAATCAAAGCAGTGACTGTCCTTTCTAGATCTGGATTTTAAATGCTCATTCCATATCTGGGTGCCACTTGAGTTGGACCAGCCAGGCACCTAGTCTGTTTCTACTTTTAGATGTCCATCCTTGATTTCATTTCCCTGTTTTAGTTTCAGGGACTGGACCTCTAGAGGTAAAATACTGATATAACAAGGAACACAGAATTTTTCACAACAGCTTAGAGAATGTTAGAGCTTAGAGAACCTGCAGATTTCTGAAAAATAATTAAGAATTTTGAAATAGTATGCTGTCCTTGAGCCTAATTTCTGATTTGGTAGATGTAAGGGTTAGCATCCTTGGTTCAGTCAAATCACTTGACTATTCCTGTGTCAGCCCCTTTTGTGGAGGGACGGCCAGGTATCTCTTAAAAGACTGGTTCCTTGATTCCTTTGAACTCCAAGGAAAGGAACAGCTCTTTAACTGTAAGTTATTGCTGTAGATCCTGTCTCTCCCATTAGCTAAACTCTTTGAAACCAGTAATAAATAACTGCCCCCTTGCTACTATTTAGTGATACTGTTTTTAATGGGTTTTTTAATGGTCATGCTGGAAGGGGAGGAGAAAAGATGCAGTTATTCAGATCTCCTTGGTAGTTCCTGCCCTGGTGTCTCTAGAATTCCACATGATGCTTAAAAAAACCCCCAGCCAACCAAAACACAACTTTCTGCATCTGGGTCAAAGCCAGAGAAGAATAAATTTGATGGCTTCTCCTGATGCATTAACAACTTCATTTGGGAACGTGCCTTCGCTGGTCATGGACCTTACTCATAGATTGAAAGTCAAGACAGTTTCCTTGTACTTTTTATCAAAACAGGTCTGCAAGAGCAGGACTCACCGAGTTTGGTATAGTTTATTGCTGCTTTAAGAGTGCCAAACTAACTCTGTTAGAAGCCTGTAAGGATATAATCAGTCTTGAGTCTACAGTCTTTAAGACTTGTGACTACTTTTCAAGGTACCTGTTGAACTAATATTCTCACTCAAAATTCCCCTTTCTTCCCTCTGTGTATTTTCCACAGATAACTTGTTGATTTGTTTCTCTTTTTAGAGCAAAGAAAAAATTTGGGAGTTTGCTTTAATAAATGTCCCCTTGAAACAAAACAGAATTTTGCTAGGGAAGGAAAGGAACTGTGAAGTTTGTTTGCTAGCGATCGTTTCTGTGCTTCAGACTTTATAAGGTCATGGAGCGTAAACATGGAGCTTAGCTGTGGCTTCCTCATCACTTGGAGAAGTGATGCTTGATTGTGCTGTCTTTTAATTTCCTCACTTATTCCTAGCATTAAACACTGATTTTTAAAAATGCTTTTTGTGTATTCCTTTTTGTCTTATCTCGTTCATGTTAAATTATTAAGCCAACTGAGATGAACAATTTATTAGAATAGCCTTATGCGTTTTCTACTACCTTCATATTCTGGGAGGTCACTTTCTCTCCTATTCTCCCCTTGGGTCATTTAATATATCCTCATTCTCAGAATTATAATCTGGGTACAACAGGTTCAGTTTTTTGTTTATGTCTATGTCTTAACGAATCTTAAGGTTCTGCCAGTCATTTGTGTAGACACTTTACTAGAGCAATTCACATTAAATCAGTCTGTAATATTTATATGTATGAAATATGAAAGTAGATGTAGAAGTTATCCTGAACTGCACATCTTTGTGGTTGAATTAATAAGTATTTAGGGCATGTTTTCTTAAGGCTTCGAAGAAAATGAAAGCAATATAATCAGTTTTAACTTCTGATTTAAGACTAGGAATTTAAATTTAATTAAAGCTGATGTTTCAGCCATATAATGCTAATCTGCTGTGTCTCGCTGAGCAGCTGGTGCCTAGGAGAAGCTCTGCTTGCCTGTTGGATAGCCTAGAACAGTTTAGGTTGGAAGGGATCTTGAAGATCATCCAGTTCCACCCCCCCTGCCATGGGCAGGGACACCTCCCACTAGACCAGGCTGCTCAAAGCCCCATCCAGCCTGGCCTGGAACACTTCCAGGGATGGGGCATCCACAGCTTCTCTGGGCAACTTGTTCCAGTGCTTCAGCACCCCCACAGTAAAGAATTTCTTCCTAATATCAAATCTAAATCTCCCCTCCTTCAGTTTGAATCCGTTACCGCTCATCCTATGCCTTTGTAAAAAGTCCCTCTCCAGCTTTCTTGTAGGCTCCCTTCAGATACTGGAAGGCTGCTATAAGGTCTCCTCTGGAGCCTACCTTTCACCAGGCTGAACAACCCCAACGCTCTCAGCCTGTCCTTGTAGGAGAGGTGCCCCAGCCCTCTCATTGTTTTTATGGCCCTTCTCTGGACTCGTGCCAACAGGTCCATGTCCTTCTTATGTTGGGGGTTCCAGGGCTGGACACAGTACTCCAGGTGGGGTCTCATGAGAGCAGAGGGGGAGAACATTGTGAAACTTCAGGCGTATGATGTCGTGCGGTTTCTGACTAGTCACTGGTACTCTTTTTTTTTTTTTTTTTCATTTTATAACATTCCACTATGTTTTATTTTATTGTTTTGTTTTACATTTTTATGCCATGGATAGTGTTAGCTGAAGTGAATCGGGATTGCAGATATAAAGCCAAGAAATAAAACCCACTTTTGCTACGCAGCGTGTGTTTTATTTGTCTTTTGATTGGATATTTTTTACTAGTCTAGTAGGCAGTATTGGGGGTTTACTGCCGTCATGGGCACTCATCCTTCCTGCTTGCTGTTCCTGGATTGCCTCTGGTCTCTACTACCCCTCCAGTCTCCTTGCTGCCAGTCTCTTCCAGGAGTTGGTGTCACTCCATCAGTTCTCATGATGCTCTTTCTGGATCTCCTTGGCTGGTACGCCCATTAGCCAGTATTGCTTCTGCCACCAGGTGCCTGCTTTCAGAACTGGTCTGTTTGCTGTGATAAGGTAACTTGAAGACCATTTGAAGCCAAAAGGGTACCCTGGAGTGGGCATGCTGCTTTCTCCACAGTGCTAATGGATCAGCACAGGTTTGGGCACGTAAGCATGTTATTGACCCAAAGTAGATCTTTAGGAGTGCCGTGTGTTTCTTGGTTGTAGCTCAGGGAGTAACTTAGTTTTCCTTTCAGCTTTGTGTAGACTATTACAAAATTTTAATCTTCTTTATCTTTCTGTAGAGATAAAGGCTTTTTGATAGTGGTGTGCTTTCAGGAAGAAGGCTTGGGCGATGAAGCCGTTAAAATTAAACAGAGGTGATCTGAGGCGTTCTGCTTGCCTGAGGCAGACGGGCTCAGCGGTGCTTTGGAGAACGGCGTGAACAGAAGACAAATGCCAGGGCACCTGGTGTGCAGTGAAGGGCTTGGTCTCTGCCCTCTTCCTGTAGGTGCTGCACAACCTCCGAGGGAAAAGCCATCTTCAGTTGACTCTTCTGTGCATGTACAAAGAGCAGAAATTGACTTAGGACTTCAAAAAGCCCAAAAAAAGTTTTAGAGGGATTACCGAATGCAATAGAGAGCGCACAGTCCGTAAAATTGTTCTAGCTGAAAAATTAACAGCAGCAAATAGCCTATTGAAACACAGGGTTTTGAGAAGTACCTTCTTCACTCGTCCATAAAAACAATGAATAAAACAGCAAAAATAAGTAATGGTAGGATATTGCTTAAAAAAATAGATCAATATCTTATTTTTGCAGTAATCCTGTTTGCCTAGCTTGATCTTTCTTTGGCCAGAAGGATAGAATGTAATTAATGAAAATTGATGTAGCTTGAAGAATAAAATTTAACAGTTTGCAATTGTAAGGAAAGTGAAACATCTAGAGAATTTGCTCTATTTTTGGTATTTTAGACATCAAGCATTGTCTGAATTAATTAGAAGTTGCTTTGTTAATGTACATTTGCCAAATAGTACATTGGGAAGAACTTTTGTACAAAAAATACTTTTGCATTTTTTTCATTTTTAGAGTTGAAGATTGGATTAATACCTTTTTGCAAAATACATGTATTTTGAAGGCACCACATCCTATAAGTCTATAATAACTGTTCAACAGAAAAATCCAATTACTTTGGAATGAGAATTGTTGTAGAACAGACACATATTATCCTCTTAGTGGTATGTTGTCTTTGAAAATACGTAATTTTTAAGGACGAGATTATATGGCGCATTGGGCCTGTACTACTCTTCCTTTTCATCTAAATTATGATATTTTGAGGATGCAAACGTTTTTTCTTGTTATCAGCAAAGCAAGTGTTCATTATTCTAAACAACACTGAAAAGCTGAGCTCTCAGGCAGTTCTGTTGTGATACCCATTGGCATGTTTGCAAATGTTAGAGGAGACAAACATAACTGGGGTAACAGTTTCAAACTGAAGGAGGGGAGATTTAGATTTGATATTAGGAAGAAATTCTTTACTGTGAGGGTGCTGAAGCACTGGAACAAGTTGCCCGGAGAAGCTGTGGATGCCCCATCCCTGGAAGTGTTCCAGGCCAGGCTGGATGGGGCTTTGAGCAGCCTGGTCTAGTGGGAGGTGTCCCTGCCCATGGCAGGGGGTTGGAACTGGATGATCTTTAAGGTCCCTTCCAACCCAAACCATTCTGTGATTCTATGAACTGTGTTTCTTAAACAGAACCATTTAGCAGTACTGAAATCACTAGCTCACTGCTTCAAAATACTATAGAAGCATAAATGAAATATAGTAATATACAGTCTATTGCGAGAAGGATAAATACAGACCTTCTGACCTCCTCTAGAAAACCTCAAAAATCCTCCCCTAATTAGTTTTACTCCTAAAAACAAAAGTTCCAGAAGCTCCTTGAAGTCCAGGAGGGATTTCGCTATTGCTATTGATTTAATATGAAAGTGCTCAGACACTGTAGCAATGGATGGCAGCATAAAACACCAATAAATCGATTAATAGAGTTTAGCCTTGGGGTGTGTGTTAGTTCATCTAGTCTCATCTGTCATATATCACAAGCCATTAAATTTATTCCTGTTACCTCTGTGCTGAACCCAATAATTTGTTTGACTAGAGCATAACTTGTGTCCGGCTAAATCATACTTTTCAGAAAAATGCCCAGTCCTGGTTTGAAGGCACGAAGAGAGAAAATACTTCCCTCTGCCAGTTTGTTGTGATGGTTCATCGTTCTCATGGTGTTGAGTGTGTGCCTCGCGTCTCATTTGAATTTTTCTGGCCTTAGCTTTCAGCCACTGATTCTTTTTATGCCTCTTTCCACTACGGTAAAAACCTCCTTAATATCCTGCAGTTTCTCCTCATGGAAGTACTTAGATGTTGTAATCAAATCACTTCTCAGTTTCCTTTTGGGTAAGCCAAACAAATAGAGCTCATGAACTAACTCTCTCTCTCTCTCTCTCTCTCACGTAAAACATGTGTGTCATTCAAGTTTTGTGGCTCTTTTTTTTTCTGCCTTCGTCAATTTTCCAGACTCCTCCTTGAAATGTGGGCACCAGGCCCGTATACAAGATTTCATTATAGTTAAGGAGTTGCTAATTTTAATACACAGGTAAAATTTTCCTACTCCTTTCTGAGTTCGTAAGTTGAATGCTCGTGTTAGCTTACTTTCCATTTCTAGGATAAGATCTACATTCCTCAATGTGGTGACATTTGTCTTTGTTAAAATGAGCTCCGACTGGTGCCATTTCACCACAGTAACGCAGAGTCGTCTGTGCAACTGATGCTATCACTTTTTATCATCTTGCCAGGTATTGTCATCTGCGAACTTCATCAGCCATGATTTTTGTATTTACTTCCAGATCACCAAGGAAAGCTTTTAATAATATTGTGTCTTTTATAACATCACTGGAAACAGCTCTTTGATAACACTTTGCTATAAAAGCTTATTTGCTGAAAATGGCCAGTTAATCTTGGAAGATTTTGATGTTTCTGTTTTTTTCTCCGCGTAGCATAATTTCAGCTTCACGGAACAAAAAAATATATTCAGGAATTTTTCAGCAGATTTGTTTGACAACCTTTATTCTGGGAATCGCATTGGTTACTTCTGAATGTAGTATTTTCTTGTAATTCTCTTCCAGTTACTTGTGTTGCCACTTCTGTAGTTAGTTTTATGGGGAATAGTCTTGTCGTAGTTTGACTACAAGTAACTTAGTATTTTGAATGATGCTAAAATGATTTAGGTTATCTTCTGGAATTTTCTGGGAATGCTCAGATTTATTGGAACTAGTAACAGCAGCATTCTTCAGGAAATTCTTTCATGGTTTCCTACTGTAAATTGTCTAGATCTGCTCATTTTGAAATATTTATACGTGGTCGGTCAATGTTTGTATAACTTTCTTCTGGTTTGCTAATGGACGAGAAAGTATTTGAACATCCTCATGTGACGCAAATGTGTATTTCTGAATGCAGAAGACTTAATTGAATGAATGTTTTTGCATTATCAACAACATTACCATGAGTAGTGAAACCAGTTTTGTTTCTTTTGTTCTTAATTTGTTCCAAAAATTAGTGTTGTATTCTTAGTCCTTCATTCTGTCAGCTGCAGAGATTCCCCCCCCCCAGATGTAATACTTCTCAATTTTGCAACATGAATGTTATGATAATTCCTAGATAATTTATTAATTTCTAATTTTTACCTTTTGTTGTTTTTATCATGCTGAAACTTCACTCGGCACCATCTTCTTTGTGTCACTCTGTGAGATGCTTGTCTGCCAGAGGGAGTATGGGACAAAGCTGGCCTATCTGCAGTTACTCTCTGCATCTTTTCACCTCCAGGTTTGGCAAAACTTTCATGAACTGTTCCAGAAGATAAAGCCTTTGCTTCCAGTCTTTGACCTTGTGTGTTCACACTGAGAATATGAAGCAGGCTAACCAGCTCGGTATAGGAGATTTCCTCCAGGAAAATCCACAGATTTCAGGCCTGCTACAGTCAGTGGGCAGGAGGAAGGGAGATGTGAAGGGGGGTTTGGAAAGAAGCTTGCCTGGTAGATGGTCCTTTCAAGTCAGCTCACGTTGGTAAGTGCGGATGCCATAGTATCATTTTAGTGTTGGAGTCTGACATGTTGTCAAAAAGAAGAGGTACCCCAGTCCTTTGTTCTCTTTCGGTTCATGCAACAAGGTTGAGAGAGGCTGTGATATAGTATTAGATCAGACAAAAAATGAACACCCCCTACTGTCTTCATTTTGTGCAAAAAGTTGCCTGTACATGTGTAGGATGATCAGTACAAAACCACGAGGAAGAACACCACTCCCTCCCCCAGCTTCCATTTTAATATCCTGATTGAACATAGGCGTGACAGAGTAACTTCTGAAACTTGAATGACTGATCTTGGCAAACGCTACACCCACTTTTCATGGATGTAAAATGACTGGTAATCCGAATAAGAAGAAATACATCTTCGAGCCTAAGCAGCAGAGTTAGGAATAATAACAAGCAAAGCAGCTCCTACAACTTCTTAAAATTCACAGAATCGCAGAAGAGCTGAGGTTGGAAGGGACCTCTGGAGGTCATCTGGTCCAACCCCTGTGCTCAGGCAGGGCCACCTAGAGCTGGTTGCCCAGGACCATGTCCAGATGGCTTTTGAATATCTCCAAAGGATGGAGACACCACAACCTCCATGGGCAGCCTGTGCCAGTGCTCAGACACCCTCACAGTAAAAAAAGTGTTTCCTGATGTTCAGAGGGAACCGCCTGAGTTTCAGTTTGTGCCTGTTGTCTCTTATTAAAGTTGTTGAAAACCAAACCGTCAGAGAGTGTATGTGCTGCCTATTCCCTTCAGACTGCAACAAGGAGAAACCTTGCTGGCCAGGCTACTACCTGCTTCAGAACACAGTCTGTGTCTTGCAGTTTATTTTCTCTTTAAAGTTAACAGTCTAATTATGGTATCTCGGGAAATTACTAGGAAATAAACAGATGATAAACTTTGGAGGAATAGACATGTTCTTTCCATGCAAAGATTATTAGGAAAAAATCCTAATAATGGTACAAAGTTATTTCCATCAGAGTGCCTTAGCTTTTGTCTGATGTCCTTGAACTGGCCTCTAGAAGATTACATTTTACATGGCAATCCGTTAAGTTACAACCTTGTATTGATACAGAAATATATTAATTATTCCTAATGGTCTTATGTGTAGTTATATTGGAAAACCTGTTCTGAAGTAGCCTGTAGTTATTTCTTTTCTTTCCGTGTAAAATTCAGCTATCGCTCCATTCTTTTTTTCTCACTTCAGTAATATTGACACTCATAACTTTGTAATGGAAGAGAAGTTTTTTTGGCTGTTATTTCTACAATATTCTGGGTACTGCTTTTCAAATATTCTTTGGTGCTACATAACAAAGGAGTCCATGCATGAGGAAATGTTACAGTTCCTTTACTGGAGACATACGTTGGATTCATAGCATCAAACTTCTCTGAACTAAGGATGGCAGACCACCATTTATTAAATGAAAGGAGGAAAATAGGGATTTCCAGAATTCTGCAGCACGGTTCATCTCATCCTAAGGTAGACATATAAAGTAAATCAAATAAATTGTACTCTAAAAGTAGTTATTCTTTCCCCCTACTGATAGACACTGTAAAGTTAACATAGAAGCACGTGCCATAATGCAGACTCTTAATGTGAGATGAAGTGAATCCCAACCAAAGCTAGATCCATTTACGATTTATTCCTTGCAATTCCAACTACTTGTGAATAGGTCCAGGAAAGCATATTGGTTTTTCTGAAATGTACTACTTCACTTTGAAATTACGGCTTGAATAATTTAATCGCTAAGTGTTGGTCTGTAGTTAGTCTAAGAGAAATCACTCGATAGTGAGTGATACGTGTTCTGTTTCCTGACTGAGCAGGCAAACATCCTGTAATAGGGTTTCTGATGCAAATAAAAATGTAATTCTAAATATTTATTTTTTTTTCCTGGCTAATTTATCTTAAAAATCCAGTCTTGTGTTAGTTACTCTTGTTAGATGATGTAACAACGATCAAAGAAATTCAAATTGGACATTAGGAAAAGGTTCTTCACTGAGAGGGTGGTCGGTCACTGCAACAGGCTCCCAGGGAAGTGGTCACAGCACCAAACCTGGCAGACTTCAAGGAGCCTCTGGACAACGCTCTTAGGCATATGGTTTAGCATTAGATAGTCCCGTGAGGAGCAGGGAGTCGGACTCGATGATACTTATTGGGTCCTGTCCAACTCAAGATATTCTACGATTTTAAAGCAAATTAACTTCAGTCAGCTGACTGTTACAGATCTGCACATTGCATGTGTAGGGTATTGTTGATCTGAAAGTTTTGGCTGATAAGTGAATTATGGTTACCTCTACTTCTGCTCCTCGGTCAGTGTTTCTAATTCTGGCTGCCAGTTTCAGTTTGCCAATATTCTTTTGATCAGAAAAGAAGGCCTTTATGTAGGTATTGCACGATTAAAACAGAAAGTTTGAACTTCAAAGACTGGTATATGGCTCTTCTGTCTTTCATTTCTGGGAAGGAATCCATCTAGCCCCACAAAACTGATTAGGAAGTTTCCAAAAGTTACTTTCTTTTCGTGTGTGCTCTGTGGGTGCTCGTAAATACTGTCAGACAGCAGCTTGAACAACTCTCTGCCAAATTGTCGTATTCAAGATCTGCATTCGTTGTCAGCATTGTGGAAAGAGTATTCACTGCTTCCCACCTACTGTCTTGTGATCCAGGGCTGAGTAGAAGCTTGTGTCAATAAGCTGAGGAAATAAACGTTGTCTCTCTTTCTCAGCTTGTTGAAAGAGAGTAAATGTCAAGACCATGTAAGGGATTTATTGAGTAAGTGCTTGAAAGAACTTTAAAAGAAAAACAGGAAGACAACAATGAAGTTAATGACTTGAAGTCATCCTTATCCTGAAAATTCTTGATGATGCAATAATCAGTAAAAATAGTGCCATTTCACTTATTAGTCATGCTCTTCTGATCAACCGAGCTGTTTAAAATTAACCCTAAAAGCCCAGCATGTTTGATTGCTCATACATCAATGTTTGCGTATAAATGTCCTCGCACAAGCAGAGTGGAATATTGTCCCTTGTGCTTATGGCAAATCCAACTCAGCTGTGACTCTCTGGGGCAGTGAACCTCTGGACGCCACGTGGCTGGATCCAAGCCCTCCTGTCAGTCATTACCTTCTGGGCAGCCTTATGTGTTACGCTGTCAGATCATCAAGGGGTAATGACACAATAGTCTAAAGATGATTTCCCACACGGGGATAGCCTCGTATCAATTTCTCTGCAAGCTAGGAGGTTCGGGTCTTCTTGCCTGCGCTTATCTTTGAGGCCTCTCAGACACTTTCCTGATTTCCCGGAAAGACTACCTGGCAGGAGCCTCCACCCCGTTCCTCTCAGCCTGAGGGCACTGCAGAAGGTGAGGAATTAATCATCCTAATTACCTACAACATTCTCTTTCCTCTACCTCCTTCATTCCTGCACACAGTCACCACAATTTCTGGCTTTTGACAGCGATCTCTAAGGTCTTGTCCCTGAAACTCAAACATCTTCATATTGCAGAAAGGTAACAGGATGGTCCAGGTAATTAGAGTGGGTTTGTTCGCTCACAGTGAGAAATATCTATGTCAATAGCAAGAAAGACACTGTTGGGTGTACATATGTAAAAAAAAAAAGTGGTGTAAGTTTTGGGGATAGTGTGTGGGCAGGGATCTATTGTCCCCGGGGAAACCTTCATGGTGTCAATTTAGGATATATGGAAAATATAAAAAATGGTAATATTTTCATTTACTTTGTAAAACAGTCATTTTTGTCTTTATGCCTGCTAGTAGAAACAGTTTTGGTTTTCTTCTGTGCTTCTGTAGTACATTTGCTTAAAGGCATCTGCTCTTGTACTTAAAAATCCGGTACCACTGATTTTGGAGTCAGAGTTAAAAAGCTTAAAGGGAGTCCTGTGGCTAATCTCTTGTATGCCAGATTTTTCTAGGATAAGGTTTCAGGATAAAGTCTCCACCCGTGATTGTGTGAGTACTGCTTGTCCTGAAGGATGATCCTTCTGTGTTTCCTCCCAAACCCTATTAATCCCCAGCAAAGGACGCTACATGCACTAAATATTAGAAGTCTTTTGGTTAGGACTCTTCTCCTGTAAGGTGAGTTGTCATTGCTTCTGCCACAGAGAAAGGGCTTTGAGTTTAGCAGGTTGTGTCTAAGGCCATCCTCCTAAATCACTCATGGCATGAAGACTTGCAGTGATACAGAAGAGGTGGAACCTGCTTGTGTAGTTCATGTTTATAACCTGGAACAGGCTCTGTACATATAATTACTTCCAGATTTGTAAAGCTGCTAGATGCAGTGCTGTTTGGGCACAGTCTTTCAGCTGAAATTTTTTAGAAAGGAGCTTGGTCCATTCTCGCTTTCCCATTTTCTGGGAGAGGGCTCTCTTGGCCACAGGGCCACCATTCTCAGCATGAACCTGCATGTGGACAGTCCTTGTAGGGCAGGAGGAAGATTTCTTAGAAGCAACTGTATAATCTTCATAGCACACTTTGCATAATTACCTTCAACATCTGCCCACTCCCTTCTCTGACCTTGCTGTCAGCGTTGTTTATGTTTGGGCCAATGTTGACGGGTTCTCCCAGTTCGTACCGCGTGGGAGAGAATTACGCCTCGTGTGGGGAGAATGAGGTGTTTAAAGGTCTCTGAGTTTAAGCACGGCTGTACTCTTGGCACAGTGTGAATGTGAATGGAAACAGCAAATAGACTGGGAAGAACATCCATTTAGGGATAAGCTACCTTCCTTTTCCATCATTTAAAGGACTTTACTGAAATAGATGGAAATGCCTGTGAGGTTGCTGTACTTGAATGAAAGCACTTTTTGACAAGAGATTGCTGCTCTACCACTGCCTGCTTTTCTTCTGGTCATTTTTCTTCTCATCACAGATTCCCTTTGCGGCTGACATCCGGAACTTCTTCCTCACGTCAGAATGTGCATAAAGAAGGAAAATGTTGACAAAAGCAAGACTTGCTAATACCGAACGAGCAGATGCCTGTGTTAAAGGGTAACACAAGGTCTGGTTATGGTAGCCCTCCCTCACTATTCCCAGTCCTGAGTTTTATAAGGCGATTGTGTAAGTAGTTTATGGGTGGATTAAATGTTGTTTTCCCTTTGGTACCGTCAGGGATTTTGTTTTCCCCGGGGCTGGCTCTGGCGAGCGCAGAGCCCTGTGCCGGCCCCCGGTGCCTGCCCCAGCAGAGCGGCTGCCTGCTGGCCGTCCCCTGCCATGTTGCCACGCGTCCCTGTGTGGCTCCGCACACCCAACACGCCTCGTACCCCCGCTTCTCTCTCCCTCACGCGTGGGATGACCCCACAGCATCCCTCAGCCAGCCCGGCTCTGTCGGCTGGGCCAGCGTGGGCCAGCGGTGCCAGGCAGGGTACCAGCACCAGCCCGGGATTTAGGGGCTTGGTGTGGAACCCCAGCAAATGCCGGCTGTGGGCACTGAGGGTCCCTGACTCCTAGCGACTGTGGGAGGAGGCAGTGGTGCCCGCCAGATTGCAGCCTCTTGGTCCTATATTTATCTGGTGTATCATACGCCTGAAGACATCCTTGTGGGATCTCACGTCACGACAAAGTTTTATTCTGTGCCGCTCCTTTTTCATCTGGAGGTGACAATAAAACACTGTTGGGATTTTTTTTTTGACATTGGAAGGTGTATCGTTTATATGGAATCGCTAAAACAGCTGCCAGCAATACCTGTTTGGGTCTCTTTCTATTGGTCTGTTGTGTGCCACATTGACTTGCTTTGGAACAGCTTCTGCATTGGTTTCTTGCTGCTTTGGATAGCAGGGTTTATTTGCTTTGCATTTTTCAATAATGAAGGAGCCAAAAGTCACCTTTAGTACTTTCCTTAAAAGTAACTAATCTTTCGATACCCTAGGGCTTTGAATCAATGGTTTTAAATCAATATTTTCTATATAAAGTTATTGTTTATCTTCACCCTGCGCTCTGCAGACTGAAAATCAATGGGGTACGTTTGTGAATTGTACAGAACGTGGGATAGGCAAAGAATTAGATGTTATGCTCTTTTGGGAAATGCACAAAATTAAGGAAATTAAGCAGCACTCTTCTCAATAAAACCTCTCATAACTATCGCTGTTTTCATGCAGTTTTGTTCTTAAATCTCTCTTGGGCACTAATTGAAAAGGAAACAGGATTTTACTTTTCAGGACGCAGTGAAATCTTGAACAGCAATTAAAATACTGACTGTTTTGGCAGTCTTTAATAATGTAATTGGTTTCGCGGACAGGAAGAGTTCATGAACTGCTTTGCATTTCTTTCCCATTTAGTCTTAATTTTAAGAGACCATTACTGCTTACAGTCACCCAGGAGCCCCAGATTCAGCAGAATCTCAGGGGAAAGAGAGCGCAACAGTGCAACTTTAATAGCGTCGGTTGTGTGTTTACCTAAGGCTTTTTGTTTTGCTTTCTAAATTTGTTGTATTAAGAGTACTACTACAAGCTGTGTTCTCTGAACTCTTTTTCCATCAGAGAGGGTACTTGGTCCGAAACTGAGTTTTCTAAGAAAACACGTAGTAATTTTACATAACATCAGTTTCTTTTATTTCACGAAATTAACACATTCCTGTAGTCTGGAGTAAAACAGAAGCAGCATGGGCATGTTTTTGATGCCCATAGCCTTCATTTTGTTTAAGAAGATTTTCACAGTGGGTTTTTTTTTTTCTGAAAACATTTGGTAAAATGGTGTGCAGTTTCAGCTGGTCAGTCACACCAGTGAAGTGATACCAGCAAAGAAAAATGAAAACAATGGCAATTCAACAGCTATAAGAAATGAGAAGTTGCACGCCCTCTACAGCTTCTGTAGCTGCAGAGTGAACTGAATGGTAATCTTTTGTTTTCGTTACCTGAACGAAAGAAAAAAGAAGTTTTCATCCAGATGTTTTTATCCCAGACTGGTGTGAAGGGCCACAAGGCTGCACTTCCCGAGGGAAGGAGAGTATTCCCTCTTGGACTTAACGCATGCCGTGAAGGTGCCCTATGGCGGGGGAGAGACAGAAGGGTGCTGAAATGTTATACTTCCTTCGTATGTTGGGGTTTCAGTTTTGGGGTGAAATCTGCCTGCTTTTGGTGGTTTTCTTTTTGTCTACCTTCGCTATAACCTTGTCTACCTTTTGTGTACCTTCGCTACAACCACCGACAGCTTAACTCGTAAAGTAAAATCCAGCTGCCAGTCTCCCCTTGGCTGTGTATTGGAGGCTGCTGTTCTTTTTAATCTCCCCTCTGGATTTAACTGCGTGTTCCCTTGTCCCCACTGACCGACCTGGGCTACTGCTGACCGGGCACTTCCATGGGGGTGCTGCTCCTCTTGGGACTTCCAGAGGTTGTCCCCCCGCTGTCGGCATGCTCAGTGCTCTCCGCCTGCCTGACCCCTTCGCCCCACACCCGTGGCTTCCCCAGTGTGGTCTGTGTGTGGCTGCAGCCCCAGCAGGACCCCCAGGCTCTCTGTCCCATCCCTTGGGTTGCCCTGATGGGAACATTTCTGCTGTGACCCAACCTGCTCGCTCAGAGGGTGGGAGGCTGCGATGGAAGCTGCAAACCCTCCTGGCCGCTGCCATCCCCTCTACTCCTCATTTGTTTCAGCCTCTCCTCGTGCGTTGCTGTCAGCCTCGCTTGCCAATTCTTCATGGCAAAAGAAAGTTCTTTAACGCTTTATGTAAATTCATCTGCTGGGCACCAACTCTGAGTAAAACCAACCATCATTTAAATAGTATCTTGACAGAGCAGCAGCCCACGCAGTCCAAATGAAGCGGCAGTGACACAAAAGCAGCTCCATCCAAACTGGGATGGTGATGGCAGCTCCATCCTGTGAAGGGTTCCCTCCAGACCAGACTGCGGCTACCTTTTCATTCTGGGGCCTTATCCAGATGCTTTTGTAAACTGGACCAAACGGTGGGTTGTAGATCTCTCTGGTCTATTACTGGAGCTGCCTGACTTGGTAATGATTGATATGAAATAAGTTATGTGAGGAACTCTAATTTCTTATTTAGAGAGGCCTGTAGAAGGACACAGGCAGTGACAAAGTACAGCTTTTCCCTCTGAGAGAAGGAGTCCGAAATGCCTTGTATTTCTTCTGGCTGGTCAATGCAATAAACTACCCTTACCCATCAAGGATGTGATTTAGTACTCAGTGAAAACAATCTACTGCTCTTAAGAGTTGGGACAGGTTGAATCAGCCTTTCTCATAGGATCACTGAAACCTCGCTAAGTGAGCTGCAGGGCTGAAGTGAGCAGAACATTGCCCGTCTTTTCCACCAGGTCACGGAGATGTGGAAAAAAGCGGAGGAGTGCTGCTATGAAACTTATATACGAGCTTGTGTATTGGCTTGTATGTAAAAGCTCCCGCGTTCACCGGTCCTGCAACCCGGGTGAAAACGGGGTGAAAACGGGCAGCACGTCTGGCTGCCGGCAGCCTGGCGGCATGTTTGTTGCAGCTCTGGGAAGCAGAGGGCTGGAAATTTCCCACCGCCATGAAATTTAGTACAAGGCAGAATGTTTGCAATGGGTTTCTTCAGCTTTTTGCAGGCAATTTCATTTTTTTAATCCTAACAGCAAAATAGTAATAGTTAGGCAAATTGACTTGGTGTAGGCTGTCTTTTCAGGGAGGTTCTGCGTCTGCCCTTGGTGTTGCACTTTCTGCTCTGCCGGATGATGAAGACAGGCAAGTGCAGGGCTGGATGATGCCAGGGGTGCTGGACATCAGTCCAGATGTATTGTACATCAGCTTCTTGTACAGGGTGGGTAAACAAATGTCATTTCATATCAGGTCTGTAGTGCTGGTTCTGGAGCTTTCTTCACTCCAATTGATGGGTCACTGATTGCTCAGAGCTAATACTCTAGATGCACATCTGATTAGCTTGTGCATTCATGATTTATCTCTGCATTCATCTGCTAATAAAGGACTTGTAACTTTTGGCCTTACTGTTTCTTTATCTTTCTAGAAGTGTAACGCTCTTCTGGCTCATTTTTTGAAAGTGTGACGTGCCTGGTCCAGCCACAAGCTGTGGGTACCACTACGGCAGTGTTGCTCTTCTAGCCAGAAGGTCCTGAGCTGCTGCCAGCAAGTAAGACTCATCTGAAGTTCCCTGGTGAAACTAAAGTTCCTGCCTGTGCACTAGTAGCAAGACCTTCCCCTGCTTCAGGCAGAAGAAATGAACCACTGCTGGCTACTGTCTTCTCTTTAAAGCTTCATAAGCTCCCTCCCATGGTCCCCAAGGGAATTTCAGCTCAGTGTTCTAAGAGCTCCGACAATGTGCTCTGATAATTTTGCATGCATCTGTGCTAATGTCAGCCCTACCCAGTATCACTGGTACTGTTGTGTACGGTTTTTTTGGTGGACCAGTGCTAAATTAGAAAGCAGTTAGACAAGCGTGTATGAGAGACTGAGATTCACTGTAATAATTCCCCAGGAAATCGGAATTTAAAATCTGATCCCAAACTGTAAAAGTCTTGGACTGGAGTCTGCGCCCCTCTGGCTGCAGCTGTACTGGCTGTACATCTACACAAATTAAAGAGGATTTGATTAGCGAGCCTGTGAACACCCACACAGGCTCGCTGTCAGCATCCCCCTGCTTGTTTTGAGCTGGTTCCCACAGCGCGTCCCTGGGTGGCACGCAGCGGAGCGGGCTTCGCCTGTGCCATTGCAGTTACTCCCAGGAACAGAGGAAGGGTCTGGTCCTTTTCATTTTTTAGTACAGATGTAAACTCTGATGGAGTTAACTGACTTGCTGCAATTAAGCTTTCCCTTAAGGCCAGGATCCCAAAGGTTCAGTCAACTAAAAGGCAAAATGGTAAAATGATGAGTCATTAAGAAAAGACAGAACATTTTGTGCCGTGTTGTGAGTACTGGTTATTTACAGTTTTATGCTCGACTTTACAAGTAGAGTTGTTCTTGGCTTGTGCTGGGATAAAACAGAGGAGTCCGGTCTCTGGTACCTGTTAGAGCACCAGGAGAACCAGCTCACTAACCCGGACGGAGGGACGGCTGTGCAGACACCCATTGTCACCCCCCGTGCACACCACCAATAACCCTTGCCACGGTGAGAGAGAAAAGGGGTTTATTTCTTTTGTTTTAAACCAGAAGGATCGTGTTCAGCTGCCCTGGTACAGTTTTGAGCCATAATTGTGTGAGAACAAGTTGGCTGTGAGTTTGGCAGCTGAACTCGACCTGCGAGCTCTTTGGCACTCGTGTTAGTTGTGTCACCTGGGTGACCTTTTATGTGAAGAGTGAAGCAAAAAGAAGTGCTAGATATTCATCCTTTCTCAGCACCGCCTATTAGCCTTTCTTCTTCCCTTCTGGCTGAGGTATTTGTATAGACAGCTTTCTTGTTTATAATCCTTCTTGTTTTGTGACTGTATCATTTTCTAATTCAGTTGTTACATTTCTGTTGTTTTCTTTCACATTCTTTTATTCCTAATAATTTGACCTGGTTTCCACTGTCTGTGAATTTATTTGTGTTTGAGATCATTGAGGAAGGCATGATTTGTCCAAAATGACTCTTATGCTTCATGTCTTTACTTTACATCAGGATATTTCGTACTTGTGTGTAATATCCTGACCTTCTTCTGCAATTTATTTCCCAAGTGACCTTCTTGGTTGGTCACTGACTTTTTTCTGTGCCTTCTCAAAATTCACTCAATTTATTGTGGGCTGCCTAACACAGAACCATGGAGAAAAAAGTCCATTTCCCCTTTTGCTGTCTGGAGAGAGTGACCAGGGCAGAAGGGGGAGTGTGTGTGGCAAAATCAGGATGTGTGGTTGCTCTGCTTTCAGCTTCTGCTTACGCTACTTATTTAATTCATTAGTATCCGTACACCTGAGAGGCTCCTCAGATTGTCCTCTTCTCTTCATTCTTGCTCCTCTTGTGATGCTATGATGAATAATTAGTCCCCATTTATTCAAATCACACTGCCGGGTTGGTTTATTTTTGCGCAGATCATTGCAACAGCCCCTGATAATCCCAGTCCTGTTCCCTAAGCAAGCCTTCACTCATAGTTGTCTCATCTTTGTAGTAGCCTTCTCCTCCCACAAGAAAGAACCAAAGCCCCTTTGGTAATACTGAGTGCTCAACCGTGTGCTGATCCCCGGGATGCTCCTGTTCCCATAAGGGCCTTTTCTTGCCCATGTGAGAGCTGCAACACCTGCTAAGCTCATGACTCAGTTCCATTACCAATTCTTGGTCCTGGAGCTGTTGTGGATAGCATCATTAGTGCTCATTTGGATCATCCGATATTTAGTGGATGAGCATCAGTGGCTCTCCTGAGTGACAGATAAAGGAAGATGGTGCGTGTCTTGAGATGCCAGGCTTACGGACAGTCCCTCATCCTCTTCTGGACCGAGAAGGTGCTACTCCACTCCTTATCTGCTCTTTGGATTCGTGGCTTTGAACTCTGCAGTCCTTAGAAGGAGTAGCTTTTTCTCATCCACTAGGGGTGATGGTCTTGATTTTGATTTGGGCAGCTGGTAGTCTGAAAAGTGGATTTTCTTTTCTACTCATAGGAGAGAAATCAATCACTTTCCATCACTCTTGTGCTCATCAACGGCTTGTGTTGGATGTGTTGGATGGCAGGTTACCCTCAGGCTTGCTGGGTGTTTCTGGAGTCACTGTCATCCCTTTTCCTAACTCTTGCATCCTCTGCAGAGCGTGACGGGCATGCCCAAGCCTGATCTGCTTTTTGAGATCCCCGCAAAGAACTTCAAGTTTCCCAAATAAAAGCCCCCCAGAAGGCTCATCTTTAAATGGCTACCAGCCCCTTATAAATGATGAGAAACTGGACAAAGGTGCTGGCAGTCGTCCCTGAGCACAGTAATTTTCCTTCTTCCTGAGGTGTAGGCATACTAACACAACTTCTGGGCATTTTTCCCCAACAGTGCTTTAGCCCCAGCAAGTGAGTCTGCCAAACGGGGTGTCAGTATAGTAGCATGTATATAGGTATAGGCAGTCAAATTCTGTACTTTTAAAAATCACAGCCATGCCTATCCCTCCAAAGAGACAACGCTCCCTACTTTGCCGAACCCTGGCTCTTCATGTCTTTCTCTACTTTTAGTCTGTGTCCATCTCGAGGTCATGGTCATGCAAGGTTGGCTGATGATGGTCTTCCATATGTCTGAACTATTTGTAAAGCTTAAGGTAAGACTGGTGTTTTTGCAGTTTTTTTTCTGAAACGTTTGCGTGGATGTACAGCAGATGGTGCTCTGCTTCCCTTTCTTCTCGCGCAGACTACTGTCATTAACCAAACTTTTCAAACCAAGACTAGGAATTATTAATAATCTTTTCTGCACTGGCTGAGCAATTGGAGCTACATATTTTCAGAGATGGTTTACTTAGCCATGCACTGATTTTGTTTTAAGGAGCAAGAAAGCATAAAGTCTGTTTGTGGGTTAATTTACAACACTAAACTGTCTTCCCTGTGCAGTTAGAGCAGAACAGTGACTTACGTTTATTAAAGGATTCTTTTCATGTGTGCAAAACCGGTATTTGTTTCAAATGGGTAATTCTTTACTAAAATGAATGAATCACAAAAGAAAGTACAGGTCGAGTTTAAGGAATGAACTCAGTGAAAACTATCATAACCTCTAAATCAAGGAAACAGTTTCACAGCTTAATTAACTGAAATGTTTACCCAGCTACCTGGAGCTGGATGAAACAAAAAAAGTGTTCTCTGTTTCTATACTGGGTAGTTGAAGTTCTGCTTTAGCTCTTTTGGGAGGCTAAATGGTGTTTTCTGACACTTAGCACAGTTAGCCCCAGCTTTTAGGGGCTTGTTTCACAAGTGGTAGCTCTTAGACAACTAGAAGTGGTGTTGAAAAAGTCAAATCCATTTCAAGGATTTGGTGAGAAACAGTGCTGTAAGCCTTGAAATATTGCAGACTGCAGTAATACCGTAGTAATCTTCAACAGTATTAACAGCTTAAACAGACAGGCCTATATAAATTGGCTTAAAACCAACCAGGTAGGAGAACTTCACTAATTCAAACTAATAACTCTGTGGGCTGTATTGTGGATTATCAGCTGTTGCAAATTAGGAAGTAAAAGCATGATGCAAAGCTCATGGAAATCAAAGTAAAGACTTCCATTGACGTTACTGTGCTTGCATTATCCCCTTACACGGATTTCCGTAACAAAGATACCAAGGATAATGAAGCACAATAGGTAACTTATTTATTTGGGCAATTTTACCCTGTTTGCTGTCATTTATGATACTACCCATTTCACTCTGTGGCATTGTGATTGGTAAAAATATATTGCTATTTGTGTGATAGTAGATCTAAGAACGTCAGCCATTGATCTGAGGCCATGGTAGATGCTGTACAAACACAAACCGAAAGGACAGTCCCTGACCTTAGTGCTCGGCATTTTGCCAGTGTGAGGCTGTTTTATGAACAGTCTGTCGATGGTGAGTTTTTCTCTGAAGTGCTCTGAGACTATGTTTAGTATTTCAGATAGGTATCTCCACGTTTGTAATTCAAACTGAAAAAAGCCCTACAAAATTAATTAACGGCTTTCTTCATTCTGAATCATGGAGTCAGTCTACCTATGAAAAGGTGAAGGAAAATACTGTTTCTGTGAGTTGATATCTTCTCTTTAGCAGACTACATATGTCTTTTAAATAGACACAAAGTGACTATTTCCCATAGAAGATTTTATTTTCAAAAAATAAATGGATGCTTTTTGTTCTTTTAAGGTGGGGGCATTATGAAGATCATCAGTGAGAAAGGGATCAAAATCTATTTTATATTTTCAAGACTATGAAAAAAATTAATACATTTGTTTTTCTGGCCTGGAAAGCATTTTTCCCAAGCTATTACCTAAGGAATGTATCTTCGGATTGATGGAAAGTGAACAATTAAATATCATAGAATAGTTGGGATTGGAAGGGAACTTTAAAGGTCATCTAGTCCAACCCCCCTGCAATGAGCAGGGACATCTCCAACTAGATCAGGTTGCTCAGAGCCCCGTCCAACCTGACCTTGAATGTTTCCAGGGATGAGGCACCTACACATATATATGTATGGGGCGTAAATACATTTTGCACCATGTGTTTTGTCCCTGAATTAAAGCTACAAGGAGAAAACCATATGGAACAAAAAAAAAAAAAAAAAAAAAGGGAAAAAAATCTCTTCTGAATTTTCTCATGGTTTCATGTGTAGACTAATGACGAGGTGGCGTGTTACACCAGTGTATAATTTCCATGCTCTGGGGAGTCTGAACAGCTGACTTGGGCAACTCGGGTTAAGGTAAAATCAATCTGGATTGGCAACAGAGGGAACATGGGGAAAGAAATGTTGCATTTCAGAGTGAGGGAGGTGGCAGAAATGAATCAGGCATCGGGTTCACTGCATGGGGTTCAAAACTGGGACTGCAGGGGCCCGGGCTCTCCCTGCTGCTTGGCCTTCAGTGAAACCGGCTGAAATACAGTAAATGTTACATATCGCATATACAAGGTGTACCGTTGCCCTCGAAGAAAATCCTAAATGGATGGATTGCCTCTGTCACACACAAAAGTAATTTTCAGGACACGGGGAAGAGAAGTCTGACTCCCTTTGAGGCCCCACTGAATCCAGTGCCGATACATTTTAATCCAGTGCAAAGTGCTGATAACTCTATTCCTCCTTCCTCAGTTGATTTGATGAAAATTAACTTTCAACATTCACATCTGATCAAATCACAAGCTAGAATTATGTGCAAGCATGAAAAAAATGACACCTTATTCTATAAATACACACTTGGTAGTAACTTTCAAATTACGTTAACAGAGTTCACACAGTATTAGTCAAATCCCTGTCATTAAGAAATGGTATTTCATAAGAAAGCTGATAATAGGATACAAAGATCCTAATATGATTAGATGATGACTTGTTAATGGGAATTCCTTTTTGTCATAACCAGTGATTTTCAGTTTACTCTAACAAAGATGATCTCTCTGATGGGAGATGGTAATACAACAAAAATCTGTGAATGTGGTGTAAAAAAATCAAACTGAAGATTCAACTGTACGGTCAATAATTTTGTAGATCCAGGATGATTAAATTTTAAACACATTGTTGGGGAAAAAAAGGCAATTCTAGGGCAGAGCCAATACCAGTGTGCACCGCCTACGTGCTAAAGCCCCACTCCTATGCTCCTATGGGCATATAATGCCTCTCCTTCAAAGCACAGCTAAAATCAAAACAGGGCTTTATATGGGAAGCTTTCTGCCCCCTGGAGCAAGAGCTGTGGCTGGTGGTCTGACCACACTTCAGGCAAAGACGAAGTTCTCAGAAACTTAACAGGTGGGAGTTTTACAATTGATAAGAAAAATACTGAACTCTTAAGATTTTTTTCTGGTGATTGGAAGACCATTTTTCACCAAATTCAATTATTTGAGCTGACCAATGTATCAGCATACCCCTCTCATCAACATTTTCACCTTAACTTTGTGAGAGTAGCTCAAAATAAGGCCAATAAGCCAGACATCGTGGTGGGAGTTTGTTACAGACCCCCCAACTAGGATGTAGAGGCCAATGAAATATTCTATAAGCAGCTGGCAGAGGTTTCATGATCGCTCGCCCTTGTTCTTGTGGGGGACATTAAATTCCCGGATGCCTGGTGGTAATATAACACAGCAGAGAGGGAACAGTCCCAGAGGTTCCTGGAGTGTGTGGAAGACAACTTCCTAACACAGCTGGTGATGGAGCCAACTAGGGAAAGTGCCCTACTGGACCTGCTGCTTGTTAACAGAGAAGGTCTTGTAGGGGTTGTAAAGATTGGAGGTCATCTTGGGCAGAGTGATCATGAAATGATAGAATTTTCAATTCTTGGTGAAGCAAGGCGGGGAGCCAGCAGAACTGCCACCTTGGATTTCCGAAGGGCGAACTTTGGCCTGCTTAGGAGCATGGTCGAGAGTGTCCCTTGGGGGACAGTCCTGAAAGGCAAAGATGCCCAGGAAGGCTGGTCTTAATTCAAGGGGGAACTCCTAAAAGCACAGGAGAAGGTCATCCCCAAGTCCCAAAAAACGAGCAGACAGGGAAGAAGACCAGCTTGTCTAAATAGAGAGCTTTGGCTGGAACTCAAGAAAAAAAGGAAAGTTTATGATCTTTGGAAAAGGGGGTTGGCTACTTGTGAAAAATACCAAGATGTAGTGAAGCTATGCAGGGTGAAAATTAGAAGGGCCAAAGCTCAAGCAGAACTTTTCTTGTCCACCACGGTTAAAGATAACAAGAAGAGGTTATTTCAGTATATCAAAAGGAAAAGGAAGACTAGGGAAAATGTAGGCCCACTAACGAATGAGATGGGCGCCCTAGCGGTGGAAGACACAGAGAAGGCAGAACTACTGAATGCCGCTTTTGTTTCAGTCATCACTGCTAAAGCTGTCCCTTATGAATCCCAGGCCCTGGAGGCAAGGAGAAAGTTCTGGAGAGAGGAAGAGTTTTCCCCAGTGGAGGAAGATCAGGTTAGAGACCACTTGGCCAAACTGGACATCCATAAGTCCATGGGCCCTGACAAGATGCACCCGCGATGCTGAGAGACCTGGCAGATGTTATTGCTTGGCCACTCTCCATCATCTTTGAAAGGTCATGGAGAACAGGAGAGGTGCCTGAGGACTGGAGGAAGGCCAATATCACTCCAGTCTTCAAATAGGGCAAGAAGGAGGACCCAAGGAACTACAGACCGGTTAGTCTCACCTCCGTCCCTGGGAAGGTAATGGAGCGACTCATTATGGATGTCATATCCAAGCACGTTCAGGAGCAGGAAATTATTGGAAGTGGTCAACATGGATTTACCATGGTGTTATAACTGGTTGGCTGGATGAGGGCAGAACAGCAGATGTCATCTATCTTGACTTCATCAAGGCTTTTGACACTGTCTCTCATAACATCCTCCTTAGGAAACTGAGGAGGTGTGGACTAGACGAGGGGACAGTGAGGTGGATTGAGAGCTGGCTGTGTGACAGGACTCAGAGGGTTGTGATTAATCGAGCAGGGTCGAGTTGGGGGCCTGTAACCAGTGGTGTCCCTCAGGGGTCAATACTTGGACCAGTATTGTTTAACATATTCATCAATGACCTGGATGAGGGGACAGAGTGTATCCTCAGCAAGTTCACTGATGATACCAAACTGGGTGGGGTGGCTGACACCCCAGAGGGCCGTGCTGCCATCCAGTGTGACCTGGACAGGTTGGAGAGCTGGGCAGAGAAGAACCTAATGAGGTTCAACAAGGACAAGTGTAGGGTCCTGCACCTGGGGAGGAAGAGTGTCAGGCACAAATATAGGTTAGGGGTGGACCTGCTGGAAAGCAGCTCTGAAGAAAAGGATCTGGGGGTCTTGGTAGACAGTAAATTATCCATGAGCAAGCAATGTGCCCTCATTGCCAAGAAGGCCAATGGAATTCTGGGCTGCATAGGGAAGAGTGTGGCCAGCAGGTAAAGGGAGGTCATTCTCTCCCTCTACTCTGCACTGGTGAGGCCACAACTGGAATACTGTGTCCAGTTCTGGGCTCCCCAGTTCAAGAGAGACAGGGAACTACTGGAGAGAGTCCAGTGGAGGGCAACAAAGATGATTGAGGGATTGGAGCGTCTCCCTTATGAGGAAAGGCTGAGAGAGCTGGGACTCTTTAGCCTGGAGAAGAGAACGCTGAGGGGAGACCTTAGTAATGTTTACAAATATCTAAAGGGTGGGTTTAAGGAGGATGGAGGATGGACTCTTTTCAGTGGTTCCCAGTAACAGGACGAGGGGTAATGGGCACAAGCTGGAACGTATGAAGTTCTGTTCAAATAGACGGAAAAACTTCTTTACAGTGAGGGTGACAGAGCACTGGAACAGGCTGCCCAGGGAGGTTGTGGAGTCCCCTTCTCTGGAGATTTTCAAGACCCGCCTGGATGCAGCCCTGAGGGATGTGCTCTAGGCAATCCTGCTCTAGCAGGGGAGTTGGACTAGATGATCTCTAGAGGTCCCTTCCAACTCTGAAAATTCCGTGATTCTGTGAAAATTTCTGGGTCTTGCCTATCTTTTGTTTTGCTAGCAATTTTCATGTATATTTGTGCACTGGTAGTATAACATAATGTTTGTGAGAGTGAAGGAAACGTACCTTCAAATTGCCATAGGAATGCTTAGCAGTCTCTCTCAAGTCCCTTTGCAGCACCAACTAGGGCTCAAGCTATGTGTTAAAAAGGGACTTTTTCTTTACAGACTGCACACACAAATAATCTTGGTACATCAGCCTTCATCAATGGATGTTAGCTGTGCTAAGGATCCTCCTTTCATTAATTGATTTTAATGTAGCAGAAGGAATGTCACCTAAATAATTTGGGCTCCTGAGGAAAGACCTATAAGATTTTTAAAAGAAAAACACTGTAGTCACTGAATGTCAAAGCTGTGATTAAAAAGCAAAAAGCTGACATGGATACCACTGTAATAGGGTATGTCTCAGTGGGAACCCACTGCCACCATCAGCTTTTTACGGTTTTTGTATTGCTAATATGATGCGAAATGCACCACTAGGAATACTGTTGCATATCAGGCTCTCTTATTTCATAAATTATTACTATATTACCCTCTAAATATCCCAATGAGTATAACAGCATCAAAACACGATGTAAAAACAATAAAACCATGCAAACAGCAATTATTGAACTGTTAGATGTGTACAACAATTTTTCCTTCCTTTTTCCTCATTTTTATCCTGAATAAATAAACAGTTTGCAACTGCTAGGGTCATTCAGCCACCTCTGAGATGCCGTTGCTTCTGAATTGGAACAGGGTAGCTAATTAGTGCTGTGAATGTGATGTGACAGGTTTTAAGAGTGGGTAAACCGGAGAATGACTTTTGATATTCAAATTTGCTCTCATCTTGTTTCCATATTCTGCTGCTGGCACTAACGAAGGAAGATGTGAAATGTGTCTCATCGTGCACTTGGAAGGGCTGAGAACTCACACATCTCCTTCCTTCTCAGCGCTCCACCTATGAGCCAGTTGGAACAAACAGAATTTTGCCCAAGAAAGATGGAAAAAATATATGCGGGAGGTCGTATTCTCTCGGGTTTTCAGGAAATCGTGGAGGACAGCACTAGAGAAGCCATCACCTCTATGGGTGAGAGAAGGTTCGTCAGTCAATGCTTGTGTCCTTAGCCTGCCTGGCTGAGCCTGTGGCCTCATAAAAACTGCCTATCCTGTTTCATGGGAAACTCTGCTATTTAAAACAAATTCCTATTCTGAGCGAATATATCAAGAAGTGAAGGGTTTTCAGATTTCAGTAATGTGAAATGAAATTAAAACAAAAATTCTGGATAATGTGTTTTGGAATTGTTTTTCCCATAGTTTTCCTTTATGTTGTGTTAATAATTCGCTTTCAATATTTTGAAAGAAATTCTTTTTAAAAAAAAATTTAAATAGTCCCCTCAAAAAATTTAAAGTGTTCTGTTGTTCCTTATCAGAAAATATTTGTCAAGGGAAATTAGAGTGAGGTATTGTTGAAATAAGCAATTTCACTATTGGCCAACCAGCATTTTCCAAGGGAGAAATAATTTATAGTAAAATTTATGACTGTATCATTCATTCAGAATAATTTTAATAAAAACAGGAAGGTTAAGATTTATATGATTTGTCTGAAGGTGAGAAGTTCTACTTAAAACTGTGTCAAAGTTCATTTGGGAGATACTGACTCATCTTTACAGATAGCCCAGAATATAAATAATGTCCTGGCAAACAGTATTAATAATGTCTTTCACAGAGATAACATTAATAATTATAGTTTATATGGCGACAACTCCAAAAAAAGGTTCTCATGGTGCAATAAACCAGAGAAGTAAGCTCAACTAGTTTATGACTTCATTAAAATGGTGAGCTATAATTGCAACCTTGCAATCAGCAAATGCAAATGCTCTATTTGTAGTGCTGCCTTTTTTTTTCTTTTTTAATGTGTAGCTTTCTCTTCAGAGAAGGAGAGCTTATCCCATTTTTCTTGGATTTCTGTGCATTGAAAGTGTATTCTTTGGAAATACATTAATAGCACAGAAATGGAATTGGGATTATGAAGTATCTGATGCCCTTTTCGCACATTTATGATGTGCCTTAAGCAATAGCACTGGTTGTAAAATACAAAAGGGCTAAAAAGAATGTAGTTGTCATGAGAGTATATGTGTCCAGATTGCAAGCCAGAAAACTGTCACTGATAGTTGGGGTATAATTGACCACAGTGTATGATAAGCACATTATTGATTGATTAATATGACCTAGTTGTATTTGAAATGTCAAAGAGGAAAATTGAGTTGTCATTTTATATCATGTTCCTTTTCAAGTAACAGATAAATATTATAATTAATGACTTTTCACTAAGGTTATCTAAAAAATTTAGGGAATATTAAACATCACATTATTCACAGTCATCATAGGTGAATATATTATTGATGAATATTGATAAATCTTTGCTTATATGAAACAGGCCCCAAAAGAAGTTTATATGCTTAAATAATGCTTTTTAATATGATATCTCTTCTGATTACATTTTTTTTTATCATTTAACTTAGGTGAATTGACCAAATTAACTAAATTCCTTTTACAATTTAGTAAGGTTTTATTTGTACTCAGTCCATGGCAAACTGGGATATTGATTTAGAAGGTTTAAATTTGCTTCTGTTGAAGTCGATCATAAAATTCCTGTTGACTAGAAGAGGATTGAGAATTGACCCATGCAATGCTTTGCTACTGTTTTCCGTTCTATACACAAAAGAACCTTGAATTTTCTTTGGTAGTTGACAAAATGTGCTTTAGCAAATGAATTTCCAAAAAATGCTTTCAACCTTGGAGTAAATCTCAAAGAATCCTCCAAGCTATTATGGATAAAACAAAGCCAAGAAGCATCTGCTGCAAGATACTGAAATGTTATCACTCACCCTTTCTCTGCAGTGTACCTGCGAAGGGGGCTGCCTGTCAGCAGACTTTTCCACCAGAAAATGCAGCTTCATCTAAGTCTCTAGCATTTTGTAGGAAAAAGAAATGTTCTGGCAAAATTTTCAATAGTAAAAAAGTTTAACTAAAATGTTTGGACTTGCGTATTTAATTTTGGCAAATTTTGAACTTGTGTCATGTCCTTCAGATCAGGCACCATTTGGGCTTCATTAAGTTGATGGCAATATCTTACAATGTCCTATGAAGTCCCTGAACGTCCAAAGTTATTTCAACGTTTTGATCTCTTGAGGTCAATTTATCTGCATGAATGCAGGATTCTCATGCTACTTAAAGTGCCCCAGACATGGACATGGGGTTACAGTTGTGATACATGGCCCCTGGGAGGCACGCACCCACCAGGATCAACACCCAAAAGCCATTTGGGATCCCTCAGAGCCACTCAGATAGCAGCGAGTGCCCACCTTTGGGTACAGGGCTGAGCCCTAAAGCATTTATGTTAGAGTGGGCTGAATCCTCCTTATGCACATTTGAGAGTATTGATCAAAACTGCAGGGATGTGGTGGCAGCTTGGCCACCTAGTTCATGGGTGCATACGTATACATAGGCATCCAGGTTCTCATGTTTTAATCTGGGGCCGAATCCTACCCTTTGTTACATGACCAACATTTTTCAGACTTGTATGAATCAGTGGAAGAATATTCTGATTTACCTGTGATCATTTAAAAAATACGGTTGAATTTTTAGCATCGTCCCTTGTGAAAAACTATGCATAGGCTGCCTTTCCTGAAGAGAAAAGTACCCCAGAAGAAAGATGCGGAGAGCTTGAGTGGTTGGAAAAAAAAACCACAAAAAATGCTGGTAATCAGATCCACCTGCTCTCTCAGGTGCTCATTTTTTGAGTGGAAGGCAAAACCTGCATGTGATAATATCCATTTTGCATGGGAAGTGGTTCCAGCAACAGAGCAGAATGTGACTGGGAGCAAATGTCTTCCTGAAAGCTAACAAAAGACAGTGCAAATGATGAGATCAGATGCTCTCACAGTTCTGCCTTTAATTTAGTCCAGGAAAATTATTGCCATTTCAAGCAACCACATTTGTGCTGAAGCTGACCAGCTCCGCTTTCCCAGCAGAGCAGGGGCTCGTCTCCCTCAGCACTAGCCTTTGGAGAGGGATGGGATTCTCCAGAGGGTGGGGCCTTCAGACAACGAGGTAAATTTACCACAATACCTTTTAAACGTTCATAGATTATCCATTTTCCAAAGTGAAAAATACCAAGTAGAGACTCACTCGCTTGCTCTCTAAAAAACAAAGCCCAAGCAGTCTGCCTGCTCAAATCCTTCATAAGTTTTCACATGCTAGGTCACACTCCAGCCTCAAAGCCCAATATTAGGCAATTAGCATAGTCTTGAGTCTGGGAGAAACTTCTTTTTTTTTCCCTAAGACTAAGCGAGGAAGGACTGAGCACAACTTCGTGCTCTCTCAACCAGTCAGTGCAGCAACCATGGGATGCAGGGGACAGTCAGCAGGCAGGAGTCAGTGGTCAATTGATTAATGGCTCTTCTTATCCCCCTGTCCCCCACTGGGCCAGGGGGTAAGTAAGGACGGCATCATTATGGTCCAGGAATTATGTTGTCTGGTAGGATAAGGCAACACACCTTTCCTTAATCAAAGTGATGCCTAGAATACAGCCTAGCCCACAGGGCATGGTGAAGATTGCCAGGATCACAGATACTGCTGCGCTGGAGTAGTGGTGCCACCGACAGAAAACGGGGAAAAGCACAAAGGCCTGGACTCTTAACCCTGAATCAGCTCATTGTCACCCTTTAATCATTTTCGGCAAAGTCAAAGGAGCTGCCCCAGGATATTCTCCAAAATACCTGACTGCATTTTTACTTCTCTGTTTTTCCTGGGAATGGGATGTTTGCAAGCAAGCACACGTGCGCAGGGGTGGTCAACAAATGGAGCATTGGATCCCTCAGGTGGGAGGGGGCATCAGGAGGACACCTCACACAGCCTCCTCCCGCTTGGGCTGGTGAAATGACCGGTGGGAGCAAAGAGACGCTGACCCTGCCTCTGAACTCGGTCACCAGGAGCCCACCTTCCATAAAGCTTCTTCATCTTCCGAAGAGCTGGAAAACAAAATCGTATCTTTCTAAATAAAGGGCAACCAGTTGTTTGACACAGTTGTGCACTCTGGGTAATGTTTTGAGCAAATGTTTAATTACAAAAGGATGGTGCCTAAATTGTCATAATTAATCTGAACCTGTGCTAGAGTTCACAGCAGCCAAGACTTTTTACACTGGTGAATCACTCTCATTGAAATACTCTGTGCTTAAATAGCAGGAAAAGCTGCTATTAGAAATCTCTGTAATAGCTTTCATGAAAGCTCTGGCTAATTTAGAGCCCAATTAAACCCAGAAATCCAATTATTTCTGAATAACATAATTGCAAGAAAGTAACTAGCATTGTAAGTATGCACTAGCCATTATGGAAGATGCTTTAATAAAAGAAAATCAGTTCTGAGCTGCTGAAAAGATGTGTTCCTAGTTATCATAAGGATGGTCTGCAAATTTCAGAATTTTTCTGTTTTCACTGCTCTGCATCAGGAGAGAGTAAATCCTCTTCTTGGTGCTCTGTAACTGTTATTACATGCATTTCATGGGTCCAACTGCAGAGCAGGTAAAAGATGTTAGAGCAGAGCCATTTATAGAGGTGCTTGAATAATCTCCGTTGAATGAGACCCCTACCAGGCAGTAAACCCCAAATCCCTCTGGTCTCCTTCCCTTTCCACCACAAAAAAGCTCCACCAAAATAAGATTGCTACAAGAAAGCTGGTCAGGGACTTTTTGGGACGTCGGGTAATGGTAGGACTAGAGGGAATGGATTAAAACTAGAGATGGGATGATTCAGACTGGACGTTAGGAAGAAGTTCTTCACCATGAGGGTGGTGAGACACTGGAACAGGTTGCCCAGAGGAGCTGTGGATGCCCCATCCCTGGAAGTGTTCAAGGCCAGGCTGGATGGGGCTTTGAGCAGCCCGGTCTAGTGGGAGGTGTCGCTGCTCATGGCAGGGGGGTTGGAACTACATGGCTTTAAGGTCCCTTCCAACCCTAACAATTCTATGATTCTATGATTCTGTGACTTTAACATTAAAAAAGATGAACTACGATAGAAAACTGACCTGATAGTTTTGGATGTAAACTAACAATCAAGATGATGCTGGAAATGGAAAACATCAATGTGAATAAGCAGCAGTTTGATAATATGAGTTTGAGCAGTCAGGGATGGGGAACCACATTCAGCTGGTAGCTACAAAGACTGGTGTTCAGTAATTATTAATTAACTGTGGGTGTAATTGTGAGCTTGGCTACCTAGCTGCACAAAAAGGTTAGATAAAATAAGGCAGACCAGGCTCCTACTACAGAGTGACAATTTTGCCGCTGGTGGGAAGGGGAATCACTTCTAAGCTGCCCATGGCTTCGCTCTTGTCCTGGTGGAAACCCAGCAGCAAACGGCTGCCCCTGGAGCTCAGTGGCTGCAGTCAGTGAACTCAAGGGACCAATAACCTCGTAGCACGTTTGCCTCAGCTCTGCAGTGCCTTAGCGAGGGCAGCACTGTAACAGCCTGCTGCTGGAAAACTGTCTTCTAAAACACTGGTAGTAAGGCAGAACGGAGAATTTCTGCTCATCTTTCTCAACGTTGCAGGAGACACAACCTACAGTTTTGTGCATTAGGGGCTTTGCATGGCTGTAAGTATGGCTGAGTGAGGAGGAATTATGGTGGTGGTGTAAAATACTTCATCATCGAAAACATCATCATTCCCACAGAAGGAAGTGAAGTGGAGCTAGAAACTTCACTTAACCCAGTTATTTGCTGCAACTGTACACTTTTTTACCCACAAACCCACAGTTCAATTTCAATTCCTATTTAGCATAAATTTCCCTCTTGCATCAAACAGAGTTTTGCTTGAGTGAAGATTTGCTGTGTTAAAATTTAGCTTAGTGATTTTGTCACAATCTGTGTCCCGGAAGAAAGGATGAGTAAAGCACTGACCCTAAGGGAAGGTGAGAGGATGAGAAAGAATGCCCAACTGAAGGGGTAAGGATTTTTAATTTGTTATATATGTTAATCATCTCATCTGCTCACCCATATGCAAATCAAAAAATATTTCGTAGAATAGTTGGTTTCCACTACATGAATACTTGCTAAACAAACAAATCCCTTCAAACTGGTGGGGTGCTGGTGCTATAAGGTTATCAGCTCAACACATCTCTACTGCATATACAGCTTTGCGCACAGTATCTCCCAATTTTATGAAGGCCGAGGTCATTCAAGCAAAAGACTCTGTGTTTTGGGGTTTTTTGTTGTTTTTTTTTAAAGGCATCTGAATTATGAGCACTTAAAAAGCTATCCGTACAGAGTTGACAGAAGGAATTTATTATTTCAATTCTGGAAACTTGATAAAAGAAAGGAAATAAAGGCTAACTCCGAAGTGTAAATTGAGAAAAGAAAGTGCTCATCTTCTGGTAGCATATAAGCTCCTGTCTATTTGGCATGCTTAGACACAGTAACTTTGTTTAATATCTGTTGGGACATAATTGCCCTGAAGGGAATCAGATACATAAAATGCAAGGCACTAATTTTACATTTTTATTCGAGAAGGTTAGTAGACCTTTAGGATTTGCAAGAATTCCTTACTATGTACTGTTTAGGAACAGAACTCATGATCCCCATTCGAGACCATGTCAGTGCTAGAAAAAAATTTGTTAATGATGCTTTTAGCATGAGCAAATCTTTGAAAACTGCATCTGCAGATATCAAGGCTGGATGAAGGATTTCTCCAAGGATGATCAAATCAATGATCAGGAAAAGGTTACACAAATAGAGTGCATTAGCATTGTCTCCTCGGTAAAACAAACGAAAGAAATTATCTCAGAGAAATCGAATGATTTTACTAGTGCAAAGCATAATGCTTTGTGTGGTCGGAGGAACTCAGCCAGAATCCAGTTTCAGTGAATTATAGGTCTTTATAACCAAGTACTTTGTTGAATTTTTTTTTTAAATATGATGTTGGCATCACGTCAAATTTACATGTTTGAGGTATAATTAACCAGTCTGATTACAAAAAAAAATCCGACTATAATTTAAAAATATAAATTAACATAAAATGACAAGCATTAAAAGTTAATATCAACTCAATGTTCATTCTTTTGCATTCAAATGAATCTTATTAAGTTATTAAGTCCATCTAAATATCGGTATAATTTTCAACTAATACACAATGAGTTCCATAATCTGCCTCTCTCCCTAACCCTCCATTAGCTCTATTGTGTCTCTACAATTTGTTACTCCAATAAACCATTTTAGAATTGCATTATTTCATTTTTCATGTAAAGCGCATAACTTGAGTTTAGAAATAAAATTTTGATGCAAACTAGACCTTTGGTGACCATGTGCTGTGTTGATTCTAAATACGCTGTTACAGCTCATGGCCTTTCTTTGAAATGCACAGGAAGAAGCAATATCTGAATTTAAACAAGCAAATCAAGCCAATTGGCTTAGAATTATGATGCTTGGTTTTCTAATGCATATTCAGAGTGGTAGAAAAGAAAGTATGAAATTTAATTGTACCATAAAGCTGTCAGGAGAAAATATATACTGAATATCAAGCAGGATCACATTTCCTCAGTAGTGATAATCTGTGGAAAACTTTTTATTTAAAGAACTGCTACATTTTTTACTGCTGTGTTTCTGGACAGAGAGCAGTTCTAAGAACCTCATCACTGAAAAAAAGTGACAAAATATGATACATTTTGTTCATTCTCTAGAGTAGGACGCAGACTGTTTCTGCACGCGCTCTGTGTTACTGATGTCTGTTTGGTACAAAAGACGAAATATCGAAAAGGGTAAAGCGGCTCATGTAGTGTTTTCTGTTTTTACAACAGTAGGGCGAAACCAATAGCAGCTTGCAAGCCACAAAAACACAGAAGTATCAGCTGATATCTGCAAGGGCCCTTTGGAGAATTTGTATTATTTATGTGCCAGAGAGCATAATCATAAAATTTACACTATACCCCATTACACGTGGAAACACACCTTATCATAATTTCTATTACACTGCCAGCAATTCGTTTTATGCACACACATGAACTCAGCCACTGAAACTATTTTTTATCTTCATACCCCTTTAAGAAAGTAAAATTAATGGCTGATACATACAAAATATAATTCTTGTGTATATGCTATGGCACGTGTACACAGATGTATCCACAAAGACACCTCTGAGAAATGAGTTTTCATTTTTTAGTAAAATGTTTTTACATCTGAGAATGGACACGCTACATGGATCTGACTCAATTTTCTCGCAGACCAAGGAAACAATCCTGAGCTGACTTCGATGGGCTTTGAACCGGGTCCTGCCTGTTACTACTGATTTCATCAAGCTGAAGACATAAATGAACCCATCAGGGAATCAGTAAGTTAAATTTACTGATCATGCTTCCAGTCACATATATTTAAGTGCATAGCTAGTTACTGTAATCAACTGTGATGACAACTAATGATCCAAAACCATTAAAGGGAAATAATATTAATGATATTGTATCTTGTCACTGCACCAGCACTAAGTTTAAAGGAAAGACACTGTAGTCCTCACTGTTTCCTTAGGCATTTTTTTCCAAACAAGAGACCTTCTTGTGGAGTCAATATTTATATATTACTTGCATTTTTTTTCTTAAGAGACAGGCATCACTCCTGTACCATTTTTGTGGATGGTGGTGTTGAGAAGAGGTTCTTTACTGCCAGTGCCTTAGTCTCAAAAGCACAGGATTCAGTTTGAATATCTCGGTTGTCATTATGTGACACGTTCCTCCTCTTTCTGATACAGAGATGGGGCTATGGAGAAGTTGCGTTCGTTATGTTCGTATCTGCTTCCAGGGCTGATTGAAAATGGGAGCTGCAGAAGTGCATGAAAGCATCCTCCGTGCTGTGGTCACAAAGTGAAAAAACCTGAGTGGAAGTCTTTGGTCCAGGTGGTGGGGACATGGTGCAGTTTTCCTCAAGTGTAAACAAAAATCCCTCATGAAAAATTCGGTGCCTGAATTTGGAGGAATAGACTTATGAGGAACTCTGGCATCTGTCTCCAGCTGCCTTTCTCCTGGATGAGAAGTCTTCCCCGTCACCTGCCAGTGACCTTGTGGATGTCAGCTGTGGGAGATGTAGTGAATATACCTGAAGAAGCAAAACCTGCTGACAAAACAAAAAGAACAACTTAATCAGTGCTGATGCTGATGTGGAACTGCCTGACAGAGATCGTTATCTTCATAATAAGAGACTTACTAGTTTGCATAACTTTCTCCTTGCAATGTTTTGTATTATTCAAGCTCACTTGCAAGCCCTACCTAATCAAGTGCCTTGGGTCTTTAGACCCCTGTGGGATGCATTCAAGGGTTAAACTTTCAGCGCAGTCTTTGCTTTTCAGTATGCCAGCATAGAGAGTGGTCTCCCTGTCAAATCAGTGAGAAATAATACCTAATACTAGGTCGCAGAGGTTCTTCTACCCTCAGGCCACTGGTTAATATCCATCACAGCATCCAGCCCTACTCTGCTCCGAAGGCTCTTACTGAGTGACAGGTGTCTGGTGGCCTGGATTTAACGAGCCAGTTGTATCATCCCTTTTCTAGTGGAAAGGTGCTCACGTGTCTGCTAACTGATCCCCGTCTCATAGCAGAAATACAGAGTACCTAAATGCCTCTGGAGGGTAAATTGCCATTTCAACCCCAAAGGAAGTCCTTCCATAGTACCATTTCTTCGAGGCACAGCTCTTTTTGCCCAAACCTTGGTTTGGATTCTCAACTGTTGAGACCACTGTTTATATTTTGAAAGCAAATATTTGCATTTTTCCAAAACATACTAAGGAAATAACACCTTATTTTCTTTATGCAGCTCATCTTTTATGTTTGTGATATCTTTTTGCTGATAAGCAGTCTCGGGGGTTTTGAGAGGACCTATGGTCATATGTTTGTCCACTAAAGCCACTTACTCCTCCAAGGAGGTGAGAATCTGAGAGAAGCAAAAGGCACCGTGAGAGAGATGAGGAGAGACAAGAGCTGAGGCAAGACCAAAGTGAAATAATAAAGTCATGGTGAATTCTCTTTTGATCATATATCGTGTTTCCTATTGCACGCATGACTTTGAGGGATTATTCCTAAAATACACAGACCATTAGCCAAAGTGTCCCTCATCTGACAGGTGGAGGCCGAAGCAAGGAGATCAGGGAAAGGTGTATATATAGATGAAAAGCTGCCATTGCGTTGTGTGATGTACGAACCACAGAGCATTTGTGCTAATGGGGGAGTTTGAGAACCTGCTTAGTACCTCCCCAAAGAAATCCATTCTTGCACACTGTTTCCAGACAGTCCTCTACTACCCCCATCTGTGAGAGTGGACACACAAGTACTGGTTTTCCTTCCCGTGGTTGGAGCCGGATGCACTGTTTCAGAGCTAACCTGCCCCACGAGTTTCCGCAGACCCGGGACAATGTGATACACTAGTGAACCAACAGCCTTGTTAGCTGGGAAAAGACTCCCCTTAGCTTCCTTAAGAGCAAACCACAGATCATTCCCAGCACAATAGAGATACAGAAACTGCCTTATTTATTAAAAGTGTGGTAGCGTGCTTGATTACATTTACATTCATAGTTAATTCCTGGCACTGCTGAACATATGAAAAGATAATTATGACAATGGTGCCAGTTATTTTTAAATGGCTATATGAATATACATTTTTTAAATGACAACGTTAAGTGCATGTCTTTATCAAATGAAAAATGTATGTCTGCTATTCATTCATTAGCAAAAAATCTGCATCCCCAGTAAAATATTTGGCTTTGAATAAAAGAAGGTTCATTACACCTCCAAAGCAAAAGTGCAGAATGAAGTGGAAATATTCTCTGAGTTTTTGTTGGCAGTGTGCTAAAGCTGTGAGTAACGCAGCTGGGAGTGCTGAGGACTCTGAAGATTCCTAATACCTACGTCCCAGATGTTGTTCATGCCTCCGCTACTCCCATTAGCAGAAGGTAAACGTGTTTGTGTAAGGAAAGGGCAAACAGACCACTCCATGTGTATTGAATTTTTAAAAATATATAATTGAAAATGTACGCTGAGATCCGTTTCAAAGCATACTAGCAGGGCACGGAAAGTTATGGTCTGAGACTCTAGTTAAGCTTCTTACTTCTTAATCTGCTGTCAAAAAGATTGCTGACTGTCCTTTTGATGCAATGCAAGAGTTAGAGGGATGAGTGATAAGATTTCTGACCTCTCTGTAACACGTGAGGACACTCACCCAGAGGGAAAAGGCTTGTGTGTACTTAACTTAGGAAGAGCGCTTCACAGTCCAGCAAGAAGAAATGAAGAAATCTGAATATGGAAATGTTTCAAAAGAGCATAACTGAAATTTTTTGACTCTCCGGCTGGCAGCCAAATTAGCAAAAGAGAAGAGATGAGCCGTGTGGAGGGTGGGGGAACATCATGCTGAAAGGCATGGTGGAAAGGATCTCCATCAGTGTAGTCTCTATTTGCAATGCTGGTTTCCTACTCTGGAGCCTCTGAGCAGCAGTAACTTAAAAAATGTTCTTCAAAAATCTCTTTCTTCATGCACACTGAACTGACACGGGGCAGGGGGAGTCACAAAACAGTCGCCCTGACATACTGGCTGCCAGCATGCAATGCACCGGCACCATTGCCCAAGAACACGTGCCTTCAAACCTTCAGTAATTTATTGGTTTTGAGTGATTCTATAAAAGATTTTAATGCTGGGAGATTTTTTTGCAAGTTCCAATTGAACATTTTTCTTTACAATTTCCCCCCCCCACCCCAGACAGTCCTATGATGTACTTGGTGCTGCAGCAAGACCCTAAGATTGCAAATGTAAGTTCAATTAGTAAGGGTGAACTTCTCCTACATGCTGTCACTAAGCTGTCTTTGTGGTGTTTTATTGGCGTAGGACTGCTTTTATCACCAGAAGGGTACGCACAAAGCACACTGAAGTCAGGGAGTATTAATAGGTGCACTGAAGGCAAAAATGATGTCCGTTAAAACGGGAGCTAGTAAGACACTTCTGAAGCTGTCTTTCTGTGTTTTGCTGAAAGCCGGACCTTCTTCAGGTTAGGTGACAGTACAGGGAGAACACATGTTTTTCAAGAAGTTCTTCAGAATTCATTTCTATATAGTGTAATAGTAACAATAATAACCTTCCAGTGTATTCTGGCTTACAAGTCACTCGCAGTTTTGCTAACGATACTCAATGGCAGTTGGATCAGCCTCACACTGAAGGAAACCTTTACAACAGCAGCTAAGGAAAACGAGAGGAATGAACCATTCTGGTCCCTAAAGACTTTAAATCCTCCAAACATTTGCTTTATCCTTGTTCTCTTTTGGGGGTGAGTGGAATTCATCCTTGTTCCTGGACTTGCAGTAGAGCTCGGCTGCCTGGGTGATTGCACAAGGGATTTGGAGATCAATCAGGATGCAAACCCAAGCCTCAGCATCTCAGTCCCTCTCTGCAGTAAGTGATTCTTTTATATGAAAAGGCAGAAAGCTATACCATTGAAATCAATGAAAAAACTCCTGCTGCCTTCAGAGAGGCTGAATTTCATTCTAAAAAGAGCTGGTATGTTTAAAGCTGCTGAAACGAAGAGTTTCAGTAGGAATCTCCTAGTAAACTGCATTTTGACTGATCCTGCACAGCACCTCGAATAAAAACTGATTTCTTGATTGAGGCCACAGAGAAAATGAGATGGGCTTAAAAATTCCAGGAGCTATAAAAGTAAAGAAATACATGCCTTAAAAGCAGTCACCTTCTGGCACTGGAGCTGCTCAGACCCACGTGGTTGGTGACCTGCTCAGAATCACCCCCTTCATCCAAGAGCACTATAAACTTGCTTATCATACAGAAGTAACAAGTTGTTTTGGTCAGTGGCTTGAAGAATTAGGATTTTAAACCTAGTGATAAAGTCACGATGGCTGGCAGGTCACGGATCTATAAATAAACCACTTAATATGTCCTTTCAGTTGTGTTCCTGGGCAGAGGAAGGGGAGCAGGAGCATTGCCTCTCTGCACCCAGTGCTGATGCTCGGCTTTGGGGAGGAAAAGGACTATGAGAAAAGGACTACGGGGTAGGACGGTGTGAACCAGGTCCTGGGGCCAGGCACCTGGGCACGCAGGGCATGCATATGAGATCCTGAGGGGTGATTAGGAAGAAGGGCAAGGAAAACAGTGAACAAGGATAAGCTAGGGCACGTAGATGATAGTAGGGCGATCACATGCTTGTCAGGGTTTGGGGAAGCAGGGGCTGGAAGTAGTTAAGTGGCCCATGACCCTGCTCCGGGTACTACAGGACAATGAACACATAGATGCCAAACTCACCAGTTAAATGTGTGCATCAGTAAACACAAGGGTGGGTGGGTGATGAAGGTGGCAATCTAGCTGTTAAAGCAAGTACAAGTCTGGGCTGATGATGGCAGATTCAAACCAACCCGGAGTGTGAGAAATAAGGTTACTGACACAAGCTGTGTTGCCCCCGTCAGCACACTGCCTGCGCACACCTGGTATGAGTTGTGGGCTGACCCTGGCCAGCAGCGAAGCACCCCCACAGCTGGTCTCTCACCACCCTCTCCCAGCAGGGCAGGGGACAGGATAGGAAGAGCAAAAGCAAGAAAACTCAAGGGTCAAGATAAACACAGCTTAATAAGTGAAAAGAAGAGGAAAAGCCAAGTGATGCAAAGGCAATCACTCATCACCTCCCACCAGCAGATGGATGCCCAGCCAGCCTTCTGGGCAACATCTGCCTTGGAAGCCAAAGCCGCTCCACCTCCTTCTCCCTCTAACCCAACTTTATTGCTGAGCTTGACACTACATGGTATGGAGTATCCCTTTGGCCAGTTTGGGTCAGCTGTCCCAGCTGTGTCCCCTCTCAGCTTCTTGCCCATCCCTAGCCTACTTTCTGCGGGATGACAGGAGGGCAGAGGGGGAAAGAGAGAAAGCCTTGATGCTGTGCTAGCACAGCTCAGCAATAACCAAACCATCGGTGCGTTATGGACACTTTTTTAGCCACAAATCCAAAATGCAGCACCATACGGGCTGCTATGAAGACAGTTAACTTCATTCAGGGGAGACCTATTACAGTATGACATGACGTTGAATTCTATTATGCTGGGAGTAAGCAAAAACTCACTGAAAACTTATTAATTCAGAATAAATAGAAAAATTGATCCTGTTTCTTTGTGGAATAAACAGAGGAGACAATATTTTTGTACCAAATAGCCCAACACTACCTTCAAACCTGGCACAGACATTGAGCCATGGGATCTCGGGTGAGGCTGCTGTATGTCTGTGGGATTTCATGGACTAAATCTGGGCATAGCTCCTCTGACACTTCCAGTTCACATCATGCCTACTGCATGTGCCTGAACCATCTGTGTACCGCACGTGTCGTTCGTTAATCTGGCAGACCCCGGGGTTGCCAGATTTCTGGCTAGTCAGATGAAACTACCGTGTAGGTGTTCCTATAAGTTGCCACGTGTCTGGAAGTCCAGCAATTGTAACAATTTCTTTCCTCCCTCAAATTCTTCCCAGATAAAATTTCCAGAAAATAACCACCATCTACAGCAGACAGTCTGATGTACGATGGCTGTACTTTCAAGAGCATTTTCAGTTTTAGTTTATGGTGTCAGGGAGATGGGTGTATGAGAGAAGGGGAAAAAAACATGTATGGTTTATACATGGAAACAGTGGTTACTCCAGTGTTTTCTAGTTGATGTGCCTAGTTTTCTCAACAGAAAATTTTGTAGCAGACGTCTGTGAATGTGTCTGTGCGTGTAACGAAGGCTTGAGAGAACAATACAAGAACAGTACAGATTACTCATTGCAAAGATAATACTAAGAAGATGAGACTATTTAGTTGTTGTATGTTCAAAAACAGAACAAACGTCCATTACGTTGTAAAAAGCCTTCCAATTTTCTGTTGTGTGCTGCTTTGCAGGTTCTCTATGGCGATCTCTGTGAGCTTAGGTAGCTACCGAAACCTCCCCTGGGGTATACTGCACAGACACGCAAGTGCACAACGGCCCTGTAACACATTTACTTAACTTGTTGATCGATGTGAAAGAGCTGCTTCTTTCAGCTTTATCGTGGTGGGAGGGTGGGAGCACACAATGGCACAACGAATTCCCACCGCTCGCTTCACCGGCACAAGCACAGGGCAGCCAAGGCTTTGGGACTTTCTCATTTTCTCCCAGGCACTGCTTTTCCTGCCTGAGTTGCCTCACGCATAAGTAACTCTGTGAACAGCAGGAAAGTCCTGCTGGAGACTGATATGGACATACCATGTATTTCCAGCTCCCGTGGGCTGCGGCGAGGGCTGTCCCTGCTCAGTGCAAGGGCAAGTGAGTCACAGAAAGAGTTTACAAACATTTGCAAGGCTGTGGCAAGGATGGATGGACTCCACTATACCCAACGTAAGAAATGCGGCTGCGTAGAAAAAAAATACAAGTTAGAGCCGGCTGGTAAAACACTACATGACCCTGGTACAAAAGTAACAGTGATATTTAGGGGACACATTGCAGAGTGGAAAGAGAGCTGGAACAGATATTTGATCCTGCGTGCTTTCACAGAAACAGGACAATGTTATTGTTTTTTCCCGCTAAAGAGATTTAGACCAGACAAATAGCTGTTTCCTGCTTTAATTTCTTCCCATTCTAACAGAAACAAACCCCCAAACCCTTGAAAAATGGCTAACTGCTTAGGGTAACAATGACACAGTCAGAGGCAGATTTTTTTCCAGAGGACTCTGGGTCCATGCGGTGCAGAGAATAATAGTGAATCAAGGCAAGAAAGAATGTACAGCTTGCCTTACAGGGATGTAGTTCATTTGTTAGTCCGGGCATGCGAGACATCCTGTGATGCAGGTATGATCCTTGCCATCAGGTTCAACACCTCGTCTGCACCCACAGGTTGATTGGTCTGTAAAACCCCTTCCTCTTGGCTGCCAGAAGTTGTAGTGGTTTTGTGAAGAATTGAAGTGGGGTCTTGCAATGGAAGCCTGTGTCACGAGGCACAGGCAGGACTGAGGAGAAACTGAGTTTGCACAGAAGTACCATAAATCTCCTATTTTCTAATTTTTAAAATTATTTTTTTCAGCATTTTTGTAATGTTTTCATAGAATCATAGAATCGTAGGGTTGGAAGGGACCTCTGGAGATCATCTAGTCCAACCGCCCTGCCAGAGCAGGCTCACCTAGAGCAGGTTGCACAGGAACGTGTCCAGGCGGGTTTTGAATGTCTCCAGAGACGGAGACTCCACCACCTCTCTGGGCAGCCTGTGCCAGTGCTCTGCCACCCTCAAAGTAAAGAAGTTCCTCCTCATGTTTAGGTGGAACTTCCTATGCTCAAGTTTGTGCCCGTCACCTCTTGTCCTGTCACTGGGCACCACTGAAAAGAGCCTGTCCCCATCCTCCTGACACCCGCCCTTTAAGTATTTGTAAGTGTTGATAAGGTCCCCCCTCAGCCGTCTTTTTTCCAGACTGAAGAGACCCAAATCCCCCAGCCTTTCTTCATAAGAGACATGTTCCAATTCCCTAATCATCTTGATAGCCCTTTGCTGCACCCTCCTCAGCAGTTCCCTGTCCTTCTTGAACTGGGGAGCCCAGATGGTGTTTTAACACCATTAAGGGGATGGCAGAGAAAGGGAGAAATGGTAGGCTAAGAGGATCCGAAAGTTTGGAAAGGCCAGTTAGGAAAACTTTTCCAAACAGAGTTTAACATCTTTGGGAGTGGGTTGAGGAGCAGCAGGAGATAGCATTTTTCCTTGTGGGTGGAAGTGAATAAATACTGCTCATGCAGAAACCCAGTGCTTTAGTAGCTGCGCTGTACCTTCGTTTGTTTGCATGTATTTTTCATACTGCTCATGAAAGTCCCATCTGAAAGCACTTTTCAAAAGGATTAAAGCTCATGGCCATGGATTACTACTGTTTCATACCCAGAGAGAGCGAGTTATTGATTCAGAAAAATAGAGCTTTTGATTTCATTGAATCTGGATGTGTGTTTATTAATATTTATACACTCCTCTGGAGGTGCACGGTGCTGTGCAGACCACTGAGATGACAAGGTCCCTGCCCTAGGACGCTTACAAGACAGACAACACAACTGAATTACGACATCGGCTAAGAAGGGTCACAGAGGGGGTGAAAGAGGAAAGGAAACAACAGAAAGCAAAAGAAAGGGAATTTGTGTCATGAAAGAGCTGTTATTTACAAAGCATGGACATCAGGTAATTTGATTCCCTTTGGCTTTTATTTTGGATTTGTTTTTCACTTTGTTTTATTATGTTTAATAATCAGGCATGGGTGAGATAGTGCATAACACTAGAGCTGAGATTAATGATGAAAGGCTAAGAGAAAGCTGTGGCTCTCGAGGAGGGATTTGAGGAAGAAAAGCATTTGGTTTTTCACTCATTAGAAGCAGGCAGGCTCAGGCACAGAAGAGTTTCACACTTGCGTTAAACTTTAAATTAACCACATGTGTAAGTCTTTATGGGAATAGGGGACTAATTGGGTAGATTAGAATACAATTAACTGTGAAGTCTGGCTAGCACTAACTGACAATGTTTAAAGAGTGGAAAAGCTGATAAAATCCTGCCTAGTTAAAAAAATAGCTATGAAGACATGTGGGGAGGGAAGGGACCCTTTGCCATCACAGGGTGAATGCCAGCAAAAGAAGTACGGGTGAACTTGGTGCTCTGTATTGTTGCTATACCCTCAGCTATGCTGATTTTTCTTCCAAGATCCATTTCAAGTATCTTCTCTCAACTAAGCCCATTGCTGACCCGCAGAAACCTTCATCATCCGCAGACTTCACAAACAGGACGATGCTGTGCTGCCCCAGAGATGGTAGGGCAGGGTCAGCGAACGAGCACCTTCTCCAAAATTTAGGACTGCTTCGTCACAATGTCTCCTGAAAGGTCCTAAATGCTTTTAACTACTTTGGGGAATGACCACAGTTATTCAAGCATCAGAGCTTTACGGGCATATTTCCTGAGCGCTCAGCCATCTAATGAAACGTAGCTAAAAAGTTATGCCAGAACTTTCTAAGAGATACCAACAGTTTATTCTATACATACATAAAATTTAATAATACTTTAAAAAGCAGCCTCTTGCCGAGGTGCATTATCTTCCACCTGTCAGAGATGTAAAAAACCCTCTTCTTCGTATTTTTGGAGTTGTCTCAAATTTTATGAATTTTTAAAAGAATGCTTGGCTTTCCTAAGAATACCACCAGAGAAGGCAATTTATAAAAAGAGGTTTTATGCCTGCTATCTGCAGAAAGGGGAACTTGGTGTTGCTAAATCTTACACCATTTGCAAAACAGTTAATGGTGAAAAGCGTCTAACCATTTTCTATTTTGGAGGGATGACATGGAAGAGTCGGACTCCCTGTTTGAATCTGTTTGACCTTCGTCGGTTCACTGCCCTTCACAATGCAGTGTGGAAAGCCCTCTGTGTCTAAAGAAGATCTCTGACTGAAGGAGGAAAAGCATATGCTGAAACGTCTCCAATGATAGGACTGCTTGGAATAAGAAACTCATTAATAGTGTGTGTGTAAGCTACTTTGAGGACTGTATATAAATGTCAATTTTGGTTTTATTCCCAAGATAATAAAAAGAAAGTAGCGCATTTAAGTGCTCAAGCAATACAACTCGTGCTCTTCTTATAGAAAAATAATTATGCCTGATCTCTGTTTTGCCTTTTTTCATAAACATGCATTCGGTTGCATATATGACTATACAGATAGTCACATACACAGGTGTGTATATAGGCATAATCAAAGACCATCATCTTCCCTTCTTACACCCCAAGTTAAGGTCATAACTACCATGAACCTGAAGAGAGGATGATATTCACCTGCACAGAATACAAATAATGTTGAAAACAATACTTACATCATGCCCTATGTAACGGAGAGAAGACTTCACTGAGAGGTTCAAATTAACAATTTATTCGGACTTCACTCACAGGTCCGATAGGCCACTATTACAAGTTCTTATGGATACAATGGAAGAGTGCACTATTGCAATTTAAGGGGGAAAGAACAAAACAATTCACAGAATATGCTATTGCCACCTAACAAGCTACCCCGAAAAGTAACAACACAAACCACCAGCGGGCTAGATATGAATACCTTAAAGGAGTGCACAAGTCACGATCTTAAAGCATGCTAGACATCATACGTACGTTACGTACGTTATTAAATCACTTACCCTCTTTCTCTCAGGAAAGGCCACTCAATCCCGGGAAGTTACCTTGCACAGCGTCCTGGACAAGGGGGGGCAGAATCTCCTACAGGCCAGCTGTATCTTTGGAAGATTCCCCCTCTTTTCTCCCCAAAACTTTGGACTTAAATATCCTTCTTTGGGACTGCGCTTGAATGGATTACACTATCTGGGATGGTTATCTCCGGTGGTTTGATGGCCCCTCAGATAGCAATGTTTATTTTGTGATGTCTAGTCTCACACTCAGTGAACATTGGTGGGACTTGACTCAGGGCATTTTTTTTGTTAAAGGCACCATTCGGGTTTCAATCCTGGTTTCGGTTCTCATTGTAATGCACTGTTGAGACCACCCCGGGCTGAGCCATCTCCACAGCTCCCCCCAAGTTATCTTTGCATAGATAGGGATCGATAAGCGTCTGCCGAGGCGAGATGGAGCTGAGTTGAATGGCAACTCCCTGCATCTCACCTTTTGTGTTCTGAAACCGGTTTAGCCAGATGCTCCGATTCACTCTAATAAAGCACAAATATTACATAACCTGAGTGAAAGAGTCAAAATTGCTTCTGTTTTCTCCTCTGCCCTCACGGACGTGCCTTGTCACTGGAAAACTGACCAATCTGAACAGGCTATTAGCCACTGAAGTTTCATGGTGATTTTAGGAAAATTAATTTAAAAAAAAAAAGGTATTTCCAACAGAGTTTCCATTGTTTTTGCAGATTTTTGACAGGCTGTTAAAAATTTGGCTTTGTCAAACTCCCCATTTGACAATATAATCTTTTGTAAAAGTGGAGCCCTGAGAGACGTGTGTTAATGGTGCTCCACACTTACTTTACTGCATATTGTCAGATGAGGAGCCATTTTCAAGAACATCTTTGCCCTGTCAAGTACTCACCCATCTAAGATGTACCAGTGAAACCAAGGCGTCTCCTGCTTCAGTACAGGCTGAGCAATAAAGGTGAGGGCTCCACTGCCTCCTCCTGAGGTCCAGTTAATAAACGGAGAGGAAGTAAAGTCTCCAGTTATATTTTTCTTATGTATTATCTGGATTTTATGATAGCTAAAATTCATTTAAGAAAAGTCACCTCTGATTTTTATCTACAAGATACAAAGAAATCCAGCAGCATGATTATGTTAGTACAACACGATCTCAACACGTTCCTGAACACAATGTCCATAAATGTAAGCTGTTATTGCAGTGAATGCTCTGATTTTAGTGTACTTGGGTTGCTGAGTGCATCGTGTTCTATTACTCCCATTTGTGCTTGCCAGTCTCAACCCTCTATACTTTCCAAATTAACATAACTTCTCCCTCTTGCCAGAATCTCTATTAACTACTTTCATTAGTCTCCTTTGTATTGTATTGCTTTAAAAAATCTCATGCAAAAGATTAATCTGATATGACTTTGAATTATACTAATGGCAACGAAAGGCCTGAACATAACAAATTGTGTATGCTATAGAATATAAATGCCTATGTGCCAAGTGCTGCATCACTGGATTCAGCTATAGTAGGTGAAGTCTTGTTATACACAACCTGGATGTGTTCTCATTTTGAGCAGGGCATTTCCATTGCTGTCAACAAAGGACAAGACATTTACAGATAAAGCAAGAGTAAAATTATGGTCCCTCAATTTTTCAGTGATTTGAAGTACAGTGAAATCTTTTCTAAAAAGATGCCTCTTCACAATAGGCATTAAAGAAAACCCCAACCTCTGGCAGTCTTAAGTAGGACTTTTTTTTGCTGACATAAACATCAGTTCTTAATGTGGATTCAAGCATTTGGCTAATTTAAAATTTATTTTTAAACTGCTGAGAGGTTTATATTTGGAAACAGCTGCTGAGCATGGCCCTGTAGCTACCTTTAGCAATGTTTTATTATCTTGACTAAGCTCATAATGGTGATTCTCTGCTCTACCACTGACATCTTAATGGCTGCCTCACCAATACTGATGTTGTAGGAAGTATATGGGACTGACTTTTACATCTATAATGATATGGTAATGTGAGCCATTACAATGTCAGTGGTGGTTTATTGGCATTATGGTTTAAGATTATGAGGGTATTACAATGCCATTGCAAACAAATACTGCTGTTTTTAAAATAAGCGGATGAAACACAGAGAAATGCCAAAATAGTTGTAATATTAAACTCACAATAGCAAGATAGTGTTTGCTTAAGGCAGCTACTACCCTAAAATTCATCTGTTATCTGCATAATTCAGCAACGCATACTGTGCAGTCATCTGCTGGAGATTCCACAGCATCAGGCAGAAATAACAAATGACCCAGGGTAAATACATTTGCCCGTTCTGCGCTTTATAGGATTCAGCCTAATTTTAGACCCTATCAGCTGGAGGATCAGAGCCTGCAGTCAGAAACTGTCTGATATTGGGGAGGATATCTCGGAATTTCCAAAGCCAACAGTATATAAAACAGAATGGTCTTTTTTTTTTTTTTTTCTTTCTCTCCTGGTTTTCCAGTTCCAAGAGGAGGACAGTTACAAGCAGAAATAGGAAACAGCAGAAATCAGACAACATTTTCTGGTAAGAGCTTTCGTAGATCAAACCAGCAGATCTGGGAATGGGAACTCAGGGTAGACTGCAAACTGACCTGAAATTCACATGCGACCTTGAGGTTTCCAGAGGAGGATTTGCAAAAGCATTGGAGGAAAGTCTGTTCCCATGCAGTCCCTCTTTACGTGCTGCATCGGTCTTTCTTATCTAAACTCTTCCCAGGAAAAAAAAACGAAAAAGAACAATTTTCAATTGTCTTGATACTAAGTACTTTGATTAACACTTCGCAGGAAATTTGGAGCAGGTATAGAGCAGAGCTCCTAAGAAAAGACCAAAGAAATAAGCTTTATATTGATTCCATGTGTTTTGAGGGACATGGTCATTTCTGTCTCATAAGAATATAGCGGCTTCATCTACATAAGCAAGTACTATGGCACAACAAGAATCAATCTATAAATCAGTTGGTGCTGCAGAACCAGCATCCACACTATTCATGTTTTGGAGCTTTTCTGCAGATTAGTTGGGATCAGACTCTTTTGGTCTCGAGGACTGAACACTGGTTAGTGGTTGGAGAGCATCACGCGTACTTCTGGAGTGCATCCTCCGGTTTAGTTTTGTCTGAAATAAATCCAGTTCATGCTTGTGCGTGTGTGGTAGCTCTGCACAAAGTCAAGCACATTTAAGTGGAGACAATTGGGGGATTCACCTAAAAAATATGTTTCTGATCTGAGCTGTATATTAAGAGAGATGCACCGAGTGAGTTCCATGCTCCTGATCCAGTCCTACAAAAGCTCATTTTTTTGGTGGCTCTGACTCTTCTCTCTCAGTGGCTTCATATCTCTGGTGGAACATAGCTGTTGTGGGAAATCAGAGATGAGGAAACTATCTCAGCCCTGAATTTGAGGACAGGTTAGTTCTGCAGAGTGCTCCCACTGCAACAGGAGTGAAGGCAGCAGGACACAATCATTATCAAGTACCGTGATGTATAGAACAAGGGGCAGAAGATTCAGGTGAATATTTGGTGTTGAGCCTAACCACCTGTTACTGACCTTACAAAGCTCTGAATAATCCTGCTGCAGAAAATCCTTTACTTTTAGTCAGAGATGATAACAGAGATCCACTCCTCTCGTACTTAGAAGCCTTTTAGTTTCTGTATGAAGTTTATTCAGGCCAGCATACACCCATTGTCCCTGGGTCAGCCTTGCATCCGTGGACGTAATCTTGTTTCTCTCAGAAGGATTTACAGAGAAGAGTCATATCACCGTGACTGCCATGGCCAGGCTTCTTCACAACCTATCAGAAGATGGGCTTTCTGTCCTTCGATCACCTCTGCCCTGGTGAGCCCATCAGGATGAATTTCCCTTCCTGGAACTTGACCCTGCTGGAAATACTGATATATCCTCAGATTCCTCCAGTGTCTTTTTATTGCCATAATATACTGGCACTTCACAGTCACCATGCCTAGTATAGCCAGGTCTTTCTCCTTCTCTCTGATTTCTAATAGGGTTGCTCCCAGCTTTTAACAGAAACTTTTTCTGTAATAGAATATCTTTACAGGCATGACCTTTCATGTCTGTTATTAAATTCCCTCTATTACTTAAGTCTTCAAGGTTACACAGCCCCTGCAGTATGGCACTGCACTCTGGACCTTTTCTGCAAAGGATGCCTCAGCAAATTTTAGCAGTCTCCACTTCTTTTTTTCTGTGCCTTGCTCATGCATAAAATTCCCTCCAGCTCAGGAGTTCATTTTCCTTTACAAACATTATAATCTCTCCTTCAGCTAGTTAGGTATGCGATATAGAGATCTCTTATTAACGTCTGTCTTTTACTCTTTAATAAATAATTTTCCCTTTGACATTGTAGCTTATACCTTTCTGAAGACTTTGTTAACTGTGTCTAATCTGTCTGGAAAATAACATACAATATCTCAGAGTTTAACATGTAAACTGCTAAGCAGATGATATTAACAAGTTGAACTATTTTCAGCCAAGCAAAGGGAAGTGCCATATGGAAACGCGAGGCCCATGCATGGATCACCAGCTCTAGCCATGTATCTCTTAGGAAATACATAGTCTTCTAGTTAATCAAGGCAGCAGTGAACATTTTACCACTGAAATGTTTTGGGTATCCAGAAAGTTTGAAGAATCTGGAGGCCCCAAAAATCAGAAGCACTTTGTAGGTAACCTGGTCTGAGGATGAAGAAGGTGGTGAAGAAGCTTTTTGTGTCATTCACCTGTGCTGTCAGGGTCATCTCAGGTTCTGCTTATCTTTTAAATTTGATATGCTTTTTCCAGTTTTTGGTTTGGGATATTGAAGGTATTTCCAAAGGACTTATTATAGGGAAAGTAACACCACTACCAACAAAACCCCCAAAGAATACATACTTTTATAGTAAGCTCACCCTGATTATATTAAAAGTGTAACTGTTCCTCCAAGGTCCAGTATGGCAAATAACCACAGAATTAATAACCTATTCTGTTTCAGGCTGAACAGGTCAGCAGCTGTTCGTTGATCGCTGTTAATGCACTCAGCTGTTGACTATTTGCAGGTAACAGTCTTCATAAGTAGTTTACTACCATCAGAAAGGTTTTGTTAGTAGCAAAGAAACAGTAGCGTTCGTTGCAGGCTTTGCCCAAAGGAGAGTTAACTGTGTGTATTGACTGAATCCCGGCAGAGAAGACTGACCTGGGCAAAAGGATGTTCCACCCAAAGCACACAGTGGCTTGAGTGAGATCTGAGGGTGGTGGCTGCAGGATTGCTCTGGAGATTTTCTGCTTGGGTCTTTGCAGTCTTGTTTAAAAAGGAGTTAAATCCTAGGTGGGAGTTTGCGAGATGGCACCGAGTAGTTAATTTTCATTATTAAATCCTGGATGGACTATGGTATGATTGGAAATTAATCCTCAGCACAGGAGATATCGAAAATATCTGTGAGCAGGCATCGCTCTTCCTTTCTGTGTCATGTTTTTCTCTTTGTCTCTTGCAGTGGTTTTCAGTTCTTTAGAGGAGTGGATCTTTGTAGACATTTCACATATACAGTTCCTTCTACAGCCTGTAGAAATTAGTTTTTCTTGATCACCTTTTGCAAACTCCTCAGAAGCTGTGCACAGAATCCTAGGGGGTCTTTTAGTCACCGGTTGAGCTGTGATTGGTAATGCAGGCCATTTAAATTATGGGATGCTGTTTTTATGTGTTGATGGACACCATCCCATCACAGGCTGCATATTTCTGTAATGCAAATAAGAATGAGGACTGTGGTAGGAAAGGAAGACTCTTCATTTATACCTCCCCAAAAATTGGACCTGATACCTGCTTTCTGAGGACGTACAAGCTTTTTTCAGACCGATAGGGGCAGAAGTGCTGTTACTGTTGCCACAAATCTAAGAAAGAAAGTTCAGGACAACAATTTCTGAAAAATGGAAATTGTAGTTATTGGGAGGAATTAGGCTAAAGGAGCACGGTGGAGAGGAGCAAAAGGAGAATGTGCATCCTTGTTCAGAATCTGAGGGTCTTTGCGGTCAAGAGGTGGAAAATACACATTCAACAAAATGCCCGTTGCCGCTTTGTAGTGTTAGATTAGCAATTGTAACGTTTCTAACAACACATTTGTGAAAACAAAAAACATCTATGCAAAAAACCTCCAGGCAAGATGTACGGAAAAGACAGAGGGGGATGCCAGCAAAACCGAAAAAAGAGGCTCAGAGGCTAGAAGAGGAAACCTACTGAGTGGCATAATATGCCTGGCATGTAGATACATATGCATAGCTCCTCATCAGAACTCTCTCCTTTCCTCCATCTCAGCAAGGGGTAGGTAGTTATCTCACCCACTGACCTGTGTCTGTCAGCAGGCTGCTCGGCACAGGCAGCTGGGAAACTAATTCTTCTCTGCAATGGGAGAGGTGGAAACGCTGTGAGGGACTGCATGACACAATCAAATAAAATGCAAGAGCAGAGGTAAGAGCCTGCCTGCAATGCCTAGAAAAAGCTTCACTGGTTTCTTCAGTCCTTGCATCCAGCTGAGAGCTAACAGCCTGAGCTCTGTCAGCTCAGCCGGGGGCAGCAATCAACAGAAATTGCCAAACAAAGAGTGAGGGGCATGATGGAGGGCACCAGCGGGCCCTAACGTGGCATGTGCTTCTGGGGTGCCAGAACCCTGCCATCCTACTCGTTTCTCAGTGAAATAAAACTCTGAGCTTGGGTGCTTACAATCTCCTTTCAAATCCCCAAGCTGTCACTAGCACGCAACCGCATTTTCACAAGCATCATTTACATTTGGAAGAGTTGCTAGATTGCTCTGCAAACCCATTGACGAGATATTGCAGCTAGCTTTTTCAAGAAAACTAAATTTCCTCGCAAGAGCCAGCCAGCATGTCTCTCTTTCCAGACTGAGCTGGAGAGGGAGAAGTTCGGTCATTTCAAACCTCTACTGTTTTAGCAGGTCTGCTCAGACTGCCGACGGCAAAGCTACTTCCAGGGCTCCACAAGCCCTGCCAACTGGGAAACCATCAGCTCATACATATCACATACCAGCAGGCCACAGGAAAGCCATTGGATACTAATAATTTTCAGTAACTACCAGATTGGATTAAATTCCAACTAGAGGTCAAATGCCTCAGCACTCCTCAGGAGCACTCTTGTTCTTATTACTCCAGTGGAGACCGTGTGCTTAACCGTATTCTCACATGGATAAGCATGCACAAATGAATCAAGAGCTACAAGTACAGGGTCAGCATCCTGCTTCATCCATGAGGGGTGGGATGACCTGAGTTAGCCCACTGGTGCAGCAGACAAAGCCAGAGGTATGCCTCCAGCACCTGCGCAACTCAAACAGAGTCTGTTATTGCCACTGAAAGAAAAAAAATTGTCCTCTGGGACTTGGTAAGTTCAAATAGAAGATTATTCCACCAACAAAAAGGGTCTTTTTATTCAGAAATATTGTATTAATTGAAATGAAAAATCCTCCAGATTCTGTAAAATGTGGAGGACTACATAAAGAATATGAAGTGTGTTGTTTGCTTTTGTTGTTAGTATTGTTTAGAAAATAATGGTTTTGACAAAACAAAACTGAGGGTGGTGGCATTTTCCAAAGTGCCTGAATGATTACGCTGGGGTATTTCTGAAAGATTGCAGTCAGAAAATGTAATATAAGAGAGGCAAGAAACTTTCCGTTAAAGTTACTGCCTCTGTCCTATCTGCTTCTTCTGAGAGATGGTTTCAGAAAGAAGTATAGACAAACCACAAGATTTCCGAAGAGAAACCTGGAGCCAGGTCCAAAAGAGAACTGGTGGTATTCAGACGTCTGACGGTGTCACCTAGGGTGAGCTTGGCAGTTAGCACGGCGTCTTAGGAAGGGCAACGAGCAATTCGGGCAGCCTGCTACATGGGGCTGCCAGACTCTAACCCAACCAAAGGAGAGACGCAGAGGTCAGGCTGTGTCTGTAGGTACTTGGCTTGGGCACAGAAGTTATCTCTCTCCATTGACTTAATGGGGAGCTGAGGATTTTCAGTGTGGGCCTTTCAAAGCCTTCCAGAGGGTAGGATACCTAATTCCATATAATTCTAATATGGGTTGACTTTCCAAATCCCTCAGGATTAGCAGTGCTGCTAATCTTCAAAGGAAAATCCCTTTATATTTGACTCCCGAAAGATTTTCAGAGTATTTTCAGGTGGAGTTGTTGTTATATTTGGAGTATTAATAAAAAACTTATCAGCTTGATTGAGATAGCTAAGCATTTTGTCTCGCTTCTGTTTTGCATGCTCTTCTACTCATCAGCTGCAGTCTACTTCATAGGATTATTAGCGACCTTCATTTGGGACTTCAGATATTTCTTGTATCAGTGATCTCTCCTTGTATTTACCTTTGGTGCATTCAGACACCTCTTGTCTTTTAGTCTTTAGTTTGATACAGAGTGCTGAAAATAATTTGTTGTCACTGGTGAGCAGGGCTTTGGGCGACAGATGTTCCAGGAACAGCAGACCTAGAAGGACCCAAGCTTTCTATAGTCCTATGCATTTTTTAAGGATCATACAGTTATTCCATATTGTCTTTGATTGCTGGGGACTTGACTCAATAGTCTGTGTGATCCCTTGCAGACCTATCCTCCAATATTCACAGAAACGCACAACGCTTTTAAATATCTGCTTCATGCCTGAAACAGCAAGTACTTCCTGTCCCTCTCATTTTAACCTATTAATTATGAGTTTATCAAATACACCAGTCCCATAAGTCAAATGGCTAAAAATTCAAGTTCCGCATTTCAGTAACAATATTAACCATGAAGCTGGTGGTTACTCTGGATAATGGCTGGATAGCGAGAGCATTAACAGGCTGTGGCAAATCTTGTTAGCTCTAAATACCTTGAGAAAAGACACTAGACTGCTGATAATGACTGCTTTGTCAAGAATTATTGATAAAAGGATTTTTAAGGAATAAGAAAATCACTCATGTGAAGGAAGAAGGTTGTTTTATTTTTCTCCTTAGGGCTTTCAGGATGGTTGGAGATGATACTGAAAACTCAGGAAGTGGGAAACTGACACTGACAACCGTTTAGTTGTAAGGATACTGAGTAGGGCAGCTGGTGTGTAATCGGGATGGAAGGTGGTCTGCGCTGTGTCAAAATTCGTAGCTACGTGATCCTCATCCTTTCTTCCAAGAGAAGAATAAGTACGACAAATTATTGAAATGAGAAGTTCAAATATTGCATGTGTTGAATTGCTTGAAGGGTTATGTTTCTCTTCATTGTGGTTACATATATCAAGAAGATGTGTTAGCAGGGACCATCCATGCTGACACCCAAGGAAGTCTGGTTGCTGATACACAGCAATGTTTCTGTTCCCTGGAAATTTCAGGAAGAATAATTATCCCAGTAAACCTCTGTACCTAGAATACAGCTGAAGGGAGCAGATTAGGCAGCGGGTCCAGACCTTTATCTTACAGGTGCTTTCCAACACTTTCTATGTATTTCACTCTTTTAGACAGCTATAATGAAGTGGTTTTCACACAGAAACAAATAAGATGCTGTCAGGAACAGCACCACACTGTGCCCCAGAACCCATATGAATCCTTTATCCCTCAAGCTGGAGGTGGTGGGAGCTTTTGACAGAAACTTTCTGGAGAGGGAAAAGGAGAAGAAGAGCAAAACTCCTTCATTTGAAAGCTGCTTTTGATGACCCAAGGATTACATGGACAGACAGTTGCAGGAAGCCGTAAGCAGCCCTCTGCTGCCAGCACAGTGGCCCAACACACCACAGAGCAGGGAAATGCTAGGGTTTGGCAAAATACTTTTTCCAAGGAATCAAAGCAGAGAGACCTCTTCTGTTTGATCTCTGTAGTTTTTCTCCACCATTGAGTTTTCACATAGGCTGTGGGTCAGGTTGCATTGCAGAAAAATCAGATTATGTTGCAAAAATCGAGGTTGCCTAAATCCATAGTTAGGTTTTGTATTGAGGTGAAATTGTTAAAGATTGTTTAAACCTATCAAAGGCCTAAGAAGTGGAGTTTTGCAGCTGCTATTCACCGTGGCAAGTTCTTGCCACTTGAGAAATTAAGTTTGCATCCCTAATTTTATTTCTCCTTTGATGAGACACTCTCACTGACTGGACAGCAGTACCGGTAGAGATGCTTCTGTCAAGACATTTGTTCCAGATCTGGCAGCTGTAACAAGCAAGTCCAGTGATTGAGTGGGGCAGGGGAGCTGTGCTAAATGGTTAAACCTTTTTCATGTCTGAATGACACTTGGCAAACACTGCCACATTCTCTTACTGATGAGCTTACTAACTTCCTTGGATGTTATTGGAAAAGATACGGGCTCACTGAGGAATAAAAGGAGACATATCTCATTTAAAGTAGATCTCTTGTTCTTGCTGCATGTGTTGTAATGTTTCTTCTTGCAGCCAAGAGCCACAGGCTGGACCATGACTTCTGTACCATTGACTGTGACAGGGTTTCTCAAGTAATACGATGCTTAAAGTTGTATCTTACTGTTTTTCCTTGCTTTTTCTTTTCCTGCACCATAGTTTAAACATTATAACTTTTGCTTGGCTTCAGTGCTATTTCTTTTCATGAGGGGGGCAGGAATTTCTGTGTAATGTTCTTTAGCAGTATGCATGAGCAGGGACTGACTGGACTGGCTATGTAGCACAGAGGAATTGGAAGGGAAACGGGAAGGCTTTCTTTGCTTTCAAAATGTTTAATTGTAGCCATGCTCTTTTAAATTAACTTTAATTTTGCTGCTAATGGCTTTCTATGCTGAGACACCAGGCTATGTTATAAAATGACAACTCATTCATGGGAGGCCCACCTTTGCCCACCATCACATAGTCCCTGTTTTCTCATAGACAGCCTGTGAGCTCTCTCCCACTCTCTGATAAGCCAAATGGCCGTGTCCATTGATACCATGGTTTGTGGAGCATCTATGATTTGTGAGCCCAGTCGGCTCAGGTAAGTTGCGGGATGTGAAATGAGCCTCCTCTCTGGCAGTGGTGGTGCCTGTGGTCCTGGGGTCTGCCCTCTCACCTCCCACAGCTGGCAGGCAGGAGGAAAGCATCTGCAGCTTCAACTCTGCTGCCTGAGGTGGCAGGGGGATGCGAGGACTGCCATCATTTGCTGCCATTGCCACATAGACAAGGGACAGAGGGGTGGAGAGGTTGGGCAAGCTGGTGTCATGCTGGGGGTTGTGGTGTCTCCCCAGGTAGGGCAGCTTTGGGAACCAAAGCTTGCTCCAAGCTGTGCAGAGATCTCAGTTTATCCTCGGAGGTTGTGTGCAGCATGGAAGAGGCACATTCCCAAGCTCTAAGTGCTTGAATGCAAATTTTCATCCTAGAAATGGTCTCAAATGAGGTTGATAGAAATAAAGAGAATGAGTACACAGGTGAGCATGGTGTTAGACTATCATTGGGAACCTGTGTTCCTGCAGAGCTAATTCCTTTTTCTAATATTAAGGGTCCCAAATCTTGTCCGTATATTGACTTATTCATTAATAGTTTGTGTGTATGAATAATTCACCATCTACGTACTATATCTCTACTTTAAATGCATTACAAAGCATATATTAGACAGAGATTGACCTCCACTGTGGTTAACATCAAGATTTATTGTTCCAGGAAGCTCCAGATATATTGACTTGAATCAAAGCCTGGAGGTTCAATTAAAGTTGATACTGTATTAACAAAAGGCCACAAGTCACATTTCTTCTGTACTCTTGCTTTGTGAAGGATGTCAATTCTCTTTCTTTAATTTTTTTTCCACTGAGGCTGGAGTGTAACTGTAATCATAAGCCGCTTGCCTAGCTCAGTCTAGCCTTCCTGTTTTATTTAGGTGCCTCTGGGATCCTTGTTAAATCATTATTAATGGGATGCCTCGCTCTAGCCTGAAAATAATATTCGTGTTTTCACCTACACTAATAAATGTTTTTTCTTTTAAAATCCATTATTTTGGTGTAATGTGGCAGATTCTTTGCCTTTTTCCCTTTAACTCAGGAGCAAGCAAACCTACTATGAAAAAAAACCAAACCAGATCCTATTCCAGTGTGCTAAAATGGAACGGGATTGCTAACAGTAAGGCAGGAGTGGGGACAAAACCACTTTGAATTTGCCTCCTCTTTTGTCCCTCAGTGTTTAAAATAAATGAGGAAAGAAGATTTCACAGACAGGCTGGGGGAGTACAACCTCCTCTTTAGCTGCTGCATCTGATAATGTTCCCATTTCTCCAGTGATTATTAGTGTGACCTTCTTATCTTTTTTCTTTTTCCTTAAAAAAAAAAAAAAAGCTCTGGTATCTTTGCACCATCGCCATGTGCTGCACATTTCATTGCTAAGCAACAATCAGCAGTGCACAGCCTGGGCACCACGTACAGACTTTCACTTTCATCTCCAAAGCAGAACAACTTTCACTCCCTATCGCTGAAGCTGTTCCTTGAAGGATGCGGCCCTGAAGTGGGGGAGTGTGTGTGTGTGCACTCCAGCTCCGCAGTGGTGCTTTCACGAGGAAGCCTTCCTTAATTACACACACACGCACACGCCCCCACCCATGCACCAACGTGGAAGGAACATTAAGGACTAGAATCGTACCCAAAGAACCAAGACAATCCTGGTTTGAGGTTGGGAACTGTCATGGAAAGAGTAATTATGAAAACTAAGGAAGAGAGGAAAGTAAAGGCTGCTCCATTTCTTTCAATCCAAAGCCCTCCTAAATATACCAACTTGGAGTTCCCATGAGACCTTCCTGTACTTCCAGCAGCACACAGCTGAAACAGGAAGTAAAACCAAGGAATGTTCAATAGGAAATGGACTGAGCAGGATCTTTTAATTCTGGCTGGTAGCAGGGAGTTTATCACGAAATTTACAGTTGCTAAGGAAAACAGATGTTTCTTAGTGCATGAATATAAATCTCATCAGAGAGAATTTAGTCCTAGCCATGAATCACAGACAAGCTGGTGTAAGGAGTAGTATTTTCATCGCAAGTAGATGTTTTTCTTCTTGAAGAATCTACAGAAAAAGCCCCCAAACTACAGGTCACTCAATATCTTGAACCTTCACAAGTTTAGTCTTGGTACAATAGTATTTCCTCTGATTTAGATTCTGAATCTTTACACTTATTACAACACAGAAAAGTCACAGAGAAGAAAATCAGACTAACTCTCCAGAAAGATTGTCACCACCTCAAAATCCGCCACGTGATTTCGGTCAGAGACTCCGACATAAAGGTGGAGAGAGTGCTGCATCAGAGGCAGTGCGGGAGACCAAAGTAAAGCAAAACATGATACAAATATCTCTTTGACCACACTGGTGGCTTCTTATACTGCTTTGAAGCCAAAGATATGCTGTTAACAATATTGCCTGGGTAAAAGGTAACCAGAAGTTAATACTAGCTAACAGAAATGGGAGAGTTGCTGTAAGCAGTAGTTCATTATCCCCATGAGGTCACTCACCGTTACACTTAGCTAGAGTGCCTGAACCTATATTCATCTTACTCAAAGTTCAGATTCTGGTCTCTCGACACATGCTTATGACTCTCAGTGGGAACTGGTGTAAGATCCTTTGTATGGGACTACAGGGAAAAATTCAGCGTCTTGCCCAATATAAAGCAAGCGGGGGAGATTCCAGTACTGCGGGACAGATTCCTGATAATGAAGGGTGTCTGATATATTGCTTGTTGTAATGGATGGCTCTAAGCAAAATATACTCAGACTGCTTTTAAGGATCTGGTTTAATTGCTTCATCTTGCACTCAGCTTGTGGTATATGTGGCATTCCCCTGGTTGTAAAGAACTAGGAGTAGATAACTGCAAACCACAGGCCATTATCTATAGCTTTTCTTCACGATCAGACTCTGCTGGGCAGATGGGGACTTTCAAACCCATTCCTTCTCTTCTGGCCATGACGAGTCCTCGGGGAGCATGTGCTTGCCCTGTCTCAGCTAAGATTTAAAGGTGCGCTATGGTTCTTGCTAACTACACCTAACTAACGTGTTCTAAAAACCTGCCCTTCAGAAGGCAACGTCGCTTAACACAGGTGAAACTGGTGCATAATAGAAGAGGCTGCACAGTAACTGTCCTGCTCCTGTCCTTCTCTTGAAAAATGTGGACGCTTTAGTATTTGGCTCATCCTTTAAAATATGGGTTCCCATAATTTAATTGGATGCGACAGTGCTTTAGATCTGATCATAAATATCCCAGAAAGCATGTCTTTTGAGCAGCATGATGCTGGATCTGCAGGAACAGTGTATCTGGTTTTACTTTTAAGGCAAGAGTCCATTTTACAAACCACTGTTCCATTAGTAGAACGATGATATTGTTTCTATTTCTAGTAATATTTTGGGTTAAGGTTTCAGGGGAAAGCAGGAAGGTCAATAATAAAATCCTGATTAGCTCCTTCAAACACGCAGATGCCACAGCAGTTTCAAAGTCATCACCACAGTCATGTCGGGTAGAACTGCACTGTGAGGCTCTTCTGTGTTCAGTTTTTAGACAAAAATAACAGTTTACCCCTGCTGAAATCAAAACACAAGTATAATCTCAAGTACCTGTTACCTTTGGTGCGAGAAGCACACACCAAAAATCATTCTTTTATCATGAACGAATACTTGTGCTTTATGAATCCTTCTTCAAACAGGCCTTTGTCGCAGCACACAGCAGAGGCTGTCTAACAAGTTGCTGCCATCGCTCCGCACTGCCATACAGATCTCCAGCTGGGTTGCTGACCCCAGCGCAGGGTCTGATGTCCTGGGGTGGGTCTGAGGCCATGGTGGCTCACGCAGGGCGTGCTGTTTTTATTAGAAGCACCCAAGGACATTAATATTCATTTGCCCATGGCTGGGTGGACTTGCTATGGCGCTCGACAATCTCAGTTTAAAATGAGGTTGATCGGGAGGTGGCTTGCTGACCTGTGAAGGCAAAATAATGTTTGTCTAGCAGGATGGGTCTAGCAGGTGTATTAACCTTTGCCAGTCCCTTTACAGAAAGCATGAGCCATAACCCCCTGCTCTAAGTGTGCTGCTGTGCTTTGTGATTCCTGCATAGGAAGAGAACCCCAAGGGCAGAGATCGTAATGATGCCTCAACCGTGCATGGGTCAAATCCACAGATGAAAAAAAAAGTGCACTACCTCCAGAACTGCTGGCAAACTAAAAGCTTTAAAAAACAATATTACAGGCTATTTTTTTTCCCAGGCTCTGGAAAAATTGGGGTTGGAAGATCTCTGAACTAAAATTGTCTGATAGCATTTTTCGTCAGACTTTTCTCTACACATTTTTTTTGCAATTCTTTACTGAGACTTTTGAAACATGCAAGCTATTAGAGCCTTAACTTCTTTGTTTATAATGGAAATGCTCACTGACCCTTGACTATAGAGGTGCTCTTGCACCATTGTAATAAATGCCAGGCACATCTAACATATGTGTGATCCAGGAATGCTCTGGCTCCTTGCCAGCACACTACTTTATGCCTGGTATCTAATCCTGCTGTGGCAAAAACAGTTGGGGAATTAGATATATTGTGAGCCGTTTTTCTTTTTAGTACCTATGCGTGTATCTGAAACGTTACTTGTCTCTATATTTTAATTGTTCCAAAGAACGGAGAGTAGTATTGTTACTTAGCTCTTTTTTTTCTATTTGTCTTTCTAAAGCTTTTTAGTACTCTTCAGTTCCCCACCAGAAATTAGCAGGAAATCTTGTGCAAGACGTGGCAAAGAACGTCTGTGAGCTCTTGTCTCCAGTGACACCGGTGGAAATTTTGCCACTGTCTTTCAGACAAGCCAGACTTCTCTGTGGGATACTTCTGCCCTGTTTGATAAGCTTTTCAAATCACCGTAGCTTAGTACTTCTTTCTGGCTGTGGGAAATGGCGTATCACTTAGGGTAAACCAATCTAAATGGCTGGTGTCCCTCCATCCCCATTTCTTTGTTGCAGGCCGTGCTCTCCCACTCACTCCCAAACAAACAGACAAGAAAAGGGACAAACCCCCTGCCCTCCAGGTTTCTGCCAGTTTATGGAGCCGGATGGGCTTACCGAGGTGTCAAGAAGGGCCAGGGCCCATGAAGACAGAAGGTGGAGGAAAAGCAAGTGGGGGAGCAGGGCCACTCTCTGAGAGGCATCTAGCCATTACAGCAGCTCCATTGCTATGTGAAACAGCATCCTTGGGTACTTCCTACAAGTCAAGGCATTTTCACCTCCCTTAACTCCTTTATTGGTGTAAGGAGTATCTGGTGCTTTAGCTCTGTGGCCTTTTTGCACTGGGTGCTCAGGGTGCCCCGCTCCCCTCGTGTCTCCTCTGAGCTGTAACACCCCATGAGTTGGGCAACCCAACCCCCAGGATGGTGTCACTGCTGCCCCACGGCAGCACACCGAGTCCTGGTCTTTTCTCTGACATGTGTGGCAAAGCTGCGCACCGCCAGAAATGCGGAGACTGTGTAAACTAGGTATCTGTGCAGAAGCTGAGAGGAGGCCTGTGGATTCAGTGCCATCAAGGTTCACCTGGGACTTCAAGAGGAGCCATATCTTGGATCTGGGTGAATTTCACGCTTATTGCTGTCTATATCCATCTCAACTTCCTTCCCCCACCTTGTACCTGGGCTTATACGTATCAGGGTCTGTGGCCCTAAGGGAACCCCCTAAGGATTCTCAGGGGGTTATTTTATGAAATTTTTCGGAACTACCTGGCTGCTTCTGTGAATGTTTTACAAATGCTGAAAATGTTTCCGACCTGGCTGGGAATTTTCTGATGTGTTGGTATTTATGGTCTTTTCCATTGAGATGAAGAAGTGTTGACAGTTGTTACCACCATCTAGAGATCTATAGTTTCTTTAGCCTATCTGTAGCTTTGATCTACAACGGTACAGACGAAATAGCGTTAAATCAACACATATAAATATACCTTCCCCCCTAGAATTCATAACTGTCATAATGACCTCAGCCTTGGACCTCTCCTGAAGTTTAATGGCCAGTTGGGGTTAATGGCCCGAAGTTCCACCTCAGGCTATTAACACTCTCAGGGAGTCATTAATTCTCACAAAATGCTCAGGGTCTTTATTGCTGTTGCTTAAGTGATGCTCTAATGCCTGTGAATATTTACACCCCTGCTGTGGATGTAAGAAATGGGACCAGTGCACAGCATTTCAGATGTCTCACTGTTCAAAAAGCTCTGAGTACCTGGTAGTAATCACTTCCACGTCTGAGGTTAATAAAGTAACTTCAACTGGCCGCCACCAGCAGTAATCTAAAATTGTGGTTACTTGTATAGATGTGTACTTTGCTTTAAAAATAATGAGTGTAGAGGCAGACTCCCTGCCCTGAGAAGCTTACAGCCTGAAGTCCTTGTAAGCATATGCTTATCTTTATTTAGAATAGTTGCTAATAGTTTAGGCATGTGCTTGCTGTTATACAGATAATTCTAAGTAGAAGTAAATGTTGCTTACAAACTTTTTTCATCATAACACCTGTTTAATGCTTTCTGTGAGATGCATTGCAGGACTGAGCTACTCAAGCTCCCCGCCAGAGCATATCCTCTTCCAACAAGACATCATAGTGTTGGTTGATAGGTTACTTAAGCAGTCTGGTTTTGAAGAGACAATGTTGTTTAATTACTAGGTATTATTATTTAGGAAGGAACACAGGACTGGGACTGGCCTTGTGGGGCACTGAGTCAAGTTTCTGTTCTCTTGAGCAGTGTCGTTAGATCAACGTTAATAAACCAACCAATCTCAGCTTGAAGAGACTTAAGAGGTTTTCATCCCAACAGCCTTCGCAGTGGTTGTTTCAGAACCTCACTGCCCCGGGGACTGGAAACCTTCTTCTAATTCTCAGTGTAAATGTATTCATGGTCAGTTTGGGTATATTTGTACTTGTGCCAGCATTGGCTTTTAGACTAAATAGCTCTTCCTTTCTCTGGTGCTTGCTCATTGGACATGTTTACAGAGAGGTATGATATCCTCTCTCAGCTTTTATTTCCCTAGGCTTACCAGACACACTCTTGGCTCTCTGTTCTCCTGATTATGATCTGCACCTGCTCCTGCCTGAGAGCCCCAAAACAGCACACCACACGCTGGGTAGTGAAGCTCACTCTGCTTTGTCTCTACTGAGATATTCACCTGGTCTATCTAGAACTGCATTTCTTTTCCCACAGTGTCAGCTCTTTCTCATTCTCTGATAAACTTGGACTTTCTTCTGAGTTGTTTCTGGCTTGTATGTTCATGTTATTACTGTAATTCATCTTATTAGCCATTATATACATCAGTTATACGCGCTATCTTGAACTTAATGCTATGAGGCATCATCCCATTTCCATTACCCTGCAAGGTCCTTTAATTCTTAGAACAAAACTGTATGCTGCATACTGCAGATGGGATGGGTGCTACTGAACGTCCCCTCGACAAAACATGAGAAGCTGGAGAGATGTTTAAACTGGCACATATCTAGGCCAGGGCCTTTCTCCTGTTATCCTGCGTATCCCCTCTGCTGCTCACAGGGGCCTTTGTTTGCCATTCTGCTTCCACAAGGAAGCATGTGGTTACACATCATGTTTGGAGATGGCATCTGGGTGTGTATCTGTGTTCCTTCGTTCTTTCCTTTTTGTTCTGTTCATACTCTTGAATTAATAATCTGTAGTAAGTCATGTTTCTTCTCGGTTTTGTTCTTTACAGGTATCATTAATAGTGTCATCAAGAATGACACATATTTTAGGCCCAGATCACTCGATTCTGGTTCTGAATCTACTACAGAGGCTTTCTTGTGACTCAGTCAAGTCACTTAAACAATACATTTAAGAGGAGGATAGTATTTCTTTACCTTCAATGGCCACTAGACACTAAGATCTATTAACATTTTTAACAGTTCAGAAACCAAGTGACCCTAAGGTATGCCTTCATGCTGAAAAGCTGGATTAATTTTCCCAACTGTACTAGTTGGCGTAATAAAAATATTATCTCAACCTGCAAACTTCTCCTGCCTGTGTCCCCAGCTACAGCAAAGTACCTGTATCTATAGTGTAACTGAAACAGGCATTTATTATGGGAAATATAGAGACATACACCATAAAGAAATCACACAGAAAATGCACTTTATCTTTTTGTGAGATGAGGGCCATGTAGAAAAGCATTTTGGAGTGCTATTAATGTTCTAATAAAACATTCTAGTTGCCTAAATAAAGCCAGATCCTAAGGTGATGAGCATGGTATAAATACTTAGCTAGAAAGATGAGAAAGAAAAAATAGAGTTTTTAATGTACTATCAAAGTTTTGGAGGAAAAAACCCACCCCAAGATAGAAAAGAGAACAATAGTAGCAGAAACAGTAATCTACTGCCAAGGAGCAAAATGAATATTACAGAAAAGGGCCTTCCAATGAAGAAGGGTATTTTCTAGGGATTTGTTCCTTCTGAATCCTTGGATCATGGCTCTCCTAGGACAAAGTCAGCCATGATAGATAGGAAGGGCTTTAAATTGCAGAAGACAGTGCATGGGAAGAAGGGAAATGGGGGAGATGGCTATACCACCATCACCTTCTATTAATACAAAGGAAGTGAAATCAAGTCAGTGAGGATATACCAAAGATAAAGGAATATCAGATAGCAGGAAACACAGGGGGAAAAACACCCCTCAAACCCCAATGACTGGATAGGCAATAAATCAGTGCAAATACTGTACTTAACCTAGCTAGGAAACCAGGTGAAGTGAGGTGTCAATAACAGATGCAACAAAGCAACCTGCACACGAAGATGGAAGAATTAGGCTTATTGGTGCATGACGCGAAACAAGATATTAGAGGGATAACAGAAACATGATAGAATACTAATTGCAACTGGAGTGCAAGTACTGCAGGGTGCACACTGTGAAAGGAATGCAGAAAGAATTGTTAAGAAAGAATTGTGGTAGCTTTATATATTAAGAATGTGGCTGGCTGTAAAAAATGTTAATTAATAGTATGGATAAGAGAGGATCAGTTTGTGTCAGAATGTGTTAGGAAAGAACTCTAGCGGGAAAGGGATTGGGGTCTACAATGAACATTGGACTTGAGATTGCTTTAGTATCATGAGAAAGAGAAGCTAACCAGGTGATTTTATCATTATGGGAGACTAAATCTCACAGTCTTAGACTAGAGAACAGATGCTACATCCACAGTTCAATCCAGTAATTTTTCAGAGTGCAAGTTGGAAAAACCTCCTTTCCCAAGGAGCTGTGTAACTGCTAAGAGATTATAGTATTTTAGTTGGTGATGGACAAGTAGCAAAGATATTATAGAGAAAGTAGTAGAGAAAATATCATGCTATCAAGTGATGACAGTACTGACCAAATTGCAATTTAAATGAAATGGCAGTATATACAAAGACAAGTTGGTAGTTAAGGCTTTTATCTGTAAAAGGGCAGACTAGATGATAACGAATCAGTCTGAAGAGCAAAGGCACTGAATCGTGGTAGAGCGTTGGTCTGAAATTCCTATTCTTAGGCAAGAGAACTCCAGGCCTCACTGGACAAATAATTCTACTAAGCTGTTGAGATTTGCCAAAGAGTCTTCAACAATCAGAACAGATTTGCTCAGAAAAAGAAACCAGAACTTGGAGGATTGAAAGTGAAAGATCAGAATATGAATTGTGAACACTTGGGATGATTTAGACCTTGAGAAATCAGAAGAGTGAAAGATTCTCCAGCCATGATGAATAAAGAATTAAAATAAAAGGAGGGATGCTATGTAAAGGTACTTAAGGGATGACCTCGAAAATAATTAATACTTTGTCTCTGCCTGTGAAGACAAGCAGGTGGAATACAAATGTGATAGCAGGACTGTTTACGGGGAACAGGATAATGGAAAGTGGAAATGGCCCCGCAAATGTTGGATCAGAACTTATCAAGATGATATGCCCATCTTAATGGAGGCTAGTAAATGTCGGTTACAGAAAGGTGTTAAAGGGCAAAGCTAGCAACCACGGACCAGCTATTCTGATGTGCAAGATTTTTGGGAAAATGAAAGACATGGGGAGTAATAGTTGTCCTAAAATACATTATCAACTTACTAAAGAGGACCAAGTTTCAGGCTTCTTCAATAACTGATTTTATTTTTATCCAAGGAAAACATAGTAACACAGTAACTGTAGCCTCTCCGTTCTTTAGTAATATATTTCACATAATTGTTAGGTATTCTGTGAGATGAGAATTAGTACAAGGAACCGTCCAAAGGGCAGACAGTGATGGATTATGCTGAAAGGGAAACTAGCACTCTAGAGCGAGATTCCAAATTATGTTCCTTAAATACTTTTATTAGTGATCAAGAAGTGGATGTGCACTAATTAAATTTGTCGAAGGTACAAAATTGGGAAGCACGCACCCATATCAACAGGGTAAATTCAGTAGGAATCCGGTTAACTTGATGCCTGCAATAATAGGGCGGGATAAGATGAACTAGAACAAAATCCAAGGTGATGCTTTTAAAGAACCAAGAACAAGAATGGTTGCTACCCATCGAAAAAAAGAAAAAAGGGGAAAAAAAAGATGTATTTGTATTTGTCAGTCACAGGATGTCTCTGAGCCATTGGTGTGAAAAAAAAAGAAAAAAAAGAAATCACATACTAGGCAGTAGCAAGAGAAGTATTTCCAGTAGAGAGGGGGAAGCACTGACACACTGTAATATGTTACTTGGAATCACTATGCACATTTTTGGTCACCTACATTCAAGAAAGAGAAATTCGTACAAAGAAGTGCAGAAAAGTGCTGCATCACAACACAACAGGAAAAGAGAGCTTACCATACAGGAGCAAGGGGGCTTTGCTGGGTTTGGTTAGTCAAACAAAACACAGACTTAGAGGAGAGAGGATTACTGCCAAGAAATGCATTGAGGTGGTAAAACCAAAGAGGAAAAACCTGCTTAGCTGAAAGGACAATGTTGACACACACACAAAAGCCCAGGAATAAATTTACGCTAGAAATTAAAAGAGGGCTACTATTTACCAGTGCAGTTTGTAGTGGACAAAATCCTGTCTTTTTTGAAGATGGAGCTTGATAAATGTAAGAAGAGGATTATGTAGGTGGCCAGAAATATGAAAGGACTCTGCACGTATGACACAGGAAGTCCCCCCATCTTATCCCTGGCTTTCCTAAATTTCTAAAATGAGTAAATTCCACACTTGGAACACGGTCATTGAACCTGGGGGGAAAAAAAAGTTATTAAAAGCTCAGTTTAGCTGAGCTTAGTTTAAGCCACAATATATGCACATAGGAGTAAAACTTGCTTATGCTTTGCTGGAGAAGCCACGCGCTGAAATTTCTCTGTGCAGGGTTGAAGTCAGAAGAATTACTCCATTAGAAACCACACTTTCTGGCTGCACATCCCCTCGTGTGCAGATGGAGTGCAGAGCACTGTTTCCTAGCAACTACTAAGGACCACTGGCTTTATAAATCAATCTCTGCCAGGATATCACAGAAACCACGATAAATGGGAAACATTTAATAGTCAGAAGGCTTTCTACTTCCTCCACTTTCTGGTCTGCACAGAAAAGTCTTTTCAAGAAGTAGATAATATCAGCATTGCTTCATAAGTGAACTGAATTCAAATCCTTGTTCAGGTGGCTTGTTTTTCAGCTCCCCTGGGGTACATGTCCTCATGTCCATGAATAGTCCTTCTTTAAGATGTCAGTTACCGGGCTTTCTCAAAGACAAAATTATTTGGAACTTCATTCAAAAAAAAAAGAGGAACATTAAATGCAGATAAAGAACAAATGAATAGCACGTGAAAAAACTCCAAAGAGCCCTGGGAAAAAAGGGGGTGATAACAGTCAGTCAAAGCTTAGAGATGCAACTCTTTCCTTGTATGCAGTAAATTAGCTTCCAGTGTCATGTTCACCTATAAAATTTGAATAATATCTGATTGACAGCAACTTTCAGAGTTTTTTTTTTCTCCCCTTTCAAAATTTCTTCTCATTTCTCTGTATGTTCATCCTCCCCATTTTGAAAGCTTCCAGCATCTTCTGATGCAACTAACAGGCTGAACTGGGAGCTTCCATGTTGTTAGTGTGCTGGAAAATCCCATTTTCCTCTTGTGTAAAACACAGAATAGCCACTCTCCTTGTCCAGCAGTGTTTTCATCAGGGTTTTGTTTCAGAAATACACCAGAGGTTTTGTCACTCTTGTAACACCAGGGCTACAAAATGAAAGTGCTAAGAAGCTGCCAGTAATGTCTGAGGGGAGCAAAAGGCTCTCCTAGTGCATTTAACAATAAATATTACTGGAGGGCTCATTAAATAAGCAATTAATATTTTAGCCTATATTGTGACTGTTACATGTTTCAACAGCCTGGTGGGACAATCTAACTTCTGTCTTTGGGAACAGTATTGATTATTTGATTTCTGGCGCCGAGTGGTGTCTGTCGTGAAATCACAGCACCAGTCTGAGAATGCGCCGTGTGGCATTTTTTTCATGACCACTAGCAGAACAGGAGCAGTAGGTGAGTTAAAGGTTAGTTTCAGAAAGGGAGTACTCAGGATACTAAACTTTGTGACTGATGGTAGCATTGGAGAGATCTGATGCGTAGACTGTGAGCTCTTCAAAGCGGGAAGTTGCTTATATATCACAGAAAAGAAGCCATGCACGTTTGTGGTGCCATATAAATAGTAAGCAGTCATTCTGCTTCTGAGCTGGAAGTAAAATTAGGAAGGGCTAACATTTTGCTTTTCAATTTTTTCCTCTCATTTTAGAAACGCTTTAGAAGGTTCTTTTTCATGGAACTAATTCTGTTTTGTTGTAATTAGTAATGCATTGTTGTAGACTCACAAGATATTTCCTCTTTTACTTGTACTGTTTATAATTTCAGCTGAATCAGTCTATTCAGAGATGGGTTTGTGCTACGCTGGCATCTCAGATTATTCTTTGCCTTTTTTGTTGTTGAGTTGTTTTGAAGAAGATGTGTTTATATCCCCATTGTTCAATCAACAAAGTATGCAATTACAAATCTTTGGTCTTCTGGTGTGTTTAGCAAATCTTTTCAGTGTATGATTTACCACCTGTAGCTTTTCTTCATCTCCAAAAACTGCTATTATCTTAAATAGCCTATTTCTAATTGCAGTGGGTTTAATTGCTTGGATTACACAGGGGTCTGTGTTGGCTACTGTTGTTTTCTGGACATATTCAGAAAAAATGGGTATCTGTGTACAGATGTCTCTAGAAGGGGCAGGAATTTTACTGCATGTTTCTCCTTAATAGCTATGAATGCCAGCAGGTTTACGATAACGTTCCTGGAATTATTGTCCTCCTGAGAAGAATTTCCATTCCAGACCATCTCTATGGGAGATGTCTATAAAGATGCTGCCCTGCCACATCTCTCCTGCTTGGTACTCAGTTTGAAATGTGTGGTGTCACTGGAAAACTCTGTCTTGAGCCAAGTGTGCTGCCGCTGGTTTCAGAAAAGTGTTTGACAGTGGCGTATGTGCCAATATTTCTTTATTTTAAGAAGGGAGATGAAAAAATCATTCAAAGGGGAGGAGGTCTTGTAAACAGAATGCACCTGGAAGCAAGCTCAGTTGAACGCTCTGTTTATATATTCTAATTTTTTTCCAGCAAATGTATAGTGTCACTGTTATTTGTAGAGTCATGTTACTAATTTGCAAACATTTGGAGAACTGTCAAATGTTTGCGTGAATATTTATGAGTCCTCAGTGTTCCACCGCTTTTAGCACAGGTGGTCATTTGCCCAAAAATTCCTCTAGGAAATGTACTATTTACTGTTCACCATTCATCTTTCAATTGCTTAAAAAGTTTGTCATCTAGTTAGGGAATAAAATAAGTAGGCTGTGATGCAGGACACAGAGCAACCCTTGCAGTGGAGAGCTGAAATGAACAGCTTCAAATAAGCCACGTGCAGAAAATTATTTCTCTAAGCAACTAAGCAAATATTTATCAACTGTAAGGCCTCCAGGGCACACATTATCTTTTTTTCTATTTATTCGTCATCTAGTACAATGGACTGTAAACCTTGTAAAAGTCTTTAGGCATTAGTATAATAAAAATATACAACAACAGAGAATAATACTGTTTAAGAAATCTTTGCAGGATAGCAGACGACTCACAAATAGAAATAAAGCTACATTAGAAACAAATTTCCCACAAGTAGTTTTACTTCAAAATAAAAACATTGCCAAATCCTTCTTGCTTTACTCACATGAGTCCTCGAGCTGAAGAAAAGCTTCTAAGGCAGATTATAAGATTTCACTCCATAGACTGGGAATTTGTATTTTAACAAAACAGAATGGAGTCTGTAGAACTGTGAGCTGTGTGAAATGAGCTCCAGGAAGTATTTTTAATGATCATGAAGAAGAGAAAATATTTCAGAGCTCAGACCTAAAACCTTTGATATGTATTTTGGTTTTAGATTTTAATTCTAAGTTTTGATTTTCACACAGCCATTAATGATCAATGATTGTAAAGTTAAAGAGGAGCAGAAAACTATTTTAAAATATTTTTTTCTGGATAAATCTCCTAACACACTATGCCTGCTGCATAATTTGGGCTTGCATTGTAGCTACTCACATACCGTATGTTGACCGCCAGAGATTACATATGCATGCATGTTACATCCTGCGGTTACAAATGTTAATAGTTAGCAATATTTAATGAATTGGGTATCTCCTATAGTTTATGAGCTGTCATAGTTCTATTAGATTTATTCACATGTCTTTGCAGCAAGGTAAAAAATTAATTTTATTTTACGGTTTTCTAGTAAACTTCCAAGCCCTTGTTACCCCAGGTTGATTTAAAACTGTGGAGAGATTTGTAATCAGAGATGGCAAGAGCAATCAATCAGGCTTTTATGAGTCTTCTAGAGAGCCAGAACCCCCAAACAAAGACATTTAAATATAATCACTTAAAAGATGATTAAGTTCAACCTTTGCCTTGGCAATCCCCCATCCATCCAAAGGAACCTATGGTATGTCAGCCTTGTCCTAACTCCATTCTGTGGAGCTAATGTCCAGGGATCTTTGTTTCCATTCTTTCAGATGTTTGACTGGAAGACAGATAGCACCTGTGGTAGGGAACATTAAGGTCAAGATCTTGAGGCCTCCTGGGTCTGGCAGATGTCTGGTTTTCAGGCTTTCCCCACTCCATCCAATTGTGAGGTGAAGTCCCAAGGGATTTCATTGAGACAGTTTTTGTAAATGACCTGGGTTTGTGCTCTTACTGCTGCTGCTCCTACAGACAATGTTAGCTGCACAAGGTCCTTTTCTGGTACGTACCTATACAAAATGCTTCTTCTGTGTCTTTTTTTTTTTTTTTTCCCCAGGAGTTCAGTTTCTAAAACATGAGTCAATCGAATTGCCTAATCACAGACAGCTACATGAGATGCCCCGGGGCTACCACAGGCATCAGGCAGGGTGGCATCTGTGACACAGTGCCTACTAAGGGGACCCACACTTCTGGAGAGCAGGGACAACCCAGGGCATCTCAGGCGCCACCAGACATCATGTAGAGGTAACTGAGAGAGTCCTGGTCAACACAAGGACGGGTCTTAGAGAGGCTCTGTTGGGTTGGGTTCCTGTCATGTGGCCCAGGAACCAAGCTTGGGATGTCTGCCTTGGGGCAGACTGAATTGCTCTTTTGGGCTCCCAGGCTCTCCTGGCTAGATCTCCAGGGACCTCAAAGGGAGTTTACATGCCCAGGGCACAACCAAACTCTGCTTTGGCTCTCTCTGGCTTTTCCCTGGAACCTGTTCTTTGTTCATTTGGCTTAGGGTACTTGTAGGATACTTTTCTGAGATACTTAGAAAGGGCACAGTGTTCCCCCAGAAGTATGTTATTTCTGCATTCAGTTTAGGTGTACACATCAGCCCATCAATATCTGCTTTGGGTGCAAATGTTCCGTAAGACAATTTGTCCTGCCCTGTGGCTTCGGTTCTTCCACATCCAGTCCACTGTACAGTGACACCGAGACATTCGTATGAGCATCAACACCAGCGGTAACCTCACTATTATTTGAGTTGCTTAACTCTGTTCTCCCCCCTGTTCCAGCACCCAGAAGGTGAAGTCTGTCTTAGGCTGAGGACAATTGCAGAGGCTGTGGGAGCACATTGGGTACGAGGAATATGCACATGGAACGTGTAGGTTCCTCACACGACAATGCTGTTGTTTACTATGAGAAAAGGCATTGTCTGACGGTGGGGCAGCTCAGTGATGGCATCCTTAGGTGTGCTGATCTAACTGCGCTGTACGCTGTCAGGAGATGCACATCAGCTGTGAGAGATACTGCGTCACTCCCAGAATAGCTGCTGCTTCTGTACAGCCTGGGGAAAAATGTCACCTTTCTCACTAGCTTCCTCACACTTCAACATACAGAGCCAGCATGAGTTATTTTCGTAGGAGCTTCTAAATCCCGCTTTGGTTTCAAGCAGCCAGACGGAGAGTAGGACCCGTTCCTGTTTTACCCACACTTCTTAACAGCTTCAGAGACATCTTTTTTACTGCATACCGCTTCTCGTTTTTTACATAGAAGTGGTAAAATTCAAATCTATCCCTTTTTTGAGGGCAAGGGGTGAAAAAACAAATAAAAGAACGGTTTGGAGCAGACTTCAAATTCACTCGAATGCTGCAGAAAGGCGGGGCTGGAAAGAGGAAAGATGTAGGGTTTTTCTCACATCTCCAGTGCAATCTCAATCCCACTGAAACGGATGGAAATCTGACTGGCTTCAAGACTGGTTGAACCTGGGCATACTGAAGAGCAATTAAAACTCAGTATGTTTTGCAGAAGATGATCCTGCCCTGAAGCCAGCAAACAAACCAAACGGAGGCTAGTAAATCCTCTCCTGGATAACAATGGCTCTCTGCTTATCAGCCCTTCAGAATTCCTGTTTATCAGCACCAGGTTGCTGCTGAACTCTTTTGATTCTGCTTGTTAGTGTCTGATCAGAAGCTGCCTTTGTCCAGCTTTAATTATGCATGAAACCTGAACAAGCAGACAATAATGGATAGAATTTCTTCCATTGTTTTAAAAAAAGGTTGTATAATTTCATGGGAGAACAAGGGAAAGCACAATTACTGCCTTACTGCCAAACATAAGAAATACAACCAGGTTTGGCCATAAAAATAGGTCTCTCTCCATCTTTTTTTACTTTTTTTCTTGTTGCTGCAGCTTCTGTTTTTAACAATCTCCTGGTGAGGCAGATAAGCTGCTAATTCTATTAATGTTGTTATCAAAATCTGTAAGGTAACTGAAGCTTCCAATTTAGTGATTTATTATCCTGAGCAAGGTAAGTAGAGTGTGTCTTTCATGTTCCGTAATCAGCACCAGACTCCCGAGGAGGAAACTTTCTGCTTACCATTTCTACTTTCGTAAAACTCTTGATCGAAAAAAGGTCTTTTTCTTTGACTGAGACCACTTTTAAATAATAAAGAATCCGAATAACAAATTTATATAAGGATGGACTCTGCTGATGTCTGCTTGTGTTGATGCAAGAGCCTATATATTTCAAAATACATTAGATCTGGAAAATACTGCTAACTCTTAAAAATGGATCACATCACTTTCTCAGGCTCCCCAGTCTGAAGCAGGATTAGCAGAACCAAATCTCCTTTGTACATACTATTCAATCCTCTCACATCAGGCAAGGCATTTGCTAATATAACACCACTGATTTTACAAATGTACATCAGTATTATCATAGGAAACAAGGGAGCGTACTTAACCGATAGCTCCACTGGGCACATCCTGAGGGAAGACACAAACTCCAAGAGCTTTGAAAATCTTTTTTTTAAACTTCGGTTCTATGGAGAGAATGTGCACAGGTCTAAAGATTCTGCCAGATCTTGCTGTATATGCATCACAGTCTACAAGAAAGGCCTTTGGTTTGAATATTTCAGTTATGCGTGGACAGGCATGTGATCGCGTCAGAACTACTTCAGCACAGTCATGTGGAGATTAGTCAGATACAACTGTTATTTGTAAATGATATGCGGTGCCCACCAGATTGCAGGAAACAAACACTGATGGCAAATGCTAAAGTCATAAATTGGATGTTATCGATGCTTGGCATTTCCTCTGGGATTGGGGAAAAGTTTAGGAATATTTGTTGAGATCCTCGTGCAATTGCAAATACAATCACTGACATCCCCCCAGATATTGATTAGCTGCAGAACCATCCTTTTTTTGTGCTTTTATTGTATGATGAAACTGCACAAAATCCAGCCAAACTTGTGCTGGTACTCCCCGTGCTTGTTGGTACACATGTTGGTTGACCAACCAAGTTGCTTAAAATGCACACGGGCACACGAAATCTTTCTTTGTCAGCAAGGAGTAGATTAAAAAGTCAGATTTTATAGGGTTAATTCTCCGGATAGAAGGATGTTATTGACTGATTTTATTTATGTCTATAATTCATACAAGGGATGCCTCAGGCTTTGGATATTCTGTATATACATGAATCCAATCTATGTCAATTGGAGGCGATGTAAAATATGATCCCCACTATTTGTGGTCACTAAAGGACCACTTTTTATAAATCTGCTGACGTATGTTTCTCCTTGGCTTTACAAGTGGCCTGCCTAAACACTACCTTTCATAATCACAATTTCCTAAATTTGTTCCCAATATTCTCTTTAAAAAGACTCTGTGGCAGTATTTTGCAAATATAGTAATATAGTAATCACAGCTGTATTTTAATACTGGGGAAATTATTTCTGTACATGTACTAGCTTGGGACCTGTCAGATGGGAGGGACTCTGATAATGGAAGGCGGTATTTTTACTCCTGGTAATGTTTTTTAGAGGGTGTTATTACCATTTCATGAAGTTTTGATTTTTGACATGTAATGTGACCATCTTCTGTTGGCATCTTACATTAAATAAAAACACTTTCAAATCTATAATGCATTCTCTTTTAAATGTGATCCACATCAAAATAGAAAATGAACACTTTAAGAACTGAGAGGAGGTAATAGTATGGATGAAATTGTTTTCATAATTCTTAAGGTATTTTTTTCTCAAGTCTCAGTGAGGTGAATGCAAAGATGAAATTATCTTTTACAATCAGCATTACTTAGAATCTTAAGTTCTGTGCTGTATTTATCCCACTGTATCACCAATATATGATGATTTAGACATTTGTTTTGGCTTTTAATCTTTGCTCGTATATATACACCTCCAAAATAAAAACCAGTGGAGTATGCACACCCATAAATCTGCCCAGACTTCCACTCTTCTGAGATATTTCAGAAAAGGCTTGACGCTTGTAATCAGAACTAGGTTTGGATGCTACCTGCAATTCATTCAAGAAACACCCTTCCCCCACACACCTCCTCCCCTTCCCTTCTTCCTCTTTAGTTAATTTTTAAGCGTGAAGGTTGCAGGGAGAGGAGAACTTGTTTGAAGGTGCCTCTGGAAGAAGCCTGGCAGCAGTAGAAGGTGCATTGTTAGATTAAATATGTTATTTTCTTTTGAACCAAAAGCACGCCGATTTAATATATTTAATGTACTTGTGCTGTAGCGAAGATTGCATATTTTCCAATCCTCAGACCTTCCCATCTCCAAACCCTAAGAGGCACTTACTCCACCTTTTCAGCTACTGCCATCTCATGGTGCCTTCTTAGCTCTGTCCTGGGGAGGCTTTGCTGGGCTTATCGTCTGGTGAGAAGAGGCCTTGGGACAACCCAACAGCTGCCTGCAACTACTGAACGCCAGTTTCAGAGATGATGGATCCAAACTTTCCTCATGACAAAGCTAATGATATAACACGGGGCAGTGGCCACAAATCACAGCGCACAAGGTTCAGTCTGGCCATTAGAAAAACCATCAGAAGGACATTGCAGCACAGAACACGTTACTCAGAGAGGCTGTGAAATTTCTACAATTTGCCCCTTAATCCTGTGAGAGCAGGAGAAGTATGAAACAGTACCTTAGCATAGCACCCATCACCGTAGGCAGGAGGAGACCACCACCAACACCTAGGTCAGCTGGAAGCACGTTTCCATGCCAGGACGGCATGGTTGGTGGTAGAAATGGTGGCGGTGGACTTATGGTGATCATTCAGATCAGGTGGGGTTTTGAAGGCTATTGGATGATTCAGAGATTTATCTGCCGGGGAAGGATGGGATCTCTTGCACAGAGTTTGTCTTTTCACAGGATTCTTCCTTGCAGTCTCACGTCTTTGTATTTAAACAGCATTGAAACCAAAGAAAGGAAAAAAAATATCTGTCTGCTACACGAAGAACGGCAGCATTTAAAACAGTATTGCAATAGGTCTGGCTAGGCAAATTCTCAGCTAAGTCAATGTTATGTGGTGCATTCAGTATAGAGAGTTCATGCTTTGAAACACAAAAATTACCTCTGTGTAATCTATTTGTGCAGTTCCATTGGTCAATAAGTCCTATTTAACCCAGAGAAAATGTCCCACTTGAAAGGAATGATTTCAGTTTAGTTACTCTGGATTTGAACAGTGTATCTGAGATCAGAACCTGGCCCAGAGGCTATAGGAATAAATGGGACTGGGAAAATATATTGTTTTGAAAAGGAAAAGGTAATTTGATATACTGGGCAGCAGGAGAACTATTACTGTGATTGAAGACTTTTTTTCTTCTAAGTTTGTGTTTGCTGGATGTATTATTTATTGCTGGGAGATGGTAGATTATTAGATTTTTCAAAATCATTTTGATATTTGATTATGAAGCCAAGTTGCCCTTTTGAGACTTTCCTGGATATAGTGCCTTTTTGTTCAGCACAGAAATTTCATTGGTTTGTGTTCTGTAGAAACATAAACACATTGTTATTATTACCAATACTGAAAAATGGAAGTTATATTGTATTAGGAAATGTTTTCTTCTTCTACAATGACGTGTTCTTACTCTTTGAAAGGTAAAGGTGAAAAGTATGCACAGATGCTGTTTTTTCTAATTTGGGAAAATTTGAAGCTCTAATTAAATAACTGACTAAGTATTCAGAGCTTTCTTCCTGTTCTGGGCTTTTCAAAGTCGTAATTTTCTTGCCACCTGGCTATTTTTTCAGGGTGCTTATTCCAAATCTGGTATTTTTCTTTGTATTTGGTCATATGGCAAGAGGTTCTGCTGTAATGGCCTAATTTTAAATGACAACTTAAGAATATCACTAGGTATTATTTGCGATCACACAATAAGCTTTTTAAGTTCTTGCCAGATGGAGCAAACAAATCATTAGAAGTTATCCAGCAGACACCGGTGTCAGAGCGCCATAGATTTATCTCTTTCATTTGCCTTTGGGTAAAAAAACCACAGAACGTTTTCTGTCAAAACCTGTTTTGACAGAACTGGCCAAAACCATGTTGATGAACAGTCTTCTCTCACAGACCAGTTTCATTTCCACCGAAAGAGTATGTGATATCCCATACATTTCTCGAGTTTCTTTTTCCGTGGGAAAATTTTGAAATGATGAGGTTTGACTTTCCCATTTCATTATGTGGTGATTTTAAGTTTGTGCTTTTTACTTTGCAGCTGAAGTGACCGACCTAAGAGTGTGCATCTAGTCGTATATCATTGCTCAGCGGACATGCAGCATCTGGCTAAGCCATAGGAACTTGATTGTGTGTAATGAGCTCAGAGCCTTTGTCCATGGTTTTGGAGGACAAGGGCTTGAACTGGTCTCTTCACAGCTAGCCAGTACTGACTGCCCATTGGCGTTCAGGACTTGAAATGCTCTCATTTCAAAGAGGTGAGATGAGCAGGTCCTGCTTGCTTGGGAAAGGGACATGGCCCTTCGCATTGCTTTCCATCGTACTACTGCTTGGTGTTGGAGCCAACCTCTTCCCTGCTTTGAGGTAAGTCTTACCCATGTGTGTTCCTCAGTTTTAGGTGAAATTGCCAGGAGGCAATTGGGAACTTGCAATTGGGAACTTGCCGCTCCAGCCTTATTTGGGAGGTTACACACCACGCCTTCAGTGAAAATCAAACAGTTCTCCAAAGCCAGTAAATGAAACAGTTCCCCTAACATGAGATTGCATTCAGATGAGGGTCTGGAAACTTTACATTTCTTTCTACTTAACAGAAAAACTGCTAAACCCCGCTGTTCGAAGGGGAGAGGTAAAAGCTGATTCTGAATTAGTCACACTAGCCCCGAGCAGTCTGCCTGCACCGGGGGAGGCAGGAGAGTGATGCTGGCAAGCTGTCCTGAGCAGCGAGACGGCGGCAGAGTGAGACCACGGGGACAGCTGGCAACAAGCGGGCCTGAAGGCATGCCGCATGTTGGACTCTGGAGAGCCCTCATGGTGCTCCTGTCACTAGATGCAATGGGCTGAGGTGCTCCTGTGGGCAGGCACAGCCCTGAGCAAAGTCCCTAAGTACCTCTCAAGGCCAGGGGGCCTCTAACTAGACTGTTTTCTCCCCAAAAGCAGACTTTGCAATCTGTTCCATCTTCTGTGCGCGCGTGTTTGGAGAGGAATCAGAGTGACCATAATTAAAAAAAGGCAATTAGAATGGGCTAAGGTGCTACTTGCATACAATATTAAAGAGTCCTGCCACCTCTTTATCCATTTCTAACCACACGTGAATTCATTTAATATTTAAAGAAGAACTCCTAACCTTTGACACTGACAATGATTTAATTTTTCAAATATATTTATAATGAAAGTTTCAACTGCTAATAAATCTTTTCCAAGAGGCAGAAGGCACAGGAGAGAAAAGGAGAGATAAAGGCATTGGTGAAAGATCAAAGGGTCGATAACGGAAAGACCTGCAGTCAAACTTACGTGTTTACACACTAAGAAAAGCAGGAGTGGCATTTGTTCCCAAAGCTTCACAAATCTTCATCGGTTCTTTGTCATTTCAGAAAAGAAGTCTGTGCTGCTTCTCCCAAGGCATGTCTGCAATCAGCCATTTCACTGCAGAACGTGAAATCGCACCATCACAGAGCAAAAGAGAGAAAGGAAGGTGAAAACTTGGGAAGAAAACGTGGGAGGGGTGAACTGAGAGAACAGCAGCTTCGGTCTTTCTGTGTCTCTCTCTGATCTGCTGTCATCTGCTCATCCAACCCCCAAAACAGGCCTAACCCCAATTAACTTATGGTGCTTAAACACATTTTGCCTTTTTTTTTTTTAATTTATTTAATTTATTGCTCCCAGAAGGCTACCCTCTTGGGTGCTAATCTAGTTGCTATTGCTAATGGTGTGTCAGGGTGCTGCCTGGGGAGGCAGGGCAGGGCTGTGTCTGTATCTGTGTCTGTATCAGTATCACCTGTATCTGTGTCTGTGTCTGTATCTCTGTCTATGTACACCTGTTCCTATACCTATACCTGTATCTGTATTCATGTCTATGTCTATATCACCTATATCTATATCTATATCTATATCTATATCTATATCTATATCTATATCTATATCTATATCATCTATATCTACACCTGTATCTATATCCATATGAGATTAACCCTGCCCGTAAGTAAAATAACAAAAAGAGATATTTGTGGCTGACGTGGAGAGCAAATGATGAAGGCAGGATCTGCTTTTGGTCACCTACTAGGCAGAAGGTTTTCCATTCTCCTCTCTCAGTACCTGGTGGTGGTCCTGCACTCGCTACGGCTTCCCTAACCCAGGGCTCAGTTCTCATCTGAGTGTGGCACCAGTATGGAACTAATTAGACTCATTGCCTTTCATGCACACAGATTAATTGCTTTGCCTTCCTCTCCCACCCTTGCCTCCCCTAGTTACGATCGCCTGTACCACTCCTACCTTCTTATTCTGCTGATCCCACTGATAGTGACAGAAATTCATTAAAGTGACTTCCCATTTAATTCCACCTTCCCGGCTGTCAAGCCAAAACTGGGGCGCAGTTGAGTGACCCCTTCCTGATTTTGCCTTGGAGTCAGAATAATATGTGACAAAACGATTTCTGGTAATAGATAATCTGTCTGTCTAGAGTTACAACATATTGCCTGGTGACACATCCTTAGGCCTGGATGTCTGTGCAAAAGAGGCTTCTTTAGGCGTTGGGTACCCATTTTACTTGTCTTTTCTCTCAGGTGTTGATTGACTGGCTGAGTTACCACTCTCTGTCACTATGCAAGGACTGGTGGTTTCTTACAGTGCAACTAAGAATTGTCCATTTGTTTAGATCCATGTGTCTGAGGCCCACCACAATGGACATTTACTATTCCAGACCATGCAAGATGACCGACTGCTTTGCAGAAATATCCCTGCTTTCTGTGGGGGACAGATGTGGGGTCTATAAAATCATAGGCAGGGGAGTCCATACCAAAAACAACTTGGGAGAAACTGAGGTAGTTACGGCTACGTGGTTACAGCCCCCAAATCTACAGAACACTCAGTAAAGTAAATGTTGAACATCTCTTTCTTGTTAAAGAGAATGATGCGGAGTGATTTTCCAGAACTGTATTCATTAAGAATGAGGAGCAAACTGTGAGGATGTGAGGATTAGGGGCTTCAGTTTATCTTTGCACTTGGAGTGACACGTGTCAGGTGCAAGAACTATTTGCTGAGGCGGGGAGCAAACCTCCTCGCCGTGGAAGTGGCGAGCACCTCAGCCTGACACGTTAGCCAAAGGCAGGCACAGATTTACTGGACCTGCACAGAGGATGAGCATGAGACGAGCGGCCTTCCACAGGGTTGGTGCTATGACCAGGAGGCTGGACAATCCACCCCATTGCAAACACAAGTTGTTTTTTAGGTAAGAGAAATAAAGCACTCCTCCAGCCCCTCTTTGGAGAAGCAAATACTCATCCGCTATTACTGGCAGGGTTAATGAAGCCAGGATACTGTCACTGCAAATGATTTTTTCACGTGTGTCAGCACTGCCACACAAAAACATAAATGTCTGTGACACCGTGTCTGCCTCTGAGATAGGTTTTTTGCCTCTGGCAAGGCAGCCTTTGCCTTCGCCGTGCCACCAGCCGCAGAGAGGGTGTTTGCTGGCAACAGCAGATCCCGATGGCGTGCATTCCCTACCGCAGGAGCTCCTCTCTAGCCCCTCCGGAGCTGGATCAGTCAGAGTTTAAAAGCATTTCCAGGGGGTGGAACTAGAGAGAAGACACAGGCATTAAGTTCAACTTGCCTTAAAATTATGCATTATGTTTTTCTCCTCTAACTCTGAGTATGTTTTGGATTAAACTTCGGAGGATGACATGAATTCTGGAGTGGCAGTCACTCCCCCTCCCAACTCCGCATGTGTCAGGGAGGACACAGTGGCTCTTCAAATTTAATTATCCAGTATTGTTCCAGGCTTTTTGTAAATTAAATTATTGTTCTGGAAAGCTGGAGTGTGACAGAGACATTGCAGCCTGAAATATATGGGGGGAAAAAAGAAAATCAAACTGATTTCTCTATCTTCCTCCCAGCTCTGAGTCCTGTGCAGCGTCTAACTAAATGTTGGAGTCAAGGATGGAACACCAACACCGTTTTAAATCCTTTAAAGCCTTCTTCTGAAGCAAGTGTAGAGTTATATGTAGCACACGTTCCAAGAGCTTCCACTGTACAGGAGAGCATTACTGTTTCCCTCAGTATGTTCACTCAGTGTTCTACCTCAGCGTAGAAACACTCTGCGCTGGTACCAGATGTATGTACATGGGGAGGCATGGGCTTTCTGGTGGGCAGTGAGGAGATCTGGTGGTTGAGCGGTAGTTGATCTGGAGATCTGGAAAGGAAAGTGCTGGTCTGTGGTGTCAGTTTTTAATTTCATAATTATACAAACAAAGCTTTCTTAATTCGACTTCTCTTACCATTGCACAAGGGCAAGAGATTCAACCCCTTCCCAAATAGCAGATGCGTCAAAAGAAACTTACAGCAGAGTCAGACAGCCAATGTATCCAGGAGAGTGAGGGGAGGATTTGTTGTATTGGCACAACATTACATTAAGCCCTTATTTTACCCTATATGGAAAAAAAATATTCCACATAGACGAGACCATGGTTATTGACCTGCAAAAGCACATTTTTATAGAATATTCCACTACACATCTCCACAGAAACAAGTGTTTCCCTTTCCCATGATTAGGCTTTTCTCCACATTGAAAGAAGACCCAGATGGAAATGTTATTCTTTATTACTTTTATTTTGCATTAAATAAGTATAGTAGTGCCCAGAAACTCTCCTGGTAGTATCAGTGCAGTATCAGTGATTTTGTATTGAGTAGTATTGACTAACCTGTGACCTGTTTTGCACCTGGTGTTCTGGAACAGGATAGGATTTGCAAATTATGTTTACCAACAAGCACATTTCATAACCATACGATAACCTAAAGTGCTTCAAAATGGTAATATCACCACTTCCATGACTACACAGGCAAAGCTACAATATCTGCTTTGCAGTGATCCATAGGTAGCCAAAGGAATTGAAAAATTGATTGAGACGATGGTTAGCGGATTAACCCCTGCGAGTACATTCACTCTTTTCCAAAAAATGCTGAGTACTTTTTAATTAAAGCGTGTAGAGTTTAAAGATTCCTACATGAGTTCTGCATTCAAGGAAGAAGTGGGATCTTCACTGTAGAAGAGCAATGCCGGTGTCAAAGCAGCCTCTGCTTGCTTTTGAACTGTGGGCGCTGGGTGAGACCTCTCCTTCGTGTACGGGCGATCTGTACAGCAACTGCTCCCAAAGCATCAAAATCCTCTGATGAAAGGCCAGGTAATGGATGAATAATTCAGGTGTACATGATGTACAGGATTGAGTACTTCTGTCTAGGCTGTGAAGACTACATTTCTTATAAGTCTTATACCATTTATATGACATTAGTAATTTCATATTTAATTTTTAGAAGGAAAATCACTTACATAAAAAGCAACCAAATTGTGCATTTTTCCCCCAGTGAAAACATTTCGTGCCTCTGTATACTTTCAGTTACATGGGTCAGCACTGCAGAAAAAACTGTAGCTGTTCAGGAAAATATTGCCGACTCTTTTACAAACACCTTTTTTGACTTGAGTTTTATCTCTGTGGTCCTGTGTCTGTGTCCTATTGACCATACTCTTAACACACGGAAAGATTTCTTCAGAAAAAACACATTTTTGCAAAGAATGTATTGTATCAATCAGTCCTGCTTTTTACAGTTTTTAAAGCTCCATACCAATCCATGCAGGGAGAGAGGAAGAGGGAAGGGAAGGCAAGGCAAGGCAAGGCAAGGCAAGGCAAGGCAAGGCAAGGCAAGGCAAGGCAGAAGGAACCTTCCAGAAAGCCAGAGCTCTTTTGAAATCGTGTTTCCTGCTTCGGACAAGCGCTTCCTCCACTCTCCTGGACCAGAACAAAGCAGCTGGTTTTTGGGAAAAAAAACACAACAGTTTTGTATTTCCCCAATCCCTAGAGCCTGATAAAACTTTTATATCTAAAATTAGCTGAACAGAGGAGGAAAAACACCCTCCTCTTCTTTCTGCCAGTCCGTAGATCTATTAACAATAAAGCGCTTTGGTACAATATTACATTCTGACCCACACTGGCCTGAGAAGTGGTACGTTGCTTCATGAATCATTTGACTTACATAAATATTAGCCAACTTTATTCCATATATAAAAGAAGACCGATGACAAAGACTGTGTATTATGCAAACAGTGCACTACATTTGATCACTTTTAAACTCCATTAAAACAAGCTGTGTTTTTCCAGTATATAGAATAATTCTCTCAGAAGACTCTATTTTATTCATTGTTTTTGGCAGTCACAGCCACATAGTAAATGATTACAGTATATGCAGCATCCTAAAGTGCAGAATATAAATGCTGAGGAGGATAATGAATAGGGCAATTGGAGAACAAAATACATTTCCTACTCGAAGCTCTGATCAGCCCTAGTTAGCACGGTCATGAGTAAAGGCTTAGTTATGGGAAGGTAGTTGGTGATTAAGTGAGTGAAGAAACAGATTCGTTTTGACCAGCAGAAGACTGGTAAATAGATGGGTTTGTTAGAGCTCCCAGGGGGTGGGATGCACAGGTGAACGCCATGTAGAAAGGGAGCTGTGTTTTTAATAGAGCGTATCGAATAGATGTAGTTCACTGAAAGGTCTTTCCTGTTGTCAGAGCAGTTTCTGCATGCCCCTTAGTATCTTTCTTCCTATGCGTCTCCAACAGAACTAAAATCTCCCACTCGACATCCACACAAATTTGCCTTAAGAGTCTTCATTTGATCAGATTTTCTTGAGATATTTAACTTCTGAGGCAATGTGGAGAATCAAGAAGTGCCAATGCTGTTCAGGGAGACAAAACTAAACTGACTCCGTGCTATTTTGGTATCGTTATCTCCAAAATGACCCTCCCACTTGTCATTAAGAAACAGCTACTGACTTGTACCTGCAACGCCTTTTCCATGCTTTTTTTTTTTCTTTTTTAATAAAATATTAGATCTCAGTACATCATCTTTGCAAGTTCTTCCACACTTCTGAGTTCTCTCTCTTCACATTTTTGGCCAAGAACTAACAACTGCATGACTCAGACAGAAGGTAAAGCTTTGAAAGGGGATGAGAGGCATAATTCCTGAGTCAGCTTCATGTACTCCTTAACAGCTACTGTGCTGCTACAGCAACAAATTGCCCATCCTCTCAGATGTGAGGGACTTTGGACAACCAGAAGTTGCCTTTGGGTGGGTGGGACGAGGGGAGGGAATTGAAAAAACAACTGAAGATGTCACTGGTTTTCATCCCCGCTCCAGCAACCACAGATAGCTGTGGCACTGTGATGAGCGTGACAGCAGGCTTTTACTACGTGGTAACCTCCTGCATCAATTTATTCCTCTCAGATACAAAAGAACTGCTTTGGAGATGCAATGAAATATGTATTGTAGCTGTGTAACGCTGGAGCAGCTGCATGTGCACTACTCCCCTGAACAGTTTTGTACTTAGTCACCCCCCCTATGCCTGCCCTGGTGGCATTGAGTCTAAACCCTGTTTTCATGACGTAGTGTTTCCTGAGAGCTCTGCTGTGTGGGAACAGCTAGAAAAGTACATCTGAATGAACTAATAGTGTTGGTTAAAATGGATTTGTTAAACTGCATTGATCCCCATTATAGACATTCTTATTGAGCATTAGAACAGCCCTAATTCAATTCAGTTGGATTCATTTTGGCAGTGGAGTAGAGAGAACTGACTTGCATTGGTTAAGAGCCCAGACCCTGCTGAATTCAGGCCCTGAGCCTGTGCAGACCTCTTAGACCATACTGCACAGATCTAAACACCTGAATATCCCTTAGATCACCTCGGGCCATTCCTATATTTGGCATGTCTACTGGGATTTTACCTGAGAATGTCTTTGATGATTGCATGTTTACATCAAAAAAGATTAACTGTTGAACTGCTATGGCTGTTATTTTTCTTAAAGACCTTGTTTTGCCACTGTGTATTCGTCCTGTGAAATATGCAGCATTGCTAATGGACACATACAACAAATATTTTCTTCATTATTATAAGGACATTAGAGTATTCCTATAGATGTTGATACTTAAATGAATATAAAATAAGCAGATGATTCTGGCAGAATTTGAGAAATGGACAGACATCAAGAAGGACCATGAAGCCTTCAATTATCTTAACCCTGTTAGGACACTTTGGACCGCTGTGGGGTATTTCTACCCCTTTACAAACACACTTATGTGAAAGAGCTTGTCTCATGGAGTGGAGGATGCTGTGCCAGGACATTCAGATCACCCCTCCTGGGATCACCACTTGTCCCAGCACTGGTTGTTCTCATCCATTTTTCTTAGACCTGTAGCTCACATGGATCACATCTGGGTGGTAGTGCTGCTCTTCTCCCTATATTCTTGGAAAGGAAAAAGAGTTCCCTTGGCTGGAGGAAATAACCGCAGAAAATCAGGCACAATCTGCTTTCAGCCCCTTCCTTTCCCCAGTGGTGGAGTGCAGAAATGTAACATCCGTACAACTGAAAGAGGTTCTGGGATAGAATAGAGGCAAAGTCACAGGTAAAGGAAGGCCAAGAGAAGTGGAGTGCGATGGATTAGGTTATAGAAAATAATGTAGAATGGGGTATGAAACTAACAGTTTTGATGCTGCAGTGGTATTGATGTTCATTAGTTCAGGTATTGTTGGGATTCTAGAGATTCAGAACAGCTGCTACTACAGAAATGCTATATAACCGTAGGAATAAAAATACCTAGTTTCTCTTTCTGAAATATGTAAACAAAAAAAATCCAACTCCAACAAGCATGAAGAGATGGTACATTTCAACTGAAACTAACAGCTCTGAAGCAAGTTGCTTTTACTGTTAAATTAGTAGTTGCTAATGTGAAAATTCTTACAGTCTCCAATCCTTTTAATGTTTTGTAACAATAATTGCACTGCAGATGACAGCTAATGCCAAGATGTTAGCCACTTGTTCCTTCTTCTTCCGATTTGGGTAAATTAAATTAGGCACATAGATTTATATTAGTATTTCTGCAAAAATCTTTCCTCTTTCTAAAGTGCAGAGGCTGTACTAATTTTTATTACTGAGACCTGACAGCTACCCCTTGCACGGTGCCTTTGGATTAATGTTTCATGGAGACGAATATATTCTCCAGTGAGTGTGGGGTGCTACCATTAGATTGTCCAGACTAATAGAGACTGCACTCGCGCTTCAACAGAGAATTTTCTGTATTATCATAATTTCTCAGCTAACCAAATAAGAAATGGGAGATAATCTAATGAACTGCAAAAATAGTTGCACATTTCATACAACATTCCCTTAAAGGAACACAAGAAGATTAAACATCACAGGCCTGATCCTGCCTCCAGTAAAGTCAACAGAGAGTTCCTGGTGATTTTGAATGTAAATTGACTCAAACTCCCGATCTTTGTTTCATCTATCCTTTCTCCCTGTGACACATTGAGATGTAAGAACTCATTTCACTATAGTTATGCTCCTCTTCTGACTGGAAAGAGACACTATCAGGCTTTCAAACCTCCTGTGTCTGCAACAGCTCCCTTCAGGCTGAGTCCTGTCAGAGAGCATCCAAAAATCACCTTTCAGGCTTCCCTCTTAAACTTGCTGATGAGACTTTAAATCACTAAAGGGACAAGGGCAAGGAAACGATTAACAGTACCATTTTTATATTTCTCTGTCTTTGTAAACACAACATTGTCCCATTTTCCAAGTAATTTTCAAGTGAGTGTGTATGCCTTCTCTTTTAGGGTTTCTTGTACTAAAGTGATGAAGTAAATAATCTTGGAAACCATTTCTGAATGTATGAAGGACAAGAAGGTGATTTGGAATAATCAGCATGAATTTATGAAGGGGAAGTCATGCCTGACCAACCTGATAGCTTTCTGTGATGAGGTGACTGGCTTGGTGGATGAGTGGAGAGCAGCGCGTGTTGTTTATCTTGACTTTAGTAAAGCTTTCAGCACTGTCTGCCATAACATCCTCATAGACAATCTGAAGAAGTACTGACAGGATGAGTGGACAGTGAGGTGGGCTGAAATCTGGCTGAGCTGCCATGCTCAAAGAGTTGTGATCAGCTGCGTGTTTCCAGTTGGAGGCCAGTCATTAGTTGTGAAATCCTAGGGTGGGTATTGGAGTCAGTACTGTTCGACGTATTCATTAATGCCGGGCAGAGCGCACCTGCAGCAATACAAAGCTGAGAGGAGTGGCTGATAGACCAGATGATTGTACTGTCATTCAGAGAGACATAGATGGGTTGGAGAAATGGGCCAACAGGAATGACCTGAAGTTCAGAAAAGAGAAATGCAAAGTCCTGCACCTGGGGAGGAATAATCCCAGTCATCAGTACAGAGTGAGGGCAGACTGGCTGGAAAGTAGCTTGACCAAAAAGCACCTGGGGGGTCTGGTAGACACCAAATTGGACATAAGCCAGCAATATACTCTTGCAGCAAGGAAGGATGAGGGTATCCTGGGCTGCATGAGGAGGAGTGTGGCCAACAGATCGAGGAAGGTGATCCTTCCCCTCTACTCAACACTGGTGAGGCCACACCCACAGTGCTGGGTCCAGTTCTAAGTTCTCCAGTGCAAGAGAGACATGGACTTATTGGAGAGAGTCAAGCAAAGGACCATGAAGAAGATTAAGGGACTGGAACATCTCTTCTACGAGGAAAGACTGTGAGAGTTGGGACTGTTCGGCCTGGAGAAGAGAGGGGTGAGGGGGAATTCTATTTAGTGAATAATTTGCATGATGGAAGTGTGTAAATACATGAAGCCAGACTTCTCGGTTGTGCTCAGTTAATGGACAAGGGGCAACGGGCACAAATTGAAATACAAGAAATTACATTTCAACATAAGAAGGAGCTTTTTTACAGTGAGCGTGGTCGAAAACTGGAAGAGGTTGCCTACAGAGGTTATGGAGGTACATCATCTTTGGAGGCACAGAACACTGGTTAGACTAGATGATCTCCAGAAATCCCTTCCAACCTCAACTGTTCTGTGATGCTGTGATTCTGTAATGATGGAAATTTCTTCATCTATCTTCAGTGTATTTCACTTGAAGAAGTATTTCTTGTGATATAAATTTTTGTGCTGTCCAGGTCTGATAATCCTAAATTGCCCATGGTAATCATATGACAAGATATTTTTTTTTCCCAGACAGCAATATAACCATTGTTGCCTAGTCATTAGACATATGGTGAATTATTTTGAATAAAAATGACTAAATGAACATATGAATCATGGCACCAAATACCTAATTTACATCATGATCAATACCATAAAACTTCATTTTCTAGTATTGCATGAGTCTCTGATAGAATGCAGAATGTTTTACAGAAACGTGAGATGAATATTACATATGCTTGTGATAGGCTGGCTATAGAAGACAGCAGTATATTTACCAGTATTATTCCATTTTAAATAAGTACCTTCCTATATCTGAATGTTAGGATTCTCAGCTCACAAGTTGGACAATCTCAGCTCTCAGTGATTAGTCTTTCATCTTCTCACTGTATAACCGAATTTCTTCTGAAGATTTTCTCCATTCAGTCCAGGAAATATCTCTTACTCATTCATGCTTTAGCATCCTTTGTCTACACATGGAGACCTTCTAGATGTGCCAAAGACATCCTGCCTGCAGTCATCCTTTGCTGACTCTCCTAGAATATCCTGTGACAGCTCAGAGGGAAAGCTGTTTCTTAGTTCAGCATCTCTTGCTTGACTTACTGAAGGTTACTCTCCCTGATCAGGGAGCTCTGAAACCTGATGAGAACAACTTGCTCCACTGAGCCAAGTTACTGCACCATTAAGATTTGAACGATTATTTGTGGGGGACTCCCAAAGATGAGCTGGAGAGGAGCTGTTGTGTTGGAGTTGACTAAGCTGATAGCCAGGAATGAAATAAGGTTGAATAAGTAACTGTCAGTAAAGACTCCTTCTCACTACACTAACTGAATTAAATTATATTGTCAATTTATTTGTCTGCTGGTTGCTCGTCTGATCCAATTAAAGCTCTTCTCATGAATTAAAAAGACAGGATCAGCTTATTGAATTGTGGGAGACATGTTGTTTTACCTGAGTTATTAATAACAGCTTATATTATTAAACCTGGATAAATTTTTGTAAGCTTATTCACTATCACCACGGATGCTGCAGTTCGTCAGCTTTAGCAGTAAATGAAAACAACTAATTTTTTCTTGAGCTTCATTCTCTCTTGAACTGCTCTTTTTGGGTCCAATCCTTTTGATATAGAAATCAGAGTAAAAATTCTATTGTTCTGAATGAGATCTGGATCAGGTGTATGGGACTATTTGAGCCAATATGTAGTTGCAGGATTAGGCCCTTTCTGGTTCACATCCATTAGTGCAACACTGCTGTTTCTTCAGCAAATGCTGAAGTACATCCTCATGCCCCTATTTTCTGTGTAATTTATTTTTCTTCCCAAGAAACTGAGAAAAGGTTTCATAAAAATTTATTTTTCCCCAAACTAAATTTCCAGAAGTAAATAGCGCTGTCAAAATCCTTTTAGCTGTGGTTTTAACAATATCTTTTGCCTTCTTCCGAACTGTTTTTTTCCTTTTCCTGTATCTCCATTTGGTTTTAAAGGACAACACAGGCAATTTTTAAAAGATGTGTGAAATGTATATGAGCTTAAGGTTATTCAAAGAAAATCTGAAATTAAAAAAGGAACTTTAAAGAATAACCCCAATAAACCAGGCATTAATCTAGGGGAAAAAACATTAATAAGCCTTTATGAAGAATTTAGTCCTTTTGTTTCCAAGCTAAATCACAGGTCTACCTAGTTGAAAGGTGAAGGTGGCTCATCTGTTAAATAGCTATTGGAGCTAGATGATATATGATGATTAATTGTAATATGCAAAGTCTGTCCCAGGCGTACAGACCTCATAAAGCCGAAGATGACACAAGTGGGTTATTAGCTCCCATCATAGTGGTAAAATAAGCCAACTTGTGATCTAATTATAATTTTTCATATATATATATATGATTATATTGAGTGTTCTGACAGTATGTAAAGACAAAATTTAAGTATTCATGTTTTTACCTGTAGTCTTTCATTTAGTTTAATTTGAAATGTAATGCTTGATTTGCCAGCAAATCTAGAAAATATGGTTCCAGACGCTGTACAATTTTTACTGTATTACATGCCGAAGCTGCCCCTGGGAAGGTATTTATTTCTCTCCTCCTTGTCAATAATGAATGACCCTACATAGCAGAAACCTTATTAGAGTCTATGTTTAATGATTGCCCTAGTGATATGAGTGGCCTGATAACAAATTGAAATGTCAGACACTCTATGACCCTCAAATAATATTGAAATCTGCCAGCCCCTATTAAAATGCCTTCAAACTATATTATCCTGTGGTAATAGATCAGTTACTTACCCCAACTAATATAGTTATCACGTGGGACACTGCAGCATGATCCTTTTAATCAAAGGAGTCAAAAAAGCAGTGGAACAGCGGGTAAAAATGAGGTATTGTCATAGCAAGTCATGATGAACCCGCTTCATTAAGGTGGAAAACTGCCCGGGAAGAAAGAAGGCTGTGATTGATATTCATTCTATGTGTCATATAGTAAAAAGAAAGAAGTAACTTTCAAATTTGAATGAACAGGATTTTCTCGCCCTCTCTCACCCGGTCCCTTCCGCTGTCTCTGTTTTAATGGATTATCTTGTTGCATAAGCCATAAGATACTTTTATAGGTCCAAGTGCCATCCAATGTGTTCTAGTGTTGCTAGAGGAAAAATACCGCCCAAGAAACAAAAAGGCTTTTTTCATCAGTATTTCCAACAGCCCCTCTGTCTGTTTTACATGGAGACCATGGCAGGAATTTTTTCCTGCTTCCAAATATACAAAAAAGGAGTATCAATTAAAAAAAGTAGTATTCATCATTATAATTATAACAAGGAAAGCAAAAGTAACAGCAGTTATAATAGTTGAAAAAACAGTATTATGTCCTGCTTCCTTAGGACTTGCCTCTCACTGAGTTATGTTAATGTGTAGAGGTCATATTTGCATGGCATCAATAATTGCACTTGAATTGGAGCATTGTGCATAGATATACCCACAAGATTAGAACGATAAAGAGAACTCGTGGTAATCTCAAACTATCTCAAAGCACTTGATCCTCTTGAAACTAATGGGAACCTGTCTTTCTGCTGTGGAAGATGCTGAATTGTGCTTGCCTGTGGGGTTGCTTTCCTTACTATGGAAAAGAAGATGGGGTTAGGTAGAGAGTCAGCCAAGTTATAGCTTCCAGGTCCTCCACTTTTTAAAGGGACGCCAAGGAAATTGTGACCCTCTGAGCCAGGGCATAGCTCTGGACTAGCACTTAGTATTTTTACATATATACATTGAGAATCCCAAGGCCAGACTTCAGACCTTATGACTTTCCAGCTGAAATACCTCTGGAATGCACTCTACAGCTACCTTGCTGAAATGCCTAGGAGCATCTAAAGGTTGTACTTCATAGGATTTCCAAGGGCACACTTTCTTGACAAGTGGACTGCTCCTGGGACCTTGAGCCTTTCTCCTCCTCACTTTCAAATACCATATCAGCCCTTCTGGTAAAGGACTTGTTGCTGATGTCAGGCAAAGCAACTAGTTCAGTGTCCTTCGTAGGTGAGTCCTGGGCAGAGTAACGTGTAGGAGGTCTGTGCTGAGCCTGAGTCCAGGTTTGCACACAGCTCAGTATGGGGGCCCTCTGGGCTTCAATAGTGTAGGATTTGAGCTTAAGGTCCCTATACCATAACCCCCTAGATGAAAAATCAAGATGGTAGTATCTACTAAGGATATATTCATGAACACGTACCACTGGTGTGGAGAGGAACATCAGCCTGCTTCTATGCTTTCTTCCCTGCCCTGCAGCAACCTCCTCTAGCAGGGCCTTCTCCTACATGCTTTACACCCTGCCCCAGTGCCTCATCATATACCTCTATGCTAATTTTTTGTATGACTCCCTAATCAAACTACTGAATCATAACTCCCAGTTATCTTTTCTCCATAAACCATTTAAAACTACATCCCAGTGCAGGAGCAGTGGGGTCTCTAAAGCCCACACAGTTATAACTGACCCTGACTTATGGCTATAAGCAGAAGGATGAAAGTTACAACCTGGCTTTAGAAGGATCTTCTGCAGGAGCTGAAAACTGTGAGAAGATTTTGGCAGGAGTTTTGTATGAGGTGTAGTTAAATTCAGCTCTGCTTTGAAAAAAAAAAAGACTTTGTGAAAATAGATCCATATTTATTGTCTTTTTATCAAACTGACCTAGCTTACAAATAAAAAGATAGAAAAGATCATATCTGGCATTCCTACAAACTCACTGTGGATTTTTACTGTCAGCCTTAGCTTCTCTTCATTTCACCTATCATCAGCAGCAACGAAGACCTGCAGGCCAAATTAGCCCCCTTGAGATGACTGTGTAACGCACTGGCTTCAAATTGTGCTCTCATTGACACCCCTGCAGCCTCCTTCATGTTTTCCACAGGTAAAGTCGGCTGAGCTTAGCGAATATTTCACTCAGGATGTGCAGAAGGCATCAGGCCCTGTAGCTTACAGCTCTTTGCTGCCTTACTCTGTAGAAAGAATGATAGGGAAAAATAAGTAAGCTCTAGAAATCAGTTATATCTTCATTGTCATATATTGTATTCATATTTGATGAATTCTACAGAAATTCTTTCAGTTGTTTAACAGGCTTGAATTGCTTCTGACTATCTGAAGAATACATAAAAGCTTGATTTGTCTTCCCCCAGGGTCAGCTTTTGATTGTGAGCTGCATTTGGAAGGGCCCTACCCTACAGTGAAATCTGCCTGAGGACAGACAGCGCGAGTGCCGTCTCACTGCCAGGCTGGCACCTACGCTGATCCCACAGAGGTGCATCCCTCAGCTCAGTTTCACACACCTCCAGGAGCTCCAGGAGCCTTTGGAGCTGAAAGCAATGGGACCACTTGCTGGGCGTAAAGTTAAGCACGTGCATAATATAGAGTAGGCCTTGAGATTTCTGTATTTATTCCACTGAGTCCATAAATAATAATGGTTTGGTTTTTCAAATTAAAATTTCAATTCTACTATACAAGAATATTTGACCCAAAATACTCATGATAAATTTTTCCATCTGAGATTTTCTTGGGGACAATTTTCTGCAACATGGGATATATTTCTATGTACTTCTGAATGCAGAAATAGTTACAGAAGGCATAAATAGTGTCAGACAAATCAAGAACACGCTCATTCATGAATGCAATTTTTTTCACACAATTTGTCTATCTTCACTCAAACTCTTGACTTGAGTATATTTGAAAGTCCAGGAAAAAATGTCTTGCTCTCTTGTTGACATGTACCCGATTAGCTTGGTTGAAACCAAAGGATGTTCATAAACATTCCTGTCTATTTTTCTATTCAACATTCTGTATTAACCCATGTTGTTGACCTGAACATTTATTATGTATCCTCTAGATCTGGTCATGTACTTCTTTATATAGGCTAAATTATACTTCCAAATGGCCTCCTGTTTTGGTAATTTTCTTTTCATCCCTGGTGGCCATTCTCATTCTTGCCATATCTACTGTGAGATGGCGTATGTAACCTTTGGGCATGTAGAATATTAATCCATCTTTGATCACATTCCCTTGTGCAACCTTCCCCACAGCTTTCTGATTTTCCTTCAAAATAAACTCTGAAGCAATTCAACTTATTTATTTTTATTATAGTGATCAGTTCACCGTAGTTTTAGTTAACACTGGCTTTATTATGTTTTTGGGGGGTTGTTTTTTTTTTTCCCCAGTGTTTCTCCTGTGCCTGGTTGCTGATCCTTTAGAAGTTTATTTTTTTACTGCTTTTTGTTTTTATTTCCCTGAATCCCTGTTTGCTGCACAGAAGTAAATACCCGAATACACAGCTGTAACACAGATCTTCTAAACTTAGTATAACACATATCAAGGGAAGAAAAGGCTTTTTCCATCATCGCTTCCCTGTCAGTGCAGGACTGCTTCTCCTGAGTGATTTTGCTAGCCATCTCTACTCAAAAAGCATCCCACAAGTAAGATCTTCCACTCTTTCAGAGGCTACTACTACTGTACTGTAGTAAATAATGGTATTTTATTCCTGCATCTTAATCAAGACAACAACAGGACTTCTGTGATTCCTTTTGCAGGATGCAATTTCTCCGGTTCCAGGCATTTGTAGGACTTTCCTTCACTGTATCATACGGTGTTAGCTCACGTAACTGTCCTTTGTTTGTCACTTTCTACCATCCTTGAATCGCTGTTGTTCTCTGAGCTCGCTCCTTCTTGCCAGCTTTTGGATTCTGTATCCCAAACACCAGAGACAATTTACACACCAGAAGCTATTTGTAGAAATTTCCCCTCACAAATACATCTGAGTTAGGGGAATGTCACGTATATTTGTCTTGAAGCTAAATTGGTATCCTGAATAAAACCCGATGGCTTGAATCTCTCTGTCCATGAGCCAGTGCCTCTGCGTACGCAGCCCACAATTGTGTTACCCTTTTGCACCCATCGTGTAGGGAATGCTCCTGTGTAATTTGTTGCCCACTGTCGCCTTGAGGTTTTTGCCTTCTATTGAATTTGTGGCTTCCCCCAGCCCAAGTTATTCTTCCCCTGTGGCATGCATTAGCTTGCATTTTTACAAGCCGAATCTCATTTTGCTCTTCCTAGCCTGTATTTCTCTGAGCTGCTTTATATTGCATTTCTTGATCCTGACTCGTGTAATATCTCCCAATTTAGCATCATCTGCAAATTTAATGAATGTGGTTTTATTCTGCCATCTTCATGATTATTAATAAAGGTGGTAAGTAAATATCAGTCCGACTGTAGGGCTCCGTGGCTCTGCACATCCCCCTTCACATCCATACCCCATTCCCCTGCACCCCAAGCTCTCGGCATTGCACTGGCTGGCAGTACTTGCTCCCTCCTTTCAGGAGCTCCAGTTCCATCCTTCGTGTGCTTCTACGTAAATCTAGTATGCTTGTTAACTTGCTATATAACTGGTTTACCAAAATCCACATCTGTGATGTAGACCCTACCTCAAACACCCAGAAGTTAAGGAAATACGGCAAAATGTAGTGATGAGTTAAATCTCGTAGGTCTGTTACCCAGCTCTAATGTAATGCTTGCCTTAGGTCACAGCACTGCAGCTCTGGTCTGGAAGTCAGTGACAGTTTAGCAGTTTAATGGGTTTTATCCCCTCATTGGTTTTGTTATGTGTGTGATTCCCCAACTCTCCCTCAGAGGACATTTTTTGGTGTGGATTCAGTCAGACTGTGTTGAGGGTACCTTACACCCTCTGTACACTAATTTTTCCAGAATGAGCATCTTAATACTGCTCCACAGCAGGAGGTGATCAGCGTGGCACAAATTCTTAGTCTGTGTGTGACTTTGCTTATATTTACAAGTTTTGCTAGTGTGGCAACACGTGGCTGAAAAGTCACTTCACTAAATGGCACCGAATCCAAGCATCCATGGGTCTTTCTTTACCGGCAGAACAAACTTTTCCTGCTGATATTCTCCTTAGAGAGTTCTTAGAGGCTGTGGCAAAAAAACGTGTCTTTTTTTTGCATAAGATATGTTTTTCCGAGAAGGCTTTATGCAAGGTTAATAGGTACTTAGCAACCTCTTCTTTCAAAAAATGTACCACCACATATTTAGGCCAATAATTGATAGGAAGAAAGAGTAAATAATAATTATAAAATAACATAAGGATAAGAAGATGAGTGCTGTTTCTGCTCCAGCATTAGGATCAGGAGATTTCAAAGCTGTGGAAACAACAAAAGAAGGAAGAAAGTGGGATGGAAACAACAAAAAGGCCAGGTGATCTGGTAGATGGATCATTAGTTCACATTTTTAGCAAAATGCATTCATTTTTTCTGTTAAGGCCCAGCCTACTCACATGCCCTCAGCAAATTACATAATCTCTCTATAAAATGGATCTATGTCATAAAATGTAGAGAATTATTTCAGGCCTGTAGATAGTGTCATGGACAGGCAGTGATTTTAACATGAAACAATCTGCTAGCTCTTGCAAAGTAAACATAGCTCAAGTTCCTCTTGAGTAAGTAATCTCTTCCCTTTTTTAGTAAGGGAAGTTTTTACAAAAGGCAATTTAGTTACAGATTACATTCAAATCATGTTCAAGCAGAACATGATTTCTAGGTACCGTCTCCAAAATATTCAGTCCCACAGTCACCCTCCAGCTGTGGTGCAGACTGCCACATCAACCAGATGCTCATGACTGATGGAAAGTGTAACAAGTCTGCATAGTCTTATGCCTACGTAGCTCTTCAGGTTTCCTATCTGTTATTCTGTTGTGAAAAATAGATTAAAACCCAACAGTATATTTCAGTCTCTCAGGAAATTTTTGTGCCTGGTTATTTTTAAGACATCTTTTTCTTGCTTGCTTTCTTCCCTAATTTTTTTTTTCATTGATATATTTATAAGCGTGCTTCTTTTTTTCTCTATACATGTAGCTGGCATTTACCCTTACTTTTTCCTCTCTCAGCTGTGGTTGAATATTCTTGCTTCATTGCCTCCTTCCTTTTTCATTTCCAGTTGACAGCATCATTGTAAAGGTGAACTAAAAAGAAAATTGGAAATCCTGTTTACTTCACCACTATGCACTGAATGCCCCACCTATGCAGTCTAACAGAGAAACTCATAATGAGAATACACTGCACCAACAGACATGTCTTTTCTCTGCAGATCTCAACACATCTTGCAGGGACGGTTGGTGTTTAGCATTGCTGTTGTGTTGCTGCGCAAAGATGGCCTTGGGCAGATTGGTGTAGGACAAGATTCGTTGGTGCTACTATGTCATGTATGCATTTCAAATCTTATTTCCTATTTATCCTTACTTATCACCCTTTTTATTCTTGAGGTGAATCCTGATCCCTTCCCATCAAGTGTGTAATGCTTTTTCTGACTAAACTTAATGTATATGGTGAGGTGAAAAAGACTTCCCAAGGCTAGACTTCAGAGTGGGTTGCAAATATCTGTTCTAGAGTTATGTCCTGTTTCCAGGGATCTGTGCATGGGAGGAAGCAAATTTAGGTGCATGTCTGATAGAGCTCAGGTGTGAATCATAACAAAATATCTTCCTTTTTGAAGTCCCGCTTCTGTTTTGGGAGTATTTCTGAAGGGGGTAAACAATAGAAGGAATGACTTCATTTTTGCCCGATCTATAAGATCTATATCTTTCTGAGCCAGTGAGAGTTATTTTTAGTGAGTTGCATCACTGGTTCCTGGCAGCCATGGCAACTAAGATCTTCTTCTACACAGCAAAAACAGAGAAAGGAGAGAAGCCAAACTTCACTGTTACCCTGGCCTCTCTTTCTGTCCCCCCATGGAAGCAAGTTTAGGTTTAGTACAATCACTTTCGGAGCCTCACTCGTTTTCCCCTCCATGTTCCTAACTCCAGCATAACACAAAGGATCAAACTTTAGCAGTGAGACTCCCCCATCCTGAATTTCATTACGTTTGCTGAATTGCCACCTGTATTTCCTCTTTATGACGATGGCGCTCTCAGTCTCGGATGAGAATATCAATGAGACGTACACAGGACCACGGAGTGAAACCACGGACAGTCCTATGACAAATGCCAAGAACAGCCTTCTGCTTATTGACCCAGAACCCATAGCTCCTTCTTCTTCAGTTTCTAGGAACCCTGAAAACAAGGGTTTTTTTTCCCATAAATTAGTTCCTTTTTGTAAAGCAGAAACCCAGATGCACACGAATGAGATGAGCTTTGGTATTTCCTAGCAGAAAAGCAAAGAATGAAGAAATTATTCTGTGTTTCTTCCACTTCTAAATGTGTAAGTCTGTCACTGACTTTGTCTGTCAACACTTTAGCACAAACCACCAAACAGCTTGTCTAATCAGGGAAAAGGTAATGTCCTTTGGTCACCATTGACTTGGCAGAAAATTGTAACTAATGGTTTAGAAGCGAGATTCCTTGTCATATTCCCGGTCTCTTAAATCACCCTTTTCCCCCATTGTAATAACTGCTGGATAGCTGTACTGACTGTTATCTGTTAATTTATAAACCTCTCATACATCGTCTGTTACCTATGAATGTGCTGATTTGTTTCTGCATGAAAATGCAGCTATTACCTTTGCAAAAAAAAAGCTTAAAAAGGACAGCTGGAGAAGAACACTATGATCATTGGGATTAAGGAACAAATGGGGAGAAGCGGGGAACAGACTTGGGTTACTGTGGTGCCTTTAGGAAGAAGTGAAGCATCAAAGACTGAACACAATGAATAAAGTTGTGGATTTTCTGGATATTACCTGGGCTTCTGAGGAAGCATGAAAAGGATGAGTAGGGATATTTGCATTGTTTGTGTTAATTGTCAATTCTATTTCAAAAGATCCAATATACCGGTTAATTCATACTTTTTTTCTTGGAAAGTACATTCATAATGCAGAAAACCAGTTTTTTGGGGAACAGATTATGCCAATTTATTGTATATTCAATATTTGTGGAAGAGACCACATGCATTCTCACATTTTTGAGTGAAATTACCCACTATGAGATGCTGAAGTGACTGAGACTACTCAACTGACTCCTCAGCAGAGTCCCACCCATGGTGCTGTTGGGTTGTATTTGGCAGCAATTCCACCCTCAGAAATTGTCAGGCCCAACACATGAGACATCTTGTATTAAAATATTGTGGGATTGGGCCTCGATAGAAAACCTGCCGACCAAAAGACTTATTGCTCTTGACAAAACAAAGTAACTGTCACATCTGAAAGGTGGCATTGTTGTATGTCTCTAGAAATGGAAGATTAAGAAGATGGAAGTTAATTCTTGCTATGAAGACTTAACTCCTGTAAATATATTTGGGAAAATGTCCTTTTAAAAATACAGAGTATAATTTGACCAGGGTGAGGAAATGAAAATATGAAAACCTGAGAAAATCTGATACACTTTGCCACGATACTATCTGCCTACTCCTGGTTCTGCCTTCTGGACAGTGTTGGACCCTGTTCCTCTGGCCTACAATACAATTACAGGTACTGAGGTCAGGATTTTGTCTGTTGCCTTTCTGATGTATTTATTGAGTCAAGGGAAGGGTTGACAACTTAAAAAGTTAGATTTCCAGTAGGGGCTTAGAGGTGGGAATTCTGGAGTGTCATAAAACAGATACCATTACCTTCCTGGCTAGCCTGATAGGATCAAAGTTAGGAAATACTGCGTCTCCTGAGGAAAAGTGATCTCTGCTTTCCAGAGGGGTAAGAGGCTCTTTATGTCTTATCTTTCTTATCTGTCTTTCCTATCTCTAGCTATATTCACGTGAACACGATATAGGCCTGGGACTATTCTCATGAAATATACATTTTTGTGTCAACTTATTTCTCCTGAGTCGTATGATTTAACCTTGTTGGGGATATATCTGTAAAATAAATTCCAGTATTTTAATAGATATAGAGGGACAGAGTCTAAATATTAGGCTTACTCAGTGTACAGGCACAAAAATAATATTGCCTGGACTAAACCATATCTCTCTGCCCCTCAGAACCTCATCTGAGAGTAATTGTACATACCTAGCTAAATCAAAAGAGAGCCACAGCTTGATGCAAGAGATGGGATTAGAGGCTATGACTGAAGTATCTCAGGTCTCCCCGATCAAGGCAAGCTATAGAGCAGTCATCAGAAAAGAAAGAAGGCTGATGAGAGAAGCCATGACTGAGAATCAACATCACAGATATAATAATACAGGCAGGGGAGACCTTTTGCCATACGCCTTGAGAGAAAATTCCATGCAAGATTGTGTTGTGTACTTGTATTTCTGTGTAAATAGAAATAGCTCTTCTTGCAGAGACATTCCAAAGGATCAAAATTTGAAGTTAAAACAGACCGAGTTTTCAGAAGTTTTAAAATAATAAAAAATAGTTTATTCAAGCAATAATCCCCTTAGAATTTGCTATTGCCACTATTAATGACTTGCTAGTTAAAATACTAATGGCCCATAACCAAAAACTGCTGGTAATGACTGATTTCAAAGGGTATTATTGCTTAATTAATGACACTTCACCTATCTGCAGTCAGTTTTGTAGGTATCCATTTTACTGTCTGTTTCAGGATAGTAAAACCAGTTATTAAATGTGAAGGAAACCTCACAAAGAGAGAAAAAATAGATGCTTATTTTCTGGTTGTTTTGCATTTTGTGGCCTGTCAGCTAACTTGTATCTGAATTAGCTTGTCTCCTATTAGTATATTGCCTCTTATTAGGAATTTTATGTGCACTGAAATTGCATGTTGAAACTGCGTATTGAAAAGCAATGCGTGCTTTTTGGAGAGACTGGTAGATGGAAATTTAAAATATGTATTTTAAATTCATTGTTTTATAGATCACCTCTTTTCCATCTCTTTGATCTGAATGACAAATTCTTTCACAATATCCCATTTTCATGCATTGGTTTGTCATGTCCTGTTTAGGGACCTTTTTGGCTTGTCGTTACCATGATTGTGTTAGCTTGTAATTTACACGTCGTGCTGATTACAAAGGGTACGTTGTAGGAAGGCAACTGGTGAAAGCGAAGTAAGCTGAAATTCTAGGTGGCAGGATGAGTACGAAGTGTGAGGGGAGTGATAAAAATTGGATATACTTACTAAAAAGTCTCAGGCTTTGATTTCCTATGAAGTGCTGGTTTTCCACTGTTCCCTGTGCTCGTAGCTGTTGTGCTCAGGAATAGGACATAATGCAAACCCTCTGTAACAGGCACTTTTAACATCAGTAGCCTAATTCCTGCTTGTCCCTGTACTGCCTCACACATTGAATAACAAAAGTGAGAAAAACCACTTTCATACAGGGACTTTCCATGAGCATAAACTGACTGTGTTTGCATGGTGAGGTCTGGACACCTTCAGTCCTTCTATGACTATGGTTTCTCAGGAGCCAGTCCTACAAACCCTTACAAGATTAATCTTATTCTCCCAAATGCTCCAAGGTCACAGTAGCAGAACAGTTCTGGGGACTGTAAAGATGATCATTCCCTTGACCATGAATCTGACTCTGAGCTTTTAGGTACCCAGTAATGCTTTCAGTGAGCCATATTCTTCTTTAAAAACTGTAGCAACTCATGGAATTATTGACAAAGTATTTCTGGTATTCATTCGTCTTTAGTGGAATATGTCAGAAAATACAAAACTTGAGTGTATACAACTTCACACTGAATAGCTCTTTAACTTTCCAGTTATTAAAATTTTGTTTTAAAGTCCATTTTGATTGATTGGTTCTGTTGAACATCTCTCCAGCCTGTCATATTTCTAGATCCCAAGTTGAGAGACTAAGAGCCCAGGGAGGAGGAGTTCAGTGCACACACAGATGGTAAAACCTCATATGAAATTAAAATAAAAAAAAATATTTAAATTAAAGATAATCTTTCATTGTCTAAGAAAATAGGGTAGCCATACAACAATACAGTTGTTCCTTGCACTCCTGTGGGCTTTATTGCTTTCATTTAAACAAATTTTGGACTACCAAAAGATGATAATTTTAATTTGAGATGAAGGCCTACCATCTGTGTACATAGTGGACTCCTCTCCCTTATGTATTATCTACACAAATAACACCCATTTTATTGTATGGGGAATGTGATGAAGATAATAAAAGTGAATAGAGGCAGGTGCTGATCAAACAGATGTTATTTTAGTCTGACTTCCTCTACCTGGCTTATCAGCGTTCTTCAATGTAGACATACATCACTCCTAATATTGTAAGTCTGAACTAACCCTACTGACTTGCATTGTGTTTTACTGGATGAACACAAAGGAATAAACGGATGTTATCAAACTCCAGTGTTTTTTCTTGCAGATGGAGGTGAAAAGCTACCACAGATTTCCAGTGGGCCACTTCACCTTTGTCTCTTGCAACAGTCAGCCTTCCACGAATCTCATCCTTTAATTTTTTGTCTATACCGACATTTTCAAATGGGTCAAGTGAGAGGAACAGCATACAGATATTGAGGAACATTTATACAAGTAACTCGGCTCTATAAAACCAGCAGAACTGCATAATCTATATCTGAACTTCTTCAGATATAGAATAAATTATCTCAATGTAACCCATGTGGAATGTAGGCTAAAGCTGATTTTAATGCTAAACTAAACCTATTTTGAATCCATTTCAGTGAGATGGTTTAATTAACTAGACCACTTCTCCTAGCCCCGTGTACTCAATGCAAATTAATGGCACTCGGAATACACACTCTCTCAGTGTCTTGCTGCTGTTTGCTGCCTGTGAATCCTATCTCCCGTCCCACACCTTGCACTTGCACAAATGATTAACTACCTCCAGAACTCATTTCCTCCTAAGTGGCTTCACAGTATTTTCCTTCCATGGAAGGAAAATACGGTGGGTGAGCCAGCACAAAACCATTTTCAAAGGTGTCTTTACTATTGTGCCAGAGCCATTGTTTCTGATAACTTATGCTATAATATAGAATACAAAAGATTTGCTATATTACCTATTTACTTCATACTCTATCACTTACCCAAAGGCAAAGATGAGGGGTCTATTGTGTATTAAAAGGATGCTGTTTGTGCTAGAAGGTGGGGGTAGGAGTTTTAGGCAGACTCAGAACTGAACATTTTTTAAAATAGCATCTAGATAAAGACAGCCCAAGAAATGACACGGTGTTTTTGCAGGACAGCAAGCAGCCCCTCTCCTAAATGTGACTGGTGTTGAGGCCATGACATGGACCGTGCCACCCTTGTGCCCTTTGTTGCCAAGAGGGAATGCAGTGTAAAAGCTGGATTTTCTGCTTCATGAGATTCCCACATGTAAACTTTTTTTTTTTTTCTTTTCTTGCCAGGGGGGAATAAGAAACAGAACAGTTAAAAATCCTTTCAAGTCAAGTTCTGACAAAATCCAGTCTTCTCAGTTCTTACCTGAAGAGCACTGCCAAAATGTCAAGTTGAGATGAAACCCTGACAGGTCACTTTGGTGCAGGCTGGAGAGAGAGACCTTTGAAAAGCTGTCTTTGTTTCCACATGAGCATCAGACACAAAATCCTATTCTTGCTTTTAAGCTCTTAGTATTCATTGAGGTCCCTAGCAGAGAGTGCACCTCTGTCAACTGGGTGCTCTATTAAATCTCTGTAACAGAGAGTTGCCACCCAACAGGACTTGACATTAGAAGGCCAGCAGGACACAGGAGGTGATGTGGGAAAATGCTGCTGTACTTACTGGGACTGAAACAAGAGCCATCCAGATCCTTTCTTCCACCATCGGCAAAGGCAGCGGCTCTGATACAAGCACATGAGGCCTCAGCAGGTTGAAAAGTGACAAGGTCTGATGCCAAAGATCTGCAAGTGCTCGGCAAGCCGAAGGCAGCCATACTTCTGGAAGGTGATAGCAAAGAGTCAGGAAAGCCACCGCATGGCTGCGCAGAGAGGTAGCATGCAGGTTCCTGCTAGAAGGAACCTCAGCCTGGCAGACACATGAGCACAAATGGGGAACTGCTGTTTCCATTGCCCTAAAAACAGGGGGAAATTCCTAAAAATAGGAGCTGCAGGTTGCTTTCCCTATGCTTCACCTCTAATGTCAGATCTGAAACATCAGAGGGGCTGGTGAAGAATGGGCAACAGTTGCTTACACAGGGAAGATGACATGAAGGGAAATACGAACCCCACTGAGCACCCATAGGGGTATTGTTTTCTGGTAATCCTGCTTGGAATTCACTACTGGAATCGGTCACTCAGTGTGGTTTGCATTTCGTAATATCTGGGTTTCTCAAATGTTTATGCCATATTAAAAAGTTACTATACAACTACAGAATTTTTCAGAAAAGTTTGGTTGACAATGTAGGAATGCTTTTTTTGTCCTTTTTTGTAGCATTTTCCAGATGTGAGCCTTGTGGAATTATTTGCCAACAAACGCAGTGTTTTGTCTTTAGGTTTGGAAATTTCCTTCTCACATATGTCACAAGTAGTCAGTACTCCTTATATCTTTGAGGCATTTATACGCAGTGTTATGTAAACTGTCTGCTACAAAGAAAAACGGTGTTTCCAACGTGGGAGTGAATCCCACGCTTGCAAAAATTAACTCCTCCAGGGTCCGGCTCATTCTAGACCCAGGCCATGGCCACCTGGGCACTTCCTCTGCCCATCTGGCTGCACTGTGGATGATGGGGCTGGTTTCGGTTCTTTCAGGAGGGGACTTGGTGCTGCTGCCTGCAAGGATGTGGTTTTGACCGAGTAGCCCCCTTTGGACCCTCATCCTAATGCCATGGGTGGGGACAAAGGCTGGGGCAGCTTTGTGAGACTCTTTTGCTTCTTCCTGACTCCTCCTCCTGCAAAAAGGTATAGCAATTTATACTGTTAGAGCTGTGAAACAGGGGAAAAAATGGGCTTTATGTGTTATAGAGCTCTACCCATTGCGCAGCCGATACACAGTCCTGTACAATACTGCTAAGCACAGAACAATCCAAGACTCATTTGCATCTGACATTTTCAAAGTACCTACTGCTGTGCATTTCACTTAAGCCCATATGGGCATACTTTTTATTATTGCTAGTTATGGCAACAAATTCAATGGTGTTTTATATATTGCCAACATAGCTGATTGGCATGAAATAAAAAACAGCCAGTGAAGACAAAGCTAGTTGAACAAAGTAGAGTTTATTAATTTTTTAATGTCTTTTCTTGAATAGGAGGGTGCGTTAACTATCTGTTGGGAAGGCAGCGTAAATCAGTTCACATCACACCTTGTAGAAGAAGAGAAAAGATGTGTCTCTAGAAGGAAAAGCAATCAACAGAAGGGGTGGAGAAAAAGTATAAATCAGGATGGTTTATGCTTTCTTCCACCTTGTTGTAGATTGCTTTTCCTTCTGTAACCTCCCTCCCTCCTTCTCCCCCTTCCTCTGTCCTTCACTACCATCTCAGCTTACCTCCGCATATACCTTCTCACAACATTTGAACGTGTTATAAAAGTAAAAGCATAGTTTATCGAATGGGCTGAGTGTTGTGTTACCTCTCTTTTCATTCTAGATGGGGGAGTGTCCAACCCACAGGAAGTTTTTGATTACTCATATTTGATCACTCACATTTTGAACAGCTCACATTGAATTTATACTTCGCTGCTGAGCTATGGACTGGAGCTAGCTGAACTTTGTTTTTAAACTGCCTGAATCCCAGTGAGTCTGTAATGCTCTGCAAGTGCAAGGCCATCTTGATGGTGTCTCATGAAGAACATTTGCTTATGAAGAACATTTGCAGTCCTTGACATGGACATCATCCTAGCCCAAGCCATAACCAGTGGGAGATCGCATTCTTGATGTAACTGCTGATGTGACTTGTTGTAGGGCCAAGAGAAAAAGTGGGGTCTTACACAAGGACAGCTTCTGCTTTTCTTGATTGTATGATTATTTGTGTGTCTGTTAGATTTAGGTGCCAAATTCCTGTTGTTTGTCTTTTTACGAAGTTTTAAAACACCTCTTTCAAAGAGACCTGCCTCTGAGATTGTACTCTCTCCTTTTCTGCAGCCTTGGTTTGAAAGGATAATCTTAGTAGGATTCCAAGTCTTAGGCTCTGTCTCTGAATGATCTTGTAACAACTTGTGACAGTTGCAATCCTTCAGTTCTAGGAACTAATTCCATTTAAATTTTGAGGAGAGAAATGCAGCATTCACCCATGCTCCTTGTGATCAAACCACAACAGAAAACTTCAGCTCTGTCTTCATAATCCTCTTAGGAAAAGTAGTGTATGATAGTGCTCATCCAGATATACCATTATCAGTCAGAAACGCATGTTGGTGTTTCTGAGAGATCACTCTGATCAAGAGTTGCATTACAATGCAAAGGTAAGGCACATGATGATGGACGTACTTGTGCTAACACGTCTGTTAGAAACAGACTTGTTTCAGAGGGATGAATGCAGTCAATGAAAATAGAAAATGCAGTGCATGAATAATTAGGAAGATGATCTCAGCTAGACTTTTCCTTTCTTGCAAATCTTGCTTAGGTGCCTTGCTTAAAGAATGCAATCAAATTTTCAATAAAATCTTATAAATTTGCAGGTGTCAGCCTAACAGATACAATATATTGCACAATAAGGTCTGAAAAGGGAATCTAAGTTTCCTTAAGACTGTTTTGTTCTTTAATTCAGATAGCAACTTTACTTTTCAGTCCTGTTTATTGAGAACATATTTCACAAAGCTGCTTAGGTGGTATCACAGTTTCATGTTGAAATGTGAACATAGCTGCTGTAATGTGGCCTGATTTACTGAACGTCCACAAGGACAAGCAAAAACAACATCACATTTCATGGATTTTTTTTTTCCTGTGGGGAAACAAATACTTTAAAGAAAATGATGTATAGTGAAGCCACACATGGGACTGGAGAGTTTGGTCTTTTGTTATAAATCCTACAGTGGCTCCTTTACTCCAAGACGAAGAGGTCTGGGTGGCTGGTGATATTGCTCCAGAATGATGTATTCATCCACGCTTTTAAAATAAGCTTCAAGAGCTCCATCACAGGAAAATCTGTTAACTGGTTGCTAGCAGCGGCAGTTATTTGTATTTCCTTTGGAGCTCAGCTTTTGGCATTGTCATCCTAATCATGTGGGATAAATCTCTGAATTTGTATAAATCAGAACCATACCATTTGTGCAACTATTTCTTCTTCCCTCCAAGTTCTTAAAACACTTGCAAGCAAGGCTGAATTTAACTAGGAAGGAGGCCAGTGTTTCTGTTCTCATTCTACAGATGGGCAAATTAGGGCATGGATAAGTTTTCTGATATATGTAATGATGGCACAAGAGGTTTTGGCAAAAACAGGGAAAGAATCCAGATGAACAGGCAAAGTTTTTCTGTTACACACACCTGGAATATTCATTTTTTGGTTCCTTTTTCACAAAAGGGCAAGATGATTAAGAGGAAAAATGGAGAAATGTGACACAAATGTCTTTTTTCCTTATGGCATCCAAAATATGCATACCATTCAACTTCTGTGTTACTTTTTAAAATTTGCTTTGAAAAAAACCACATTACTAAGATGCACTAGAAGGTAATGTTTCCTGTTAGGTATTTTTATTCTTAAAAATAAAAATTTTAATGATTCATCGTGTGTTTTTTTGAAATATTTAACCCTTCCTATCACAAGAACTATGCAGCTAAGCACAGAGAAGGAGACAATAGAGAGGAAAGGAATATTTCTTTTCTTTCTCTTTACATGCTTTCAGAGATAAGACATAAATTACAGTGAAGTTAACAAACACCGAGACCCTTTGGCATTTGACACAAGAGCCTTTTCTCTTTAATTTGGCATCCTAATAATGCTCAGAGTCCCTTCATTCGAGCAAGTCACTGGCAGATGCTTTATTGTGTCTGTTGTTTCTCCTCTGGGGCTGTACATTAGGTTAAAATATCACAAATAGCTGCTATTAAAGTGTGAGTCACAGTAGCTATAATTTTTCATGACAGCCAAAGAAAATGTGACATGTTTAGGAAACTCTGTCATTGATGCTAACACTCAGATCTTCAGGCAAATGTTTAACGACATACTCAGCATGCTGTGCAAACTCCTCTATCTACCAAACAAAAGGTTACTACTAGAGAACTATAAATATCCGGAAATGTCAGTAAACAATAGGAGCTCTTTTCTTCCTGATCACTGAAGGCAAGATAGAAATCGGACTGATATGAACTGCAAAAAAGGAGAGGCTTTTTACATATGCAGCTATTTTTGTTTGGCTCCTGTAAATACTCTGTTTTAGCATATCTACCGTCTGCGCTTAGTGCAGAACCACGGCTTTCCTCTTTTGTTTTGATTTAAGCTTTTGTCTGGCAGTGAGCATCCGGGCTTACTACCGTTCAACTTCTTTTATTCTACTATACGGGAGATAACTGACACACACATGCATACACCCTCTGAGACAGCACAGCACAAAGCAAAAAATCCTTTCTGTGAGCAGGTCCTGTCCTACCCGTAACATTCCTAGTGAGCTTTCATGGTCTCGTGGCTCCCCACCATTTACCTTCTTCAAATAGACACTACGGATTTATTAAATCTTTATGATTACTGTTAGAAATGGGGCTATTTTAAGAATACCCAAATGACAAATAATGTATCGGGAAGACCCATGACTTAGGGATTTTAACAGGAGTAATGCAAAATGCTGCATTGTGATCAAAAAGTCGTAAGGACCTGTGTAATAATGCAATGTAAGTTTATGGTCATTTAAAGTCGCTCCAAGTTATCAGCAGTATGAAGGAGAAAAAGGAAATTATTCTATTTTATCCACAAAGACCAGCAAGGCTGTGAACAGCAGAACTAGGAGGGCAGAATAAACACGGCCAGGGAGCTGGGCTATAATGCTGTAAAATGCCATGGAAACTGCCCACTTGGCTTCCTGCTGTTTCACGTGGGGGGCAATTGATTTTGCCTTCCACTTAGCGAGAGAGAGTGTCCGGTGGTGAAGCAGAGATGGGCTTCCAAACCATTCAAATGTGTGATGGGTCTTAATCACAGTATTATGACAGGTTAAGAGTTTAAGCCTGCACAGCTTGGAGATGATGAAGCTGCCTGGGGATGGGAACTCACTACAGCATATTAGCACCTAAATCAGGGTTATGAGATCATGGGCAAGGAGACAACTGAACAACAACAAAAAAAAGCAGGAGCAGAATGTACAGATATCCCTGTAGATTAAAGCAAAGGAAACAGTTTCATACATTTCTGTTCTTGCAGGGCAAGGATTGCTGATTGATTTCTTCATCTCCAGAGAAAGTGACGGAGGTTTCCACATTTTAATTTAGAGGGGAATAATATCACCTGTGCAGAATTCTGTCTTTTAGGCTGTCTCTACTGTTCCATTGATGGGGAGCGTGGGAGCTGTAGGATTCATTGCAGAACTGTTGTAAACCCAAGCTGAGAGGAAAGCAAAGGCTTTTGCAGCAAAAAACACCAGGGCTGGCATGAAACACACAGTATTTTGACCAGGGCAAAATGGGCTGCTACAGCAGACACGACTTAGATAGTTGTTTGCTTTTCTGTGTTCCTGAAGTGCGCCGTTGAGCCACCAAACCATCCAAAAAGCCATGTGAGCTGGGGCTTGAGTGTGAGTTTGGGCTCTCACTCAAAGCACGGCATGGGGTGCTCCTGAAGTTATGAGCTTCTCTGCCCTACATGGGAGCCCTCCTGGGATTTTTGCCCTTGGTGTCAGTATTGCTTCAGGACAAGAGGTAGCATTCACCAAAGGGCAAATTTATAGCAGATGACAACTGTGATGTTTTTTAGCACAGTTTCAAAAACAAGCTCTGTGGTGGGCTCTTGGAGACTGAATATCTACCTCCAGATGGGTGTTTTGGGAAGTTAATCCCCTGTGAGCTTCATGTAGTTCACAAAGGGACATGCAAAACTCAGAGGGAGATGAGATTTAGGATTTGCCTGTCTGCTTGGAATTTCCTAATTACACATTTTACATCATGTTCCCTGGGCACTGCAACACTGGATAACTACATATGTACTTTTTCAGTCTAGCCAGGGAAAACACATCAGGCGGCCTCAGCACTGGATGGGATACTTGCATTCAGTCCGGGCAGATACTGACTGTAAAAGACGCTGAGGAGAGAACAATTTCAGATTGAGTACAACTGCTTCAAGGAGCTAACGAATACTTTTGCAGTGGTAGTTAGAAGGCAGTGAAGAAAGGGCAGGGGAGGAAAAAGAAGGCATTTCCTCTACTCTGTATTAGAAACATGAGAACTAGGAGGAATGATGAAGGCACAAACCATCTTCAAAATAATGCAGAATGCAGGGCTAGGCATTTTCCATATTTATATGGCAGGAAAGGCATAAATGAGAAATAAGCTTAATTACTTTTTTGGAAAAGGAGAAGCTTAAGCCTGTAGACCTGGGACTGGGTGACCACTTTTACATGGTAAGTGGGGTTAGGACTGGTGATGCACGTTCCTCAGTAATTCTATATTATCTGCATGTAGAAGTGCCATGAAGGTGCACCCACGAGTCATGTGTCCCAAACTGGACCAGAGAGGCTGAAGTCACCCGATTAAAGCCTGAAAAGTTCAGAAATCTAAAAGAAAAAATGGATAGGAGAAGCTATTCAGAGTAACAGGTATGTCTTGAAGGCTGTAGTAGTTTTCCAAAGCAACCATTGGTATGCCATTTTTAATGATTTTTAGAGAATGCAGACCATCCCAAAGCCTCACCTAAAAATATTTGGTCATGCACGCTTGCACAAAGGTGCATTTCTGATATTACCAATGCCTTTGCAAGCGGCCAGAGAGAAGCGCTGGGACCCCAGGAGGTCCCGGAGGCCTAACGTTGTGCTGCAAACAAAGTACAACAGAGGAAGATTGGCAGACATTAGAGAATTACTGTCTGAGCTAACATCAATGGAAGCTTTGATGCAAGCCTCTTTCAGGGAATTACAATAAAAGGTAGAGTGACTGAAGTTGAGGCAGGCTTAAACAAGCATTCAGATACAGTTACTGATACAGATAAGAGACTTCAGGAGCTTGAAAGCAAGGACCTGAAAAATAGATAATTTGGAGAACTGAGAAAGAAGAAATAACACTGGATTGAAAGAAATCCCAGACCAGACTGACATAAAGAAAGAGGAACTCTTCAAAAATGTTAAATTCCTGCAAAAGGAACTCTTGAGGGAAGGAGAGAGAATTTCCTGGGCATGTGTAGGTGGGGCACCTCGTACACACTGCAGCCCTGGCTTTGCACTACGCTGTGTACCACACTGTAGTAGGGAAAAAAAAACCGAGCACTTAGCAGGAATCATTACACTGTGAAAAAGGATATATCCCATTTATTTATTTCCTATGAGAAATGAGCATGGAGTTCAGCAGAATAAGAGGGGAAATGCTGATCAGAGAGAAGGGATGCCCAGAAACGGAACCCTAAATAAGCCTAGCATTCAGCACATGGGGACTTAGGTACTCCAAAATGTCAAGCCCAAACAGCCAAGACACTGAGCTAGAAGCTTTCTCCTGAAGGTAAGGGAGCTGAGCACCATGCTGCCACACTGGGACATGTGTTCGCTACCTCTGTGCTACCTGGGAACCTGTAGCCAGCTCTTCATGACAGATTTGCACAAATTTTTTTCAATAGCACCAAGCATGGTTCATTTCTGAGCTGAGAATAGAGGAAGAGGAGGTGATCATGTCCAACTGTATCTGCCCACAAAATGAGGAGCCCTGAGGCATTTCAACCCCACTTTTCCCAATCCGGAAGCACTGTTCCAGCACTGCTTTTCAATTTTCTATTCAAAAGCCACGGTCCCAGGAGCAGTGATTAAAATGCTGTCCCCTTCGCTCCTGAAGAAGTGCAGGTGCTTTTAAGGTACAGGTGCATTCCTCCTTTCTCCTTTTCTCTAGCCCTATAAATCCTGAGATTCGAAGGAGATCTGAATCCCCTTGTGCAGGAGGAGGAGTTGGGCAGGTTTCCCTTTTCCAGTGAGAATGTGCCAGCCATTAGGTCAATACACACAAAGATCTCCTATTGCCTGTTGCTGATATAAAAGAAAGCTTGGAACATCTCTTTATTTTGTGAGACATGTAATTCTGTTAGTATGTTAGGCATGTTCTGAGAATATCTACCAAGTCATGCCTCTGAGGAGCCGGGCAGTGGGCCATGTGGCTTTTGTTCCAGCTAGTCAGTCCTGTTAGAGAAGGAAGAAGCTAAAAACTAATATAAATAAGAAAAAAAGAGTTTAGTTAATCCAAGCAACAGTAACACAGAGACTTTTAGAATTTAGGCTTTAGAATTTAATTTAGAAATTAAAGAATTTTTAGACTTTGCATTGTTTTGAACAAGTTCTCCCAAAATCTAGGAAGAACTTAGATTTTAGGAGCTTAACATCCTTTCTTGACCCTAACGGTTCCATTACCACCACTTGACTTTAGCAAAACAGAAGGAAACACCATTTCCTACATTTAGAGGGGTATTTTGAGGTGTGTTAAACTTCAGATGCGTAATCACAAAGTGTGTTTCGTTTGTAAGTGGTCAGTCCCATTTAGGCAAAACTGATAGGATGAATAAAGAGGTTTTAAAAGCTCAGACTGCACACCAAGATTAACAGCTGACATTGCAATAATTCAGATCCTGGGTGAAAAACAGCTAGCAATGCTTAACAGAAATAAATGTGAAGGAATATGTGAGAAAGTGGTAGAAGATTAAAAAGAGCAGGAAGAAAAGCCTTACCAAGGCATTAAATAGCATAAGGGTTTGGCTCACAATCCTGTTAAGTCGGTTTCCTGGAATCCCAGCAAATTTCAAAATCAATAGAACCCCTTCTTTAATTGACTTGAAACCTAACAAAGACAAATTTGATTTTGCATCTCATAGGGCTGTCTACTTGTTCTATATTGACGTTGAGATATTCACCAACTTGCTGGCTAATAGGTTGGCCTCTCTGCTGCCTGATTAGTTAGCGGACATCAGAGAAACTGTTTTCAAGGGCGCTCATTAGCACATAATATATGAAGAGATGTAAGCGTATGAAAGGCATGCCATTATTCTGTGGTGCGAAGGAAGTCTTAAAAGGAGCTGAATTAAGTGATTTAGAGAGGAGTCCTGGATTGCGTAGATAATGGGAAAATATCCCATGTATTAGATCAATAGTCATGGTTCCACTACAAAACCCCTTTGGCTGAAGTCAAAGTTAACCACAGTTCTTTATATCTTCAGCATATACCTCCTTTTTGCAATGGTCCTGTCACTTTTGCAGAAATTATCACAAAAATTCCATCTTACAGGTATAAAACATACGAGGTTGGAGAATAAAATCACACAGAATATAGATTACATTTAGTGATTATTGCTGATCCACTTCTTGCGCAGGCCATTGTAATGAAAGAAATTAGGAAAGAATTTGTGAAGTTTATAGAAGATCCAGGGCTTAGTCAATTAAACCAAACTTCCGGCATTAGTATTTCAAACAAGTCAGGCTACTCACAAATCATTACAAGACAAATGTGAACTCAGTGAGAAAAATCTTAAGCAGCTTCTGAGGAGTTTCTAGCATCTCCCTCCTGGGAGAAAGACATGATGCAAATTCGATTTCTATGGCAGAAAAAATGGGAAAAGATTCAATACAAAGAAACAAGCCAATAATACTGTGAACTGCTAGAATGGCAAAAGTGAATCTTCTCACCTTGACTGTTACTTCAGACATTTCCACTATATCTCCTTATTCACTTGGAGAGGAGCTGTATTCCTCCATTTTAGATGTCATTTAAGCAGAGGAGTAAGTCATCCTCAATTCAAAGATTTTATGTTGGACAGAACTGAAGGGAAGAACAAAAGGCGTTTGGAGTGTTAATTCTCACTGACGGTGAGTGCAGCCGGATCATAATGCATCCCTTTGGAAAAGCCCCCTGTACATGGGTACGCAGCCCAGGTGATTTATACATCTGTTCCTGGATCAGCTAATGCTCCAACAGCATAAGAGTGCTAGAAGACAGTCTGAAACAAAACAATTCTTTTTTCTATTTATGTAGTCAATGCCAGTAGAGTGTAATTAAGCTATGGATGTAGCTGGGTTCCAGATATCTCCCCAGTGGGTCCTGGAGGGCAGGCCAAAAACCAGAATGTAAATGTCTGAAGTATTTTGCATGTAATCAAGACAAAAAAGAGTGAGAGGGAGAAAAAAAAAAGCCAAATGTTTAAGATTCTTAGTAGAAGCAAAAGATCTTTAGTGCTTTATTTTGGAAACAGAGGAATGTTTTTCAAGCAGGGACATTGCGGTATCTCCAAAATGCAACATGCTCTTCTGCAATCTGCCAGGCAGACGGACACGGTGCCAAGCTGTCCAGGGAGCCAGCTTGCTGCCAGGATGGGGGCCAGCAAGGAGCCAGCCGTCTGCGAAATGGGGGTGACAGCCAGCCAGGGGTAGCCTAACATGAGACATCTGCCATGAGGTTTCTCAGGGATTCTTGTTGCCCACCAGACTTTTTGCTGGGGAACACAGTCTGCCAGGAATATGGGAGTCCACCAGCCTTCCTGGAAAACTCTAGAGACCTGGAGGGTCTGCAACCCACTTTCAGAGCAGCCTGTCAAAACACTTGTTGAGAGGCAGTACGTGGAAATGCACGTGGACTCCTATACTGGTCTGTCTTTTCAAGTGATAGTTGAGAAACTGGGGAAGTGACACACCAGTTGGGGTGAAATTCAGTGGCCTTGATATCCTCCCAACACAGGGGAAAAAAATCAACTTGAAAATGTCTAACCTGCTTTAAATTGCAAAGAGATACATGTGTTCAGAGAACTGTGCCATCTTCATGTCTGGAAGTTGTGAAATGCTCTTCTCACCTATGGATGCTATGTCTGCCACATCGTTTGAGGGATGCCCGACAGACAGTCATAGTGACAGGTCTATAAAACTTTCATTTTCAAGCTAGAACCTTATCATTGCTCTGGATCTTCGTAGTGGTACAAAAAAGCAACGAAGTCTGTCCTGTGCATCCCAGTCCCACCCAGCTCCCCTGGAGTAGAGGGCAAAGGGGAGAAGTGGTCGGGAACAGCTCGCTCTGCAGACACCAGTGAGTCACAGAGGACGTACCATGGCTGACGCTGTCATATCACAACCTTTTACCACCCGTACCAGAATAACCTGCACTTCACATAATAAATCAATAGTTTAATATCTACATCCCTGGCATTCTGTACTGCAAAATCACACTCCAGTGGCCAAATTTGTTTTCATTCAATAAACAAATTAATGCGCTCCCTCTTGCCCAGTTAAAACTGGATTGAGACACTGCTAGCCACTAGTCTGTACAGGCACAGGTTAGGATTAAAGTCAAGGTCTGAGAGAGAAACCCACAATGGGATGCCCTGAAGGCTTTTAAAGTTTCAGTCTTCAAAAATCTCAGGTGATCTGCCACCTAGCGGAAATTTTCCTCAATAAGGCAGCAAACTGCCTGGAGGGTGCTCAACAGCAAGGGACTCATCTCGTGTTCCTTTGCCCATCTGGATCCCCAAAATAAGTGCGTGTGGAGGACAGTATGTCTCACGCCTGCATTTTGACTCAGTGGGCTCATGAGCTCACCAATTAGATGGGACCCCCCAACAGAAGCAGAAAATGAAGCAGTATTGCCTTCGATTAAGAGCTCTGTAGTAGACACATTCCCTGGGCACTGCTGTTCCTATTTTCAAGCGGATCCTGGAGCAACAGCTCTCACGTGGCTCCAGAAACATTTTAGTCACCGGGGTATGCAGCCTTCTGTGCTGCTGGGGCTGATGGGCTGCACATGTGCCTGTCCTTAGCCCTCAACTAAATGAATCGAGTATTTATGGTGGGAAGAGGACAGCTGAAGCACAAGAAGCATTTCACATCATCTGGCAGCAAGGGTGTTGGGCTGCCAGTTTGAGCTACCGCTTTTCTTGATGTGGATTGAAAACAGGGAACCTCCCAGTTTCGTGATGGGAGTTGGGAGCATGTCTCCTTCGGCTACCAAGTGTTGCTACTTCGCACCAGGCACAATATTTCTTTCTTCCCCTTGCCCTGGGGCTGCCACCAGCCTGGTGACAGGAGCAGTGACTTTGGCAGAGCAGTTGAGGTGGGAACCGAAGTTCTCCAGGCAAAGGCAATCAGCTGGCCCTGGGAGTCCCACGGCTCGGGAAACATCTTGGCCCATCTCAATCCTTGTGCCAGTTTAAGAAGAAAGATCAGCTTTAAGACATACCCTCTGTTTAGTTTTGCCTCTTGACTACTTGAGACGCACCCTTCCATCCGAAAATATAGGCAGTGCAACATTTAAGGTCCTTGTACGGATCTAGCCATAAAACTGTTGCTTTCTGGCTAGCGATATTCTGCCATATATTCTTTAGCACAGCTGCAAGCAGCTCGGCACTGTTTTCCCATGTGCACACAGACTGAAATCGCACTTCTCTCATGCCATTTAACATGTTAACCAGATAGGCTTTTTACAGGCTTGTCGTTTAAGCAGAAACATTCATGCTGAGTTCTGAATCCTGAGTCTCAAATCATTTCCCAAGGCTCCTTTAGTGCCCCAAATCCCAAATGATCTTGTAGCCAGTGTAACTGCTGTTAGTTGCCCCTGATAATTTTTTGCCCTTCAGTTCTTCATTTCATGTACATTTTGGAAGCAGAGGAGAAATACAGGTGTAGGGTAAAACAAGTTTAATTTACTGTGACAAATTACGCAAGGAATTTCTTTCATGGATTATTCATTTTATATTGAATGCAATAATAATCTCTATTTTTAAAATTTACCTGAAGCTGCAGTATTTCCAGTTTGCTGCATTAGAAAGTCAGAATCCAGGGGCACTTACTGCATAATTTAGGCCCCGTTTGTCACAGATTGCGCAGGGTCTTATCCATTGGAATTATGGGGAAACAGATAATTAGCAAGATCTATGGTAACTTCAAGGTGGTTACTGGATGGGAGCTGCCTTCTAGCAGACACTAAAGACAGGGGCAGTGAAAACCTAATTAGCATTCAAAAATACTTTAAATAAGGGATGTCACAGACAGTCTGGGCAAGAAGGGGGATAGTTACACTTCCATCTAACTGTATAGCTACATAAAATACCCATATAAATGATAATGTGCTATATTCCACACAAAAGAAGTCTGCCATTGAATAAAGCAGACACTTAATTGTACAAGCATCTTTCAGCGTTAGCAAATATCTCTTGAACTAATCTGCATCCCACAAGCCTGGTTTGGGGACTGAAATTACGATGAGTTAATGGCTCAGTTTTATTCAGTGCTGGCTATTTCCAGAAGCTAGCAGACAATTAAATTTCATCCATACATGGATATAGGATAAAGCTCATGGTTAAAGAGGTAATTAATGCAACATGGTAATTAATGCAGTACCTAAAGATTACAAAGGTGAATGCTACTGATAGAGATGAGAGGACTTTTGAGGTTACCATGTGAAGAGAGAGCAGAAAAAATCCTGCAAGAATCAGCAGTAGAGACCTGGATCACTCCCTTCTTTGCTCACGGCTACCACAAAATACCATCTTTTATTTGCTTTGGTATAATATCATTATGTGAGATAGATTTAGCTGTGGTAACAATTATAGATTATTGCTCAATTTAAGACAATAATCTTCTGACATTTTGCCACAGGTAGAAAAGGGATGAAAGGTTTGACTCAAACAGTTTCACCATATGATTGACCTAAAGCTGCTGAGATTTACCGAAATATTTTCATTAATACTGTTGTATCAGCAGCTCGTTCAAGTCATACAAAAACCATGCCTGCTCTCCGCTTGTTGTAATCAGGGTCTAGTATCTATGAACAGCTGCTAAAACTACAAAGGCTGAATGGTTTTTGTTTTCCTGTTCTACAGGAATGGGATCCTGATCTCTATGCTTCCAAAGGAAGCTGTTTCTAACAACGAGCAGCACTTAAAAATGCAGGACAGGATTAAATCCAATACTGTAGCCAGATGAATCTGGAATATTTTTTTAAGCCACGGGGCTATAGGGAAAAATGGATGCACGATGTTCCCATGCCCCTACCAATACTGTCACATGCTGATTTTAACTTACATTTTATGATTTGTTTACTCACTATCATCCAAATTCTCATCCGGATGACAGTAATGCAATTTTGGACTTCAAGATCATCATGTTCCCCTGCTTCAGGCCAAAGACAAAGAAGAACATTTGGTTCCAAATCACTAATAGCTTTTGCTCAAAGGTCTGGTATAAAACAAATACATATGCCAGACTGGCATTTATTTCCTAATTATATGCAGCAAATAAACCCTCACCTGTTTCAAAGGAAACTTTATATTATCTTGACATTCGCAAGCCTTCTAAAGCTTTCTCGTGAGGCTACACAAAATGACCTCATCTAAAGGTGGACCAACCATAGATAATTGAGTTCACAGCTCTTGCAATAGATAAGGCCTCTTAATTTTTAAATGCTTTTAGGCTAATTGCATTATTTACTAATTAGGAGAGCTTGATATTTACAGAGATCATTCTGTGTGAACACATACTCACAGGGAATAATGAAGTTCCCTTCCTGGCTCCCTTCTCCAATGGTCCCTCAGAGGTGGCTCCACATCCCACTCCCCTCTCAGGACCGTGGCTGGGCAGGGAAAGGGGGCAGAGGAAAGGACACTGCATTCCTGATACAGTGGCGTTTCTCATTCCTCCATCCACACCACAGGTTTGCCACCACTGCCTGAGATTAATGTAATAATCTGAATCCTACACCTGTAGGGGAATCACTTTTTTGTGTAAAGACTAGATGGTGTAGCCAGTAGTACAAGATCATTAAAATTCCTAGAAAAATCAAAATAAAAAACATTCTAATTCAGAAGCCATTGCAAAACGAATTTATTTTCAGATTTATTATGGAAGATGAAGGTGAATTAATCACTGGACTGGAAGACTGTGCTTGCATAGGAGCCAAAATTGTGACCATTACATTTATTGTGGCCAGAAAGTAGGCCAGATCCAATCTGGAACATACACATTGAATGTTTTGGAAGGAATCAAAGAGAGCAGAACTGGAAGAAAAAACATTGCTGTAAAATGCAATTTAGGTTTCTTCAAGAAGGTTTGTTATAAGGCAAGAAAGCTGTGAGTCCACAGTCGAAAGAGAAGAAACTTTGGCCCTAGATCCTTCTATTGCAGGAGTGAAGTAAAAGAAGTTATCACAAATGGGGGGAATCCAACAAAATGTAACACAAGAGAAAAGAAAGAAATGGATAATAATCAATATAATTTGCAAAGTGAACATAATTGATATGAGAGCCTAATAACAACACAGATTTGTCTCTGGGCAACATGAAATAAGGAGCTTTGTAAAAGTATATTAGGTACAAACGAAATCCCAGCAATAATACAGAGACGATAATGCCATTAATAATGAGACAGGAAATGCAGGAGTGTACAATAGATAAATCCCTGTTCTGTTTTCAAAATGAAACTAGAGGAAGTGCTTCTTTCACATGAAGATGATGAAGTACTCAGTTAAGAGCTGAGAAAGATATTAAAAAAACCCAACCTTTGTACGGGGGATAAATCGTTTCAAATAAGCAGGCCTGGATAACTTATACCTAAAAATCCCAAAGAATTACTCCAAGAGATTTCTGCCCAGAGCACCAGCAAAATCCTGGGAAGCTGGAAGCAAGCTCATCTTAAAAGGGTTGCGAGGTTATCCAGGTGTCTCTGGCACAAATAGTCTCTAGGCAATCCATCTCAGACAAAACAGTACTAAACCAAGATGGGGTTCTGATAATTATGACAATAAATATGATTCCAAAATAATCTCAATTACATGTGTGGTAATTATCAATTTGGTTGCTACATCTATTCTGGTGAAATAGGCTTTTGTAAGGCACTTGCCTTATTACTGCCAGGCAGAACTAATGCCACTACTCGGCATAGGTGAAGTATGTATTAAACGGATTACAGTCGGGCTGATAGACAGATCTCTGAAAGTTGGCACTAATAATTGTCTGCAAAGGTAGGTGTTTCCTGAGGTGTTTTACAGAGATCAGTACAGAACCTTGTGGTATTCAATGGCACAGAAGTAAACAAAAATACCAATGCTGACAAAATGGTGACTAACATAACGATTGGGTTGACCCCCAAAACAAATTGAGGTGTAATACAACAAATATGAAGTTATGAACAAAGTATGCAAGGCAGATTTAAAGAGAGTCAGAGGTAGCTCAATAACTGTGACTTAATTCTTGAATTTAGTGTCTCCTTGATTTTCTCACATCCCAAAGTCATGTCTTCTAAGGTGTCCTGGGACCAGCACAGGTCAAAGCAGTACTCAGAATATGAGATCCTCCATCCTGTCTCCTGAAAGCATCAAACAGAGAAATCATAGAAGTGCTTACTGTGTACACCACCCCCGCCAGGTTGGACACAACAAAAAATGAAAAGGCAGCAACCTTTTTTTCTAAGGGACTTCTGCTGTGGGAGGGTACAGTGCTGCTCTTTAAACCATGCCCAGGATTCATCCTGGCAATGGAGATGAGGGATTCAGTTGTGCCATCTTCCAGCTAGGGACCCATTGACATCATTTCTCATTCAGTTTCTGAGGTACTACCCGAATGCTTATCAACAAGCTAACGTGGGTGTCCTGGTTTGAGGTAAAACAGAACCAACTTTCTGTTCAGTAATTTTACTTCTTAGCTAGGCCTCTTCTAACTCCCTGAAATTAACAGCATGTTGTGTCTGAAACGGTTTGTTCAGAGTGATAAGACAGTTTGTGCCAAGGAATGGTACGCAGAGAGGCTCTTGATTATACTCCTTGCTACAACAACCAAGCTCAGCTAATTTCGTTATTTGCCCCATTAGAGGGTCAGAAGCGGAAAAGCGTAGAGGGGTCCCACCTGTGGGGAGGAGAGGACAGGACAGGTGACCCAAAACTGACCAACAGGGGTATTCCACCCCATCTGCCCCGTGCTCAGTATAAAAGCTGAGGGATCAAAGGGTCAGCTCTCTTCCTTCAATGGCTGATGTCCGAGGAGGACCCTGTCTGTTCATCTGCCTTTGATCCCGATCCATGTGTTCCTGACTCCAACTCTGGAACCCGGTTCCCACCCGTCGCTGAGTCCAGCCTGGGACTTCCCCAGTGCCTGCTGGTGACATCATCCTGGGAGCTTAATACGCTTTTGTGTATACTGTATCTATTTCATTGTTTTCCTTTTTATTTTATTATTAATATTTCATTTAAGTAGTTCAGTTTCTTCTAAACTCGTAAATCTCTCTTTATCTCCCCTCCTCCTCTCCGTGCACGAGAGGCTGGGGGGGAGCATCTGTCGCTGGCTATTGGCCAATTTGGCCAAAACCACGACAGTGGGTTATGCAAAAGGTATATTCAAACTTTCTTGATAAAACTGTCCCATCATTCAGCAAAGAGTGCAAAAATCCCTGGGTCTGAAAGTCAGGATAGCCGCACTGTGGGGAGGCCCTTCACTTACTTGAGTGGTGAGAAGTGCAAGCTATGACCCCGCTCCAGCCATTAGAAAAAATGAATGGGCAGAAAAGACCGAGGACTGGAGCCCAGGGCTGACTGACAGATAACATATCTTGAGTCATCTTGGGTTTTTTGTCTCTCCTTTCCTTTCATATTTTGAAGTCTTCTGTTTGCAAATGGAGAAGTTTCATAAGGACTGCAGAGCAGGTCCCTACAGAGAGGGGACGTCTGTAGGCATACAGGAGCAGGGAGATGTAGGTCTAAATCAGAAACAATAGGAAGGAGTTTAACCCTGTCTCCCACATCCCGGGTTGTGCTGATTGGCAGATTGCCATGGGAAAGGGAAGGTGCGGTTGGAGGACGTGTTGTCTTTGCAGCTGTGCTGGAAGAGAAAGACAAATCTCCTGTTCGTGACGCCTACCTTCAGGAGACTATACTGGGTGATGGAATGAAATGTGGTCCTCTTCATATGTATGTGGTGTCTGAACCTCAGAGAGAGATGAAATGTAAGAGGCAGCCTGTTCTCCATGAACTAATTTAAAAGAGTGTCACCCTACCAAACTGCACATTAATTACCAACTCACTTGACTGTGCATGGGCTCTCCAGTTACCTGTGTGTGCTCTGCTCCCTTGTCACAGGCAAGACATAGTAAACAGCAACTGGTGTTGGATCTGAACAGTGGGGTTTATTTAAGAACCAGCAAGATTCATGCTTTGGTTTTACTGGTCTGTCTGACCCTTACTCGCTCCTCCCAGTGTTATGCTTACTTGGTCTCAACTTCCCTTCCCTGCAGGGCAATTACTGCCGGCCTGGGAAAGTTAGGCGGAAAGTCATCTCAGTCCCTGTTGTGCCACTGGTCATGGTTGCCAGTCTTGGGCATCACCCAGCAAGGTCTCTGGGTGCCCCTGGCATTCATCTCCATTCATCTCCCTGATCTCCAGGACCCTCACCCATGTCCAGGATCTTTCCTACAGCCAGGGTCTTCATCCCCATTCTGGGGTCGCTTCTTCTTTCCCGGAGCCAGTACAGTCTGTGTATTGCAGGATCACACAGCCCCTAGCTGGTGGTCCTGTCTCTTGTCTCTTTATGAATAGCGGTGTTCAAGACAAGCCATGTCTGTTTAATCCGGGTGTTATTAAAATATATGACTAGCCCTTACTAGTTGCAGCCAGCAAGTAGCAGGCTTCTCCTTTAGAGTTAAGAAGTTCAGTTTTGGGCATTCACTCACATGCACATATGCATGTGTTGCCTGTCCACATTCACCACTTAAGCTATTTTTTTTGCCTACAACACTACCTAGTGCAAAAGTCAAATTCTGCCCTGCATTGCTTTCAGCATTTTTCTACTGGCTGGCTCTAGGCAGCTCTGTGGACAAAAGTAACTCCTCTCGGTACTTAACCTGAGTCCACTCCATCACCTCATGGCCTAAATCAGGGGATGTTGCTATGGGACTGTAGCAAGAAAAACTCTCCTTTGGAACTTCTGCTAAACTCAAAGAAGCAGCTCTGCAGTTAGCACAGTCTGATCTAATCTTCAGACAGTACATACTCATGGGGACAGATGAAGAAGTAGGAAGTAGCTTTCCTGTTTCAGTTCCGTTATCAGCAGTTTCCTGGGGAGAAATGAACTATAATTTTGACTTTCTCAGTGTGTTGCTGTAATCCCCTTATTTCCTTTCATTATTTGTCAGTCCATCATTCAGAACATTTTTCATGATTGTATTTTTGACTCCAGTGGGATCTTTGACTAGGCTGTATGAAACATGTGCATCTATAAAATTTAGATGAGAGGTTTAATGACTACAACACTTTTGCAAGCTTCTAGTATTAAAAGTATGTTGAACAAAGATATCAGAAATTCAGAAAAGTATAGGTGATAGAATAGTGTTTCAACAAGCTTAACTTCTGTTAACAGAATAGAGTTTGTACAATAACTTTTAAAGAAACCATCTTCCACTAACTCTCTCTCTCCACTAATACATAGGACTCATCAATGGAATTAAAGTTTGGAAACTGGCCAACATGAAGGAATGTTTCACATGCAGTTACATGTATTAGACGTTTGCACAATTTTAGTCACGAACAAGCTTTAATTAAAAAGAAAAATAAAGGCGTAAGTAACACCTTCCCTAAATGTCTTCAGTGCAGATTAGCACATGTTATTGAATCAACAGGTCTCACTAACAAATGTTAGGAAAATAACTGGTAAAATGACTCATGCCAGTGAGACAGATGAGTAAGTATCAGCATCCAAATTTTGAAGAAGCGGAAAACAAAATCACAGGAAACCTAAGGATCCAATCCAGAAAAGTTTGAGTTTTCTGTAAGTTTGCAGTCATTAAAGGGAACTGAAGATGCTCATTTCTTTGCTAAAATTAATTGCCACAAAACGTAGCAGATGCCAAAATATCAATGGGTTCTAAAAGTAAATGAAGACATTAATGAAAGAAAGACTAGTAATTAACCACAGAGATGTGGTTGAGGCTCTGGAAATCTAAGAACGTGAAGAAGCATAGCTGTATTCTTTCCCTGCTCTTATATTTCCCCACTTATCCAGGATATTGGGGAATATGAACACTTGGTCTGACCCAATAGAAAGCATTCTTAAGCTATGTTCTGTGCCTCCTCAGAGAATCTATGTGATATTTCAGTGAATTTTACTTCCGGAAAAAAAAGAGAAGAAAATATGCAGATCAAGTGTCAACTGAGTTACCACGAGCTGTTTTCTGCTTTGCAAAGGGAGAGGGCTTTCTCTACAAATAATTGCACACCAAGCATGCAACAAAGTAAGCTTCTTGGGAAGTAAATGATCCAAGAACAGTTTAACTATATCAGGTTTACATACTCCAGGGATTTAGCTGAAGCAGAAGGATTTGCATGGTATGAAGCTCCTGAGAAACCTCTCAACAGAAACACGGTGTTCTTTCTTTCACATGGTGTGTGGTCCAGCAGCTGCTACTCAGTGCTTGTATTTTTTCAAGAATCCAGATTATTGAAAGACACTAAGTAGTCGAAGGACAACTACATTTTTAATAAGCTCTGAATATGTTTTTTTAAAAGTCCGATCTTGGAGGAAATGGTTATTCAGAAGGTTTAGGCAGTGCTGCTATTCTCTTGCTGAAAAGCCAGGGATTTGTAGTGCAAAGATGAGGACAAAGGTTCCGTTTTCAAAAAGTGATGAGATTTGCTGCAAATCTCGGTGCAGGATAAAATAGTGGGAGCTTTTGAAGCACACCTTTGATTCCATTTTGTTACCTATTCTGGAAACTATAGGCATGGCAAAGTTGGTCAACAGTGCTTGATGTATTGGCACTTCTTTGACAGGTCTGGATAACCAGTATAATGTGGGCATCATTCACCTCCATTTGCTTTAGGTCATGCATTATTCTCCAGTTCATGGCTTCATAAAGCTGTGCAATAGCCTTTCTCTAGGAGAACTCGTGAAAAAAGAACATAGTAAAAAGGGTTAGATGCAGCCATAAATATGATAAATGGCTTGCTGGAAACTACATTAAATAGCAGCAATATCAGCCCAGAGATGAGTTCTGCAACATTCTTATTGCAAGCCTGTGTGGATGGATGATTCACTATGTGCTTGCTTTTCATGGACATCATTTAATGGAATGTCCTATGTCACTAGTCATTTGCACTCCAAATACAGAAGACTTGTGTGTTGCTGTTTAACATTTCATCACACTTTCCTCATTCTCCAGACCTCTATTAAATGATGGGAAAGGAAATCAGATACGGTACAAATTGTGCCTCCCACTCCTTTCTGTAGTCCTTTATCCAGAATCTTTTGACTGCACCTGTCGGTTTGTTTGGTTTAGTTTTTGTTTTTTTTTTTAATTTTCTAGTCTTTGCCCGATGAAGAGGTTTTTTTCCTACTGTGCTTCTCTGCACTGAAATCCCCCAGACAGCAAGTTTGGCTACTCAGCTTAGGGCTGACTCCTGCAGCAAGACCCTGAGTACTCGAGCACAAACTGTGCCCACGTTTTGTACAGCGGGTCTGTTTTCACACTACTCTGAGAAGCCTCACTGAAAACCTACCTGTCAGGTAGGCTCATGGACAAACTGTTCCCTGAGTTATCCTGTACAGACCCAGTCCTTGTCTGGGTCAGTACAGAACTCAGCCTACCACTGCATTTAAAATGCAAAGTAAAGCGACATATAAAACTTAAAGTCAAGTTCCCATCAGGAACGCCTCCTGCTCTATTTTTCCAGAGGATGGGTTTTCTAAATAGAAAATTTAAATATTGGTATACTATAGATAAACTCACATATTTTGTTAAAGAACATTCACTTGACAGTAAAAATTTCAGAGAAGAAAGAATAAAATAGGAGAGTAAGTCTCAGTGATGAAACCATCAAATATGACTAATTCTAGACTTTTGTGGGAAAAAAAAGTTATATAGCACTTCCTTCGAGAATGACAGCAAAGATTTGAAAACGGTAACAGAAAGTCTACTGTCGGGATGACTTTATTACCATAAATGATAAGTCTGCTCTATGAGATCATAGCCTATTTGGGGATTTTTGTCTCAGAGTTGCTTGCAGCAATGCATCTCATTGAGCCCCTCAGCCTCGTGGATGCACCAAGCTTGACCCTGCGTCTTGGAAATGTACTCACTATCAGTCAAGCTTGTTCGCATTAATGTAGACCACTTTTATTTATCATAGTAATATACTCCATTTATATTTATTGCGTGCTGCCTCCTTTAGTTGAGCTTTGACCTCGGATTGACCCAGATGTTTGTATACTGTACAGGGAGGTACTGTTACTTTTGTGGCTAACATGGACTGAAGAGCAGACCTGAAAAGACACTTGGGGCCAGGCTACATGGAAAAAACCAGAACAGACATATCAAATTGCTGTTAAATCCAGCCGCATTATTTACAACCTCTCAAACAATTTTTTTTTTACGCCTCAGGGCATTTATAGCAATTATTCAATACAGAGTGTATATTATTTTAACCCCTGATTATAAAGGATTTGACAGCTTGTATTATAGCTTGGTAATCACCACTAAAGCTATCCTGGGACCTGCCTCAGTGTGTAGAGGTGACATGAGAAAGCTTCAGCCAGTAATCCCAATTTGTAAAACCAGCAGGTTTTATTTGGCTCCAATTACTCACTTAGCATACCTTCACTGATGTATAAGTGAATAACCCAGACGTGCCTCAGTGTTCATGGTGTAAAGCTACAAGAGAACCAGCCTTGTAGGTGTTGGCTGACCCCTCCTGCTTGGGGTGTGATGCAGGTCCTCACGTGAGAGCGCTGTGCTGGGAAGATGCGTCAGAGGAAAGAGAAAGAGGAAGAAATGCTCCATGCCCTCTTTTTCGGAAAGTTTCATAGCACTCAGTCTGCGGGAAGCCAGCCTCCTGCTCCTTCCAAACTATGGATATAAGAGGACAGTTGCTAGCAACCAAATTACTGAGGCGTACGGTGTTACCAGCTGGCAGATAAGCTATGCTACTTAATAGGATGAATGCTCCTTGTCTGTTACAAATGAGAATTAAAATATGTTAGCTGAAATTATGAAGGTGGTTTGTATTAGAAATAAATATTTTATTTTACTGAGCCTCATCTCAATGCTACTTACACAAAATGGCAAATGTGACCTTTGCAATGATTTAAGCTAATGCTCTTTTGTTCCACCTATGTATGAGGTGACATACATAGACACGGCCAGCCACCGCAGCTCAATGACAAATGGCAAACTATGGAAACTAGCTATGGAAACTCAATTGCCTGTCGTCATCTGCCCATGTCTAGTATTCAGTTCAGCTTGTGTCCAAAACCATAAGAAAGAGGTACACTTTCTTTAGAAGAGTTGAAGGCTCTGATAAGTTTGAATAGGATGTCCATATCCACAACCTGAATTCTGTAGGGATTCAGGGACATGGGCAATGTAGCAGACACTGGAGAACACAGACATGATACCATTTATTGAGCTCAATGCACTCAGCATATGGGCTACATTGTTAAGCATCAGCCTTTTTTGGGTTTTTTTTTGAGGTTTTATCTTGGCCATCACAGGAGGATTGCTACTCTAGGCCAGGAGATGGCTATTAATAGATCTAAAGTGGTTTTTCTATTTGAGTTTCCACTCCAGTATGTTTATAGCTTTTATTTATCAGTTTGCAAAGTCATTGAAGAAATCAGTGCTATGCCCTTGGAAATACCTTAGTCTACTCAGGCTCAAGTCCTTTCTCCCTTTGCACAATGGCCAATGTGAAGCATGACAACAGCTCCTGCAAGGGCTTTAGACTTCACAGATGGGCAAGAGCTACAACAGAAGTAAAAAAAATCAAAAAATGGAGACATTTAACTATTAGAGCACTTTTCTTAAGTGAAACCCTAGGGGCCAGATTCTATGTCACACTGCATAGTGTCCACTTAAAGTTACACCAGTGGAAATTGTAAAACAGAGGTAATTTGCTTCCTGCTCTCAGTACAACAGCGCTTTACATTACCAGACTCTGCTGTTAGGGACTATTGAAGAATTGTGCAAGAGGGTTTCCCCCCCACCCCGCCTTAAAGATGAGAAAAGGTCTCCTGAAAGAAATGGTGCAAGTGTCATTGCCTGGACTTTCTCTCATTATGTGAGCACTGGGAAAAGCTTGAAAATGTGTAGCAGTTTGGTGACCTAGGAGTCTTCTCGAGCTCTAATTTCTGTGATCAAGGAGACGAGGGATATAGATGGTATTGAATTATGCCCGAGGCACAAGCATTCCTGGAGCTGATCGCCTCTCCCAGGAAAATGTCAGTCTAAAAGGTTTTCCAATACTTCTCACTAGCAATTTTGACATGTGAAATTCAGGTCTTTCCCTGAACTCTAGCTGATGTTGTTGATAATATTTATTATCACAAATGTCAAGGTACTGTCCCAGTTGCTTTATTATTGAACTTTTCTTACATGACCTTCCACAAGATTGTTAGTCTGCAGTGGTTTGTGATACTTCAGAAGGTCCAGCATGAGCTTCCTGTGGTGACAGGACAGTAAATGATTAGAAATCCTCTATCTCCACAAGCCATATGGTAGGCAATACGAGGACCCTTAATATGACTCCTTTCTGGAGTTGCTTTTGCCCTGCTTTTTCTCTTTAATCTTTGACCTAAGCAGCTCAGGCTGAATGCTTGGGATGCCTTTCTGATAGGTTTTTAGGAGTTATATTCAAGCGCTTGCAACCTGGGGAGCTCAGGTACAAAAGGTTATAAACCTGCTTCTGGAAATATTGGACACATTCAGACAGTCCTTTCAAATCAAATGAGAAATAGGATCTCTTTCGTTGCCCACTTGTCTCCAGACAATGTTGCTGATTTACTGGTTGATTCTGCTTTACAAAGATTCAGATACCCCTTGAACGCAGCAAAGGGGGAAGCAAAATGCTTCTTTGACACGCATGTCTTAAAATACTATTTACCAGTGTGGTGAAGAACTTGAGAATCTGCTACCTTTCGGCTTTTCTCTGAGGTGGCCACGTACACCTCTGCAAAGCTGGTGCTGAACCCACTGTCCACCTTGGCAGTATTTTAACTTAGATTTGCTTCACTTGGGTTTCCATAACAAGGCAAAGCAGCAGTCTTGGGGGACAAGCATACATATTTTTGAAAAACAGCCTCAGTAACTGGGAAATTTTGTCATCTAGATTTGCTTTCCTCATGACCCAGCAACAGGGCAGCCTGCTCTCCCACTGCTGACACCGACTGGCTATAACAGATGGCTTCACCTGCCTTTTATGGGGCCTTCTCAGATCCGACAAATATCTTAGAATCAGGAAAAGCACAAGAGACATCTATTAATTTATAATGCTTCCTTAATTCTAACCGTTATCAAAGCTTCAGCAACTGTGTCTATACCTTTTTTGACAAGCTAATACAATCCACCCCGTTCCTTCAGCTCACCTACTATCAGTATTCTATGGGAATATTATGTTCCGATGAAATTGTTGAACACACTAATAAGCACAGTGTTGAAATATTAACCCATTTTTTCTCCCTAGGGCATTATAATCAACAGATCGAGTAGGACTTAAAATGTACGTGTGGAGATTGCCACCGTACATAGCACACCAAACTAGGACTTAAAACACTCTGAAGAGACCTGGTCTTTTCATATACAATATGTAATTGGAATGAGAATTAGAGACAGAGTGTTTAGCTATCTTTCACAGGAAGATGTAAAAAAGATATCTACTGCTGCACCAATTGTTTTATCCTGCTATCCTGCAAGAGGATACCATAATGAACTTCCCACGTACATGAGCTAATTTGGAAAAGATCTCCCACCAGTGTGCATTATGCAAATCTGCTTATTCACATCTCTCGTACGCTTCTACACAAAGACCAATCTTCTTGCCCTCGACTGTCTTGCCATTTGCTTCTTTAGTCAGGAAAAGAAATTCTAGTGTGAAGCACAAACCTTCAATGAGCTTCCACATTTCACCAAAACATTACATTAGCAGCTCTAGAAAAGTCTTTTGTCAAGAAAACCACAACACTCTTCCAACAGGTGAAAGGTGCTAGTTATATCTCCAGTATTGCATGTCTGCCATTAACTTTCTCTCTGGGAGGCCCCCATGAGGTATAGGCCAAAATCAGAATACTTGGTGTGTTAGCTGTGTCGTTTCGTTGTTCGCTTTTGTTTTGTTTTGGAGGACAGTGGCTAATAATACATAGTTTCAGCAATCTGTATATACCTCCAGGCTACTTTTTGTCTGATTCCTTGTAAAATGTGGATGAGATGAGCATCCTAGGGATGAGAAACCGGAGATATGAAAAGACTCTATCTTGCTTGCCAGCTTCCATCTGTGCAAAGAACTGGGTTAGCTAGATAATCCTGCAAAAAAATGAGGTAAATCATAAGGAAGATCACAGTTTGAATGTTTTTTGTCTTTCATTTACCTGACTTTAGATGTGTTCAGATACCGTTATTTCTGGAATGTCCGTGGCACATGGCTCTGATAATTAAAAGAGATATCTTGCCCTTAACCTCTCATTTTCACAGTGAGTGTGTTAACATGAAGCATTACCCAATTGTTAAGTCTAGGTATTGATTATTTCAAGCTGTACATGGGCTAATATTGTTTTCCTTGTGGACAGACTAATGTATTTGTCCACAACAAAGGACAAACGGATGTACATCTTTTCTTCAGACCTTAGAGATTAATTTTCAAAAGGAAACTGGACAAAATGACTTGTACTGCTGTTAAGCAGTTTCTTTCTTCCTTTTCTTTCTTCTCCCACTGAGGGGACCAGTTATAACACAATACTTCCATTCTTGCCACACGAAAGGTAGGGAGCAGCTGCTTCCACGGAGGAGGAAAAACATGCTTTGTAGAATAAAGAAAGCTTGTGCACTTTTTATTAAAAACTGCATTTTACAACTGAAACATAATCTGCGGATGGAACAGCTGATATGGCTATTTTGCTGGTTGTTAAAGAGTTTATACTACATTAAATTGACTCCCATGGGTTTAATTTTTCAGTGCTGTTACAACCACCAACCTTTCTTATTGAGAAGGTCAATAGGCACAATGTGAAGTCTTGTAAATCATTGCCTTGCTATTTTTGTAATATATAATGTGACCCTTTTCACACACCTTAAAAATTATAAACCAGAGCACACACTCTATATCAAACAAATAAATCAGCTGCTATAAATACAGTCTTCCTTTTGGTTCCGGACAGATTAATTCTACTGCATTTCATATGTTTTAAATTGTTTTTGGCTTCACAGGCAAGATCTGCTTTTGTATTCAGAAAGCAGAGACCCTGGATTTAATCTATTTAAAAAGCTTAATAGAGCTGAAATGACCCCGAAAGCATATTTTTAAGTGATTCCACTAAAAGCCTTAATGACTATAAACATTAAATAAATTAAGTGATTATACTGAAAAAAAATATATCCGGTCAGCTGATAGAAACTTTTAAAGTGAAATTTTGAGAAGGAGAAAAAACAAGTGTGAATTAGAGTAATGGTGACCTGATAGCCTGCTTAGTGCTCCAGGGATGCGTTTTTCCTCAGGTGTATTTACTAGCCATGTTTCACGTGCAAACTGAAAGTCTTGGTATGACATCTGGGGAAACTGAGTCACTGAGAAATTCGGTTTATAATGGAAAACTGTAGTGCTGTAAGAAGAAATTTGCTTTAATCAGGAGACTGTTTACTCAGCTGTGCAGCAAAGCAGCATATTTATACCTCATATTCTTGCATGGTTTCCTTCATGCTTATTACCATCTGCATTAAAGTATATCACAGAATGTATATCTCAGGCCCATGTTTACAATCCTCTTGCATCAGCCTCCCAACAAAGTCAATAGTGAGAAATAGATGTCCTTGGTCATGCTTAGTATCACAGCACTTTTCCTGATCCTCAGGGGTTCTGCCTCCTTTGTTGGAGGAGAGGAACATTGATCAGGAGCATTTGAAGGGGAACATATATAAGAAAGGGAAATGATCAGAATTAAGGGAACTTAGCTTTTTAAAAGAAAAAGCTGCCAAATCTCTGAGACCTTTGAGACTTTGTGTTTCTGCTGTCTCAACTCCAGCCTGCATAAGACATTTCTCAAGCATCTCTCAGACGTGGTCTGCAGAGAAGTGACTTTGGCCTTGGACACTCACAATTAGGGTGGAATATAGGAGGTGTGTACGTGCATGAGCGTGTGTGTACAGTGTCTATCTTGCAGGTGCCTTTCACAATGCTAGCAAAATCCATGTTGTGGAGCTGAACCAATGCTGAGATGTCCCTCGAATTTCATCTGAGTGGTGTCCTACAAAGGCTTTGTTAGCTGTGTTCCTGTGATAAGATCATCCTGATACTGATTTTGTTGAAAAAGTTTAAGGTGAGAATTTGCTTGTTTTCTATTTACATGTTTTTATCTATGTTATTGTGTCTTCATCACCTTATTGTTCTGATGATTCTTTTGTTCTTCCTTCCTCTATCTCCCCTACCCCAGATTTTTACAGTAAGTAAAAACAGAGCAAGTGTTTTTTTCATTGATTAAAATAAAAATTCATGCTTCGTGCTTACTTCAGTTTTCTAGGACTTGGAGAAATGCTGCTCTAACTGAAAGTCCAGCAAGAATCTGGTGCAAAACAAAATCGACGTTAACGTCAGACCAGTAACCATAGAATCATAGAATGGTTTGCTTTGGAAGGGACCTTAAAGATCATCTTGTTCCAACGCCTCTGCCATGGGCAGGGACACCTCACACTAGACCAGGCTGCTCAAAGCCCCATCCAGCCTGGCCTTGAACACTTCAGGGATGAGGCCTTCACAGATTCTCTGGGAAAGCTGTTTCAGCGCCTCACCACCCTCACAGTAAAGAATTTCTTCCTAATATCCAATCTAAATCTCCCCTCTTTCAGTTTGAATCCGTTACCCCTCATCCTATCATTACACTCCCTGATAAAGAGTCCATCGACATCTCTCCTGTAGGCCCCCTTTAAGTACTGGAAGGTCCCTACAAGGTGTCCCTGGTACCTGCCCTTCTCCAGGCTGAACAACCCCAACTCTCTCAACCTGTCCTCATAGTAGAGGTGCTCCAGCCCTCTGATCATCTTCATGGCCCTCCTCTGGACTTGCTCCAACAGGTCCATGTCCTTCCTATGTTGGGGGCTCCAGAGCTGAACGTAGTACTCCAGGTAGGGAGAGTGCCATAAAGGGGCAGAATCACCTCCCTCGACCTGCTGGCCATGCTTCTTTTGATGCAGCCCAGGATGTGGTTGGCTTTCTGGGATGCAAGTGCACGTTGATGGGTCACGTTGAGCTTCTCATTGACTAACACTCCCAAGTCCTTCTCCTCAGGGCTGCTCTCAATCCATTGTCCACCCAGCCTGTATTTGTGCTCGGGATTGCCCCAACCCATGTGCAGGACCTTGCACTTGGCCTTGTTGAATTTCATGAGGTTCGCATGGGCCCACCTCTCCAGCCTGTCAAGGTCCCTCTGGATGGCATCCCTTCCCTCCAGAGTGTTGCCCGGTCCACACAACTTGGTGTTGGCAAACTTGCTGAGGGTGCACTCAATCCCACTGTCCATGTTGCCAACAAAGATGTTAAACAGCACCAGTCCCAATATTGACCCCTAAGGAATGCCACCTGTCACTGGTCTCCACTGGGACATCGAGCCATTGACTGCAAATCTTTGAGTGTGACCATCCACACAATTCCTCATCCACTGAGTCGTCCATCCATCAAATCCTTGTCTCTCCAATTTAGAGAAAAGGGTATCATGAAGGACAGTATCAAATGCTTTGCACAAGCCCAGGTAGATGATGTTAGTTGCGGTTCCCTTATCCACCAACGCTGTAACCCCATTGTAGAAGGCCACCGACTTTATCAGATGTGATTTTCCTTGAGTGAAGCCATGTTGGATGTCACTGATCACCTCCTTATTTTCCATGTGCCTTAGTATACTTTCCAGGAGGATCTGCTCCATGATCTTGCCAGGCACAGTGGTGAGACTGACAAGCCTGTAGTTCCCCGGATCTTCCTTTTTTCCCTTTTTAAAAATGGGTTTTTTTTCCCTTTTGCAGTTGGTGGTAACTTCACCAGAATGTCATGACTTCTCAAATATGATGGATAGTGGCTTAGCAGCTTCAGCTGCCAGTTCCCTCAGGACCCACAGATGTATCTCATCAGGTCCCATGGATTTCTGCACCTTCAAGTTCCTCAGATGGTCTCAAACCTGATCTTCTCCTACAGTGGGCAGTACCTCATTCTCACAGTCCCTGCCTTTGCTTTCTGTGACTTGGGCAATGTGGCTAGAGCGCTCACTAGTACTGAAGCAAAAAAATTATTGAGTACCTCGGCCTGTCCTGGATGACCAGGTGTCCTGTTTTCTTCCAGAGGCGGCCCACATTTTCCCTAGTCTTCCTTTTATCACTGACATACTTATAGAAGTTTTTCTTGTTGCCCTTGATGTCCCTGGCCAGATTTAATTCTATTAGGGCTTTAGCTTTCCTAACTTGATCCCTGGCTGCTTGGACAATTTCTCTGTATTCCTCCCAGGCTACCTGTCCTTTCTTACACCCCCTGTAGGCCTCCTTTCTATGTTTGAATTTGTCCAGGAGATCCTCATTCATCCACGCAGGCATCCTAGCTTTTTTGCCCAACTTTCTCTTTGTTGGGAGGCATCACTCCTGAGTTTGATCCAAGGATCAAGGTGATCCTTGAATATTAACCAGCTTTCTTAGGCCCCTGTTCCCTCCAGTGCTTTATCCCATGGTACTCTGCCAAGGACATCCCTGATGAGGCCAAGGTCTGCTCTCCTGAGGTCCAGGGAGATTACTGTGAGCCCTCCTAGCCTCCCTAAGGATCTGGAACTCTGCCACTTCATGTTCACTGCATCCAAGGCTACCCTTGAGCTTCACATTCCCCACCAGCCCCTCCTTGTTGGTGAGAATAAGGTCCAGCATAGGTCCTCTCCTCGTTGCCCCCTCTGTCAGTTAGAGAAGGAAGTTATCATCAATGCATTCCAGGAACCTCCTGGATTGCTTATGGTTCTATAATGGCCCAAGCCAGCTGGGAAGTACAGTTTATTGGGGAATTAGTCTTTGCCCTGGCTCAGTGAAAGAAATGAGATTTGAAGTACAGTGCTTTCTGCGTTGTACTTCTATCCTTGTACGAGGCCAGCCAAAATGTGACACGACATAAAATACTTTCCCATGAGAAGCATTGGATATATCTATAGATTCTGTCTAGGCTGACAATTCCTTGAGACAGACTTGCATTATATTTTTAGAGAATACCTGTTTGGGTTTTTTTTGTGTGGTAAGTTATAACTGACACTGTCCTACAAAAAATTGCGATCAAGTTGTGATGCAACTGTAATTAGGGAAAAGGGACTGCTTCATCTCTGTGGTTCAGTTGATATAAAGGCCAAAAAGTTTGAATTCAGTGATCTCATGATCAAGTCAGGTCTGCTTGCATTGGATATTCTAGTCATTTTAATTCATGAAATTAATCTGTATGCTCACATTTACTTTTTCAAGCTGCAAAATCCCTTTGATTTAAACATCTAAGAGTTTTCCTCTTCCTTTTCCTCCACCTTTTCAGGGAGCTTCCCCAAAAGATTTGTCAGTTCGGCCCTTCATTTCCTAGCATTTTCTCTACAGTTCTTCCAAATATGTAAAGTAGACCTGGATCCCAATCTGATTTATGTCCTGTATTTCATCTCAGAACATATTTAGAGGCTGAAGCTGTAATACAAAATGCTGGGAGTCCATGAGTTACACCTTGTAATACAGATGTGGAAAATATTTTCTTTTTTTTTTTTTGTTACATTCCAAAATATAAATTTTACAAAACAGAGAAATAAAACATTTTACTGAATGCACACAGCTGAAAAGTAAAACATAGCACCAAATATTCCTGGTTCTCAACCTCACCTGAAAAGTTCCTGAGATTTAAATACAGATATTATAATTTTGGGATAAAAGTACTTTTTTTTTTCTTCCTGTGGCAGTCTCATTAGCTATCAGCATAATACATACAACGCATTTGTTGTATGAATCTACGATAAGAAGGGTTAGACACTTAAAAATAATAACACCATTTTATTTTGCATTTGAGACAGTAAGATTTTTTGTTGCATTCATGGGAGCTCCTTGAATGTGTTTTTATAAGAAATAGGAATTATAATGCATGCTTGAAAGAAGTAGTGAACAGTTAGCAGCTGCTAGTGAACATGAGGCAGGTGGCTATGATGGATGGAAAAGGGATCAGGAGGAAACAGTGACACAATATAAATACTGTGATGGGAAACAGCCTTCCTATGCCCATACCCACTGCACCTGCAAAACTGGGCTCAGCTTCATTACCTTCTCTCTGTTCGTTTTCCTTTTCTAAGGACAACCCCCCCACACCCCCCAAAAAAAAAAAACCAACCCCAAAACCCAAAACTCAGTCCCATAACCCTGAGATCTTTTACACTTTCACTCCAAAAAAGCTAGTCCCAAATATTTCAGTTTGGTAGAAAAACAGTCAACCTCAGTCAATGACATAACCTACTAGCTTCAAAGCTGAGATTAGTTGTGGGGGGCTTGGAGTAAAATGCATTTGTAAATATAACTACAGTAAGCTACAATAAAAAAAGTATTTCGCTTATCAAAGTTTTGCATGAGACTTTTTGTGGAATTTTCACAGTGTTCTACCAGTACAATATCTAATACATTCCAGCACGGCAGGACATTTTAATTGTCATATAAGGAATAAAAATATTAAATATGCGAGCAGTTAGTACAGAAATAAAACCCCAGGTAAGCTTTTTTTGTAATATAAGCAAGGAAAATCAAGAGTGGATCATTTATTAATTAATTTGCCTTCATCAAATTTCCTTCAGAAATGTATTCTATATAATGAAATATATGTGTTTTGTATCATAAAAAATATTTTACTGACAATGAAATATCCACGATCCAGCAGTAAGTAGTCATGTAAGTAGTTATGCTTTTGACTGTCTTAAATTGAAGATTTTTAGATGTCAGCACTAATTATATGGTATATTCATTTATTTTTCTATGTTAAAGAATATGCAGTTGACTTTGAATGATGTTAACAAGCCTGAAAGCCTGTTCAAGCTTTCAAAATATTTCAAAATATTACAATACTTAGTTCTTACAGTTTTTAACATAGAAATTCAAGAACATTGTGGTTTTCCATTGAAAAGAGATGCTCTAATATATACAGTGATGTTACTAGATAATTATGTAATTTAAAATGTAGTTCAGAATCTGAACTAACCTGCCCTCTCTAATCCGTGATTCAAAGGATGTTGGATGTTAAAAGAATTTCGTTAGCTGAAGCAATGTCATATTGATTGAGCGTAATAGTCTTTTGGGAAATTTCTCAGATGTTTAATCAAAACGGGAGCTCCCAAGGGCGCAGGAAGTTCCCGTTCAGCCCTGTTGGTTGTAGAGACCATGGTGAGATCTCCTCACTGATCCAGGCAATGATTCACAGCATGCATTTTAGGTGGGTGTCTGAAATGGTACACTGCTGAAAAAAATCCTTATTACTCATCCTTTGATTTCCATTCCAGGGTTTTACAGGTATCAACGGTGTGAGGCACGGAGCAGCTGTGGCAAGGGATGGGGGCAAGGGTATTGCAGAGACGGGTCTCTACTTCTTCACACTCGTATCCCTCTTTTTTTTTTTCCTTTCTCTGGCTTTCTGCTGCTTGCACTCCTGAAGACATACATTACACACTGAAATAATGCTTGGGAAGTTTTGTCACATTGTATTTTGTCATCCTGCAAGGAAATTGGCTTTCCCGTGGACATCCGTCTTCCATGTGTAGCTGGATAAACAGGAGCTCGAGAGCAGTGGAGTGAGGGCTCCTCTCTACCCTATAGCAGAGCCAAATGTTAGGTGGCTGGTGGGTCTTTCTCCGGCAGAACCTTTTGCTTCATTGAATTCTGCACTGCAGAATTCTGGACCTGCAGGTCCTTCACACAGGACCACGTGTTATGGTGAGGTGGGGTACAGCAGCAGGGTTTGCAGCAGCCCTCAGCAGGGAGTGTGGGGAGGAGAGCCCAGCAGACCCTTCCTGGGGACAGCCTGGTTACACCGGGCTGCAGGAGGAGTGTGGTGCATTAAGATGGTCTCCCTCACTCACGTCTGAGAAGATTCAAATCAGCGCTGCATAACTTCATGCCAGGTATTGTTTAGGGCCAGATCTATGCATGGACGGAGTTCTGATAGCTTTCTCTAAAAACAATTTTTATTTTATTTGTTCCTAGATTCACAAAGGACGCCCTGTTGACTTATCCCAGTGCAGTTTAACAAAACATGCACAGATCTGCCTCTTTTCAAAGGAAAAAGATGGAATGATGATTGGAATGGAGATCCCTGCCAGCTCCCCCTCCCCATCTTGGAGAAAGGAAACATCCTACATCCCACCCGCTGGAAAGGCGCCTGAATTCAGGTTGTCTCCAAACGCACGGGGGCCTCCTGCTGCAGAAGTCACTGAAATATGAGAATCGCTAGTGCCAGCACTCCGCATGACCCCAGTTGCCATGGAAGATCATGAGGTGGAAGGTGGGATCCCAGGCAGCCAGGCCCCAAGCTACATTTGCCTTTGTCATGAATAGGAGAAACACTTCCCACGGCAGCGAAGTCTAAATAGGAAACCAAAGTGTGTGGTGAAAAATTGACTTCATACGTTCAGCTGGATGGTGGCATCTACCAGCAGGACAGTGTCATTACAATCTAGGTCGCTGGAAGTCAAAGGCAGCCCGTGGGAAAACGCCAGCGAGGGAGCCTCGGCTTGGAGGCTGGACTGTCCGCCCTCTGGTCGGCAGCTAAAGCAGTGGGCTTGCTGTTCCTGACTCGTTCAGCCATCCCCACCACCAACTAAATTTTAAGAGTCTAATTTAAAACAAGAGGCTTGAATTCAATTGCCTAAAGGGTGGATTGGGAAATTTTGATTTTCAGAGATGCCGAACAGCTGCAGCCTCCGCTGACTCTCAAAGGGCGGCAGGCACATGTGGAGCTGGGGGAGTGCATTACCCTTGAAACCCAGCTCCCTGCTAATTGCACTGGGCTTGGATTTTGATGCTTCATTCAGGGTATCAGAGTTAAATTGACACGGCCTTTGACCTTGAACTCTGTGTTTCAGTTTTGCCTTCCATGAGGCAATAACAACACTTACCTATGGTATTTCAAATATAATCAGGAAAAAGCTCTGAAACGCATCGCAAACTGCATCATTGCATAATAGTACATTTTTATTGTGTCTATATTATCAACAACAGTGTAACATGCCATTAAAGAGACTTACTGTTTTAAATCCCTATGCTACTGATTTCTTTCCTTTTTTGTGGGTGAGCTATGCATTGACAGTGTATGCATATGTTTATCAAAATGCCCTTGAGAAATAAAATAACATGTGAAACTCATTTTTTATTTTCCTGTAAACTTCATAACACTTTCTCAGATTCCATCCTTTGGATGGATTTCCAGTTTATCTTACGTGTGAGAAATGACCTTATAACCTGCGTGTGACAGTTGTTTGGGTTTTATTAAGTGCCCTGCTCACTGGTAGCATTGGGGCATTACTCACAGATATTTGTGTGCTACTACAGAAAGCCAAGGAAAATTATGATTCTTCTATATTTAACTATGTTGTCTTCCTTTTGCCCCACGTCACTTAGAAGTATCTCGCACCAGGATAGGTTTGCTTTTAAATTGGGAAAAGAAAATTGGTAGGTTTTTTCTCTGTAGCTGGCTCCAGCGTTCAGTGCTTTGTAACGGGCAGCTTTCATTTCTGAAAACAGTTTGCCAGCGCTTTAATTGGCTTCTGTTTAAAGGAATATTTCTATGTAGAAGCTGCCGCCTGCACGAAGAATGAGGAGGTAAATTGATTTCCGTGTAGAGTTCAAGGAAAGCTGTCAGAAGAGAAGGAAACACATAGCTGGCATTAGCCCTCTAAAGAATTCGTCTGCTGGGAATCATGGAAAGAGCTAAATCTAGATGAGTTTACTAATAAGGTTAATTTAAAAATTATTCTAAAGGATTATTATTACTATTATTATGAGAGAGGTTTAATATAACTTTTCCTGTTTTCAATCTCAAATGCCAGCAGTAATGACACTTTCCATGAGAATGATATTCATTATAGTGCCCTGGGGCTGTGCACTCTCCTCACCTTTTTTATCTCTGACTCTCTCTGCTGGGTTTAATTCAGCATTAGGTACAATATGATTGTCCTTGCACAGGACACAAGCCGCTGCACACACGCCGGCTTTGCTGAAAGAAGTTGGGAGTCTGCATCTGAAAACGCGCCTTTGGTTAAGACGGTGTCCACAGCAATGAAACTGCCAGATGTTTCACAAGCACCGCTGATGTAAGAATATTGGAAAGGATAATGCTCTAAATCACAACTGGGAGCTTTGGCTGAAGACAAAATGAGGTGAACAATTAGTATTCCTGGCATAATGGGGTAAAACTACAAACGCTGCAATAGATGCTCCATGTTATTAAAAGGTATTGTGATAAGGTTTCTTCTGCAAACACAAAGGCAGTATTATGCAGAGCAGGGTTTTAATCTAATTTATTTTCCGTGCCTTCTATTGACAAATAGCTAATGAGAATTACTCACATTTCCACTGCATCTTATCAAGCATTGCTAATAAAAAGCCCCACTGTTTTGCATGTATGTTGCATCACTTCATAAAATTTTCAGCAGCCTATGACTTACTAAATAAAGTTGTCACTCAAGCCTCATTTCCCATCTGACTGCAACGAATCAAAATGGACACTGAATTAATGCTGAATATTGTCTGTGTTTGATGAGGTCTCTGCCAGATCTCTGTTCTGTCACCTTTAATGCACTCTGCTTGAGGGACTTATCTGATTTCTTATTGTTTCCGGGAAAGGATGAGATATTACAAATCTGTCCCTGGCCTCATCTAATTCATGCCTTTGAAATGTTTTTTCAGGAGTGAAGAGAAATTAAAAAATGGGGAGATCCATCATTACTTTCCAAGAATCCGAGCCAGAAGGGCCTGCAAAAACAGAAGTGGTACTATGTTTTATTTGTTTTGTGTCTAAAATAGTGTAACTGAAGTGTTATTTTTCTTGGTATTGTAAGTAGTTGTCATAAGCTCAGGAAACAAAATAAAATTCAACCTAAAAGCACTGAGGTCTTTTCATGAGATCTGGTAGTGCAGAAACACATAGCAACTGCAGTACAATATTTACAGCTTCGTAGATTCATATCTGCATTTCCATTTTGCATTTGTTAGAGAGCTGTATAATATAGTGAGACAGCAGTAACCCTGTATTTAGTTCCTTAAACCTTTTCTTTATAAATGATTCATGGAATTTGTGTGTGCAGAACCTCTTGCACCTTTGCTACTAATGCTGTGAGTTTTTCTTGGTCCACAGATGAAATGCCTGCTGTTGGTTTTGGGGCTGTTCTTTTGGTGTGGCACACTCAGCCGTGTGCTGGCGGCAGAGGCAGAAGGGCCAGATCACCTGCCTTCCGTGGGCTGCTCCTCAGACAGTGGATACAAGGTCTTGCAACGTCCTTCAGGCATTGACCTGAAGCTCAGGTGTCCTTCTCCCTGAGATGGGGTACCCTGGCCACATCTGCCACTGCAGGTGATTAGCACATGGCTTGGGAGGTGGGAAAATTTCAGCAGCAGAGAGATCGCAATCCAATCTCACCCTTTTCCTCTGGGCGGATCCAAGAACCGAGCTATTGCATAAGGAAAGGTGACCACATCCTTCACCTGGGTTTTGTAGAACAAGGCTGGCACAGGTGCACGTTCATGGAGAAGGCTCAGCAGAGCACAGAGGCATTTCCCCAATGTCTACTGCAATGTACCTACACCTCAGAGAAGGTCAGGGTTAAGAGGCACCTTGTCTTTGCTCACCTATTGGCTAAATTAGGGAAGTCTCGGCGCAGTGTTTTAGACTTCATGAATGCCAGTAAGACTCAGCCAAATGTTGCTGGTCGCCTGTGGGTCAGTGAGACCTGTCAGCAGCACATGGCAACGTACCTTGGAGGCCGGCACTCGGCATGCTGTCTCTCCTAAGTCTTTTTGGGGCTGTACCCTTCTGTGTCCAATTTTTTTTGTCTTCCTGCACCACCCAACACCAAATGCCACAGGCAGTTTTCAGACTATTTAATCATGTGCTACTTTTTTTTATAGCTTTATCCTTCTCCAACACTGCGACTTTCTTGAATAACATCTGCCCTGGGTGTTTGGGTAGGTGAATTTCTTCTGCCCTATCTCCTTCCCGTTTACCACACAGAGTGACAAAGCTGACTGTTACTGGGGTCTCAAAACTACCCAAACCTGAACAAGAAACCATTAACATTCTTCAAGGACAAGTTACTTGTGGGAAGCCAGGATGCTCTGCTCTGTTTCAGTAAAATGAGCTGTCATCAATGAGATGGCTATAAACTATAGCACTATATTTTATGCTGTTGCATCCTGAAATGGCTCTGCACTATTGATGTTTATTTATTTATTTGATGATTAGCAATGCAAGGACATTTAACAAAAAATACAGTGAAACCCTTCCAGCTCACGGTGCCGTGCCACCTTTGTAGCATTGTGCCTGCTACTTACAAATTATTCCCATCTCTCCTGAATGCTCATGATGAAGTACAAGGTCTATTCCAGGCCCCATCATTTTCAAACATGTTAAAAGCATAGTGAAGTAAGCAGAGAATTCATATTGCTGTGCATGGCTGGGATGAGCTATAACTGTAGTATTAGATCTGTCAGGTTTATGATTTACTCTATCAAAAATGCTGCTTTGTTTTAGGCTTTTGTTTTATTTGGCGAGCTTGCTATAGGAATCATAACTGGAGCTCTCATTTACAGCTGCATTCTAGAGCATAGGCAATCTCAGCTAATAATAAAAATATTTGATGACACAGGTCTTCTTGTTGGATAATACACACAAGGGGGTTCGTTAACCATCCTGAGTGTTGCCTCAAGCTGTGTAAGTGCCTTGCAGAAGATATTAATTTTGTATGTTAATGTTTGTGTCATAAGATGTTCTTATTTACACATTGGGACCCTACTAATTTCCACACTATGCTTAGAAGCACAGTTTCTATGTGTTTCTTGCATTTAACATATAACCCTTTTACTTTCATTGGTGAAGCCATCTTCATAAGTCGTGTTCGGTCACATTTATTCAGACAAAGTTCAGAACTAGCCACTGCGTTTTTGGGGAAATGTGTTTGTGTTCAACACACCATGACATTGATGAGTCCTGTGGCACCAGTGGAGGTAAAGTGAGCCATCTGCTCACTTCAGGTGAATGTCCTCCCCAAAGAGCCTCGAGGGAACAAGGCCAGGATGCCGCAGGACTCAATAGATGAGAGGAGCTCTGCCTAGGCTGCAGGTCTGCATGTGTGCATACAATGTGAAAGGATGCCAACAATGTGGTAACACGTCTTTCAAAAGGAGCCTTTTGCAAGAAGCTAAAGAAGCTTTGGTCTACATGGATCCAGTGGGGTGGGTCTTAACAAAGCAATCTGTGCAGCCAAACTGGAAATAACTATCTAGTGGTCCACGTAGCTGCTTAATAAAATATGTAAGGACCAAGCATGAAGCTCTTCTGATCCACGGTTAGCTATTGCATTAAACTTTTCAAGTGGTGCTTATTCATTGCTTCTAATACAACTACCTGTATAAGAAACAGTGACTTGTAATAAGGTTCTTACCTTGATTTGTACTTCTTCTGCCACATCCCCTTGAAGCTCTAAACATGGTCTGGAAATATCTGCTCTCAGCAAACAAAACAACATCCACACGCGATTCGATTTTCACGCAGTCTCTGAGGTAGAACTCGATCTGTGTTTGATGTGGTTCTCACAAAAGAGAGAATTAGTATGCAGCAAAACGCAGGCACACAGAGAGCTGGACACTGTTCAGATTTAATGTTTCCCTGTTTCTGATTTATTAACCCAGTACAAATGCACCTGTTTCTTTTCAGCAAAGTCCTATTCTCTCCCCAGTTTTCCATTTGCACTGCCAGAGGCACAACAAGAATAGCTGGCTTGCTAAAATGTACAGAGTACCCACTGGTTGGGGAAGGATTAGAACCTAAAGCAGTCACAACCTCATTTAAACACAGGTATTTTACTGAACCCTATAGCAGTGTCTGAAAAATCACACTGTATTTCTACATAGTGTGTCAGCAGAAGAGTGGACAAAAAGTTGTGTTATTGATGGAGAGGACAAGAAATCATATGACACTTCATGGTTTTCCCATGGTTCTTCCATGTGTAACCTCCAAGAAATCACTTGGACCATGGTTTTCAACCATGGACTTATGAAGATTTCCCCAAACCACCACCAGCTCTGCTCTACACCTACTTGACCCTACAATGGGTCTTAAGCATCCAACATGTGCAGCTCAGCACTCCCCAGCCTTACTGTTGGAGTATGGATAGGCCAGCACATCCCCCACCCCATCCCATCATCCGTACAAACATGTCCTACTGCTGAGGGCTACTTGGAAAGAGAATTAAAGACTATTTCTTCTGGCAAGGAGCAATACGGCAGCTGACTTAACAGAGCAAATTTTGTTTGTGTGGTTACTAATCACCAGATCAGGGATCTCTCCTTTGCATCTACCTACTGTTTGCTCACTGAAACCCAACAAGCTAAAATCAAACTCTTTTGAGATTATACTTTAGTGAACCCCCACACCGCAGTGTGACTGAAATTCAGCTGAAATTGCCACCTTCCCCAGTTTCAAGCCTGAATAACAAGGTTTGACATGGCTTATCACCCATACACAATCAGAAAATGCTTTTCTGCTTTAAAGTGTTGCACGGCTTGTGAAGAGACTTTCTATCTGTCTGGAGATGGGCTGTATTCCCTGATACTCTGCCTGAGGATGAAGGAACTTGTGAGGAAAGCAAACCAGAGGCACTAAACCTTTCAAGAGATTTCATCCAGTTAGTGTCCTCCCGAGGTTTCAAACAGCAGCAAGAACCTCTGTGGGCTGGCCAGGGTCTTGGAGGGCAGAGGCAATCCCATGGCCACCTTTCCTCCGGGGCGACAAGGGCCCCTGGACCCCCATCCACCACCACCCTTCTAAGTCCCTCTGCTTTTCCCAGGTTTGTGAGCAGAATCCGCCTCCTGCACCAAATAAACCCACTTGAAGGTATCTCAACCGACGCCAACGGGGAGCAATGCGAGGCAACAGTGCAGAACACATGCTTTATGTTTTACTGTTCATCAGCTACTGCTCGTGCTAATGAAATTGCAATTCACTCTGAGTTGGGATATGATCAGTAAGCAAACTTACTGTGAAAATCAGTTTAAATATTTAGTTACTTTGGTTATTGAAATAAGAACTCTGAACAATCAGTGAACCTACATAATGTACTTGGGGGAGAAAATATTCAGTCTCTGGAATATATGGGTGTTCTGGACTGTTGTGGAATAAATACAACTTTGCTCTAATATTGTAACTAAAGAGTTTCTGAAAAATAACAGAATAAACCATATTAAGAAAACCTTTACCCCAGGCTATTATAATGAAGAAAAAGTGTTCCAAATGTGAACTAATGAAGTACAAAGTAATGAATATTTAATTTGTATAATTTACTGAAGTGCAGTTAGGAATCCAAGCGACATTCTTCATAAACACACCGTTCATTAGGCCTTTACTGTGGCTTGCATGCGATCATTACATTTTTTTCCTGTATTACTATTACTGTGGTATTACACAAAGGTGAATGAACATCTCATGAGACCATCTAGAAGGTTCAAGGGAAAAAAGGAAAAGACGAAGGCAGTAGTGTCTATTAAATTTAAATAAGCTACCTGTTTACAGTGAAAAAGATAAAAGACTAAGCACAGCAGAAGAGCAACTGAGAAAAGGAATAGAAAAGGTAATTGAGTTTTACCTTATGGGCTTCTTCACTTGGCAGTGTGAATATTATTGAATTAGCCCTATTACTATAAAGATTACACAAAAGCAGAACAGTGTGAAGGCTTGGTATGAAACTTTAACAATATCAATGGAGGTGAGATAAGTGCTACCAAAACTGCGCACGGGAATGTATCAGATAAAGAATATCGTGGGATTTTAATTTTTTTTTCAATAGAACCGAACTCTGGTGTGATGTGAATTTTAATAGGAGCACACAGAAAAATGAAAATGTGAACAGCAAAAAAGGCCCATGCACAAAGGGAAGGATTTCACAGACACAGCCTGCATAATAAAATATCAAGAGCTGAAATATTTGTATTAAAGTGAATGTCCTTCATACCATAGCTTTAGCAGACTATCCCTTGCCACATCCTCTCAACCTCTAGCTTACCAAGTTGACTATGGCACAAGGTCACATATTTACCTGAAATATGGATTTCACATTGTTTTATAGATCCAAAGTGAGAATTAAACGTCAGCAGATTTAAGTTACCGAATGTGGATCTAAAAACTGTGCTTTTGTTTGACTGAAGAAGATCGAACCAGAGTGGTTTCACTTTGCCTCATCCTCTTTTCCAATTCTTCCTTCCTCACACTCTGACACAAATTTATATCTGCTCCCTATACATTATTTACTTAGTTACTGAGACAGATTTTTCTGTAAGGTGTCTCCCTAGGATCGTCTCTCAAAATCATAGTATAAACCACACACACTCAGTATTTCACACTTTTCCTCCAGAAGGCAGGCAGGGATATCCTATAAAAATAACTGATGTAAAATCAGGCTGCTTTTTCCACTCCATATTTAAGTGGGAGAGCAGGGCTGCCGGACAGGAGAAGTTACTCTGGCACCAGGGGTCCCAATTACCATAAGAACTCCAAGAATCCAGTGCCTCAGGCTGGCAAGGAAACCTCATCGGGTATTAAAAAGAACGTGATTTTGATAAATTATATATTCTAGGAGTGTAAATACGCACCATGCTGCGTTCTGCATTTTGTCTTCCCCATCCCCCCCCCCACCCCGCCCCCGAATGAAAGAGTGAGTTGCCCTTGCCGTGGGTCACCCCCGTCTATTCCCACGCCTTGTTCAGCGCTGGAAGTTAGCAACGCAGCACAACTGGAAGGAGTTTTGGACAGCTGGCAAGCACAGTCCAGGGGGATCTCCTGCCTGTTTGATGTAACTCCTGCCCACTCGAAGGCAGAGCGGGCAGGTAGTTGCAGAGCCTCCCAGGAGCTCAGCCCTGGCAACTTCAGGTGTCGGCGTTGGAAGAGCCCAGCAGGGTGCTGAACCCATACCCCTCCCTTTAGTGAGCTATTTGCAGAATGGAGGAATGCAGCACGGAAATGTGCAGATGATGAGCTGTGAGAGACTGATGACAAAGGGTGAAGCAATTAAAAAAGTGAGATTAGAGGAGAGATGCAAACTGCCATCTCAACATAACCAGTCCTGAACATAACTGCATATGAATGGACAATTTTCAGGTTTCAGCACAGATATTTCTCTTGCTATCTTAGGGTAATTTAACAGAAAAATGAGTAATTCTCATCCTTTTGTTCCTTGAAGAGACCAACAATGACATAACACTAAGGAAGGTGAAGTGAGGCACTAGGATACGGAAAGCAGAGGTGAGCTGAGTGTGTAGGAGCTGCAAGAGCAGGGAGATACGTCAGAGACCTCACTGCTCGGGAGCATATTAGCCTGATGCCAAAAGAGCAATTTAACTTATTACCTTAATTTGCAGTGGCCTCCATTTCCACATACCTTAGTTGGGCATATCGATACCTGCCTTGTGAGGATGTGCAGTGTTTCTTGGGTAGCCAGCTGTGGAGGACAGTCCCATGTTTAGAATTGGATGCCACGCCAGAGGCATCGGTATAATTTCCTGGGAGCCAAACAACATTTTGTTTTATTATGACATAATCCCGTAAAACATTGTCCTCTGGGGCATTCCAGATTTCCTTTGTGTCATAGAAGAATTTTTGTAAAGATGGAGGCTGGTAGGTGACCTCCATGTAGCTCCATGGACCAGGTTTACCTGAGGGGAGAGTTGCCCTGTCATCACCCGCAGACATGCAATGGGAGGAGTGGCTGTGACGCCCTACAGCCTCCCAACTGCCTTATAAACTGCACCAAACCCAACTGCAACCCTGTAATCTTCTCTTCCTCATCCTTCATTCCTGTCGCCAGCTCTTCCTTTTTCTGTTGGTTTTTTTTTTTTTTTTCCCCTTCTTCCCTGTGGTAACACCTGCTCCCCTACATGGGTTTGTCTCCATCCCAACCCAGCTTTGTGTGTGCATTGGTGAGGAAATAACAGCTCTGATGATCAGGTTAACAGTCCGTGGGCTTATGGGGGGACCTGTGATGATGTCAATTGCTTCATGCTCTTGGCAATGTCAGGAACCCAACATACAAACACAATAAAGATTGTGAAAACACGGATTAAGCAGTTTCCCAATATGCCAGATAAGACCCAGCAAGACCAGGTTTTGCATATGCCCCGGCTGTTATCATAGAAAAGACGTAACAAAGAACAGTTGGTGGGATAGAGAAGGAGCTGGGTTTGTATGGACAACTGCACTGAACAGGCATGAAAAGAGGAGGAGGTAGAGCCAGGCCAACTGGTGCCAGGGCAAAAGTGGCTCCTTCTCCTGCACATTTGCCTTCCAGTCAGCACTAAAATGTTTTTCCGTCAAAACCAAATGACAAAATTGGAGCAGAACTGTGGTCAAATGTCTACAGGTAGTCCTTTCCTACTGAAATAACAATTGTGTGTCAATGAGAGGAACAGCAGATGAACATTTGGGAGGAAAAGTTACTGCAAAAAGACAAATTTCTGTGCTGGCTACAGAGGGGGGTAGGGATTATTGAACCATCAGCATCTGAAGTAGTTGCAGAAGAGAGGTGAATGGCTATGATGTGAGCTGTGGATCCAGAACATCCAACCTCTTCTTACACGTTTGCTGCAGTGCTCCACTAGTCCTAACTGTGGACTGGATCACTTTGCAGTGAACTAAATGCTTCTGGCTTCCCAAAAATAACCCAACAGCAGCGATGCTGGTATTGAAACAACTGGTGCCTGGTTCTGCTTGACAGGCAGTGGGATATCATTCTTTATTGTTAAACCATGGATGAAATGTAAATCTTTTCATTGTGTCTAGTGGCTCTTCAGCGTGGTTGTGCAACACTCCTCAGGTAAGAAATTACCTGAGAGCGGCATTTGCTGTTTGGCCCGTAGGACTCTTCAGGATCATGCTGGCAGGATGTGGCTCTCCCTTAAAGCAGGATTTTTATAAGAAATGCTTCCCTACTGTAGCTCCAGAAATACAATGAATTAGACTGGGTAGTACGTCATTTGTATTGATGCCTTTCCAGCCACGAGGCAGGGAGAGCCCCTAATTCCCTGCCTTCTCCCCCGCCTGCAGAAACTGGGAGGAGGTCCCACAAAAGAAATAGGGTCAGAGCGCAGACTTGAAGGTAAGCCGGGCTCAGATGAGAAGATTAAAGGCAATTTGTTATTCACATCAAAATGACTTTGGAGAAATGTTCTATAAATGTTAGAAATTTCATCAGTTTAGTTTTATCATATGTAAGCATATTCCTTCTCCTTCCTGAACATAAATGAACTGGCTTAATCCTACTCTTTTTCATTTAATAGTATTATTATTCCTTTTGCATCTCCCCTGCTGCTTCATATCACTGCTGAGTATTTATTAAGAACTAGTAAAATTCATGGATTTTGCTTGCTTGCCAGGTACAGGAAAATACAGAAAGCAGGCAAATGGCGAAGTTTTGTGCTTACTCAACAGGGAATGCTATGGCTCTAACACACTATTAGATTATATAAAAAAACAGTAAAATTGTTAAAATGAAGCAACAATTTTCACATCTCATGACCCAATCTTGCAAAGTGCTGATGCTGCAGTTTTCACCAAAAAAAAAGAAGGGATGATAAGTATGAAGACGATGGCAGTTTCCATTGCACAATACCACATTATGGGAAACATTCAGGACCAGAAAACACAATTTTTCGATCTGTTTGAATATGGGGATAAGTCTAATAAATTTTCTCTGGAAACACAGACTTTGCATTGCAAATTGAAGCCGCTAGTCAACAGGCTCTCCTTAATCTGCCCCACGCCCAACACCAGTTTCCTTTTCTGTTTTTTTTCCCCCTATTTTTCTTTTTCCCCCCTTTTCTCATGATTCCTCCAAAATTTTTCCCTGTCCCCAAGAACCTACTTTTTAAAACCTTGTTCTCCAAAAGAGAATACGGAGACCCCAGCTTCCTAAAGAAATCCGTACGTTTAATTCTCATTGAAAAGGTGTAGGCTCATGTCTGATATTTGTAACTTCAAAATTTATATTGCAAAACTGTTCTGAAAAGGAATTATATTCATTGTGCATGGCAAATTCTCAGCTCATATTATTAGTAAACACTTCTTACAAACTAGTAAATTATTTTGATAATTTTGTTTCAGTTTTATGACTACATCTCAATTATAATAAGTAAGTACCTATATAAAACCTTTAACATATTACAAAAAAATTCTATTTTGATTTTTTTCAAGTATTTGATGACATGTAGGAGTCATTCAAATTGTGAAAAATGTGCAGGGAGGCCTTCCATTTCAGAAATAATTAAGCATGTTTTATTTAGGTGTTAGTAACATAAGTGAGTCAAAAGGTGTAAATTGCTTGTTCAGTTTGGCTTGGTACTGAGATTACACCCTCAGCCCTAGTCTCAGGCTCCAGAAAAAGGCTATCTTTGTCTCTCACAAAAATGTTGAATTGCCACATCAGGAAAGATAATGCCTACATAGATTACTTGAAGGATTTCTCATTGCTTACAAAAATGCTAAGCTTCACGGTGTGCACTGTGAGCGTTTTCTAAAAAGAAAGGCACAGGGTTCTTTATTATACCTGATTCCAGCAGAAATAAAACTGCAAAAATAAATACAGGGAACTTCATGATCGAGGAAAGATATTACTGTATCATTAAGAAATTATATCCTGCTGGCTCAGGAGAAAGCCTCCAAAATTACAGAAACAACAAAAGCAGAGTTAAACTCTCTAATAATAGGATTTACGGCTCCGTGTTTTATTTCACATGAGTACTTTACAAGTATAAACAAGTAAACTGGCATTTTGTGTCTCAAAGTGCCACTTTGCACCCATAATATAGAGTTGTTTAAAGATTCCTGTGTATATGCTTGGTCTGTGGGTTTGTGTGTGTGTGTATGTGTATGTACACACACAGAGATATATATGTGTTATAAATATACACGCTATATACACACACACTGTATGTATGCTGTATGCATAGGTATATATATCCATAGCATCATGGTTTAACCTCAGCCAGCAACTAGGGTCATGTTACTGCTCGCTCACTCCCCCACCCCCCATAGGGTAGGAAGAAGAGGAAGAAAAGGAGGGAAAAGGGAGAAAAACCTCATGGATTGAGTTTAAGACAGTTTAATAGAACAGTAACACAAAAAGGAAAATAATGATAATAAGAAGAATGGTAAAAGATTATACAAAATAAAGTAATACAACACAAGTCGCTCTCACCACCTGAAGATTGGATGCCCAGCCCATCCGAAGCAGTGATTGCGGATCCCTGTCCCCCAGCCAACCCCCATTTATATACTGAGCGTGACACCTCTGGTATGGAATATTCCATTGGACAGCTCGTTCTGTCTGTGCTCCCTCTCAGCTTCTATGGGAAGCTGAAAAAAGTCCTTGACTAATATAACCATCGCTTGACAACAACTAAAACAATACACATTATCGACATTCCTTTCATACTAAATCTGAAACACAGCAGCCGCTAGAAAGAAAATTAACTTTATCCCAGCTGCAACCAGGACACAGAGATATCTAAGTTTTCCCCATCCCTGGTTTTGTGGAAAGAGAGTATTTTTTTCTCCCTCTCTCTCTCTCTTTTTTTAAATAAAAGGTAGCTAGAAAGCTATGTGTAAGTTCAGCCACCATATACAACATTGTACTTAAAATGGTGATCAGTCACAAAAAGCGGGAGAGTGTGCATATGCACAAAGTGTGTCTCGTAAATTAAAACTTATTCTGTGCCCTCGTTATTTCCATCAATGATATATAGAAGGCAGTAGGATTTGTGGTCTGGTGCTTGTAAAGACTGATTCAAGATATTTAATAACTTGGGACCATCAAGTAAATTCTTTTGACCAGCCACACAGAGAAATTATAGGCACCACCATGCTGACAGCCTGGGAAGACCTTGTAGATCTGCAGCACTCACAGAACATGGGAGGACACCCAGGAAGGGAGAGGAACAACCCACATTACAGAAGGGTTTAGTTTAAGCCAACTGGTAGTACAGAAGTTTAGCCTTCTGTTAACAGTGAATACATACTTTCAGTATTTACCACTCCAGATGTAAACTTTTAGGAATAACCTGAGTAGGATGAATGTGAAGGCCTCAGGAATCAATTCTGCAAAGATGATAAAAAAATGAATTGTGGAGGAAAATAACAAGAGGGACTTGTGACGTGACCCTCAATTACTTACCACCTGCACAGGTTATATGCAAACGTATAGCGGGACATATGGACCCCAGCTTATGACCTTCTGGAAGGGTAGAGCCTCAGCACGTGTGGATTTCTCAGTCGTAAACCAAATCTGTCTCACTACTCTTGCTAGTCACACTATGGATGATTTGAGTTGGAGCAGCATCTGAAATATTATTTCACCAGGAAAAGAAAAGGTTGAAGGTCATGGGTGGTGCTGTGTTTGTGCCCACCTTACTCTTCACCCCAACGAACAGTCATGGCCATTGGTGAGCATCAGGAAAGAAAATAAATTGTAGAAGACCTAGTCTATGCCCTCCCGCTAAGCAGTTTCAATTATACTTTAAATGAATTATCTCATTGAGAGATATCACTGGAAGGAGGAAAGGGATAGTAAAAAGTGTTTATGGGCAACTATAAAAACTGGAACTTTATATAGGGACTTGAAAACAAGGATTTTGAATTTGATATGTTCTTGGGACCCAAGGAAGATACCCAGAGGTGAGGCACCAAAAAGTCATGACAGTGACATTTTGGCTGATCTGGAAGAACAGATATCAGAGAGGCTAATAATTCATCTCCCAGAGAGGAGAGAGAAAGAGATGTCTCTGACAATGCTGGAGGTCTTCAGGGGCAGCCTTGGAAATTCAGTTCTGGAGATCCTGAGTTTGATACGGGGGTTACGATGGGAGCCAACTCAAGGTTAAATTCCAAAGAGAAGGAGCTATGAGCCTGAGGGCATGCAGATGGCAGTGGACTGAGAAGTAAATTTGAGAGCTGTTAACACAGTCAAATGGATGAAGCCACTCAGAAATAAGGAGTAGATTAGAGGAACATGGCAACCACAGACTTGCACTACTACTTTGTATTTGGATATGTCTTTACATTCCATAGATCAACACCTTATTTACCCAATGTGCAGGTTCCTGGGCCATTAACAAAATGAGAAGTATCACAGAAATTACAAAACAGAGTAGTGAACATACGTCTTTACAGAGGAGACACAGGCAGCTTGTTGAAATGACCTTCACTGTCCCAAACACTATAAAAATGAGGCCATTCTCACTTGATGAGCTTAGAAAGCTGACTGCAAACTTGCATGCAGGAAGAGATGACATTTGTTTAGAAAACGCACGTGGGAGCATGCTTGGCCCTACCCAAATCTTGATGCTGAATTAACTGCTTTTCTGATTTTCTCAGGACTGATTCTTTGAAGCACTGGCATTTTATTATACTTCAACCAGGCATTTAATAGTAAACAATTCACCACATGATGTCTGGTGAATATCAAAGTCTCATTTGTAATGAAATAAATGAAAACTGCCAAAAGTTAAAAAAGCAAATGTGTAAAGCATACCTTTGCCTTTGAAATTAACTAGTTTCAAAACATCTCTTACACCAAATTGGAGCGAAGCAAACAAGGAACCTGGAGAGACGCAAGAAGATGGAACCAGACCAAATGACAGATCACAAACCTGGGGAATCAAGTGCAATATGCAAATGGTGGTAATCAACAAGGATAACAAGAAAAGCATGATCAAAGCTAAACTCTTCTGATATGAATGACTCCTATGGCATGCTAGAAGTGCATTAGCACCCTGTAACCACAATAAAAGAGCCCAACAAAGTAATTCGTATCAAAGAGTAGCGTGCAGAAAGAAAGAATACATAATAAAGTAACACATGGTAAGCAGGTTCCACCTCCTGCCTACAATTAACTCAAGAAAGTGAAAAATAGTCTCACTGAGATGCACGACATTAAAGCAAAAAAAACCCCAAACCAGCAGCCGAGATTCTGCGTAAAAGAGCTGAAAATAATTGAAGAACCGAAAACATGATGAAGCATAGCAGACCTCTCAGGAGCTGTGGAACTAATCAAGCCACGTTTCCTAGGGATCCTCTATATTCCTTATCTTCTCTGGTAATAAACCCAGCTCCCCAGGTTCACATGAATCCCACTGCCAACATCTGTTATGTCCCCTTTGCAGTATTTCAAGTCCCATGCACACTGCAGTCCCCGTGTCACTCTTATCGTCCTTCCACTTCACTTACAGCCCCGCAATACCCTAACAACCCCCTGACAACAGCCTCAACATTTTCACGGCCCCTTCCATGTCTCTTACACCCTTCAGCAATACCCTCCAGCATGTCCCATGTTCCCGGTGTCCCCACTTGAATAAGTTCTGCTTGCTCCCATGTCCCTGATGCTTCACAGAGTCACAGAACTACAGAGATTGGAAGGATCTCTGGATGCCTTAAATTCAACCCCCTGGCTCAAGCAAGGTCAACTAGAACAGGTTGTTCAGAGCCATGTCCACTTGGGTTTTGAATGCCTCCAGGGATGGAGACTCCACAGCCTCTCTGGGCAGCCCTCATAGAAACCCTGTTTGACCACCGTCATAGAAAATATTTTTTTTTCCTTACTTTTAAAGTGGAATTAACTGTACAATACCTAGCTTTGTCCTGTGACCCCAATATGTCTCCCAGTGTGTCCAGCTCTGAGCCCTACCACATTTACCTGCTCAGAGTGCCTTGAACCCCAGATCTACATGCCTCGCACCAGCATGCAGAGGCTGACATCTCCCATGTCTTCTACCAGATGTGCTTTGCTTGCTGGCCAGGCAGAGGCTGGGACACACTGCGCCCTGCTCCAGGGTGTGACTGGGACAGCAGGCAGCCTTTTGGCTGCTAGACGGACCAAATACAACCATCAGGGCTGAACTGTCTCTGCCTTCCCTCAGTCATTAGCTAAAAAAGTTCCTTTCCTCTATGCAGCCATCCATTCAGATCTCTCTCTGGCATAAAATTGTCCCTTGACTTGGCTCAAAACTGGCAGTGGCTTCAAAAACTTTTGTCAGGAGCTAACAAAGAAATCCCAAACTTAAATGAGGGTGTTTATCCCTTCACATTGACAATGCTTTTAAATTAGAATCCGAAGCTACTTATATTTTTCTAAAATCAGGTGGGAGGAATCAGTCCTACAAGTAACATAAACATCTGTCTGTAGACTGTATTGAGAATAAAGAGATGAGGCTGGAGATTGGTCTGGCAACCCAAAGACACGTTTCAGGTGTTCACAACGGACATTATCACTGTTTCTCTTCAGCCAGGGAAAATACTTCAGAGCCAATAATAAGATCATTTCTGAAAAAAGAAAAAGAACATACTTCAAGAGTCTTTAACCATGCAATGTAATCCGTAAAGAATACAGCTGCCAAAATCCCTGGGCATTGGTCTTTTTAATGAAGCTTTCAGGGAGCAACATGAGATTTGAGCAAGAGAAAAAAAGCATGATGCCAAATTCACTTGATAAATCAGTGAATGGCACCGAGCACCCCTTAAGCTCAGAGACCGTTTTTCCTCCTTCCAAGGAATCTGCAGAACAAGAGTCATATAAAAATAGCTCATAATAAAAAACAGGTTGCCTGGGGAAAAGAGTAAAACTGTTCTAAAATAGCATCTGAATCTATGAATGGAATGAACTAATTTAATAACACTGAAAAATATTGCAGAAACCAGCTTCCAGCTGAGACAAGTTTAGTAAAGCTCTTCCTGGCTTAGTATTTTGGGTCACCTGGTGGAAATGCGGTGAGGGTATCAGCTGGAGCCTCAGCTGTGCTAATGTGCAGGACATACATTGGAAGTCCAGATACCAGATGGGGGATTTTGCTAACTGCTTAAATCGGCTCTCATGGCTGGCCACCAGTTGGCAAGTGCAGGAGCGTTTCTAGGTTTCTATTATGCTAAAAAGCGTGATAGCAACGGGGGGAAATGAAGAGCAGGACAACAAAGCTAACCCTCTTCCCAAGCAAACATAGAGGTGGTTGGTGTCTGTGTGATTGTAGGAGACTTGTATTTGTCATTGAAATCTGGCATGTAATGATTCTCATTTTAAAGACAAAATAAATAAAAATATACAGTATACTTACTACATGCACACACAGATATATACACAGACTTTTAGCAAAAAGGCTGTAATGCAGGAAAATCTATCGATATTTAAGTGTGTTGGAATCCTGAGTCTGAGATAGCTACATACTGAAGTTATGTCTTTTGCTGTTTTAGCATTTTGAACCTGTTTTCAAAGCTACTTTTCATTGATTTAGGAGCCAGGCATCTATCTTTGAGAAGCTTCAATTTTTTTTAGCTTAAATTTTCTGCAAACCTGAATGCATATTTTTTAAGGATACCGCTGTATAGCCTGATGAAAACAACTGCACAGCTAAGACTGTCTCTACTCGAAGATCCATTATTTCAAATACAGTCCTATGTTCATTATCAAAACAATTCCCAAACCTGACCCAGAAACCTGAGAAACTCAGAGTGCAAGTAGGGTCAGTCCATGATATTACATATCCAAATGTCAATTCAGTTGGCTGGTAAATTGGTACTTTAGGCTACTAAATCCAACCTCAGTGGTAATACAATAATTTCTATTGCACTTGGCACAATGTCGCAGAAAGCCCTCCAGTTCTTCTGCAGTCTCTGGAGGGAAGACAGATTTTAATGATTGTGAGGGCTTCTGAATCTTCCTCGGAGGACCTCACGGACACTTCAGGTCGTCACACACGGAAACTAAGACAAATCTGGTAATTCCAATCAGTTTATACACTCCATAGCCAGATGACGCATATTAACTTATTATCAAAAAGTAGAAAACATGATAATACATTAGAAAACTATGTTATAGTAGGAAAACATAAAAAAAGAAAGCTATTTCCACATCTTCCCCTTTACTGTATCTCTCCGTATCACTGTACTTTGCTATCTTTGCTATCTTTAGCTTACTTCTACTTGCTTACTACTTCACTATCACTTTATTGTATAGCTACCCTTTCCAACTCAAGCACCCCAAAAGTTCATAATGCACGTTAGGAGAATTTGGGTCAGGATCCAATACAGCTGACATCCTACTCCCTTTGTGACCATTGGAATAAGAATGATGAATGTCAGTGCCTGAGGCTATGGTGGCATGTGGATTGCAGCTGATACCAAATGTGAACATCAAGTTTAAGATTTTTAGAGCTACGTGGGGACATCTATCTCACTTCCAACTTTTGGCTTTTAGCTAAACAGGGACCTCTTATATTCTTAGAAGCAAGTTACCTTTCCTGAGAAAGGAAGGGATTTTTAATTTTTAAATTTAAGAATTTTTTTGTGCCTCTGAAATGGATGAAACCCTTAACCTGTGGTAAGCAATACATGAATTGGGTACATTTGAGACTTACACCAGCCATCTTCTCTAAATTATAAAGTTAATCAAGACTCGTATCTCAGCACAAGAACTCAAAAGAAAACTCTCTCTTTAAAAGAAATTAGTAACTTTTGCTGATAACTAGTTTTGATTTGTGAGCCAAAAGGATATAATCATGTGGAGAAGAGGCAAATAATCCTCAAGTGGAACAATTAAATTCTGATCAATTGAGGCATAATGACAGAGCAATCTTCTAAAGCTCTGGAGGTGTCTAACCTTTCTCTTTATTAAGTAAAGATAATCTACAATTACTGTGTTTAATTATTTGCAAAGGTTCTTTGTATTTTCTGTCCTTGTAAAAACTGCTATTCTAAACTGATTTACTTTTTAGCATGGTTATTTTTCAAACCTCAAAAGTAAATCTTTTCATATTTCCTCATTTTTATATGGTGTTGAGCACTTCAGTTACTTTTCCCCATAACCCCTAGTTTTGAGCATGATTTTGTAGCTTGGGTTGGAACACCCTCATGGCCATATCCAGTGCTTTTAGTCTAGGGTGTTGTTCAAGTTTGTCTTTCTACTCACTAAGCCGCTGTGCAAGGGACAAATGCCACCACCACTTCATTTTGCCTGAACAGCGATGGGACCCGTCTCCTGCGCAGGTGTCAATGCAAGGTTCTCATAGTTCCATGTCCTGAGGTCTTTATGGTGATGCTTTGCAAATGGATCTGCTGGTAAGGGTAAGTAGATGGGTCAGGCATGGATCTGGAGCTGAAAAAAGTTTTAGGTACCCTTACTCTGATTTAAACAAACTGCGTCCCACCACTTAATCTTCAGTCTGGGTCTACCTGGCAGTACAGATGAGCTTTGTGGTGCACCTCACAATTCACACAAGCTCTCTGGGAACATAGTGTAGCTCTCTTCCTTCTCATGCATCCAAGATTTCCTCCAGAGAAAGCCAGGACTTGAGGGGAGACCCTATTTATTCACCCTGGTCTCTTCTCAGCTGCCTGTGGGGATCTAGCCCAGCTGCACCACGAGGGACCGGGATCCCAGCATAGACCATGCAGTCGATGGAGAGGACCTGACTCACCCTTGGGAGAAGCTCTTCTCTCTCCTCTGAGAATACAGGGACCTTTGGGTAAGCAGGCTCCTATCCTAAACCCTTACAGTTAGGTGAGATGAATTCAGGCAATCTTTAACTGAAGCCAGCTGAGGAGTGCTGCTTACCACCCTTTAGTGGGGCTCATACAGAATACGATCAGATTTAACTCAGCCTTATCAGAGTAACAAAGCCCATTTAAATAAAATCAGGCATTCATTAAGAAACACAGTGAGATTTTATTTAAAATGCTGATGTTTTGCAACCTTTTTACACCTCAGGTACACATCCTGCACTTAGGAAAACTGCAGTGAACATTGCCGTCTTGTTTGGCAGGCTTTAAACTGTTAGGACTTATTTATTTATTTATGCAGATTGGGAGGTTTCCCTCTGTTAATGCGCATATTTTTCCTTGTTTTAGTACAGATGTTTTCATATGCAGCTGCAAGATAAACGTCAGTCATATCATAAAAAATCCTCTGTATGATGCATGTGTTTCCAAAAGTGCCCAGAAATGAATTTTAATGTATAGAATATTTGCATTTCTTCTTCCACTAAAGAGGGGCAGGGGTATAATCTCAGCCTTACCCTGATTTATACTTCATGGCAAAGTACGTAAAAGAACATAAATACTATTACTTCAATTTTCTATCATATTTCATGCATATTTTTTTTGCTTCTTCTTAGTAGTGCTTTCCAGCTTCATCTGTTTACTGCTTTCCTCATGAAAGAAATGAGCATGTTGATATAAAATATTACATCAAATACACCTGTGAACATGCAGGCCTGTTTCCTGGATTTTAGAAAATAAAGAGATGTTTCCAAGCTTCTGCTTTGCTACAGAGAAAGGGGACAAACAGCTTTGGTTAATATCTTTAAAAGTGCTGATAGACATAAAAATGTGAGCTGCATTCCTACTTCATTCATACATTAAAAGGGGCTGAAGGGTACTCAGGAACAGAAGGAAATGGAATTAGAGGAATAGGGTTGCTTGGCAGGGTAACTGGAAAAGTCTTGGGCTTTGGGGTTGGGAATGATACTAGAATTAATGTAACTAACCATATTGCTATAGTCTGCAACTGTGAAAAGGGTACTGGGAAAAAGGGAAGGGTTATGTATGTTTTTTACATATAGTGGCAGTTTATTTCCTAAGATTGCTGTTGGAGCAGAAACCATATTTCACATTAATATCACTTAATATGTTATTCATTGCCCTGGGCTCCAGAAACGAGCAGTGAATTAGGTCATGGTGAATAAATACCTATCAGTGTCCATCAAATGACATTCCTCATCTCTTTTCCCTCTTTCTTCTTTTCATGTGGTATCAAAATCTCATTCTGTTGTTTATCAGGCAATACATGACAGAGCAAACCTTTTTGGGGGCGGCTATAAATATATAGCTCCCATTACAGCTCGAGTCAATCTCAATACAAATGGTAAGGCTGATGTAAATCCCCCTCATTTTGATGAGGTATGTGCTGCATTTGGTCAAATGAACACATTTTAAATGACCCTGAACTAATTACCTCTCAATGACATGGCGCAGGGCCAAACCAGGGGCCAGCGCGAGCTGCTGGAGCTGAGGGGTCTCCGTGCTGCACCCAGGTCCGTCACCCCCTTCCCTCCCTCCCCTGGCCTACGGGGTGACCAGGGCTGATTTTAGCAAATGCCGGCTAACAAAAAATGGCTTCTGAAGCTGCTCATCAGCAACTTGATAGCTGCCCTATCCTTATTTTTTTTTTTCTTTTTAGAAAATGATCCCATTTTCTTTTTGATCTCACGTCCTTCGCCTCAGACAGTTGTTGATATATAGCTATTTTGATATACATTGACATGTGGCTCCTGAAGTACTAAATAACTGATTCAGGCTGCTGTAACAGTTAATTTATAGCCTGCAGACACAACCTTAGCTCCCAATGACGCCCAGGCTGTGTGGAGGTGACATCCTCCATCACACAAGAGGCAGTTCCTCAGACCTCGGTACTACCTGATAATGGAGGCTTAGCAATCTACCTAATCAAAATCTGATCAGAGCATTAAAATGAATGGGATAGTGGAGGGTTTTAATGATAATTAGGGGCTTGTAGCATTGTCCAGGTTTTTAAATCATATTTACAGCAATTCTTCTAATAAATGCCTATTACAATCACCAGGGCAAGCTTGGTGGCCTGCATTTAGCCATGCAATAGCATTATACTACTTTATCGACCACTGACGCCTGTCCCAGGCTCACCACTGGCCCCATGGCTGCTGGGTTGCGTTCAGTGAAAGCATGGCATGTGCCCTGCACTGACCGTCAGAAATAAAGCTCACCAGGCACTGCCAAGGAAAGAAGTGAACAGAAGTCTCTATGGAAAGTTTTCTGGGAAAGCAGAGATTTATGCTTGCAACCTGGATTAAAAAACAAAAATTGGCTGCTCTTCTGATACTTTCAATCAGTTGCTGAGGGGTACTGCCCTTTTGTTGTCTGGTTGGAATGAGAACTAGTTTGGGCTATATGGTTTCCCAATAGGGGAAAATTCACTTTAAATACCTAGTTAGAGACCTGTTACTATTTTAGGGGAATGCCCTGGAGGCCTCCACCTTGTCCCTTCTATTTATGCATTTATACTGCTTTAGTTAAGACTGTGACAGCACTTCTGTCATAGCTACTGTATTTTTCAGAGGTCATAGGATCTTTTCTAACACTGTAATGTGGTCATAAAAAAATTGCTTTGGGCTGCAACCTATATTACAAGTTTTGAGCCCAGAGCAGACTCATTTGATGAAATCAAGTCTTCCCCAAATAGCTGGGTGTTTTTTTGAAGCTCTAAAAGTGCAAAACATGGACTGGTTTTACTGACGGGGATAAAATTTTGCTGGACTACCTTTGTACAAGAGTTCACAGCAATGCAGGGGAATAAAGAATTAAAACAGAGCTAAAAATCAGCATTGTGCTGACAATATAGGGTCACTGAGCACTAGACTAAAAAGCTGAACCACCACGAACCCGGCCCAAGGCTGACTGGAAGAATGTTAATGTTGGTGGTATATTTAAACAGGTGGGATCATGGTCTTCCTGATATGTCTGTTTTGTGAGACATCAGAGAAATGGGCTGTGCTCATGCCTTTATTTCATTCATTTGGTGGGGACAGTTTCTAGCTGTCCTTCGTGGGGTGCACTTAGAAGAATGTTCCTGCCTGAAACATAGAGTAAATCTCTGTATTATTTAAGCAGGAATTTCACTTTTGCCATGGCAAGGGTTTTAATGAAGAAAGACAAAATCCTCTTTCACCTCAGCCACAAGGCCCTATTTTTTAAGAACATAAAGTCAAAGTGAATCAATGAGAGGTGTGAAGTCAACATGAGTAAGCTACAGCACATTAAACCACAACGTGTCTGCTTTCACACAGAAATGAAACGTCTGTAACTGGCTGTGGCTTAGTCCTAGAAGATACTGTCTGAATGCTGACTTTACAAATTTAATTCATCCACCCAACCTTCTCTGGGTGTCCTTGTGTAGATGAGCCCTAGTGAATACAGTGAGTGACTCTTGTACGTTAAACTGGATCTCTGCAGATGCTTCTGCTAGTTGACGCTTCTTTTCATTTAAACTATACTCAGATAAAGACTCAAACTTTATACCCAGGCAAAGTTTCCATTGAATTTTAAGGAAGACTGATCCAGACTTCAGATCCCAGTCTCCAGAATGAGAGGGGGTATTTTTGAGAGGGTAGGAGTCCTAGAGTCTCTGGGTCAGTAGCTGTAAGAATTATTAGAAGTAGGAAATGAGATTACAGACTCAAATAAAGGGGTTGATAACGGTACCTGGTAAATAAATTCAATAGAAAAAGCCGGAATGTTGCATTGTGAAAAAGCAAGATAAGTGTTCAATGAAAGATGAAGATTTACGTCCCCTTTCAGTAAACAAACTAGGTTTATTCAGAATTTGCAGATACTGGACAAGACTCGGGGCTGTTTTGGAGGAAGAAGTTTAAGTTATGGTTAGGACAGGCTAAAATAGTTGGATGTTTCCAAAGAACTCTCTCTTTCTTGAACACGGGCAAGCACGGTATTAGCCAGCAATTACAGCTCCAAAGGGGTGTGCAGGAGAGAGCCACAGCACCTAAGCCACCTCTGAAAAAACACAGTTACCCTTCAAGCCCACGTCCTGACAGAAGAAGGATGCATGCCCTGAAGGGCTGGAGCAGCCCAAGGTCAAAACAGGGCAGGGAGTAAGTGGCAAAGTTGGCCACGAAGCAGAGCAGTAAATGAAGGGCCAGTCGGTTTAGGGTTCACGTTTACTCAATACCAGTTAACGCTGGGTTGCACTATTTAATGTGACACACTGTATAACCACAGGGAGCCTCCCTTTTATTCTGAAAGGGACGCTGGAAATACCCAGGTTTATATTTACAATAATTTATGCTAGGATATGGCATCTCGCAGTCTTTTCTACATAACGTCTGAGGGTCTGAACAATTTTTTACTGTCCATGCAATTATCTAGGGAGCACAAAAAATGCAAGGGGACGGTGATTAAAGCTGGGGTAGCTCTAGCTGACAAATACATTAAAGATAAATTGGTATTACTGTCCGTTGTTTAAAGCCACTGGACACTAGGTTTGGCAGACTGATTTGACTGTGTTCTTTTGTCTTTTCCCATGGATAATTTTATCTCCTCTTGCTTCAAAAGCTAACTCGCTTCCTTTGAAGGACAGTAAGCCTGACAGGGTTCAAGCTAAGCTTCTTGAACTTAAATCCAGCATGGCTATTCCCTGACTGAATCGGCTTTAACTTGAATTGTGTGTCTCTAATATTTCACACTGTTTCAATTACACTCCACAGCAGCTGAGGACTCCGTGAATTCTAGTGCTAAATTTAATCAAGTGCTCCTCCAAGGTGGAAGAGAACATATCTTTGGAATTAATGGAAAGAGACAAATGAAATCAATCCCTGGGATCTTGGTTCTGTCCACTCTGCACCAGAGGACGTCCCAGAGAAAAGACCTTCAGTACCAATTGAAGCCTGAAGGCTGATAATGCGAGAACTTAAAACTGCAAGGTATGAAACCCATGAAGAATGGTACACTTCATCTGGACTGTAGAATCAACAAGAATCTAATAAGTTAATCAGATCATCACCATTCGACTGCGCATAAATTTGAATTGTTTCTCCATTATGAAGTGCTTGTCTGTAAATTATTGCAGAGAAAGCCATTTTCAAATTAACGTTTGAGCTATTAGAAAATACAAAGGGCATTTTCATTAATTGGAGGCAGCTTTTCTTCCTCTCTCTTTATCATTACCTTTGTTACCCAGAATCAGTTTAGCGCTCAAATTTATTGATGTGTATGATTCAGTGGCATTATTTGTTTAGAATTTGTCCTATACCTGGTGGAATAAACTCATTAAGTGTAAATGAATAGTTATGTAGTCATCATCTGAAATGAGTCACTGCAGTTCTCTGAAGTCATTACAGTGCCTTTGAACACAGCTGGAAAGAAAGCCTCTGTGAAGGTTACAGCTTCCCTCTCAGAGTTTAACCACCATTAATTTTCAGCCCTTCCTTGCAATGGCTTCTTGTTTACCAACAGTGAGACTCATTCTTCAGCAGGAGACCGGGACTCCCCATTCTACCTGAGGATGTACCAAAACCGCTGGCAAAACGTTCCATATTTCTGCTGCCACAATGCATTTGTTTTCACAGCGTATAGAAGCTGGGATTCAGAAAGAAGGACTTTATTTGGGAAAACATCTGCTTTAAAATCACTGTTTTTGGAGATAATTATAAGGTACGGCTTCTCCTACAGCTGACAAACTGCCACTGAAGGTTGAAGGAAGAGGGGAGCTTGCAGATTGCAGGACGCATTGTGTAGGATCTCTGTTTCACTAAAACTTCCCACAAGGACAGGAATTCTTCATTTCAGGTTAGAATTCCTGCAAGGGAACATACTGTATGAAATTAGTTAAGGCTAACTTGGGCATGGCCCTCTCTTTCTTGAGAAATAAATGCCTCCATAAGCTTTGCCTACCTGTTTGGACTCTTCATGATATGGATAAACTGATCTATGTTTTGAAAATACTCCTATCATCCTAAGCACCTACTCTGATGTCCAGTATGAGGGAGACTTGGAAGGTGTTTGCAGTAGCACAATACACCACAAGAGAACAGACAGAGGATTCCTACTCACTTTTTACTCACAATTGGAATATCTCATTGCACCAAAGGCAAATCTGTATAAACTAATACAACCTGTTTCAAAGTCAAAACGTATCACGTTGCATCCAGCATAAGCCTTTTGAAAATCCTATTGCACGAGAGCCATTTCACTGAGAATACTGCGTGCTAGAAAAAACGTAAGAAAAAATTCTTGCTAAAACTGACATTATCTAACCATCTTGCTCACAGCTATGAACAGCTCAGTTATTTGAGTTTTTCATCCAAATAGCCTTAATATATTTTGTAAGCATGCTGCCTATGTTTCTTCTCCCTGCTTGCTCAAAGGCTGAGTTCGTTTGTCACGAGGCCAGAGACATCTATGAAGGGTATATCAGATGTTTATGGCATTTGTAATATTGCCCTCAGGCCAATGAGTTCCAAAATACGTTAGACTCCCTCCACCTGTTTTTACAATGCTTGTGGAGTGCAGGTATGGTTGCAACAGTTTTTACATGAGATGTGAGCCAATGCCCACTGAACTCAGCAGGATTTTTTCTTTCAAGTTCTGGGGATTTCAGATCATGCCTATGGTTGTTGTTATTTCACTTTAGACAACTTAACAGGAATTAGTTCTAATTTCTTTTCCTCTTTTTTTTTCTTTTTTTTTTTTTTTTTCCCTGGCACAGGAATGTAATTAAAGACTTGGGGAGACATTTGAAATGTAACCAATGAGACATTTGATATAGTGCAAATAAAGTTTGCTTCAATTAGGAATGCAGAATTGTGTTACACAGCACATTAAATGGCACATTAACAGATGTAAATGCTACCATCAAATTAAAAACGGCTAGTTCGCTTGTTAGATTATTTTTTGTTACAGTAATTGTGCAGTTTTCTGGTTTTCAACAGCACACGGAGAACCAATCCAACTTTTCTTCTTTACTTGTGGGTTTCTAGAAGTGGACAGATGTAACTTGTCTCCCAGGAAATACTGGACTACTGCATGCAAAACAACACATTAAAGCAGCAGAGATAGGAAACGTTCTTTTAAATCGCACAAGTCCTTCACAGAAAAAAATATTTTAGCATCAAAAAGTCTAATTCATTTTGCAAACTGCTTCAAATATTACTTCTATACAGAGCATCCCTATTTTAAGAATTCACCATCTCTTGGAAGTAAGAAAACGAAAATCAGAGTAGTTGAAAAGGTATTTACGGAAGAAAGGCAGCAATGCAAAATGGGTAACCTCAACTTGGTTGAAAAATGCTTAGTTGTTCCCCAAAAGGTTTTCTGGGGGAAAAACATTCCTGTAGAAAGGCAGCTCCCCGGTGCAGGAGACCAAAGCAGGACCCAGGAAAACAAAGCAGCAGGTACTGCTGGACCAGGAAGGGCTTGTTGCTGTGCCTCCATCTGCAGCAAGTTCTCTCGCTGCAAAGGGTGGGAGATTTGTTTGTAGCAAAGCTGCACCTCAGGCAAACTGACCTCCCAGAGCCTTTTTGGCCTCCACTGATGTCAGTGTGAGAGTACAGGAGCACAAAACACAAGAGGTCACTGAGTTATACTGGTCTGTTCTCTGCCCCATAATGGCATCTGGGACACTTTTCCTAACCTCACACCCCAGTTCCCCTATTGAACCTCAGTCAGAGTATTTGAACTTAACTCTTCATGGGGTAGAAGCTCAAAACCTGCCAATATGTCAGGTGATACCATTGCACCGTGAGTCATCCGAGTTGATTAGCTAGAATTCTTTGGCCTCTGAAGGACAAGGAGGGCATCCTCTTGCTGACCTGGTCCTGGCAAAGCTTTCCTTGTTCTTGGAGGTGCAGTTAATTATTGCAATTACTCAGAGGCCCCAGCTGAGATCACAGGCTGTGGCAAAACACTGTGTAGCAGGGGCTCTGGGGTGCCTGTGGGCCTTGGGAAGGCTCCACCACCAGTGTTACTAGTGCATCTCCTGCAGCAGTGCAGCTCCTTGCCCACAGGGCAGGCTCACCTGGGGAAACATCTCAGGTATCTCAGCACGTGCAGAGCATAAAAGCCAAGGCACAGCTTTCTGAAGCCACATGGATGGGTCAGACACACAAGCCCTCTCTCTTGAACGGGGTGAGTTGTATGGTGACATGGTTCATGGTGTCCGGGACACTGGGTGACACTCAGTGCATCACTGGGAAACACTGAGGCAGCCTCTCTGCAAACACCGACCCCCTGAAATGTCAATGCTGTCTTATACACCTAAGTTAGATGTCTGAGACAGAGACTTGCAGCCCGGAGCCACCCCCTGCCATCCAAGCTCTGCCACAAAGCAGTGCAGCTCTGGCGTTACGAAGGACAAGTGGGATTGAGTGAGGCCTCTGCTTGCTTGCTCCTTCTCTGGCCCTTCTGCTCTTGCACGGCCACCCATACTGCAGCCAGCCTCAAGGGGAGACAGAGACAGGGCCATCCTACCAGTCTGTGTGAAACAGTCGTGACTCCTCTCAGTGTTTCCATTTACTTTTGCCTTCACAGTCCTCCGAGGTTCCTCACACGGCCAGGAAATATTTTCTTTCTAAGTTATTCACTCATCCAGCTTTGAACGAACTCACTGCACAAAGCGTCTCAGTAATATTCTCCCATTTTCTGGCAACTTTTATGTTCATTTGCCTCGTAGCTAAGTCACTCAGAAATGAGAAATGAAGAGTAAACTCATCTTTTCAGAAGAATCATAAGAGAGTTTTCATTTCCTTATTTGAAGACTTCTGATCTTAAGCAGAGGAAAAGCCCCAGCAAAACCATACCTTTGCTCATACATCTACTTCATCTCAGTGTGCAAAATTAGATCATTACAAGCTGCAGCAGCTTAATCAAGCAGCCTTTGAAACACAAAGGCCTCTGACTCTAATGGAGTTAACAGAGGCTTTTTTTTTTAACCACTGTTCCCATAATGTTTAAAGTCATTCACGTTTCCACAGAGTGCTTGCTGATGATTATGAGCAATGAAGCTTTGGACCCAGTTATACCTGTGCTTCCATCTGTTGTTGCAGAAACCAATTCTATCATTGCTACTTTCTTGTTAATGACCTACTTCTTGAACTCATTTAAGATACCTGTTCCCCTGCGCTCTTCTTCATCTGTGGTGTCAGTGGAATAGTTGCTTTTATATTCAAATGTCCTGAGCACAAAAATTGCCAGTTGAATTATGTCTGTCCTGGGTGTTGAGCTGGAGAAGAGAAAACACATTCATTTTCTACAGCTTGTAACGAACTGATTCTCCAGTTGTTGAGGCACATCACCTGACAGCAGCTCCTGGTTTGGGAGGGTGCTTTTATATCCACTGGCATGTCATTAATGACAAACTTGCTTATCTGTGGATATCTGGGAAAGGATCCCGCAATCAGCCAGTTCTTGCTTCACTTGCATATTCCCAGTGAAAATTTAATTTGTTCCAACAATACAACACCCATCAGGAGACTGTTCAATGCTATCTTTCTACTTTTTCACGGATTTTACAAACTGCAGTTGAGGACTATTCAAGACGATGCTTCCATCTTTCCTGCTGTTTGAAGGTTATTTTCAGGTTACTTCGGACATTTTCATGGGAGCCATAGTGATGCTTCACATTACCCTATTGCCCAGAGCATCACTGCATGACATTTGAAACTCAGAAGCTTGTCTTCACCCATCAGCAGCAAAATTCATGACCCCATCCTCTCTGAAAGTACAATTCTTTCTCTTTTTTTCCCCCAATACTCTAGCTAAATTACCAATCTCTGCATTTTTAACCTCTGTTACTCAGCCTTGGGGTTTGTCTGACCTACCATCTCTTTTCTCCTTTGTCCACAGCAGATGAGGTTTTTTACTTTCTCCTCTGGGTGCTGCATGGCTATAAGACAGGTCCTCCATTACATCTTCTCACCCCTCTGCCTGGACCATGTTTCCAAAAGGGACAGAGCCAGACAGGCACAGGAACCACAGCAAATATAAATCTGCAGTAGACTCTGGTGGAGAAGGTGACTTGATGACATTCCTAGTTGGTCAAAAGAGCCCATAGAAGCGTTAGGCAACTGCCCCCTCCCTCCACCTTATGGTGGATGAACATGGTGGAACACAGATCTCACTGTCCATCACTGCTTCTGCCTGGAGCTGAGCACTGCAGATCACCACCCTCCATTACATGATGAAAGCTGTAGAAAGTTGGCAGGTGTAGGGAGGAAGATCAGCAGCGCTCACCAACCTCTTCAAACCGAAAAGCAGTCTGTTACTTTTACTCCCCCCTCCCTTCCTACCACTCCCCCCGCTCCCCGCCCCCCCTTCATGAATCTATTTCTACAAAAGCAGAAGGGCAATACAGTGAGAGAAGAGAGCTGGTGACCTGTTTTATGTGGTGAGGGGACTACTGTTATATCCCAATTTACTTTTTGGACATGTTGATTTGCAGTGCATGAGTAGACAGGAGCTGTCAATACTTTAACATCTGATGGGGAAACTGGAGTGAGCCTTGCTGACTGGAATACCGTAATTGGGTAGCTGACGGCATTTCTCCTTTCCAGGCAGTAATGACAGAAGCATTTTATGTGATCTCTCCTCTCTTTGCTTCCTTCAAAGCAAAGAAGATGGTTGAAAGAAATACGTGTGTGTGACAGATTATAGTAATGTGGCTAAGGCTTGTAATCAGTTTATATATGCAGTGATATGCTACTTGCAGTTGGGTGCAAGTAGTCGTAATGGTGAAGTTTTTTATGGACATTTCGTAAAACATTTTGAAATAATAGAATGAAAAAGCTATTAATGACTCATTCATTTAGTACTGTCATTGCACACAAAGTAACGGCTATTACTGCAGTGTTTTTATTTTTGCATTTGAAAGCAGATTTTCAATAACAAAGCTGGAATCAGTCCAAGTCAGATCATACGTGCAGTTAAAAAGCTACATAATAAAAGGCAGAGATAAGACCTTTCACTACAGATGTGCCATAGAAAGTCCTAAGGAAAAAAGAAAAAATAATTTGATGTCTCTTCCGACCACCTTAATCCCCTTGTGGAGATTGTGCTTGTTTGACCTGATCTACCTAGGTTTAGCTCACTTTGTTGTTCCTGGAATGTATTACTCCAAATGCTAATACCACTACCTTCACTTTATTGACACAACCTGCACCACGGTGACAAGAATACCCAGCTCTCACATCCTGCAGGTCATTTTTCTGTTTCTTATCCTTCTATGTAGGCCTACTGCTTTCTGTTTTATTATTGTACACTTGGACTTCACAAATAGTATGAGAAAAGTGATAAAAAAGAGTACGTTGAAATTTCAGTATTAAGCCAATAAACACTGAATACGTGATGACTTTTTCCTTGTGGTGTTATTATTTCAAAGAAGCTATAGTAAACACAAATGAAAAGTGTCTTTAATCTCACCTAGTCCTGTTCTTGTAAACCTAATAATTTCCTATTCCAAAGATGAGTTGGGTATGGGTTTTCTGCATACCATAGGGCCTGGATGATCTGGTAATAGCCTAGCAGCCAAGGTTCCCACTCCCTGGGGAGGAGCCCTGGCTGCTGACCCCACCTGCAGAGGGTAAGCGGCAAGGCTGTGCTTTCTTTCCCAGTGGCCATCTTTTTCAAACACTGTTTGGGCAATCTGTAAAACCCATCTGCCCCTGTGGTGGGTGAGGTTGGTGCATTTCTTGAAAAGACTTTCTGAGATGGTCTTGTCTGCCTGAAGTCAACCACTTGCTGGATCAACAAAAAGTGGTCCACAGGCTGCTCCAGAAACGAAGACTTGTGGGTGGGAGATAAATCTAAACCTTTGGCATGGCCCTGGTGCTGCTCTGGCACATCAGGTTGGACACGAGGAGCCAGCAGGTCCATATATAGCGGTCCCATGGGGTGCAGTGTGCTCCAGCCTAGCTCTGAACTGTCTAGCTCAGCACAGAAAGCTAAAAAGCCAAAATTGGTTGGAGTGGGGTTTGGGCAGACAGTTTGCCTGTACGATTCCCAAGGAGCTAAATTGCTTCAAGAAACTGGGTGAAAACCTTCAAATTTTGGACTGGGTAAGCATGCTGAATTGAATCAAAGGAGCAACTAGCACAGACAGATATTGGCATCCATGAGCTTGCAGAAATACCCCATATTAATCTTTGTTACTTTTCCAAGGAGAAAATTCATATCTGTGATGATATGAAGCACCTTCAGGTTCAAAATTAAACTATTGAGAGAAAAAAAGCGCATGGAGAAACAGAAAGGATTAACTCTAGATTTATATTACTTTTTGATTATGAAATGGCACAGTAGGTATAAGTCTACTGCACCTTTGAAGTTACCAAAAACAGAGAGCTTTTGGAAGATTTTTCTGCTCAGAAGTTGAAGATGTTTTAAAACACTGGCCTTACACTGTTTCCCCATACCAGTATTCAGAGTTTGAAAGACTTTGCTTAAGCTATCGACCATCTTCATAAAGTTAATGACTATTAAAAAGACCAAACAGCTGCATTTATTATATTTGGTCAGGTTGTAAATACGTACATCCAAGAAGGATGACAGGCAATTTAGTAAATTAATGGTGATCGGTTTTAATTTTGCAGTGTTTACATTTTTTCAGTTCATCATACTGCTGTACAGCGTAATTCCCTGTGGAAGGTACCAATCTCTTATACTCCATTTCTTTACCCATTCTTAGTTGTAGACATTTAGTGAAAATAATAATAATAAAAAACCCAGCAATATCCTTCACCACCCCAGTGAACACAAAAATTAATAATCTCAGAAAGTCTATATTCAACCTGACACAGCGAGCAATGCAAATATGGTACAAAGTCTATCTTTACATTTATTTGCAAATGTGTATAGATATGCTTCATATAAATTAATCCTCTATTTCATTATAAGGAAGGAATTATGTCTGTGGTCAAAAGGGTGGGGTACAGTTAATCTGATTTAGCACAGCATGTGAAAAATTAATTGAAAGTCAGAACTCCATAGTGTTTATTATAAAGTAATTTCACACCAGCTCAGGATTAGCATGGTAACAGGTGACAATAGGTCATTACTATGTTAATTGAAAGACAGCATGCTTTTGTAAAAAGAAAAAAAAAAAAAAGAAGAAAAAAGGGATGGAGACAAAACAAAATGAAAAGGAAAAAAAAATATTAAAATGCAGTATTTTATCTGGGATTGGGCTGTAGTTCTGTGGGACATGTCCTAGGGAGAAGATATCTTCTGAAAAGAACTCGTTGGCTTTTTGGTGATAACCTTGCTTTGTTCACCGTGCTGTGAAGCACGGCAGATATTTGTGTGTGTCCTCTCCCCCGCATGAGTTAAGCTGGCTGTCTCTCTTTCCACAAGAGTAGGCTTGCATCTCCAAAACAGTTGCCCGACATTTTTTGGCTTGCTGGCGCTGCGCACGGGCGCAGGCCTGCGGGGGCGAAGGCTGGCACAAGGGAAGCGGAGCTCATGCATTTACCTGGCTTTCCCAGGGGCAGAGCGGGCCCAAACAGAGCCACTGGGAGCCGTGAGATTCTGCAGCAGTGTTTAACAGAAGAGAAAACTCGGGTTTTTGTTCCTTGACAAGGGGATTAATAAAATAAAAAGACTTTCAAACCACCAATGGAAAATAGCCTGTCACTTCAATAGCACGCTGAAGCATGAAGCCGGGGCAAGCTCATCCTTCCACTTGAGCTGCAATGCCATTACCCCGGCTGTGAACGGCGACGGGTGCCACAGAGCTCGGCTGCTCTCCTATTGTGCGGCTTGACAGACACCGATGTGTAGGCATTTCCCATTATACACTGCGGCCTGAGTAAGCAGTCCTGAGCCGCCAGCTTCAGCCCATCGAAAGAGATCGGGAAACTATTTTTCCCCATTTTATTTGCATAATAGCGAAAGGTGTTAAATCAGTTTTGGGGGCAGAAAATCATTCTACAGGTCCCCCAGTTGACAGAATACAAAGGGCACAATAAGCACTTGTGTGCAGGTGAGCAAGACGGGAAGAACTCTGTATTAACTACAGTCACCACAAAAGGACCTCTGTTAATGGCATGTTATAATTTAAACAAGGATCCTCTCCGAAACCAAAATTATATGCCTATGTAACGTAGCTAGCTGCCTTGCTCAAAGTAAACGGAAATTCAGAGGCACGGCTGGGACTTGAAAATGGGAAACTCTGATTTTATTTCCTGGAAGAAGAATTTAACCTGTTCGGATACCCTCATGCTGCCTGATATATGAGCTGATGAGGAATGTGACCTTTCTGCTCACCCTGCTTCAGAAAAGTTTGCAATCCAGCCTGACACAATCTGTTGTAATATGTTAATTCCAATGCAGTTCTGCCACAAATACTACGGGTGATCTCTGAGACCTTTACATCCCAGAATAAAATCCTTCCAGACTTTGCTCTCATCTCAAAACATCCCAATTAAGGTGCCTACTTATCTAATAAAGGTCAAAAGAAAGGAAGGCATAAATGTTCTTTGATTACTTACTACAAAGGAAAGAGCTCAGAGAGAAGGCGGTGTCATTGCATTCAGTGCACGGCACGGTGTGATGTGGTCTGCTGAGATTGACAGCAAAAGAGAAACGCTGATCCTGAACAGATCACAGACCATCATCTGCAAACCGAAACTACTGCAGAGCTAAGGTAATAACACAATACAAGTAACCCTGCGGGTAGATGGGATAGGAACCTGCTCACCAGGCATACAATACAACATAATAGAAATATTCACACATCCCCAGCAGGAATATCTCTCAGGATAGTTAGGGCAAGACGTGGCCTCAGGTCTGACTATGGCCAGGAGATATGATTTTCCTGATGATAAGACACAGTAGTGAAGTGCAAGAGTAAATGATCGGGTTCACCTGTACAAATACAACATTAAGAAAAGGATGTTAGGGATGGTGGTTCCTTTTGTGACCATGACATAATTATTGCTCAATAGCAGCAGCCAAGCTAGTTTTTAGTGGTTGGTCATGTCTTTGCAGCTCAGTTATAGTAAGTAAAAATTCTGAGCAGCCCACTCAGGCATTTGCAAAATGCACCTCTGCTTTCTGGCCAACATGCAGAAAACACGCAATAGCTACAGGCAAGACTGGAGCCAAGGGACTTTGAGACAACATCGGCACCGCTGCTGCTTCAAAGTGCCACCGATTCCCTTTCCGACATGTTCTCCTTTTTGCTCTCCATTTAGTTAAAATAAAAAAAGAGAAAAGAGAAAAGAGAAAAGAGGAAAAAAAGAGAAAAGAGAAAAGAGAAAAGAGGAAAAAAAGAAAAAAGACAATGCCCAAACTCTCAAGAAAGAAAGACAGAGTAGCAGGAAGAGCATATTATAAATGTGCTGGCAAATCTGAAGCGACAAAATAGGGAAAACCTGAGTACGAAGCTGCAGCAAATGTAATCTCAAAATGTTTCCAAAAGTAATTTTTCCCTATTCATTTGTTCTCGGCTGTCTCTGTTGTTTACTCTGCTGTTCTGTGATCTTTAGCAGTAACAGTTCAATTTAAACTCTGTACAGAAAGGACTCTGTCTTCTCACCTTTCTGCACAGCTCAAGGATAGCTTACACAGCCTGTGTTATGGCTTTGCCCTTTCTACATGAGGAGTATGTTGATTTGGTTTCAGCTCATTAACTCCCTAAGGAATCTCTTCCAGCTTAGCTGTCTGCGAGGCTGGAGTCACCCAGACTTCAGGATCAGGGCTTTTCTTCCTCTTTGCATTTCTGAAAGGGTGTCCCAAAAGGCGCAGACACCACAAGGGAGCCCAAGGAGCTGCAGGGTTTACTTCATGGGAGATGCGCATCCTCTCTTAGGATAATGAAATTTTGTGTGTTGCACTTGGTGTTCTGGGATTCATAAAGGTTATCAGACAGGCATTTATAATAAAAGTTCTTCCTGCTTTCCCTGGCATGCATGGGGAAGATGGGAGTGTTATCAGCCTGACATTTCTGTCAGAACTGGTATTTGAACCACTGGATGATTCTGACAAATGCCACCGCTGTCATCTGCTGCTCAGTTTTAATTATATCTGACTGAGGCTTTCAATGGCAGCAAGCAGAAAACTTAATTAGTTGGTTTAAAGGCTGATCTTCAGAGTCTGAAGAATCCAAACGGCTTTGCAGCATTTCTGCAGAGGGGCTGCCATTTTCAGTCTGATGATGCAACTCAGCAGAATTAATGGTCCCACTCATAGGAAGGAAAACCAGAGAAAGACGTACAGGAATATATCTCAACAAAACCCACCATTTTTGTACGTGACATGTCAGCCAGGCAACCTTGTGTCTAAGAAACTGCTGTGCTGGCTCACAGGTGGGTCTCAGACAAATGGTAACAGAATGCAGGCAAAAGATTGGGCGCTCATGGGAACGTACAGCAAATGAACATCTGTTACCTTAAACAGAATGTATACATTTATTCTGCAGTGGACTGCAAGCGCTGCACTATTTGGAAGGACTGAAAGGCTGGCATTTTTCTCACACACCAATGCACTGTTCAAACAAGCTGCTTAAAAGAAGATTGCATTAACAATTTATACCACTTCTGTGTTTGCTTTCAGAGTGTTAATATGATTATATTTCTACACTAGACCCTGGAAAAACAAGCATTAGTAAGATGCAATGTCAAACTGCTAATATGATGCAATTAGAAGTTAACATTACATTCACATGCTGGTTGCAGGTTGCCTGTGGGGGAAAAAAAACACAACTGAAAATACCTTGTTTTGTTCCAGAAACCTCAGGGTTGTGTGTTTGGGCACCTAATCCTACCGCCCTGATGGAGATGCGAGCTGGTAGAAGATGGGCTTTGCTTGTTGGTGAGGTCACATGCTCTGGAATGGTGCTGCTGATATCCTTTAGGATACTGCTGAATTTTATCCTTTGGAAGGAACGGGCTGGATTTCATACATAAAATGTGCCAAGAGCTCTGTGTCTGCGAGCTGCAGTCAGGAGCCAAAGCACTTGCTGACTTACACAGCCCACAGGACTGATCTGCTCTCATTGGCTTCCCCTGCACTTGCAAGCTTTGTGCTTGTAATTTATCATTGATCACAGAATGGCTGAGGCTGGAAGGCACCTCTGGAGACCACCTCGTCCAACTTCCTGCTCAAAGCGGGGTCAGCTTAAAGCAGGTTGCTCAAGGATGTGTTCAGTCAGGTTTTGAATACCTCCAAGGTTGGAGACTCCCCAGCCTCCCTGGGCAACCTGTGCCAGTGTTTGACCACCCACATCATAAAAAGTTCGGGTTGTTTTTTTCCTGTTTAAACATATTTTCATGTATTTCAATTTTGGGTTACTGCCTGTTATTCTATTGCTGAGCCTCACTGAAAGAAATCTGGCTCCAACTTCTTTACTCCCCCCAGCAGGTATTTATACACATTGATTAGATCCCCCTAAGCCTTCTCTTCCCAGGCTAAATTGTCCCAGCTGCCTTAGCCTCTCCTCTTATCACAGGTGCTCCAGCCCTTCATCATGTTTGTGGCCCTTCAGTAGACCCAGTCCAGTATGTCAATGTCTGTCTTGTGTGTGGGAGCCCAGGACTGGACGCAGCACTCTCCACTGATGTGATCAGGGCACATTGCTGGCTCATGTTGAACTTGGTGTCCACCAGGAAACCCAGGTGCTTTTCAGCAGAGCTGTGTTCCAGCCACTTGGCCCCCAATGTATACTGGTGCATGGGGTTACTCCTTCCAGGTGCAGGGCTTGGCATTTCCCTTTGTTGACCTTCAGGAGATGCCTCTTTGCCCATTTCTCCAACCCGTCCACATCCCTCTGAATGGCAGCACAACCTTTTCGAACTTGCTGAGGGTCCACTCTGACACATTGGCCAGGTCATGAATGAACAGGTTAAACAGAGAAGGGGTGGAGAGGGCAGGTGGGGAATGTCTTAGGAAATTATATGGCTCCTATCACTGTATTCTCAGAGAGTCACAAATCTAGTTGATCTCTCCCTGCCTGGATGTTGACTATGCTGCTCTGTTGAGTCCCAATCCGCTGGACCTACAGGTCCGTGCATCCATGTAGGTGCACAAAAATTCTTGACCCAGCTTCACTGGTCTTCCTCTGCAAGCAGAGAGGACATTTTGTCCATATCTCTGCTGCACTGACAATGGGCTAATGAAAGGATCTTCCTGCTATGAGGGCAGCCTCTTCGCTATTCTTTCCTGGATTATTGTGTCCTTGATGGTTAACCCATCAAGGTGATTATAAATAAATACAATAACATCCCTATGCATATTTTACAGGGGTTTGTTTAAAGAAGCTCAATTTGCCTTGGATAATATTTTTGCCAATGGCCATAAAGGTAGGGTATTTATAGGATATGTGATAGGTTTTGTTACTCTTTGACATTTTGTATCTTAACATTTTCTAGACCATTCACAATCATAGAATCATAGAATGGTTTGGGTTGGAAGGGACCTTAAAGATCATCTAGTTTCAACCCCCCTGCCATGGGCAGGGACACCTCCCACTAGACCAGGCTGCTCAAAGCCCCATCCAGCCTGGCCTTGAACACTTCCAGGGATGGGGCATCCACAGCTTCCCTGGGCAACCTGTTCCAGTGCCTCAGCACCCTCACAGTAAAGAATTTCTTCCTAATATCCAATCTAAATCTCCCCTCTTTCAGTTTGAATCCGTTACCCCTCATCCTATCATTACACTCCCTGATAAAGAGTCCCTCCCCATCCTTCCTGTAGGCCCCCTTTAGGTACTGGAAGGCTGCTGTAAGGTCTCCCCGGAGCCTTCTCTTCTCCAGGCTGAACAACCCCAAGTCTCTCAGCCTGTCCTCATAGCAGAGGTGCTCCAGCCCTCTGATCATCTTCACGGCCCTCCACTGGACCCGTTCCAACAGGTCCATGTCCTTCTTGTGTTGAGGACTCCAGAGCTGGACGCAGAACTCCAGGTGGGGTCTCACCAGAGCAGAGGGGCAGAATCACCTCCCTCGACCTGCTGGCCAATAAGCAAGCTCACATTTTTACTTTCCATTAGTGGTTGAAAAGTCAGATTACGCTACTTTTAATTTTTTCCCTTGAATACTTTTAATAAGGTAACAACATTCTGTACTTGTTTAAGCATGGGTTTGGATCCACACAGCAGGCACCCATTTTGTCAGAAGCAAGTGGTTTGCACAGCCTGAGGGAGTAACACTCTAAAAGCTGTCAGGCCCCAGAGTGTTAGGCCGGAACTGAAACAATTTCATCAATATGTTGCTGCGCCTAATGAAGTCCACAACATTAACCAGGCACAGAACATCTTATATGAGCTATCAGCCTCCTCAGTGCAAGCGTCATGGGGACTTCACTGTGCACTCATATTCCCCAGCATTTTCCTATCACCAGAAGCATTTTCTCACCAGCAGAAAACTGTACAGAAAACTGTGCACTTAGAGTAGGTCCCCCTGTGGCGTGGTGAGGAGCTGATGTGGTTGTGAGTCTATGCTATCTATCATTATGCTCGTAATGATAGCAGTGCTGCTTCTTACAAGTACAACCTCCTGAGACCTGGCATTTTGATACTAAGCTGTGCAGGCCAACTTCATGGCAGAGGACACAAGAAATCACCTTCTTCATGCACAAGTACTGGAATTACTGCTTCCATCCTCCAGTTGCAAGACAGTGCACCAAGTTTACCCTTCAGCATCACTGTGAGGGACAGAGGCCACCACAGCACCCACTGCCCCTCCACATCCATGTGTCTCCGTCTTACTCCTCATGCCCTGACCTTAGCAGTTCATGGAGGGCTTTCCCTACCTCTCCCCAGCCTCCCTGGCTGTCACACATCAAAAGCTCTTAGGCCATGTTCATAAGGAATTTTGTGTTTCAGTTCTGTTTCACTACCGTGTTCACAACTGAGCAGCTCTGTGCTGTGGCATCCTGCTGAAGGAGAGGATGTGGCTGGAGAGCAGCCCTGCAGAAAGGCACCTGGGGGTGCTGGTCGACAGGAGGCTCAATATGAGTCAGCAGTGAGCCCTGGCAGCCAAGAGGGCAAAGTGCCTCCTGGAGTGCATAGAACACAGTATAACCAGCTGGTCAAAAGAGGTCATTATCCCACTGTATTCAGCATTTGTGTGGCCTCACCTGGAGTATTGTGTGCAGTTCTGGGCACCACAATTTAAGAAGGATGTGAAGGTCCTTGAATGTGTCCAGAGGAGGGCAAAAAAGGTGGTGAAAAGGCTGGAAGGCATGTCCTATGACGAGCAGCTAAGCACTTTGGGCTTTTCTAGTTTGGAGAAAAGAAGGCTGAGGGGCGACCTTGTTGTTCTCTACAGCTTCCTGAGGAGGGGAAGGGGAGAAGGAGGTGCTGAGCTCTTCTCGCTGGTATCCAGTGATAGGACGGGTGGGAATGGTTCAAAACTGTTCCAAGGAGGGGGGTTTGACTGGACATTAGGAAGCATTTCCTTACCGAGAGGGTGGTCAAACACTGGAACAGGCTTCCTAAAGAGGTGATGGATGCCCCAAGCCTATCAGTGTTTAAGAGGCATTTGTACATGCTTTAATTTTTGGTCAGCCCTGAAGTGGCCAGGCAGTTGGACTAGATGATTGTTGTAGATCCCTTCCAACTGAAAATTTCTATTCTATCCTATTCTATTCTATTCTATTCTATTCTATTCTATTCTATTCTATTCTATTCTATTCTATTCTATTCTATTCTATTCTAAATTACTTCTGCCTCACAGTTCTCAAAAGCTTCTGGCCCACCACAGACCAGCTCCTTGCAAGGCCCTTCCATGGGTGCTATCAACCTGAGGGATGTCCACAAAAATCCCAGTAGCATACATGCATATCACCGCATACAGCATGGACATGCTGAGGGGAGACCTCATCATGGCTGAGGGAAGACCTCATCACTCTCTACAACTACTTGAAAGGACATTGTAGAGAGGTTGGTGCTGGTCTCCTCTCACTGGAGAGAGTGGTAATCTCCTCCCCTGGTAATTAGTGATAGAACAAGAGGGAATGGGTTCAAGCTGCAGCAGGGTAGGTTTAGGCTGGACGTTAGGAAAAAATCCTTCACAGAAAGAGTGGTCAGACACTGGAATAGGCTGCCCAGGGAGGTGGTGGAGTCACCACCCCTGAATGTGTTTAAGACTCATTTAGATGTGGTGTTAAGGGATTTTGTGTAAGGGAGAACTTTGTAAAGTGGAGTTGATGGTTGGACTCGATGATCCCCAGATTCTATGACATGAATAATCGAGACTTGCTATGCATTATACAAAGCAATATGGGAAATGTGTTTTTGGACAGGCTGCAAAAAAGGGATTATGGACCTATCTCGAGCTTCCTAAATTTGCCACATCAGAGATTACTCCTCTTGCTTGTTTAACATGATATTTGAACACAAGCTTTGGTGTTTAGACAGAAGGCATCTTCAAGAAAGCAGGCCCCTGCAGCACCAGCTGCCAGAGGCATTAATGATTTTAAATATATACCCTAGCTTAAACACCTCTTCCTCCAGACCTTCAGATGCGTAACCAGACTGTGCAAAGCATGAACTCTTTAGCAGCATGTGGTGAGCAACCTACAAACACTCTGTAGAGGGGTTTAGATTTTTACAGCTTTTTACTTGAAAAAGCGCATGTGCAGAACACAGTGCCCTAAGCTTTAGCACACCCTCAGCCTGGTCATCGGTGGATAAGCAGAAAAGCAGGAACTGCTTCACTTGGCCTCTGTAATGCCCTCTTCCTGAGATTACAACCCCACCCCAGACACACACACTGCCCTTCAGGAGAGGAAACCCAGCCCTTTTTCTACTTTCCAGTTCCTTTTGTCATAAAATTTTCTGAAGCACCTCAAGAGGACATGACAGGCTCCTACCAGATGATTTGGTAATGAGGACTTCAGGTCACTTTCAGCTTTCAGCTTATTATTTAGAGCACATAGATCTCAGTGGAGGAACATTTAATTTCACAACTCATTTGAGGTTTTCTGCTCACCTTTATACTACTAATCCTTAGAGTCCTTGTGGGGATGTGAAGAAAACAACAGAAAATTCAAATAAGCTGTATATTCAAGCTAGGTTTCGCAGTTTTTAATGACAAATGCAGGAAACTCCTCACACCAAATTCACAGATTGCCCTGAGACAAGATCCCCAACTCCTCAGGGCCTCACAAGCTTTGGTGGTTTTTCTCATAAATCTCCTGCAAGTCAAGCAGCATCATCCTCTCTTTCTCAAGGAAGCAGAGCTGGAATTTGTTGAGATTAACCATGATAAATCCACATCCTAAAGTGCATCACAGCTTCCTGAGGAGCTGGGGAGTGAAATGGCCGCGTAGGTGTGTGAGTGTCTTGCTGAGGTTCCCAGGATGCAGTGAGTCTCCTTTCCTTCTAAACACGCTCATGTAAATGGTAGTATCCTATTTCTGCAAAAGCGTCTCATAGACTTGTCCCACTGCTTGATGATGGCTGCAGAGTTTGCCAGTGCAGACTCAGCCTTTTGCCTGAGCTGTCATTCTCCATCATCCAGCTAACACAGCTATTTCTGTATTATAGACCCATTATTTGACACTGAAGATACCTGGTTAATATATTAGCTAAAGGGATGCTGAGAATAGTCTGCCGCCTTTAGCAGGCAATATTGGATGCTTTTGTCTTTGAGAAGTCCCACTGGTGTTTCCTTTGTGAATGGCTGTAAATTGCTTACTGGAACTAAAATGCCACTTTTCGTCCAATTCTTTCTTGATTTTACCCAGGAGGTACATAGCAGAGGTTGATTAAATTGCTTGGTGTTGCTCTCTGTCTAAAAGAGACACATAACTCTCTCAGCATATGCATTCAGGAGTCTTTAAAAACAGGGGGAAATCAAGATACCAGTTACCTGTTGCCCATCCCTTTTTTTGAGCTAAAGCTATGTAAAAGTTTGAGGCCCAGTCTGAATTAGGTGGACAAGTGTCCCCGACAGGACATCTTTCCTAAAGAGGAAAATCATCTGTCTTTTGGAGGTCTCTCCTCTCTAATCCTGAAGTTAATTTAAACTCTTAACCTAGAAGACTGATTTAACTGGTATCCCAGCTTTAAGGTCATTAAAGTTAGGTGAGATGATGCCTGCTGAAGCATGCAAAAGCCTTCAATGATTTTCTCCTTTTAGGCAAAACCTTCTTTTAATTTTGGAGGACAGGCAAATCCCAAGGATCATCTTCTTGGTGTCAGAGAATCCAGCGATGATGATAGTGCTAAAGCAAGATAAAAGTAAAGGAGATTAACTGTGATTTCCTTTAGAAATTTCCTTTCCAAGGCTCCCAGTGAACATCCACTTGTTTGGCAGTGGGATCCACTTTGGATCCACTTCCATTCCTCAGTTAAGAGGAGTGCAAAATCTAGAGTGGACATTATTCCTTTTCACACCAGCAAAAATGGTGACACATTCAACCTTGCCCTGAAAACTGAGACGAGGTAAAATATGAGGCATTCTGTAAATATAAACCCTTTAAAATAAAACGATACAGATGACATAGAAGTATAAAAATTGTTACTGACATGAATAATTCACTAACTATTGCATGGTATAAGTCACCAACTAATGTGTATTACGTGCCATTTAATAGTGGATCTATCTGAAGAAATATGGAAATTGGAATACTTTAATAACTTTCTATATGAAAGATGATGAGACTGCCTAAATGATTAAGAGGAAGATATGTTATAATGAACTAAAGCCACTCGAGTGTAAGGTAATTTTAATTCAAATCTCCATCTGCTTATGTATAATTAAGACTCATTTAACAAGTTAATGCCTAACAGAGAGAACTGATAAGTTTGGTATTAAAGAGCTTAAGAGAAGTAAATTAAACTGTCGAGTTTGAGGAGCTTTCATTTGAATTCCCTGTACCCGAACCAAAATACAGTCTTTCAGAGGCATTTCTTCACCCCGACCATACAGCCAGGTGCCAAACTTGGGGAGAAAAAAGAAAACAGAATATCCTTTTTATATTTTAATTTTTGATATCGCGTTAAGTCAGGAATTTGACAGCATCTTTGCTGACATGAATATTTATACTGTTCAACCTGCTCACTCTATAGTGTCTATACACCATTAAGAAGACACTTTGCATGCCATCAAAAATATTTATGCATTGCAGAGATTGCCAGTGGGGTTAAATAACCTATGAAAATAAGAGGGATGCCTTTGAAGTGCGAAAAAAGTAATATTTTGATCTGTGGTAAATTTTATGTGATATTCGCCCGCTTAACTTTCTATTTCTTTCTTTCTTCAAATATCTTCCCTGCAAGGTCCAGTAGTCAAAACAGTGACTTCAACCTTTTCATCTTTCATCATGCAATTTTAATTTTCTTCTTTTGGCTTCTTATCCACTGTCAAGATGAGAGTTTCCTATATTCACTTCATACTTAAAATTCTCTGTGCTTTCGATTTTTTGTCACTGGAGCCAGACGTCAGCTTTGATTTGCTCCTAGTGCTCAGCAATAAGTTAAACACTTTTGGGAATGTATTGGAAGAACGAATACCACAGTATGTCTAATGCTTATTGCAGTGCAGATGTTTCCAAGTGAAGTTAGACAAAGAATTAAAGCTATGAGGTTTGATGACCAACACCCCGTCTCAATAAATGACTGACATAAGACTGTTGCAATGTTTGAATCTTACCATTTTGTTCCAAGGCCAAACCAGACTTTCCTAATCTGCTAGAGCACCAGTCTCAGAGCAGAAAAATTAGGGACTGAATTGTTTAAAATATATAAAAGAGTAGAACCAATGTCTTACTTCTCAAATTCAGTCTTGGGCAACAGATGTCCTTGAAATACAACAGGAAGTGAGCTGTTCCTTTGAGTGGACATTCACAGATTAACACAATTTACTGTTTGTAGCAAGTCTCTTCATTATAAAAGCATTTGGGCTAATACGCACTTTGTATGTTACTGTGTGTCTCATGAACAAGGGAATGTATGTTTTAAAAGGTCTTCCTTTCCTCCAAGGCTTAAAAATGCACTCTGTACAGAGATGTCACCAAAGACATTTGCAACACTTCAGCAGAATGAGCTTCAAGTGGAATTGGAAATGTACCAAATGAACCAAATCACCTGAAATTGACTAGAGATGGAAACCTACAGTTACAGCAGACAAAGGTTTCCATTTGTGCCGATAAGCTGATCTGTGAGAAAAAAAATGCTTCTTTGAGTGAAATCCCCCTCTAATATTTATTACCTTTCAACTTCAGGGAAGTCTTGCTTCTAAAAGAGAAAGGAAGGAAGGAAGGAAGGAAGGAAGGAAGGAAGGAAGGAAGGAAGGAAGGAAGGAAGGAAGGAAGGAAGGAAGGAAGGAAGGAAGGAAGGAAGGAAGGAAGGAAGGAAGGAGGGAAGGAGGGAGGGAAGGAGGGAGGGAAGGAGGGAGGGAAGGAGAAAAAAAGAGCAAAGAAAGAAAAAGAGCAAAGAAAAAGGAAAAGAAAAAGGAAAAGAAAAAGGAAAAGAAAAAGGAAAAGAAAAAGGAAAAGAAAGAAGGCAGGAAGGAGACTTAAAAGTGCAAGATGAGCCTACAGAGTCAAGAAATTCAGGTTTTAAACCTAATTTCAAATCCAAACACAAAAAAGAAAAGTTAGAAGCGCATACCTACACCATGAACTAGTCTGGAGTGGGAGGAGGCATACATTTTCCCTGTGAAACATTGCGGGTGGACCTCCTCTGGTCCCTGAGTATATCCCAGAACACATCGTCCTGGGACACTCCTGATCTCCTGGATGACACTGTCACTTACAGATTTTGGGATGCAAAAGGATACTGTTTTGGGACATCTTTGTACCTTTACTGAAGAAAGAAGCTTTCATCAGGGAATACTGGCATGAGACTGACGAATTAGTTGGTGAGGACTGGGTCCTGTGGTCTGCCTGTCCCCGTGTTCTAGTGAGCGTGAAAAGCAGCACATGCATTGGGATGTAACTCAACTGTTCAGTTTTACTTTACAGTTCGCATCAGTAGTCAACACCATGCCTGTGGCTCAGCCCCACTCCCACATCTATCACACCAAGGATGGTATATGAGACAATCCCTTCCTTTGACCTAGTTGATCTTGTTTGTTAAAAACAAACAAACAAAAAAGTACTGTATTTCTAAATATTTGTCTAACGTGGCTCACTGGACAGTTTTTGTTCCACAAGTAGTCTTTACCATCTAAGCAATCTTCACAACAGAGTAATTCCACTTCTTAACCTCACTGGTATCAATTTTTTGAACTGCTACACATATGCCATTTTTTCCTGGCTCAAAACCAGATGAGTTGGGCCAGGGAAGTCAAGATCCTTAATTGCCAGGAGCAGGAAAAGCTGCACATAGCTGAAGGCTCTTGCAGCAAGACCTGGACCCTTGTCCCAGGAAGACAGCAACCTGCTCACTCCCAAGAAGGGCCCAGGGACTATGTTCGGGCTGGCTGCCTTGCCACGTGCATCCCAAATCCCCAGGTTGTGCTGCATCTCAGAGGTGCTATCCAAAGCCAGTCAGCTGTCTGTGTAGGAGCTGACATTAGGGTAAGATTAATGACATCTGAAAACATGGGCAAAATCTATACAGGATGCAGTTATCTATAACTACAAAGTGAAGCAAAGCGCTTAGCCTCACAAATGCAGCAATAGCCATCCAAGGGGAATGCTCTTCTTTAAACAAAGAAACATGCTTCAGATCAAAGGCATTTAAAGAAAAAAACAACCTGCTTATGATCCCTCTGCAACATCCTTTCTCCTCCATCAGGCATTAGGCAACTGGTCTCTCTCAGAGAGTAACACCAAGTTTATGACAACTGCTCTGTTTTGCTTTAGCCAAATGCCAGTTCCCATCACGTTAATTTTATCCTGTCTCCTCAAGAGCATTTAAAGCTCTGAAAAAACAGTAGGTCCATAAAATGGATATTAATAGAACACTTAGCCCATACATGTTTGTGACTAGCAGCTTAAAGGTTAAAACCAAAGTAAAACAAAACCTGGAGTAATTCCAGCCTTGAGTCAGGAAGTATTTTAGCACTGAAGCCATGTCATGCACCGACGGCGCTGTTCTATAATTTGTGCCAAGAAATGAGTGTTGGAAGTGAACATTAGTTAAATTGAAAAAAAAAAAAAAAGGAAAAAGTCAGGCATCATGATATTAGTGAATAATTCAACCCCCACAAGTCCAGAAAGCATTACGCTAAAGTTGCTGTATCATCTCTTCTGAGATCCGTGTAGCCCCCTTACAGGGCAATGCATCAAGCACAGACTAGATTTCATCTCTCATTGCTCTCGTTCCATTCAGATAGCGTTATCAGTTTCTTTCTTTTGAAAAACATAATATTCTGATGTAGGTTTAGTTTATTGTCATGATCATACCAAAAAATACAATTTTCCCTTTAAGGATACTTACCTTGGAGAGGAACATCCAGGGATCCCACAGATTTTAACCTTGCTTACGGTGAGCAATGCTCCTAAATCAGCTGGCAATACAGCTGTCAAGTGACACAAGATAACTCTTTTTACAAGGCCATATTGCTGGCTTCATAGGAAAAATTACCTCCCACTGGTCTCAGCTGGGTACCAGGGTTGGGGGAAGGACAAGTGGGACATTAACTCCTTCCCGAGCAGTGATGTGGCCATGATAACACACCTGTGCAGCTCCTCTTCCCTGCCTTTTGCTCTTTATTTCAGAGCTGCAAGTGACCCTCTTCAGCAAGATCTGGTCTTATTCCAGTTGGAAAGCATTTTTATTTTTATGTTCCTTCATGAAAAAAAATAGTTCTCACAACAGACAAGTCATTTTTCTTTAAAGATTTATGACAACATGAAATGTATCCTGTTTCTTCTCTTTTAATTTGCCTTGGTGCTAAAATGTTATTTTCCTCGTTAAAAATTATGATATTTGGAAAAAAAGTATATGCAGGAGTAAACAGCATGTGGGATATCAGCCTTGAATTTCACTGATAAGGAACTGCCATGATGAGGGAGCATAATGCCGAGTCCTGCTCTGCAGAGAAACCAGCTGTGAGCAGTGAAACGCTCTCCTGCCATTCAGCCCCTCTGCGTGCCCGCCCCAGGGTGGGCTCACAGCCCCGCTCTGGGGTCGCGTGTTTATTTTCCGTGCTAGCAGAAATGATCAAGGCATTTCATCGGGGCAAAACACAACGCTTCTTCTCCCAAAAACTGCTTAAGGAAAGAAAGGAAATGTCACTTAATAACCGTAGTTACGAAGAAAGGAGAGAAAACCGTGGGCTTGTGGAAAACCCCCAGATTAGGGATTGGGCAGGGACGTGCCGAGTCCAGCAGGTGAAGAGGGAGGGAGAAGGTGGCTGGGCTCTGGCAGGCACATGCCAAGCTAGAAACCACGCCACAGTGTGCCACCAGCAGTACTGCTGTATCACCTCTCTGCCTTCTCCTTTTCTCTCACTAGATTTTGACAGAGCTCCTCAGAGTTGGATGCATTTCCATTTACAGCCTATTAATATATCATCTCTGTAAATATTGTTTATTTGTTTCTCTAATTATTCTCTATTACTTAACAGACATACACCCCTCCATTCAGTTAGGTCTTTTATCTAATTAGACATGGGTTTTCCTAATTCTATTTCTCAGTGAGAAATAATGATATTACCTTTTCTGAAGATTCAGGTTGTTCTCTGAATTTGGACGTCATAACAGTTAGTTTGAGAGGAGCTCTGAGTCATGATTTAATAATGGGAAGAAAATAGTATGTACTGTGTCTAAGGGAAAGGCATAACAGTAGCCATTATCTGTAGCTGATGGCAGCTGAACTCTGATTGAGACCTGTTTTTACGAATGTGATCACTGGAATTCAATGAGGGAAACAGCCAAATCTCTGTGCTTTGGTGTCTCCAGAAGAAGAATGTGTATCTTCTTAGATGACTTAGGCTGGTCCCTGGCTCTGTTGGAGGGACAATCTGTTAATGGCCCCTTGAAGCAGTACTGTATCAACTCGTGATCCTCGCTGGCCTTGGACTCCACACTCTTTCTAATTTAATGGGAAACAGTGGAAGCATTCTTCATTGTGCGTGAACAGCTGTTGTTTAAGTGAGGATTTAGCATGATCTTTCCCTGAGTCTGGTGGGGAGAATTTTCTGATTATCAAACTGTGAACTGTCAGAGGCAGAATTTTCCTAAGCACGCAGGGAGTAGTGTTCTTAACGCTATTTACACGCCTGGAGATGCAGAGAACACTGCCAATGCCTACTGGTGCCAAAAGTGGTTAGAAAACAAATGACTGATTTCCAGGACTGGATAATTTGGAAATACCATAATGTGCCTTTCTGCGTCTTCAAGCATATCTTTTAAAGCCCAATGCCAAGTGACTCCAGCACCTAATTCTGTTGTCAAAAGCACTTCAATCAGTTAGGAACTGCCGCGAGTCATGCGCAGGAACAACAAAAATGGGGCTAGGAGGCAAAGTCTTCAACCCTGCTGACTGCCCAGGACTAGTCATTTCAGCTTTCCATAACTCACTGGGCTGTCAGGAGCAGCTCAGAAGATGCTCCAGTGGCAGCCGAGGTGCCTCTGCTGCAGGGAGAGACAAAGACAGACAAATGCCCTATTCCATCAGGCACCCGGGCTGCCAGTTGCCCTTGCTCCTGAGCCCCAGACAGCTCCCACTTCTGAAAGACTTGGATACTTCTCAACAATAAAATTAAAACCTTAACTCATTTAGTTGCCTTTCCTTCTCTATTTTTCCTTAACTCATCTTCTATGAAAATGTCAGTGACAGCCGCTGTTAGCTTTTCTTGCACGAGATTTGGCTTAAAATTGGGCATACGCTCTGTTTATGTTTTGTATATGTAGAACAAATAGCAAGCTCAGCCAGGGAAAGGACCCACAGCATACACCACAGCAATATATCAATGAATCATTCAATTGACTAATAATAGCAGGTAAGAGAAAGCCAGAAAGACCCACTCACTCTTGTGTGTTCTGCAAAACGAAAAGCTAATTCATAAGAACTAGTCTACGGAATTGTCCCGTGATCTTGAAACCTCTACATGCTGTAAATATCATGCATAGTGAAATGACTCACCCTTTAAAGGCAAATGCTCAATTTAAATCAAAGAACTCTTGACTTTTTTTTTCTTAAAGATAAGCAATAATTTATTTCTCTTTCATCTTCACAATTATCACATACTGCCCAGCTACATGACCAATGCCACTACATAACACAGGAGAATTGCCCACCTACACTTTACTTGGACAAATACAATTGCAATTTAGAGATTAAATGTACTGTACAATGTGTAGTTGGAAAAATGTCATTCTTATCTATACGATGGGATGTGGCATATGATTTACAAACAGATGCAATCTAAGATGTAAAACTTTAAAACTTGTTAAGCCAAGGACACAGTATAAAGCATTTTGTTTTGGTATTGTACTGTTACTAAAGTAGAAAAAAGAAAACTAGAGAAATAATTCCAGATCTTAACTTACAGGATATGTATTAGGTTAAGAAATTAATCGGCTTCTCCACTTTTTTTTTGTTTTGCTTTTCTTTTTCTTTTTTTTTTTCTACAAATGAATAATATGAATATATTGCAGGATAAAGAAAGACTGCCAGATAAAGAAGGTACCGTTATATGAAAAACAAATGAAAAATTACCAGGTCATTTTGCTTACAAAAAAGGTCAAACTATAAACAGTCACAAAATATATAAAAATGCCACATTGAACGAGGCAATCGTACTCTACCTAAACTGGTAGTATACTCTGAAAGAAGTTGCGTTCATACAGTAGTAACTGATAAAAAGGCATTGTGCACTCTTGTGCCATCTGGAGATTTTGCACCGTGTGTCATCAGTTCTTGGATTGTCATCCAGTTGTCCAAGATTTTCTTGTTTCTCTTTTTCATCATCTTTTTGTGACTCAGTTCAATAATGTTAATTTCCTTTTTGCCCTCGCTGCCACTCTGTGGACTTTCCTTAAGACACTCCAGCCTGCTCCTCATCATGAACTCCCGCCGCCTCCTCTGCTCCTTAGCTCGCACCAAATGCTGCTTCCGTTCTTCTTTGCTCCAGTAGCGACCCATCTTCATCTCACTCATCGTGTCATCATCTGTCGTCATTCCACTGCGCTCCTCTTTAATTTTTAAGGCACGTTCCTTCAGGATTCTGTCTCGAACTGGTCTCTTTGTGATGTACCTCGTCCCATCACTCCTTATTTTCACTTTCCATTCCATCTTGGGCTCTGCACACTTCTGCGAGTCTTTGCACATGCTCACCAGGCTGAGCTGGCTTTGGGCGTACTCCACAGCAGACTTCTGCTGGATCAGTTGCATATAACTTTGATAATGCTTTGCATGAGCAGGTATATTCCCATACCTGTAAGAAGAGCTGTGATATGGAGACAGGTAGGGAATGTGCTCGCTGCTCTGCTTTTCCTGGTCTGTGAATTTGCCACTTTCTGATGCCAGCACTGCATCCTCAGCAGCACTGTTTTGCTCAGTGGGTTTGGTTTTGGCTGAGGTTGTCTCCCTGTTACTTTGTCCTGAGGGTGGCTGATTAGCCACTATTGTGCTCCTCAGATTTTTCCTGTTGGTTATGCTGATCATCCTCTGGAGAGAGTTATCAGGGGATCGCTCCACAGTCAGCGGAGTGCTCCTGCAACTTTCGGCCGTGTTGTATGCACTGGAGCTGTCCTTGTCAGATTTCTCAGGGTGCTCCATGATGTCATCCAGTTTGCCTCTTTGTACGTCTATGCTGGTGTTGTAATTCCTGAACCCTTCGTCATGTAAAGCCCAAATGTCTCCATACTGATCCCTCACCTTTTGGAGCCGGTGAGCTTGCATAATATTCTGACATTCAAGTTCAATGTTCCTCAGTTCCTCATTCAGTAGCTGCAGCTCATGCTCCACTCCATCTTGGTCTCTTCTGTTGCACTCTATCGTGCTGCTCGAGTAATACAGGTCGTACTCCCCGTGGTTTCGAATCTTGCACTTCAGTTCCAACAGCTGTCGAAACCTTTCACATTCCTCCTCTGGGTTTCCTATGAAATCAGACTCAATGTATTCCCCAGACACAAAGCTTTCATTGCACTGGAGCTCAACACTTCCTAATGTGTCTTGGCTGTGGCCCAGCTCCCGTTTGCTCTGCAGGGTTGCGCTGTTCTGCTCCTCGGGTGCATTTTCTTGCTCCGAGCTCTCGTCATTACGCAAACTTTCATCTGTAGGTCCCACCCCACTGTCCTTCTCATGATTGTTGGATGATGAGGTCGCAGTGTCTGTAGTGCCGTCCTCCTCTTCATGTTTCTTTGGCTAAAAAAATGAGCAAACCAAAATAATTATCAAATGCTTATCAAATGCAGACCATACTACATGAGAATATTTTCCAGCTCTGCTTTGCTTAAACAGCTGGGATCTGATTTAAGCCAAGTTAAAACAGATCACTAAACAGCAGTCCTACTGCTCATAGCTTTTAAACGTTTCAGAGAGTCATGCTGTGGTGGCCATACTGAATGAAGTAGATGAATTACAGTACAAGTGACATATCTTCTAAAGTCCGGAAAGAAATATTTCCCTCTCTAGCTAAGCCATCTCTTTGCAGTGCTTAAAGATAATGATCACCAGATGGTGATGGTTTTTGATCCTGGATTATGGCCAGAGACTGGTGGAGCTGAAATCTTCTCAAACTTGGGAAAAAGCTTCAGTTCTGGTATCCCTTCAAAAAAATAGAGCAAGCAGCCAATCAAACAATGACTAGTACAATCTAAGAGGGTGCAAAAAGACTACTTTCACCAGTGGGGCTTTTGTTTTTTTAAGCAGTGAACTCCTTGTTTGCTCCGTGGAGACAGGCAGGGTTGAAGCCTGCAGAGGGCTAGCCTGTTCCACTACATCCTCCATGGCCCTCTGTCACACTTCTTGTTTTCAGTAGTCTTTTTCCGGAAGACTGTTAATTTTGAATTCTAGGATTTTGCTCAAGTAGACCTCTCTCTGTTGCATCCCTGGAGACCTCTTTTTGTTCCCTAGTTAGAGTTTATGCTCCTTAGAAATAAAAACAGCCTTTTACCATTATGCATAGAACAACAACGAGTGCTTGCCATGGGCATAATGTCAAGCTTTTAGGCTGTTGTTTTTTAATTCACACTCCACTCATTGTACCTCACCTATTTATATTCTCAGAGAATGTGAGATAATGCCTCTCTGAAGAGACAGATACTTTTTATTTTCCAAACTAGATAAGCAAAGAATTCCCCCCTATTCCCCGTCCAGAGCAATCATGCAGAGTGCAATTTATATGGCCTGTTCATCAACTAAGTGTACATAGTACCAACCAAACGCCGTTTCTCTTTTAGGAGGTATAATTGCATAATTATGTATAATGGTAGTAATAATCAAGGAAGAAAAAAGGTACAGTGCACCCAGTGAAAGGAAACAAACTCAGAGGCCACTGTCATAATTCCCTTTTTCTCTGCTTTGACAGACAGTAAACCAGGATGAAAATGCGTCTCCTGTCTCGTCCTTTCTCCTCTCTTCATGTGCACCTCATAATCACACACCCTTCATCTGGTTTCCTTTTTTCAGTTCTTCAGAAAAAATAATGGCCTAGCCTCAGAAAAACAAAAATAACCTCCACCCCCCAAATACAATGTAATAGTGGAATAAAATAAATATTGAAAAAAACCACACCACCAGGAGAATTCAGTGTCTGTGACAGGCCAGTTAAAAATTTCTGAAAAGATATTTTAGCAATTTGTTGTCAGACAAGACCTGCAAAGAAAGACTTCTCTTTAAAATCATAGCATACATTTTACACTCATCCTCTTGCACATACAACGTGCACAATAAATGTGTAATTTTTATGTACCTTTGTCAGCCATGCTGGCAATGTGCCAATTACTCTCTCTCTCTCTCTCCTGAAATGGGAAGAAACTCTCCTTTGAATTTAAATGTCATGGGACAGAATGTATTCAGTGTTATTCAAGGGATCATGCAAAGGTTCAAGGTTTCTCAATGTTGTAGGGTCAGAATTTTCTAGAATTTTCTAGAAACTAGATTTTAAAACTGCACGGGCCAAAGGCAAACTTTCATGAAAATTCTTCACGTTTTAAAAATTCAATGGTACTTATTTTCCCCACCTGAAATCCTTTCAGATCTTTCTACTTAGCCGCTTAAATAACAAGGGTATCTTGTCACAGGAAGAAGCAATATGAGTAGTACCAATAACACTCTAAATTACTCACTATTGTAGAATTGTTCTAGAATTATCATTTATCTATTATTTCTTTCCTCAGCTTACGCATTGCTGTGAAGGTGTATAAAGTATATGGGAAGATTTTTTATTACGGGTCATGTTATTTTTTTCCAAAGTGGCTGCAACACTTCAGTTCAGCAGTAGCTAGAGAAGTGGTGGGAATGTAATGTCTTCCCATATCACTTGTTTTTCAAGAGTTCCAAAGTGTCATATTTAACACAGAGAAAAAAACCCATGTCTAGAGAATTCTATGTGAAAACCAAGAGTAACCAGAAAGGAGAGTACCCCAACCAGCCAAGCGGCCAGGGCATTCACCAAGAATGCTGGAGATTTAAGTTTAATTTTGTACTTTTCTAGTTCACCTCCTCCAGGTGAGTGCCACTACATAAGCTATCCTGGCCCCTTCTTTCACCTGCTTTGGAGCTGCTCTGGCTTGTATTGACCTCCTCTGCCCCTAAACCTTTCAGTAGGGAAGTGACTCCAGTCTGGGTCACCTACACCGCACCCCGGCCACTGCACTGCGTAACCCATATTTCTCACTGCTCTGGAAAACATGTAACTACCAACAGGAGGGAGAACAGCTTCACCAGACCGTGGGAGGGCTGTGCTGCACAACAGCCAGCAATTGGGGGGCGCCTGCCCCAAATGCAGAGCTGCGTCCACACTAGCAAATGAGGAAGGTCAGGACCTGCTCACTGACCCTGAGCGTGGGTGATGTAGCACAACTTGCATCTATATGACTAAACCCATCTTACCCCCTAGAAAGGGCTTATCCATACTGCGTTAGCACTGTCATACAGCTCATGGGAGCTGAGCTCCGCGACGCTTCCTCTGATGTCTTCAGCATGGTGCGACACCACCAAAGCATATATTTGAGCACTTCTGAAAAATCCCTTAATATATTTATTTGTATAGGTGTTGAAACAGACTTTACAGTTTGGGCCCACATAATTAACACTTTCAGAATTAGCGACTCTTGTTTTCCACACCACATTTATCAACAATTTTAACTTTGCTCCTTCAACTTCCACTTGGTTTAGACTGAGTGAATGTAATACACTGCCATCTACTCAAGTTACACTATCCATAACAGAGAAGGGACAGGCATTCAAAGGATGTAACCAAAGCAGACTTTCCATCTTTCCGATCTAACAGAAATCAGATGGGTGGAACTGATTTCACCAAATGTTAAGTGTCTATAGTACAGGCACCTGAATGTCAGGTAGTCACTTTGGGTTCCCCTCCCTGTCAGGAAGAAACAAGTGCCTGTACAATCAGATTCTTCTCAACCTAAAGCAGGCATCCATATCACATTAAATCTTTACCCAGTATGTGGATACTTGCAGCTAGTTCAATTAAGAAAATGGAAAGTAATACAGATATTTATTGTACCGCATGTTTTTGACATATATTTTTTAAATAATCCACTGTGATTCAAGTAAGGTAGCCCCTGGCATTTCTGTCCTGCACTTGTCATCCTTGCCAGAGCTCCTAAACATATACAGACTGAGCAGTCTTTTACAACATAAGATTATTTTAATTTTATTTTGAAAGGTAGCAAGCCTAATTCCAAGTTATGTCCCTTCAGAAAAACAAGAGAGAGTCTCCAATTGTCAGTGCTTTGCTTTTGTCAGTGTTATCTATTATCTATTCCAAACAAAGTGTTTGTTTTCAAACAAAAGTTGTCACTCTCTTCTACAATTACTTCTGTTTGAAATACCAAAAGGCTCCTTAGGCCTCATCTTTGCAGTGAGAACTCAGATAATGAGAAGGCAAACCTGGTGATGCATACAATCAAGCAATAAATGAACCTCAAAAGATCCTGCATTTCAGCTCCAGCAAGCATTCATGCCTATAAAATGGCTAATCTTGCAGGAATCCAGGCACTGTTCTATTCTCATTTTACAACTTATGATGTATATTGGGACTCAAAACCCATGATGCTACTAAAGTTTGAAGGCAGTGAGATTCAGTTGAAGGTTTTAATAAACGTAGCAGCCGGGCTCTCTGGTCAGTCTCTGACAGTGAGAAGGAGACTGACCACAGTGAGAGGAATCCCCGGTGGCAGACTAACCGCGAGGTACTCCAGCCATGAGGGAAGACTGGGATTGATTTCAGTGGTGCACTAGGAGGGAAAACGCTCTTCTGCAAACAACGCTCTTCTTTTAAAGCAGGCCTCTCTCAAAAAAGAATTTCCCCCTAGATATTTTCTCTGTATCTCAGCTTTGAATGAACTAGAATGATTTTTTTTTATCCAATTCTTTCTCTTCTTAATAGGTTTTGATATATTCCATGATACCGATAAGAATTTCTGCATGGCAAATGTATGGTATTCTTCTGAAAGTTATCTCTGCTGCACAATGAACTGTGATGTTGTAAAGGGGAAGGAATACAATGAGTTATAAAAAAAAGGAGAATTACATCTTTCCTCGAGGTTTATTGGACTATTCTAAACAGAGAAGATACAATTCTTGATTGAATTCTATACAGCGGCTCAAAAACATACAGAAAAAGACACCACTATCTACTTGATTCTTCTATTACAAACTCTACCAAATTTCTCTGTGACAGCTCACACTAAATGTTAAAATGGCATTCTGTAAAACAGACTCGTATTTGGAAGGATATTCTGCTACAGTGTGCGTTCATTCCTGCAGCTCGCAAGATTCGTAATGACAGACAATTCTGAAGCCAGAAGACTGTGTTTTGGTTCACAAAAATCAAGGCTGGCGTTAGAGCGAAATCTCCATGGCCAACTGTGGAGCTTGAAGATACTGAGCTTGGCCACTGGCAGCTGCAACGAGAGCGGTTTCATTGCTCCAATGGATTATGTGATTCACCTCAGGAAACTGCTAGGTTTCCCAGCCTAACAAGGAGTAAAGAACCAGTTTTCTGACTTGCCGAGTCACTACAGAGAGTCTAGAGAGACAGCAGCTGTCACAAATTACTGACGCCCCATTACACGCCAAGCTGCATTTGGTTGATTCGATTACTCATCAGAAGGGCAAAGAAATGTCTGGCTGTCCTAGAATTACTTCAAGCAACCCAACGTCAGACACCGACACAGCACAAGTGACCATAATTTATTCAAGTGTAGCTCTCTTCTACAGTAATATAAAATCTCAATAGAGGAAAAAAACCCCCTGTCTTTAGCATAAGATCCCAATGGGGAATAAGCGATCTCAGTGGCTTCTGTGAAACCACTTCACAGAACACCATTGTTCAATAATTAACGCTATTCGCAACTCAAATTCAGTGAAAAAGCCAAAGCTTGACAAGAACTTGGGAGTGGAAGGTCACAATTGTCAAGTGATTTCAGAGTCCCCAACGCATCATGTGAGGGGCTAATAGGAATTTGTAGATAGACCTGCTCAAGAATTTCCTCCAGAAGCGGGGGTTTGTATGAAGATGTCATTGTGCAAAGGAAATTGCTTTGTGAAGAACAAGTGTTCTTTCTGACAAGAAATCCTTTGCTAGTCGAGATAAAATTTGTGGTTAAAAAAAACCAAACATGATGCCAAATATAATTTCAAAGTAGGTAGTTAGCAGTGCAGCAGTTAGCACATTTAACCTGAGAAACTGAGGCTTGGCTCACTGCCTGGAAAAGAGGGTCATAACTAAAGGGCCACTATAAATCCTGTTGCAAGGCTCTTCGCCTCTGACCCCAGAGTTATTCCACTTTGTGTAAATAATTAAATGCTTGTAAAATCAAGGATTTGTAATCTGATCTATCATATTTCAGATAATTGACTTAATTATTCTGTCAGTGTCTCTGTCCCAATGAATATTTAATTTATGTACAGTGAATAGCTTTAATAGGAGCTATCACCTACTCAATAGCCCAGCATCAAGGCTGGAGGGGAGGTGAGGAGGAAAAAGGCTAGATGCATGTTCAGGCCCCCAGTGTGGACCAGGCGGTGGGGTATTTGAAGCCAGGTCTCCCATTGGACAAAGAAGCTCCCTGATTTCCCAAAGAAGGAAGGCTCTCACAGTCTTTCTCCCTCTCTTCTCTTCAAAGAGAAATGCCTCAGGGTCTGCTTTCGAGCTATTCAGAATGGGGAAAAAACTGTAAGTCATAAATTTCTGTGGGTGGAAAAACAGTTTCTCCCCAGCTGCGCGTACACAGAAGCCAGCAGATGAAGTTGGATTTTATTTCCTTGGCTCCACACCGGTGTGCTTGCTGACAGATCATCTGATTCAGGTGTGGATAAGGTCACTTATGCCTTCCACAGTAAAGTACAACTGAGAAGACCCATCCTTTGATGAAGCTGGATGGCTGGGGGTGCACATGCATCTTTGCCACAGTCACGCTGCTTACAGCACATATGGGCAGATAGAAGTCGGGACAGCAGCAAGCTGAGACTACACTAACAATATGCTTATTTGTCTCCATTAACAAAACAAATGCTGAGCTGTGTGCTGTCGGTGTAAGAAAAATACACTTGTATTACCAAAACACCTGTTGTTTATTTTAAACACCTCTTCCATCTTGTTTTGCAAGCTCCCTGGTGCAAGGCCTGGCTCATACCTCACATGCATGCAAGAAGAGGGACGTCTGTCTCAACTTGGAGCTTTAGGTGCCACACCGATACAATTCATTATAAAAAAAAAAAGACATAAAATATAAGAATATAACCCCCAAACACTTCAGAATTGAAGAAGGAAAGCAATATTATTCAGAGAAAACAAGAAATCTGCACTTATTACAGCCTCCTAAATTGTTTGCTAACTTGTGATACTGGGCCTAAGCATCTATTGTTCTCCTTTTCTTTACCTACAGTGTGACACAGTTCACAGCATTTTAGAGACAGAATTCTATCAAAGCCTTTGACTCCATTTTACGGCATACCATTTCATTCCCTATTAATAAAAAAGTATGCCTAGCAAAATTTCAAATTATACGTTTAGTAGCAGTCCTACCTGCTCCACCTCGTTGGCTGTGTACTGCATCGCTTCATTATGCTGCTCTTCCAACATTTCCAAGTTTAACTCCTCTAAGAATTCATTCCTTTCATCATCCAGCCACCCTTCTTCCAGCTGCAAAGAATACATTAGTACATTATATTATGTTAGCAAGGACACATGCTAAAACAGGGTAAACCCAAATGGCAATGCTTGACTAGTTCTTTTTATCCTAATGATTCTCTTCAGAAAGCCAGGCGGTAGGAGTTCACATCTCAAAAAAAGAAGAAGAAAAAGAAGGATAAAAAAAATTGGACTCTTATGCCTTTTATCCTTTCTTGAAACAGTATGACTGATTTTCTCTCATAATGAAGGAGACGGCACAGCACAGACATTATTTCCTTTCAAAAGGTATGAAAGGCGCAGCGCATAATCCTGAAGCTGTCATGTTCATTACTGCCGAGAGCCCCCGCGCTGAAAGAGCGGCAACGTTACTAATAGGGCCAGGAGGCAACCGGGCTCTTTCCTCTAACAACCTCCGTCCCAGCGCTGTGCCCTGCTGCCGCCACCTCAATAGAAACCTTATGTTGCGTTTCTGTCACCCTTTTCTCATTGATCTTCCAGTAAACAAACAAACAGAAGAGGGTGACAGGAAGATGCGGTGATTTGAAGGGAGGTTATTTTTGTTCTCGCGGTGTGCCTGGAAGCAAGGCTTATCTGTTTGTTCGTTTTTTTTTCCCCAAGTGTAAAATAATACTTTGACATTTGGTGAAGACAGTGTTGCAGGAGGACAGGAGGGGATGCTATGTTTTCTGTCAAGTGAGTATATCCTCTTCCCACACCCACTTTGCACCCTTCACATCTTTCTAAACTGTTAAAATAGGCACCCCTGGCCTAAAATGCTATTTTTCCCATTTTGTTCATTGTGCACATACGTGCACGTGGCACACATCCATTTGTACCTGTAATCCCTTCCCGCATGGCACACTGCATCAAAAAGGAAAATACAGGTCAGTGGCGCTCCTGGCTATAAGGATGAGATCGTAGCAGGAAGAAACACTTATTGTTTTGTCACTGGTGAAGTAACCAGAGGAAGAAAGTGACAAAAAGATGCTAAAAGTCTCAGCATTAGAGAATTACAAGAGTACCCACTATTCATGTCCCAAGACAGCAAGAGCAATGTAACACAGGCCAACGTGTACAGCAGCAGAAGTACCACTGCCTCAAAGCTCTGGCCACAGATGCCAGTCAGGAAAGTTACACCAAATCAGCAAGTAGTAAGTTCAAAGCTACACAGGGAGTGACTGATGTTGTGTGATACTTCTAGCTGAATACCGGCAGGAAACCACTGTTTCCTTCACAAACTCTCATGTTTTTGCCCATGCCAAGGAACTCTTTACTTTTAGAAAGAACATAAGCCTTTCACCATTTCCCTTGGTGAAGCCAGCATCTAACGCATCTAACGGTTTGGGATTAGGGAGCCTTTTTTTCTTGAGGACATGTAATTTTTATGTTTGTCCTTAATGGGACTTTCAAACCATTCTCTGAAACATCTGGTACCGGCCACTAGTTTTGCTTACTTGTCTTGTTTGCTTTTTTTTTCCCCACAAGGAAAGCGTGAACACAGCTGCCTTCTACCATAAAGGACACCATTAATTTCTCTCATTTGAGGAATCTGCAGAGATGAACAAATCTGGCGGACAAAAAATGAATCTCACTTGGGCAAATTTGCTGGTTTGATTGTGGCAAACCCAGTACCGAACTAATGGGAATGCTTATGTTATGTTACAGTTTTTAGAATAAAAATAATATATGGCTTGGTATACATGTGCACCACATACACTGTGAGCACATACACGCGTGTGAATGCACACGCCTGTGCCATTTGTTTACATATTAAACAGGTTGTGCACTCCTCCAGCGCTCTGTTTCAAAACTTAATTATTCATTGGTATTCACTGCACAAATAAATGGTCAGAGAAGGTTTTTTTCCCTGTTACTGAATGAATGTGCTCAGCAGTCACCCTTCAAGACAGCAATACTGCTATTACCATTTTCTATCTAGAGATAAAAGCCTGCTTAATCCTGCTGTCTTTTACCAGAGTCAAAGCGACACAAATAGCAGAAATCAGTTTGAGGACAGCCTGATTTCTGACAGTATGCCTTTTCTTTAGTTTTGTATAAATATATTCTTAAAACACATAAATTAAACAAAAAAAAACCCCAACACCAAAGCCCCAAACCCAAACCAAAACACACTTTTATAATTTGAAAGGAGCACCCATATGGGAAGCTATATTGGTACAGCTAAGTAATTCCTTATCTCATATTGATATAACTTTTTCATGTTGCCCAGTCTAAACAAATACAGAGAATGAACTTTCCCCAGGCATGTATTTTGTAAGTGGGTGGGTTTCTGTTCCCTACTGAAAAACAAAATCTTAGAGAAAAATAGTAAGAAGACTATTGAAACAACTCTTTAAAAACTTCTACAACTTCTAGTGAGGGATACAATTTTGCAATATAAACTGACGTGTGGCATTTTTTGCTGTACTGTGTCACTAGTTTTATGGGAATTGTTTAGATTCCTGAAAAACATAAAGGAAATGAACGCTGAAATTGTGCATCTTTTATAACTACTGTACTCAAGTAGAGATTCCAAGTGGCACTGAATTACACTTACTCAATTTAATTTATACAGTGTATGCAGCTAGTGAGACTGAGAATATCAGATCAACAGCATGAGAGACAAATGGCAACATAACCAACTCTGAATTGTTGGCAGATGGAGAGAACAGTGACAATATAATGTCTTTTTGCTTTGCAATGGCCAATAAACAGAATATAAAGGGAAGTACTAACAGTACTCTTCTTCCTCTCTACCACTCTTTTAGTCTGATGATCAACCTAACATCTGCCCCCTGCAATGATATAAAAAATTCCTGTCAGGGCAAGATTCTTGGCATTGGCATAATTTTGTTTTTAAAGCCACAGAAATGTTTCTAAAAGCTTTTGAAAATGTACCTCCCAAGATACAATTTGTAATGTACAAGCAGGTTTTTGTGACCAGGTTGCTTTGAAAACAATTAGATCCAGGTCTGCTGAATGGTATTGTAGTGGAAGTTCCATAATTGGTACATAAATGAACAATTTACATGCCTACTTATAAGTGCATAAGATAAAAAGAGCCATCACCAATGACCAACCACAGCTTTGTGTAAGTTCATATATATGACTGAGATAAGCATGGGAAATTTATCCCCAGAACAAATAAGAATCACCTAGTGAGCAATACATAGTTTTCAAGTTCTACTTCATATTTTACTAATATGATATTAGTGCTGTCACCTTTATTTGTATACCTGCTTACTCTGTTTGACGGAAAGGAATTGCTCAGTTTGGGGAAAACAAACCCTAGTAATATCATGTTAATTTCTTTGTTGGCTAAACAGGGGCAAAGCTCTGCAATTATCTGTTTCCTCCTTTCGTCAGGAACTTGGGCATTCCTATTTCTCAGCAGTTCATTAGTTACAGTGACAATGAATGTATGGTATAACCCGGGTTCTGGCTCAGTGCACCTATTTAGTCTAACCTGCATCTCCGGTCTTGCGACCAGCAACACAATTTTCTTGCATTCTTCGCTGGAGAGCAATGCCACTGCCTCTTCCCGATTCTGGACATCTTGGCCATTTATCTAGAAAACAAATGAAAGTGGCACATTAGTTTCTACTTCCACAAAGCAACACACAATAAAGGGCAGATATCAGCTCATTTGTGCTGAATGTATGGACAATGAAACTCGCGCAACGGGCTCATCTTCAGCCCCTCAGTGGTAAGTGCCTTCACTCAATTACGCGCTTACTGTAAGAGCTGTATCGATCGTTGAAGGATGGCGGACATCAGAGGAAGCAGTTATGTTCATAAATGTCCAACCTGCGCCCTGGTAACATACATCTAGCAACACAATTAACCAGCCCCTGACAGGTGACGTTCATCTTTCTCCGTTCAGAGTAATGGAAGTGTCACTCTGAGATAATAGTGCTGGTGGAAGCAAGACTAGTAATGCTACAGCTGAAATCAGTCACACTGTATGCTGGTAGAGAGCCAATTAGAGAGCTACAGTATTATCTCTCACCAGGCAATACTTACAGGCCACCGCTTATTGCTGCTCCATTTAATCATTTCATATTTGTGTGGACAGCTTAGTATCCAGAACCACACAAAACATATGTATCCCCCTTACAAGGGGATAATCAAAATAAAAGCTGTTCTCTGTCGAGAACGTGCTTTTCTCGCTACCTTTCTTCTATTCTGCCACCTCATTAAAACAGCCACGTCCATGACTACACGGTAACAAACGCATTTTGCATTGCCCAAAACCCTTTATTGAAGGAATCAAATAGAAATCTTATTTTCCATGCATATTTGCTTTTGTCCAATTCACAGCACAAGAGCTGGATTATTCTCATTGTGGCAACAAAAAAACCAACCAACTTGGTCTATTTGAAAATGCGTGAAAACAAAACTGGAAGAGAGAAGGATCTGAATATTTGGGGGAAATAAAATCTCTTAAGGGTTTGAATTCAAAGCAGCAGAAACTTCCTGGTCGAAAAGTAAAGAGAAAGTTGCATTTCTGCACGTAAGTTTGGCCTGAAGGCCTTGGCTCAAAAAGACAGCTTTAATTCAGATTAAAGAAAAACCCAGTGTACCCTGATCACCTGACTGGCAATGCGTAAAATGCTGGACACCCTTCAAAGCTTACACGAAGGGATAGCTGTGGTCTGAGGCAGACCAGGCAACCACGTGGTAACACAGAGCTTCCCTAACCCAAAAAGTAGAGATGCAGACACAGCGGTTCAGGAGCAGATCTCCAGCTTGTGGAAAACACCCCCGGCCACAGTGGCTACTCCGGTGATTCCTTTCAGCCCAACAACGGCCCCTCGCAGCCCTGCTGGCCCCGCACAGCCTGGAGGTGCCCACCCCACAGCGGCTGCACCATCGTGGGGGACGAGCAGGACTTCAGCCTGCCCCACGGCACCTCACGTACACGGACAGCACTTGTCTGCCTGGAGGCTCCCAGCTAAAACTAGTAGAAGTTTAGGCAAGTCTTACGAGGACTGTCCTTATAAAACCTTTCCCTTGACTTCGTAACATTTCATGTAAAATACTCAGGCTGTTCTCAGATGCTTATGGAGACTGTAAAGGTGACAGGAGAGGTGTGAGGTTTGTGAGAATGTGAAGGGGACAGTTTCAGCCTCAAAAACATGAGGAAATCTGATGTAGTTTTGGGAGAAATACACAAAACAGAGGGTCCCTCCCAGCCTTAATGAATGCCATCCACTGCCCACAGAAAAACGTGCCCATGCTCAAGGATCCAGCTCTCTCCCAGCCTCACTGTAATCCCCCTGTAATGGCACTGTCACCTTCTATTTCTCTGAGTTATCTCATCAATAAGAGTAGATAGAGGGTCAATGTGTTTTCAGATATTAAAGTAAACCCCACATAACTCTCTGGGTGTTAACTTTAATGATCAAACTCATAGCCATATATCAGCACTGACATTAAAGTAATGCTTCAGTCTACAAGACGATGGCAGAATTACCTATGCTTTTCTCTCTCCCACAGAGTCTTTACTCACAATTGAAATTAATTTCATTAGGAACTGGAGAACGTTTGCTTGAATTGCTGTTGGCTCTCCACCCAGAAATTTTAGAAAGCAAGGAAAGGAGCAGAAAATGAATCTACCCTCTATTTCTGTATTTTGAAAGGCACACAGTAGAAATTAAAGTTGTTTCAACTTGGTCAAAGATTTTTTTCCCCCTGATTTTTGAAAGTTAAAAAACCCCATTATATCCTGTTTGCTTTCTTCAGTAGGCATTTTGTAGAAACATGCAGAAGACAGTGCACTGACTTTTCCACTTGTAGCTGTACCCCGTGATGTGGTCCCATCACCCCAGGTCCCACCAAGGAGCTCACTGCCCCTGCACTGTGGTGTCTGTGTCTTCTTCGGGGGAGGATACCATCCGTCCTCTGAATGTTTTCACATTCCCAACCACAAAGAGAATAAATTAGAAGCCCCTGAGTGAGCCCTGACATTAAAATGTAACTTATAATTTCCGCTCCAAAAAATGGGCCACTTTGGTAAGCCAGCTCACAGACTTTGTTGTGTCGGCTAGACTCCAAAGCTGATACCAGGGTAAGAGAGATACAGTGACAGGTTTCAGCAACAACATTTTCGGCAGAAATGAAAACACTGGAGGGAAGGAACAGCCTGATCTTGTGATAACATGAAAGCTCACTTGCCTAAATTAATGAAGGGTAATTAGGGAACTGGTTACAGAAAAGTGACTTGTCATCACCAGGAGCTACTTCTGGGGCTTCAGTAAAAAAAAAGGTGAAAATACAAGGCAAATCAACTGGGATCCAGAACTAAAATGCTCCAGTACAGCAAAGAGTTTCCAGCCTACTGGCACTACTGCCAGTTGAAAATGGAAACCCACTGCCATTCTAGCTACTTCCCTCCCTGCACAGGTACACTGCCCTCCTCCACAGCCAGCAGCCGGCCACCCTTGCCTATCACTGGGGCAGCTCCTTAAATGAGCAGATCAACAGAAATGAAGTGGGAAAAAAAAAAGCCAAGATGGTGGATTAGAAAAGAACTCAGAAAATCGATGTTTTATTGGTGGAGGAAAGAAAATAGTAACAAAAGCCTAATGAATCCCTCCCTCAAGTACATTCAGGATCATCCTTCACTAACAGCACATCTTTTGTATGAAAACTCTTACCATCTACGCTCAGCACAAGTGAGTTTTACCCAAATTTATGTGATCGCTGAATGAGCATCAAGTCTCTGACACCCATATTTATGTCTGCAGGATCCCTGTTTAGAAAGTGACACCGAGATGAACATAGGGGAAATGAGATTTGCTAATAAATATGGCAAAAAAAGACATGGGACATAAGGGCATGAGCCAGAACGAGTTTGTCATTCTCATTTTTCAGTACACAGACTCTAGCTCCCAGCTATTGTGTTAAAAAACCGACAGACATGGATTTTCTCATCGATCACTGTAACAAAGAGAACTACCTTCCCTCATTAATAGTCCACAGAGAAGACAGCACCATGCGTTTGTCTGAAGAAAGAGTTTAAGGAAGAGTCTATTGTCACATACTTGCAAAATGCGGTCTCCTTCACGGATCCGGCCATCTCTGGCAGCGATGCTGTTTGGATCCACCTGCACAGGACAATATCCAGTAACTGAACATGGAAAGATTTTTACCGGAAATGCTAACAGCTGCACAATTTGAAAAAGTGGTATTTTTACTCTGTACAGAGGCAATCTGAAGTTTCCTTTACAGTCATATGAACTCAACAGTTCTATAAATAATCGTATAAGCTTCTTTCAGATAAAAGCCTACAGACAGAAAGGGTTGGGAGCATATGATTTTCAGATAATAATTTCCTATGCCATCGTCAGGCATTAACCTTCAGCTGTCAGAGCGCTAAGAGTTAATGACAAAGTCCCTCTTCTCTGGAAGTTCTCCACGGACTGAGGTGCTTCTGCAGCAGTTGATACCTTCATACAAATGGGCCAGTCTTTGGGAAAAGAGCAGGTTTATTTTTCTTTCATGGAAACCTTTACTATTAAATGATTACCTCAGTTATCAATCTGTTATTTCTGCTGGAATTTTGCAGCTCATGAGGAAACAGCAAAAATCCCCAAAGGATCTATATTGTATAGATCACTCACAGATTCTGTATATCGTTCCTGATCTGAGTCAGTTAATTTTAAGTTATTTTAACCTAAACAGATGTTTAGGGCTCCATTAACTGTTTATCAAAGTCACTATAGCTCATCCCTGAGCAATGACCTACTGTTCATTGCAGGGCAATTCAATCTATCACCTTTCACTTGATGGTTATCTTAAATCATTTATTCTGCCTCGTCATGCCATAAGCTATTTTTTCAAACCAAACATCTGAGTTGAGCATTTGGTTTCCAAGTTACATCCTCCACAGCTGTTAGATATTACTTTCTTCTTGTGCATTGTCGTAGAAAAAAAATGAATCTGAAGTGCTTAATCAAGTACAAAAGACAATATAATTACATTCACTTTAAAAGGTCTGAGAAATGTATACCATGTAGGAAAAATAGCACATTTCAGATATAATCCTAGAGTGTATTAAGAGATTCCTGCACTTTTTTTTTTTATCCTCACAGGGTCAAACAGACTTTAACAGCAGTGCTTATACAACTGGTGGAAGACTTATTCTTGGGTAGTTTTATATTAATTCCTCATTCTTGTTTCAAGGCTGTGCTTTTCAGCTTGTTTGACATTGCTGCTGGCCTGTGAATGTGCCACCTTGCCTTCATCCTTGTTCACTCATATGTAAGAGAATTCTCTGTACTCATCCTCTCTGCCCAGGAGCTTCACTCAGAATTTAGAATGACAGAATCATAGGATACCTCGAGTTGGAAGGGACCCATAAGGATCATCGAGTCCAACTCCCTGCTCCTCGCAGGACTACCTAAAACTACTCTATGACTAAGAGCGTCGTCCAGACACTCCCTGAACTCTGCCAGACTTGGTGCCGTGACCTCTTCCCTGGGGAGCCTGTTCCCGTGACTGACCACCCACTCAGTGAGGAACCTTTTCCTAATGTCCAAATTTGGTTCAACATGTCACAAAAGCGACAAATTGGGAACACAGTTCATGCAGGACATTCACCAGTGAGCCCGCACTCACCAGTGACCTTGGCCTCACAAGAGCTCTGGTTTATCTAGAAAAACAACCCTCTTTGAATGGCTGGAGACTCAAAGGGGGCTTGTGTGCCTGGAAGTCTTGTGGACTGACCCCGTGAAACACTAACATCCTGGATATGTGCTGGATGCTGTGTTTTCCTGGTGAAGCCAATGAAAACCTGAGGGTTCATCCCATCTCAGCATTCAGTATTCTATTTTTTGTCTGGCAAAAAAAAATACTATTAGTCTTTCCAACATATTTCTTTCCCAAACTACTCTCTCCACCCACCTGTGGTATTTCTGTGTGTACCAAAATTGTAACCAACCCACAAATAATAAAATAATGATTATCCACTGCCATGGCTACCAAGGCTGTGGCAGGAGAAGAACGCAAGCAGGGTGTGGAGCACACGCTTTTCTCCTTAAGAACCCTGCTTGATTTCCACCATAGGGGAAGATTTATTTCAAAATTCAGACCATGCTCAGACTGCTTTGTACCTCTCTAACTATGATGTTGTAGTTAAAAGCATTCACATTAAAGAAACTCACTAGTCATAATTACACTACTTGAGCAACATAATTTAAACTGATAATCTAAATGAATTGGAAGTGACAACGTGCTGGCTGATGCCCGACACTTCTGCACTCTGGTCTCGGAGCACTTGCTCTTAACATTCCCTGGTACGTTCAGTCCTCCACCACCAGTATCTCCCACGCTCCTCCCCGCTGCCATGTCCTTACCTCGCTGACATAGATCCCCGTGTCCTCTTCATCATCGGTTCTGTAACAGACAGTCAGCCCCAGCTTCTCCTGGCTGCTAATGCGGCACAGCTCCACCTCCTACAAGAAAACACACAGGCTCAAGTGGTGGCTTTTGATAAGGGTGGAAAAAATGGTGTAGCGCAAGGGAGCACCAAGCCGCTGACAAACTCGTACTGTAGGACATACTCACATTCATACTGTATGACCTGCTCATACTGCCCAGGCTCAAGACAGTATTTTGTGTGCATCTTTAAGGGGGAAAATATTTTGTGAATTAAGATGGAAATCCCAATATATTGCAGGTTGAAGCTATACAGAAACAGTTCAGTAGGACATGCTGAACTTTGAGAAATACAGCTGTACATCAATTTTGCAGTTTTTTTGCTTTTGGATAATAGAAGCTGACTTACAGTATATTACATAGTCATTTTAGTCCCATCACACCAACTACTGATTTATAGGATATCAGACTGGCTACACATCAATCAGTCCATCACGCAAGTGCCACTCCCTTCTAACAGCAATCCAAGCCATAAAGCAAAAAACCAGCCTTCCATTAATAGCATAATTCATTCCCTGGCCAGTTTAGTGCCATAGCTTCACTGCAGAAGCTGTTAGATAACAGAAAGATGCTTCAAGGAATCTCCTGTGGAGCTGAACAGCCGTGGCATCCTCCTCAATTGTGAGATGATGCAGAAAACATATTTTTAGTGCCAGATGTCCCGGCAGTGGCATCTCATGAAAAGTGCAAGTTTTAGGGCAGATGGCACAGTGATAACTACTACATACACCCATCTGAGTTAAACATCTTTAGGGTTTCACAGGGGAATCATTCACAAAAATGCAAAGCTGCACTTGGTTTGGACAATGTGAAACAAATAATTGTAATAAAGCACGATGAATCCAATAGCACAGAGTATTAGTCTGGTTGCATATGGGAAACTTTAGTTGATATATGTATTTAAAGACAATCTGCAGGTGCCATTTGGAGCTTTACAGCTTCTGCTTCTCATGGCTGTGCAAAAACGAAGAGACAAACCCATGCTTCAGTTCGCAGTCTGTGATACAGAGCTTGTTCCTCCCCATCCCCAGAGACGTCACGCAGATTAATCCATAAACAGGCGCAGGGCACACAGCAGTGAGGACTCACTGCTGAGTCCGATCGAGTTGTGGGGACCAGGTGTCAAAATACCACAACTTACAGAAGAACCCGCAGTTCACACACATGGGTTAGCAGATGAACCCCATGCTGTTTTCATTTCAGCTGAAAATCTTTGCTGAAGTGCACTGCTATGGCTCGCTCCCCTGCTCTCTCACCAACATACACAACTACATGGGTTCAGTTCCTGCATGAATCCTATAACGTCTTCCCTGGACTTTGGACACTCAATGTTTTAATGAAAACTATGAAAATGTAGAAAATACCACGAAACCTATAGTACTCTTTAGTTTTTCCTAAATATGGCAGGAGTTTTAAATAGGGTGGTAAGAAGTGGAAATAGTCACCAGTATATGTTATCCATAGGGCTTGAAAGAAGAAACACAGGACTGTGGTTTGTTAGGGAAGAGAACTGCAGTGACCTGATTGTGGCATCGGGAGTGAAAGTATGTACTGGAGGGAGGCCTATTCAAAACCCATAATAATTGATGCCTCCAGAGGGAAAGAACACTTGACTAGAACTGTAATATTAGGGAGAAATTACAGTAACAAAACGGCTTCAATTACAGCAACAAGGTATACTTTTAAGGAATAAAGGAGCTTGCAGTCCCTTGGAGGCCTATAAGGAAGCCTAAATACACCATAAAGGACTGAGACTGGGACCTCTAAATCAAGGCAAATGAGGAGCTGTGCACAAGCTGAAATCCATTGACTTTCATTGTCCTGCCAGCACAACCCCCTGTCTCCCCGCGCTGAGCCTGGACAGGGGCCCCAAGGACTGCTCTGAACATAATTTCTTCAGTTGGGAATGACCTTGAAGTTCTTGTGGATGATTTGTCTCAAAACGTTTGTTACACCAAAGCTGCAGGAATGTTTCAGGCTGAAACAAACTGAATCCTTCCAGTGTGCACTGGCTGATTGAGCAGAATAACTTAACCATTTAGGGCATGAAAGAGCAAAGGAAAATGAGGACGTCCACACAGGCTCCATCCTGGGAGTGCAAGAGGATTGCTAAAGCCATCTCTGGGAACCAGCTGGTCACAAATATCAGTGACAAATATCCACTGACTGGGATGCACCAGCCCTGGCTGTGCACAGTGCTTGAGTTGCCACAGCTTTTGTTTCTCCACCCAGTAACAGAGCTTAGAGCCGAGATCTGTACTTGGTACTCTTGGGACTACTACCTCTTTCTGAAATGACTAAGGGGCATGGTCTGACTACTGTGTAGTCTGATGACTGTGCATGGCTGTGGCCACTTAGAAGCTGTAGATACCGACAACTGAAATACTAGTACTTAAAGGCCCAATAAACATTCCAAGTTTTTCAGTCTAAACTGAAGTACATACTCAAGTAGCACCTCATTCAGCGTGAGGCAGAAGTTGGATGACGTCTTGCTTTGCATGGATCTCATTCCAGATAACTGCCTTTTTCCCACTGCACATCTGCACTATTAACATCTTTTTTGCAGCAAACATGACACATCCTGGTCACATGCAAACAAATCAGGGTTGACAAAACATCTTTGGAAAACTTAAAAATGCTTTGCATAAAATATTAAATCATCTCTGAGGGCAAAAGCCCACAAGTCCAATATTTAGCTGTATATAACAAGCAGATCTGAAACAACTTCAACAGAAGAGCAGCAACTGAGACGACAGAGAACCTGGACCACCACGGTCAGAAGCATTTGACCCTGCATTTTGTGACAGATGCTTTTGAGTGTTTTTTTTCCCAACTGGTCTTTAACAGAAGAAACAATAGGTTTGGCAGCAGTAATGAATTTGTAAGGATGTAATTTCCTTCTTGAAAATCCCTTTAGATACATACAAACACACACACACACACATATAGTTGCCTTCTCTTTGGGTTTTGTGTGTAGGGACTGAACTGACAGTCTTAAAAATTCAGCAGTTTAAAAATCCGTGAGAAACAATATTTGGGGATTCATGAAATGTGCTGACAGACAGATGGTGGAAGGAGAGGGACTGAGGAGAGAGCTCGGGAGATGACAGCCTCCCCCTCTTTTGGGCACTCTGGGGGCAGCCGCCTCTCAACACGAAGAGTATTGTGCTGCCAAGTGACAGAAATCAATGCCAAATTGCTAAATCTTTGACTTGCTGATTCTTTTCTCTGTGTGGGCAGAACAAAAATTCAGTGCAATACCACAGTGAAGACAATACTTCAAACTGTTTCGCCATAAATTATTTGGTTAAAATATAGACATGGAAATTAGAATAAGGATTATCCTGTTTTGAAAAGACTGGGGTGCAAATTTCCAAGGTAGCTCATTTCTTCAGGCATAGAAAAGACAGCAAAGAGGTGGATGTCATGCTCTTGAAGGACTGAAAACTGGTTATACTGGTCATCCTCTAAAGTGATGAAGTAGTGGCTGTAGCCTCTGGCTCCCAGTTAAAGGCCGTCACTCGCTTCCATGATGGAAAACCAGTTTACAGGCTGTCAGCCTCAGGAGACATAACACCAAAAAAGGAGCTGTCACCAGTTTGGGGAGGGAAGGCTCAGTTAATACTGTCGTTTTTCTCAAGTGGTAAAGAAGTAGATTATAAATGTCATCAACTGGGCTGTTGGCTTTCTAGAATTGTTGAAATGAGGTTAAGGGCTGTTAAAGGCGACCTTGTAAAAAAGTTTGCACCAGTTTGCAGTTTTAGTGGGTCTTCCTATTGAAAGCTAGGTTACAAGGAGTAAAGTTGATGGTCTGCTAGTAAACAGATCAGGAACCCTTCAGTGCTCATCCTTAAACAGTCTTTTGTGGACAAAAAAGAGCCCTGAACTCCTTACGTTTTCCCTCCACACACTGGAAAACAGATTACAGCCTAAGAGGGAAGTTGGTAAAGTTTCTTCTCGCTGCACCCAGGAGATGTTGACAAGAGTTATTCATCCGATGACCCTGTACTAGAATAACTGCACACATAGAAAGCTTACTCTGCCCCGTTTTATTTGCTGCCCGTTCTTCCAGTGGTCTCTACTAAGGCCTGCACACCTTTGAATCCTTTCCCCACTTTCTATCAGGATTAGATACTCCCTTTTCAAAACTATTCAACCCATTTACACTGTGGCTGAGCTCTGCTCCTGCCTCATCATTGCACGCCACCCTGTCTCATCTCCGTTTGGACCATCCCATCCTGAAACGTCTCTGCACAAACACAATCCGTCTGTCCTCGCCTTCAACGCCCTTCTCAGTTTACTCTTCCCCAAAGCGACCTCTCACCTGCATTCACAGTAAGTGCTGCCCATGTCCACACAGCCCCTGCATCACCTTCCTTTTACTCTCACCTTATAACCCATCCTATTATCTTCCCTATTGAAATTTGTGAAGGAATTACTGCCTGGTAAGCAGGAAGTCCCATCCACTAAAATGACCACTTCACTTTGTATGAACCATGCATACAGCCAGGCACTACCAAAATAACCTATTATTACTGCCACTTTGTTCTCCTTCCTCTCTCTCATCATCTGATCATCTGAAATTAGAGCTCAATATAAATTAGTTGCAATGAACAACAAGGTACCTCCTTCCCCTGGTAGGAGACTCGCAAAGTCCATACAAGAATTTCCAGTGTTTGGAGGTAACTGGGTGGCTTTGAAACTCAGAATAAACTTGAGAACTGATCTGTCCCTTGCCCAGGAACTGCTGGGGAACAAGATGTTCAAGGAATCCCTGATGCTCTCTATGATAATATTATTTTTGTTGAATTTGACCTACTATATTCACAGAATTAGCAAAGACATTGAATTCTTTCCATGGAACTGTAACTCTTGGGTTGCTCTAGTGCAATGCAGGTTTAAGGAGAAAAACACTGCCTCTGTTCTAAAGGCTTTAGGGTCCAATTGCTGGACACTATAATATTGCCTCATTTCATTCTATGTCTATTTTTCATTTTTGTCCACTCATGACTTACTGGCTGTTAAATGCAGTAAGACTAGTTTACTGTTTATACTGTACGCCAGTATAACTAACAGAGGTTAATCGATTATTCAACATTATTCTATACTATGACAAAGGTAAACTCTACACTTGGCTGCCTCGTGTCCAAACATGATGTCCTAGGACTGGGAGTCTCCTGAGACTATGCTGACAAGGAAACTTGCCGATCCCCTTTGCAATTTATTAGTGTAGGGAAACACGCTGACTCATTTCCAGAATGGAAACCCTTAACAAGTAAACCTTAAAAAAAGGTTACCATTGCAAATGACAGAGGATGAACTTACAGATGCAAGTAACTGGTTGCAAGATTGAGAAATGCAAATTTTCTGAAAAATCACTGGGTATATTTTAGATTACTGGGCATATGTTTGAGATTCTTCCCTGGATGATGCTCTATGGTGAGGAAGGAATATTTCCCTACCTTCTCAAATTTGTCATGATTTTGAAAAAAATCAGTAGGATCTTGCCTCATAAGACAATTTTTTAGCAGGTTTCCAGAATTTTTCTGCCTTTAAGTCCCTATTCCCTGTTCAATAGTAATTGCTTTGGTGCAATCACCTCATGTGACTTTTTGTGACTTGTTTTCCTTATCTATAAGAAGAAAACAATGCAAACACCACCAGAGTAGCAGGACATAAAAGAATGAATGATTACAGAGTGTTTGAAAGGCACTGTAGAAATATTATAAACACCCTACATCGTTCCAATATTCCCCATCTGCTTTTATAGCAACTGTTGCACACTGCTAAAAGAACCAAGAGAGACTATCAAAATCGTAATAGCTATTGAGTTCCCTTCACCTGTACAGTATATCAGAGTAATGGCTCCCATGAACTCTGGTAACACCATTAGAAGGGACAGCATGGAATGAAAACACAACAGTATTTTTCCTAAATGGACCGCATGTGATCGTTTCAGTTAACATTTAAGTCCTTATTACAATGAGAAAATCATCTCAGTTGAGACATTGTCAAATATCAAATTAATTTTCATTAGTGTTACTGTCCAGGGTAACACAACCTGTGATTCACAGTTCAAGGTTTGTACTTTTGTGACATGGCAAGACAGAGGATCCTAAACATGTTCTGTTTGTGATACAGTCAACTATTTCTTTTCTTAGCATTAAATAGCATCTACCTTGTCCCATTTGACTCCACTACCTTTAGAGGAAAAGAATGTTAGCTTTTCATGTTGGTTATATAGCAGTGTAGTCCAGCCTGTAAAACTCTGCTTTCTTCCCTCTCCCCTTCAAACAACTCTCCTGAATGAGTAAAAAAAAAAATAATAAAAAAAAAGACAGAAAGGAGAAGGGAAGTTTTGCTATTTACAAGTATGAAATTGACAGGTTTTAAATTAGGAGCCACATATAGCTTGTAAAAAAGGAATTTATCATAGTGTACTGGAGAAGGATTCCTACTTCACCAGAAGAAAGACAAAAAGCTCCAGTCTGGAAAAGTCCTTGTGTGGTGAAACAAAGAATGCAATTCAGATACGCTTTATCTTCATCCTAAAATATATGAAAGAGCTGTATCTTGGCTCAAGTCTCTAAGGTGGCTGACAAATGCTATCTACAAAGCACCCAGTAATGTAAAATTTCCTAAGGCAAAAGAATTCAGAGAGGCAGTCTAGGGAGGCCTCCTTGGGTTCAGCAATTATTCTGTACAATAGGATGATTATTAGTACCTCTTAGATCAAAACCAGATTATGAATAGTTACTAGCTGCTGATATTGCAACATTAAGGAAAAAAAAATACAAAAAATAAAAAGGTTATCTTCGTAGCCACCCAGAACAATGCCGTTATCACCAATTAGTGAATTACTGCCCATGACTAAATCAGTGGCTATATGCATAATCTGAAACAGCCCCAGGTGTGAGCTGAAACACCTTTATGTTCTACCCCTTAAGGGACCATTATCAGGCAGAGCTCTGAATGCTTTACACAATGTACCTCATAGCTGGGATGACCTAAGAGTTTGCAAATGCTAAAATACACCAAGGTTTAGCTGACAGGTTTATGATCATGTCCTTGCTTTCCTGTTTCTTTCACAAGCACTTGTAAAGCAGTGTCTTTGTACCAGGCTAGTTATTCTGTGTTTTAGCCCTGACTGCGCTTTCAGAAGAAATCAAGGCTTATTGAATGCAAATGGGTGGACCCAATACCCGATGATCCAAGGTGGAGGCGTGTAGTATTTACCATAAATTTTAAGAAAAAGAGAAAAAAAAACCCCAACAAAATAATAAAGCGAAATAAGAAAACTTTTATCTCCGCTTTTCCTTTTTACCTGTAGTAATAGCTGAGAAGCTGTTTTAATGTTCATCTTGCTAATGGCATAATTGACAGAATGATTAACTGAATGAATGAAGCACAAAAGGCCAAGAACAGAGTACTTACAGAATAGCTCAATGAAGAATTAACTGAGAAGGTACATTAAGGTCTGACTTATTTTAATAAACTGTTATACTGAAAAAACCCCACCTCATCCATCTGATCTAGTGTCACCCTTTTGAAGCATCAAACAGAAGTGCGCAGGGACTACAAGGAATAAATACACCTTAAAACTAAGATTCATTCTTCAGTATCATCCTGTGTCTGTATCTTTATGGGTGAGATCAACCTCCAGTTTATACGCGTAGCTGAATCTTGGCTTCTTTTCACACTTTCTGTCAGGGTTACTAAAAAAGGTTGTCCTGCAAAGTCAGATCTATTTTATCGGCTTCTTGCTAGTAGTTTCTGTAAACTATGGAAACCAAGGAAAGCTCGCTCTCAACCTCATAATTGTGTTTAGTAGTCCCAGCTCTGCAGTTCTTATCTCATCACTGGGAAGGATGTAAGCACCTGGATTATTATCAGGCAGAGCTCCAAACGACTGAGTATCCTGGCAGCATCTCACTGATCACATTCATTTTCTCGGTCTCTTCCTCCACGTGACTGGAAGGATATACCTTTTCCAGGCTGCCAAATCACAGATCATTTACATTGCTACCTTCTATAATATTTAATCTTCACAATGCTGCATACTCTTCCATCATTGGCAAGTAATTCTGCTCATGAAATAAAAATAAATAAAACAAACAGAACCAGAGCTGTCCCTTCACTTTTCTTACAGGAACAGATCAATCTAATGAAGTCCTAGGAGGGCAGAGAGATAACAGTGGAGCTACTAAAAAGAAAAATTAATCTCAGTTTCAGAAATGATGAGAATGGTTACATGTTACTTAAAAGCATACATTGCAAATGAGCATGAGTGTAAAACAGAGGAAACAACAGCCTGGGTTTCCAACAAAAAACCATCAGCAGCAGAATAAATGGTGTACTTTAGACTTCCTGTTACAACACCATTTATTTCCCCTCTGAACTTGTACCATGCAGTAGGAGTTGTGATTGTCACATACAAATGATCAGGTACATACAGCGGGTAAGACCACACATTTAAAACAGACACTTGGTGTTTCAAACAAGTATCACATTTCACCATACCCAAATCATGTTTCCAACTCTCTTAGCTAGGCTTTTTTTAGCTGTTATGTCTTTAACAACGACCAGAAGTAATTTGAGGAAACTCAGAAAAAAGATGTGTAAATCCCACTGTCAGTAGAAATCATCCTAGCAATCTATTGTAAATATGATAAATTAATTTTCTCCTATGGACTACCTGTCTCTCTTTAGATGAAGAGAGTTTGTGATGCCTCCAATGTACACTTAACAAAGTCATTTCATTTTAAGGTAGATATTTTGTTTTCAGGCTTGGGGTGGGTGTTAAGTATTTGTTTAGTTGTGTGTGCATGTGTCTGCATGAGCAGAGAGGAGGTAGTATGTGTTTCTAAATTTATGCATATGTGTATATAGGTACATACAATGTGTACATATCCTTGTCTAAGTGTGTGCCAGGCAAGTCAGTTACACTGCGGAAAGTCTCCCTCGGCAATCACCTAACAATGCATTTAAGAGCACGATTGCAACTCTTGAAAACACAGTGATAGGATATACACTTATAATGAGAAAGCAAAAGTGTCAGATGACCCCACAATTCACAGAACTAGAGCACTGACATTTACAGCTGTCTCTGGACTCTACCTTTTAATGACAAACCATGTAGAAGACTAATTATTTATTAATAACTGCAAAAAGAGTGTCCTGGTTTGAAAGACACAGGGCTAATTTCTCTTCTAGTGCTTGGGAAAACTGCACTTTTAGAAGACTCTAGTGTCTGAATTTGTGAAAATATTTACTTTACAGCCAGCTATGGTATGTGGGTTTCAAGATCTTGGTGTTTTCGAGCTCGCCAGGTGCGGGGATGACGAGGAGCGAGACCCAGGCACTTGACCCATGCTGGCCAACAGGATTATTTCATACCATAAATGCCACATTCAACATAAATTAGGAAGTTTGCTGAGAAGTTCGCTCTCTCCCCTGATGGCTGTGATTCTGAGAACTTCTTGCCTTGCTGCCGGACCCCTGAGCCCTTCCCTTCCTCCCAAAGCCGCAGCACTCGCAGTGTCCGACATTTGCTGTCCCCCGCTGGGAGTGCACAGCTTCCTGCTGATAGAATGGGCTGAGTATAATCCTTGTATATTTTGTGTTTGAAATAGGAACAATATTGGTCTTTAGTGTTATTAATGTTAATTCTTTAGTATTATTCTATTAAATCTGTTTATATTTCAACCCACAGGTTTCCTTGTTTTTTCCGATTCCCCTTCCCGGGAGGGGTCATTGGGTGACAGAGTAACTGTCTAAATGACAAGAAATTGTTGTGGGTTTCTCAAACCATAACAAAGAGAAATGGCAAAAGGAGTCTGGCAAAATGTCAGTTTGCTAGAAAAGTTCCTCTGTCATAAGCTAGATCCCTCAAACATAAAACCCTTCTCTTACTTTACCTCCACGATAACTGTATGTTTAGGGTGGGCTACTGTAAAGAAACAGATCACAGAAGAGACTATACAGAGGAAACACCCACCACTGCAGCTTTCCTAAGCGTACCAATAAAAAAAGATCAAAACCACTCAGGATTCTGGGACTGCCAGACCAAAGGCAAGTAATACCACAGGCAAACAAAGGCTTCCTAGACCTGAGAACTATCCTAACGCCATCAAGAGTTATGTTCTCTCATCAAAAGGATTTTCCAGGAAATATGTTAATGTCTGCGTAACACAGGCAAATTCTAGGCTATGTAGCACAAGTATTCAGCATGAAGCAGAGTGTAATGAAACCGCCCTCCCCTTCACAGGTCACTGCGGGGTCCTATTGCATTCTTTCCACAACGAATAAACTTGTATTTTAATGTTTATAGTGGATTTAATTTACAAACGTTGGCCACTTCCACTGGAAAAAGAATGCTTTCATCAGAAAAACAAAGCTCTTAACTCCTCTGGTACCTTCACCATGGAATGTAACAAGCATCACAGGACTTTAGCAGATTATAATTTAGTTTTAGAACCCATCCTGTAAATGCCTATGGAGATTTCGTAGAGTTCAAGATTTCGCTTTTAAAGCAACTGACATTCTTAAGTTGTGAAAATAACCTAAAGAAATAAGTTCTTTTTTTTTTTCCCCTCTCTAACACTCCCAGTATGTTCTCTTATGCAGATTTTACATAGACAGGCACATCCACAATGTACTCGGGGGCTATTTGGATGGAAATAGAAAAGCTCTGGAGCAAGACAGAGCCAGCCTAGATGTAAACAACCTGGAACTGCTGGCAGCTGTGCTGTTACAAATAAAATTGCATTCCCCACTGCCTTCTCACTTATCAATTTTGACAGAAGACTGTCCTGACTTCTCATAAACAGCATCGAAAAGGACAAATCACATTGGGTGTCAGATTTGCCAGAATGGATTTGGTTGGTAGCTTACCACAAAGAAACAGAGGGTTATCTCCATTTCACATGGTGGGGAAAAACAATGCTCTGTCCAAGGGGTGGGGGCTCTACCTTATAGGATAAAGTCTCATTTAATCCTCATTTTTTTAAAAGTCTGGTTAGATTTAAGAATCTCTGACACAAGATCCATCTACATCAAAGCAGAAAGGAAAAATATCAGCAAACATTTCTCAAATGGATAATCCAAAAGCAAATACAACATAGAATAGGAAATAATTTTTTTTAAAAAAACCACTTTCCTGCTGATCCCTGCTTTATAGCTACACTTAGAGCCACATGCTGCTTTGTGTCCAGACAAAGAATGCTCTGGGACAGCAGGATGCTGTAGACAATGATACCAGTGTTAAAATGAAAGAAAGGAAAAGAAAAAAAAGTAGTAGCAGAAAAAAACAGAATTAATATGCTGACATATAGGCACCTATTAATAAAATATCATCTTGCAACTGTGGGAGCAGAATTTGGTCCTATAGCTGGTGAATCCTTTGATAATAAAGAAGCTCCACTGGATACGGGAATTCACTCTCTGCCTGCAGCTCTGGAGAGAAAATCTTTGGTGCGCGCTACAATTCTATGTAGGAAATCAAACAATGGAGTAAGTTAAGGCATGGCAAGTCTGCCCGTGCATATTCAGCAGTGTGGTGTGTGATGATCAGTAACAGTCTGATGGCCGTGAGTGGGAGGAGGAAGACACGAAGTGTCAGCTGAGACTCCCAACGGGTGAGGACGGGGGATGGACAGGAGTCACGGAGCAGATGGGGGAATGGATTGGGCTGGATCAACGATGGAGCTGGACTGTGAATGCGAGAAACCTTTGATCACTGCGCTATGAACAAATTTAGCGTTGCAGTGGGAGGACGGGGATGCAGGAGGACGGGATCTAAGCATATGGGGATGAGATAAACACAAGTTTTAATTCTGCAGGCCTCACAGTCTTGGTGTGGCCTTTGTGACTTGCTTTTAAAGGATATTTTAAGCCTTGAGCTTAAAGACACACGGTGGACTTTAGTGAGTGTATCTCATAAGGAAGTCAAAGAGGGGGGAAAAAAATCCTTTACAGATTACAGGTTTCCTGGCTCAAAAGGCTCAGCAACTGTCAGTATATCCTCCAAGAAGTCACAAACATCCACTTGAACCTGAGTTTTCCCCCTTAGCTAGCATGCATAATACCAAATCTTCAGACCTCTGTCAAAAAGATCAATCCAAAAATCAACCCTTATGGGAAGTAAACATAAAGTACCCTAAATGCTATCAAAAAAAATATTTTTTTCCTATCGTCTGGATGATCACACTTACTGGAAAGTAGAATGCCCTCAGCATACTTTGTTATTTCAAACAAGCCACGGACTTAGTTTTTTCCCTAATTTTAGCACCTCTCTATTTGTTCTCTTTATTTCTGTTCTTTCCCCATGCTGCAGTATGAATGCTAATTTCTTAGAAGTACTTAACTATACACATATATTTTCCTATGTTATATATGCATATATGTTTTCCTCTGCTTGAGACCCAACACCCCTTCTGGTATGTTCTGCACTTGAGAAAACCATGAATTCTTGCTTTCTGAGCAGAGAGAACCATGATGAACCGCTTATATATAGTATTTCTCAGCAGTCAGCTTTGGTCCTCACTTTCGGTCTTTCACTCAATATAAGTGTGAAGTTGCAAGGATAAGAGAAGAGTGTAAAGTATAATTAACTAGCTGATGATATGCAGCTAAGGGTTTCCTTTTCACTAATCTTGGAGTCTACATTCTCACTTTCTTCTCATGGAACGAAGTAGGTGGGAAGAGCACAGACAAGACAGAAACTGAACCTTATGGTAAAATGAGATAAGCAGACTGGAGTAGTAACTATGCCATTGTGCAGTGTGTGTGAATATACTAAACTGTCACATTGGCTCACAGCCTCTAGATCCCAAAGGAGCTCTTTGCTTTTGGACAATTTTGACAAAAATAAAAGAAAGAGATTTATTATTACATGTATTTGAAGAAAAAAATTCTGACTTTTCATTAAAGCTCTTAACCTGCCCCTCCATGTTGAAACTCTTTGGGCTTCAACATTGAAAAATAAGATGTACAGCTATGGAATCACTAGTCTGAGCCATTTAAGTAGGACATGAGGGGGAAAGAAACCCTTTAAACTTTACCAGTCAATAATTTTTGGTCTTGGGGCGTTTCATAATTTGCTCCCCAATCTGTTTTCCAATGAAAATGGCTTTGACATAAAATGCTGGAATGGACCTTGGTTATCAGGTAGAAATGCAGCACCCCACATCTGGCTAGAAGTCCATTAATGAATTAGGGGGCTGGAGCACACCTCCTATGAGGGGAGGCTGGGAGAACTGCATTTGGTTAGCCTTTTGAAGAGAAGTACCTTCTTAATAAGGAGATCTTATTGCTTCCTTCAAGTACCAGACTCTTCCTGCAGGTGCACAGTGACAGCCACACGAGACAATAGATGCAAGTTGCTACTCGGGAAATTCCAATTAGCTATCAGCAAAGTGCTTCTTACTATGAGGGTAGTCAAACAGTGGAAGAGTTGTCCAGAGATGTTGTAGGCTATATATTATATATTACCAACTACATCAGCTATATAATCAGCATCCAGTTCTTTGCCCCGCTATGAGAGGCTCTCTCTGCAATTTCTGGACTCACCTCAAAGAAAGCAACTTGGAAAATTCAGTGATGACATCTACTGAAGGGAATGAGACAATATTAGCACATGACAGCAGTACTAAAATCTTTACAGTGATTTCTTCTACGTTTCTGTTTGCCATTCATTGTGCTGGAGATTAAGGTGTGGAAGGGATCCAATACCTGCAAAAGCTCTATGTACTTGGAAACCAGACTCTTGGCTTGAGACTGTCAGATACATCCTTCTCTGTCCATGAATGCTCTTTTTGATATATCATGGACCTTCTCAGGAGAAGACCCCAATATCTGGAGTTTTCGTGACTCTAACAGTATGAAAGCAATCAAATCTGATAGGTTGCAAAAGGCAGAAGAAAACCTGTTGAAAGTAACAATTATGGTAAGATCAGGAACTTCAATGTAGATAGCTCTTCCCCTTCCAAAAAACACTTACATTGCAGGTGATTCTAAACCTGATCCCCAACTCTCCTGTTTATTAAAGAGCCCTTTCATAGCTCAGACCTCTTTCTAAACTGTAGCTGGTACCTTTTTCTAGCCATCAAACCTTAGATACACAAAGTCCAGAGATTTATGGGTTGTCATAGCTGCAGTTCAAATCAGCTGAGAATCACTTGGCATAATTAGCTTTTACTTTTTACAATACATTTCACCTATTGCAGGTAAAATCATACTTTATTTTTATTGCATTTCAAAATGTTTCTGCCCAGCACTTGGCTCTGTAAACATCATTATTACTGCTGCCTGCCTGCTTTGGGCCTGAAACGTGTCAGAAGATTTATCTGCCTCATCAGCACTTTCTAAACACCCAGGCAGCCAATCCAAATGGGGAGGCATAACAGATGTGCCAACATCTGCTGCAGCGAGCATTTATCTGGACAGCAGAACGTGTAGCTGTAGATTCAAACTCCTAACCAGTTACCATTCCACATGTTTGGACAGCCTTGATCTACAACTGCGTGAAGGCTATTTTGGAATATTAATTAAAATCAACTTGAAAACACAATTTTTCAGTTTTAGACAGCTGTGAGAACTACACCTTCCTGTAATTCAGCTTATGACTTTCAGACACAGCAAAGGCAAAATACTACAAAAAAACAAAATTTAAAGTTGAGCTTACAAAATTAGAAATTCTTAGAAAGCACTAAGCTAAAATCCCATCCCATCCATGCTCGTTTACTTTGAGATACATACATATTAGAATATGTATAGTTGAAATATGCAAATTTTAATCACATACGTGTGCCTATAAATCAAGCACATGAAGTGATAGGCAATGACTTTTAAACCACGTTTTTATTTTGCTGGCATCAAAATGAGGTCTATGGGCACCATAGCCACGCTGAGTTTCAGCTGTTCAAACTTCTGTCGCACATGGAAATGTCCTCCACCCCCAAACGCATAGTTGTATAGATTGACAAAACCATGAGATGAAATACAAAGCAAACTCATCATCTGCTTTTTGATGCACAATACAGTTTCACCTGTATTCCTGCTCACCAAACCATGCCCTCCAGGAATGACTATCACATTCTCTTTGAAGAGCTGCCTCATTAAATAAAAAAGCAAACTTCCAGAGAAAAGACCTCTCCTGCTTTTTTGATTTCTCCTCTGAAGGCCCAGCATGCATAATATCGAAACCTTGTTTAAAGTCCATTTTCTTGTAAAAGGTTCCCTCTTGCTAGGGGGACTCAGCCCTTGCTTCTTGAGCTCTTGAATTTCCTAGGATACCATGCTTTAAAATAGTGACATTACAATAAGCTGGTTAACATGACTTAGGTTATTTTTAAAAGAATGTGTAAACCAAATTATTTTCTCCCATCTTTTGTCTGTATAGCTAGATTCCATGTCTCCAAGACATATTACACAAACTTTCAAGCGGAAGGCATATGAAAAATAGTATTAATAAAACCCTTGGAAACATTTTCACTGTAAAGCATATTTGTAGGTAAGTGGTATAATAGTATACAAACTGTCTAAACAAAGCATTTTTCCAAAACAGAAGATTTATAATCCACAGATTTCCATAAATATGAAAATATTGCCAGCACCTTTCTCTTCCTTCGCTAAGTGAAAAACACATACCATATGTTGTAATGTTGCCCAACAATAAAGTGCTGCTGAAGTAAGCTCACTTTTCTTCATTTTCCTGGTAAAACATAAGCTCTGACAACAAGGAAAAATTTTCATTAGCTTTCAGGTGAAGTGAGAAGTAACCCTCTGTTTCTTTTATGAAATCATGAAACAACATGAATATCACTGACCTGATATATTTTCCTCCTGTTTTGAAACATAATAAATGGTAATAACTTTGATAAATTTGCCCATGGCAGTTTTGTGTCTTTTCCTCCCCACTCTCTCGTGATCCTCTGTAGTTGTGGACACAATTCGAATCCCTAAATTGGGATATTCATTACTAAGGGGAAG